>NC_091100.1:14640000-15840000 GCF_024713975.1 Paralichthys olivaceus | reverse complement strand
TAATCGTGGTCTGTCTGTCAGTCAACCACTGAAATGTCTTTACAACTATAATATTAAAAAGATTAAAACTTGAATCCTGCTGATGCTGGCAAATTCCTTTTGACATTTCCTCTAGTGCCACTAGTGTGTCAACATGTTTGGTTTTGAGTGTCGTGTCTAGCACTGTCAGGGGTTCTTTGGTTTGAATCCCAGTTCAACCAGGGATCCTTAAAGTGTGGAGTTTGCATGTCTGTGGAGGTTTTCTACAGCTACTCCGATTTCTTTCCACAGTCCAAAGACATGCACATTTATATGAGGGTTGATTTTTTACATTGTCCTTGAGTGTGAATGTGAGAGAGGATGGTCCTTTGTCTATATGTTGGCCTTCTGATGTACTTGGTGGTGTACCCCACCTCTCGCCGAATGTCAACTTGGATTGGCTCCAGGTCCCCCCACGACCCTCAAAGGATAAGTGGTGTAGATAATGGATGGATGAATGGATCTGTATGAGTAAAGAGTTTGGATGGTGATTGCCTCATCAGATACCACTAAACATTTAAAGTAAACCAAACCAGATCCAGCAGGAAAATACCTCAAATATATCAAGTAACATTTTTTTCTAAATTCACTTTCATTGTGAAACACTGTATTTTCTGCTTCATGAAAATGTGCCTGGATCCTCCCATCTTCACTAATAGAGTCAAAGTACGCAGGTTTTGATTGTATTCACAAAGCTGCCATATGCACTGTTCCACCGACGCCTGGGGTGCGCTCACTCTTTGGTGCAATTGCATTTGTGCGCATTGGTGAGATCAACTGAGGCTAATGTCGCTGTCTATTCTCTCCATGCATCCAGGCAGATGGATTGAGATGAAAATGCAAATCTGTGTGTTCACGTGGGGGATGTTGTGCACTGATCTCAAATATATGATCTCAACCATGCAAGACCCTGACCCAGAGTCAGCCTCAGGTTATGTTAGGTAACTGAGGAACTGCCAGCCAACTGTTGATAATTTACACTCTTTGTGCATCGCACTGAGACAGAATGATTCAATTGTCATGTGAGGCCTGAAACAATCAGTCAAATCCATAAGAAATTATTCGAAAACACCTTTGATGACAGATTTAGCATTTAGGTTACTTTTACTAAGAATAAATACGGAAACATTTATATAATTTATATATTGTGATGGACATATATTGTATGTTACTTCATTACCAATCCCCTCAGGGGGAATTTGGTACATTGGGAATTTAACATATGTAAAGAATTGAAAAGAGCAACAGTGGAGACAACGGATAGTGAGTGAAGCATGGAGGGAGATATTTAAGTGCCAAAGCTGTCATCCACAGATAAGAACACAACACACACACACACACACACACACACACACACACACACACTGACTGAAGATGCTCTCTGCCCCTTCCACTCACTCCCTTCAGGGATTCTCATCGCCCCCAAACTGAAAATCAGCTTGCCTCGCTCATATCGCTCTCCTTGGCTGTGACTGGCTGTCCATTTTAACAAGCCCTTAGTACACTTGTTAGTGTAACACTGAGCCAGGTTGGCCGGGGACATTCAAACCAAATCAAATCTTTTTTCTCTCATGAAAGGCATGAGAAGAATAAGGAAAAAAACACAGAAAAATTGTTTAACATTTAGTTTGTCTACAACACTTTGCAGTGAAGCTTCACAGAGCATTACTTCCTAAAGATCTGATAAAGATTCTGTGTACGATTCTGTTTTAAATAAAGACAGTAGCAATGGATGAGTATGAGAGTTATGAAAGCAAGGTGCTTACATGTCCAAAGATTTAATTTATGACTCCTAATTTAAGGAACAAATTCAGCATATTCACTGTCTCAGAGACCTTGTGGACTGTGGAGTATATTTCTTCAGCATTATAATGAGAGAGGAATGCCATGTTCCTTCCCTCCACTTGTCACATCTCAGTTATTGGTGAGAAGGTGAGGGAATGAGAGCAGAACAGCAGACCGTGTTCTGTGTGTGTGTGTGTTTGTGTGTGTGTGTGTGTGTGTGTGTGTGTGTGTGTGTGTGTGTGTGTGTGTGTGTGTGTGTTTGGTCTCTGTCTGTCTGTCTTTCTGTCTGTCTGTCTGTGTGTGTGCGTGAGAGAGTGTGTGTGTGTGTGTGTGTGTGTGTGTGTGTCCTATGCAAAATGTAGCATCCATTAATCCTTATCATTGCATTTCCTACACCTTGTGTCAGTGTCTGTTGCAGAGCCATCTCGTTACCAAGACACACAAATGACTCAACTGATGCACAGACCATGAACTACTCTGTCGTACTTTGTTTGTGTGTGTGTGTGTGTGTGTGTGTGTGTGTGTGTGTGTGTGTGTGTATGTGTGTGTGTGTGTGTGTGTTTGTTTGTGTGTGTTTGTGTGTGTGTGTTCCTGTCACTGAACAACAAAAAATCCCTTAAGGTGTGGTAACATATAGACTGAATATAAAGATGTGCGACACTTCTCCACACACTACAATCTTGTGCATTTGGAGTCAGACTTTGGGGGGTGGAGCCATGACAGAAAACATCTATTTAATGAGCCCCATGTTCCATCCACTAACCTATAGGATGGAACATATACTGCAGCCATCCAGCAGGTGGCAAGACAGACACCTTGACTTTAATTTTTGGTCAGTCATGCCGTCCATCTTGATGTACAGTATATAGGTAACAAAGGATTATTTCTTCACAACATGGTGTCAGTAGTGACTCCATTATAATCAAAAAGGTATCAAACTATTTTACAGACTAAGCTCATAAACTCAGTGATTAATGGGGCAACCTGAATTAAATATATTATATATATTGTAATATCAGCCTTAAAGTGTTTCACTGCCTTCTATGATTAAAAGTTTTAAGTGTGATGTATCTGTAACTCAACCCTACATGTGAAGACACAGGGTATGACACCCGCACAGTGACCTTTAATACACTGCAGCTTATTTATTTGCAGATGGCAATGCCAATAAACCGTGACAACTAACATCGAGGTGCATTACTGCCATCTACTGTGTTTTCTTCTTCTTGTTCTTCTTCAAACTTCTTACTCTATGTGTGTTCTCCTTCTCCATATGGGTTTTCAAGAGATTGATTTCTACTTCTTCTTCTTTGTTTGGTTTTTTAGCATGTGGCTACCAACGTCAAGTTGCATTAACTTGTTTGTCTTTTGTAGCCCTCACATGGTCTTCATTATGTCTTTGATTCAAAGACAAACAAGATTTCCAAGGATGGGGGGGACAAGGTACTCTTTTATTTTTCGACCCCATAGTTATTATAAGATGCCCTGGAGGATGGGTTAACGGTGAGGGGCCCTAGCCTCCCCCCAGACGCAGTAGATGGTGGTAATGCACCTGCCACCCAACCACCCGCCAAAAAACCAAAGTAGAAGAAGAAGATGAATTAAATAAAGAGAAGAAGAGAAGACCTGTTGATTGCAGTCAGCAAGAAGAGGCAGATCCTGTAAATGGCCATAATGCACATTGACATCACGTTGCCCCCCCCCCCCCCCCCATGAACCGATCAAAGAAGAAGAATTTAAAAAAGTGACTCAGTTTTCACTTTGAGAGTAAAGACACAGGATTAAATGATGTGTCCACTCATCTCTTTCCATCAGTGTTTCGCACTGAGAATTAAAAATGTTTGCTTTATAAAATCAGTCGCACCTCCTGACGAAACTCACCTTATGAGCACGGACACCCCCACGTCCTCGCAGTTCTTGTACACCAGCCCCCACGTGTCCTGGATGATCTCCCGCTCGGCGTCGGACAGCGGCTCGGCGCGCTCCGGACGGTCCTCCCGCTCTCCCAGCAGCTGAGGCGGCGGAGGCGGCGAGGGCGGCGGCGGAGACTCCCGGCGAGACATCCTCCTGCGGCGCAGCAGCCCGGAGGCTCCCAGCAGGGCCCGCGGGAGGTAGGGAGTGAGGGAGGGGGGGAGGGAGACGGAGAGCTGAGACCCCACGGCGGGAGCTGGGAGAGGAAAGCCGGGGTGAGAAGAGGAGTGGAGCGGAGAGGAGAGGAGGAAGAAGAGGAGGAGGTAGAGGAGCGGAGGCAGGCAGCGCTCACAGTCTAAAAGAAACGAGGGGGAAATGAATGGAGCGCCCAGTCCCCCAATGCCACCCACCAAGCTCTCTCCCTCCGAGCTCTCCCACACTGGTCCTCCCTCCACCTAAAAACTTATTCCTCTCACTGCTCCTCTCTCTCCTTTCTCTTCTCTTCACTCTTCCCACCTTTATCTCCCTCTGTCTCTTCCTCCCTCTCTCCCCCAGTGAGGAAGATGCTTGTCAGTGATGCTGATGTTGCTCCTCTGTCACTTCAACTCTCCCTCCTTCTGATCCTCTGCTGGAGGAGATGGGGAGTGTGTGTGTGTGTGTGTGTTGTGAGAACCTGATGGAATGAGAGGGAGGGAGATAGAGGGGCGATGGAGTGGGTGAGAGAGAGGAAGATAATGTGTGTAAGAGAGAGAGCCAGAGAGATAGGGAGAGAATGTGTAAGAGAGAGAGCGCCCGAGAGAGAGGGTGATAGTGTGTAAGATGGAGAGGGGGGGGGGTGTAGGAGAGAGGGTGATAATGTGTGTAAGAGAGAGATAGAGAGACAGGGAGAGAGCGTGAAAGAGAGAGAGTTTGAGGAAGAGAGTGCATGTGTAATGGAAAGAGAGGGGTTGGAGAAATCTCAAGACAAATAAAAGGAGAGAGAGCTTTAAGGGTCTCTGAAAACACACACACGCACACACACACTGCATCCGTACGTGTGTGTGTCTGTGTGTGCAGGCCTTGACACATTCAAAGTGTGAATGTGTTTCTCTTTTAGAGATACCGAATTCAAAACAGATGTATAATTATCATTACTACCATTTTAATATATTGTCTTTGCATGTGTAGTACTGTCTGTTGTGTTGCTGATTCTATCCAATTAAAGAAAAGTCTAATTAACATTTTAACAAAAGACTTAAATTTCTGAGTACAAAATGAAATATTTTCTTCAGAGCGTCTTTCAGCTCATTGTTTTAGTTTTTGCAGCCACAAATCCACTGGTTCACTCTCACTTGCTGTCATCAGCCTTATTACAGCAGCAGCAGTGGCAGGCAGCTGTTGGAGGTCTGATAAACACAATATGCACCATGCACTCAGAACTTAACAACACACAGACACAGTTATAGACTTTTTAACACACATGTTTAACAAGTTAAGTGGATTTAAGTGAGTTGACCAAAACAGTAAAGTAAGGGGCCAGAAAATGAAAACACTGAGCTGAAACATGCTGTAAATCTCCTCAGAGCTGTTTATAACTTCAGGTGAGGTAACCTGTTTCACATTACACATATTCTGGTCATTTCATCCCATTTGTTGAAAATATTAATTGTAGCTTTATCAACTTTAATATGCGACATCAATGTTGGCCAAAAATATATGAATACAGGTTTAATACACTGAAGGATTATTGTATTAATTTTAAATGAGTGATAAAAGATGTTCTATATATAAGAAAAAAATCTAGGAAATTTTGCTGGACTAGAGATCCACAGATATTGATGACAATCATATGCATTCCAACTCATTAAAATCAGTATATCTTGGCTTGATAAGAATAGTATGTGTATTTACAGTAAGTCCAACATGTAAATGTGCCAGACATAACCATGCTGGTTAGTTTTCCTCTGCAGCCCATAGCTTGATGGTAATAAAATATACAGTGACATATAGACACAGGTTTACAAAACACAGGAGAGCATACACAGACAGTTACCATGATTGATAAATCAATGACATATATGTATGACATATGAAAACATGGACAGAGGCACATCGCACATGAAAGAAACAAACTTCTAAACGATTATACAAAGAGTAAAGACATAGGAGAATCAAGTATAAGCATATAAATGCAAAAACAATATGCACATATACAAAATGAGTAAAATGCTTAATAATACAATGACATAGCCAAACTACCTCTCCAGGTGATTGTATGTTTGAGTGTCAGAAACCATTGTTAGGAATTGAAGGAGTTAATAGTTGTGAACTTAAATGATGTGTTAAGTCACTGTGCTTTTAGTATTAGCTTAACTGTGAGCGTGGCTCGTTATAGTGAACCAGCCATCCTCTGACTAGTAAAAAGAAGATTG
Organism: Paralichthys olivaceus; assembly: GCF_024713975.1. NCBI lineage: Eukaryota > Metazoa > Chordata > Actinopteri > Pleuronectiformes > Paralichthyidae > Paralichthys > Paralichthys olivaceus. The sequence goes on along the minus strand of NC_091100.1, from coordinate 15,833,875 downwards.
TTGCATCAGGTTCCTTCTCAGTTCTAAATTCAGGGCGATTTCTACTATCGACACGCTGCTGCCTTCACTCTGATTCCCCTCCATTCCATTTACCACTCTCCCCTCAGGTTCATCACTGCTTATAATTACAACACACACACCACACCACTTTCTAAATGAGGAAGTTGGCTGGCCCTCCCTGTCTGACAGATGTTATAACCACTGGTACTGATACAACATTGTTGAAAATTGTTATTTCGTATCTCATCTTTCCTGGCTCTCTGGCCCGTGTCTAACCTGCCCCACGAGCCCTGAACCAGGACTGATGTAGAAGAAACTTGTTCATGCAGCATGAAATAATAAACCATGTCGCCTAAAAGTCATAACATTCATACTTCTCTGTAACTTCAAGAACATACTGGATCTCTGCCCGCCTTTCATTGTTTTCACATTATTTTAATTTGTTCTATTAACCTATTAACAAGATGGTGTCGTAAAAACATTTCCTCAACCTCTCCTGTATAAATAAAAGCTGAATAAATAATTAAACAAAAACAATATCATCAAAGTTTAAATGAATTATCCAGACCATGACGATCATGAAAAATGTCCTTCTCTGTTGTGGTAAGACAGAAACACTTGCAGCTCAGTTTGTCACCTGCTGTCACAAGGCAAAGCAGGCGTACTAATAAATAAGCTGTCAACATCACCTTCAATGACTTATATAATATGTTTAAAGTTACCATATATGGAGCTGCTGCCACGACTGAATGTACAACTGGTGAGCATAACACAAGATGTTAGAATACAAGATGTCATATAATTCATATCGATCTTTTTCTTAATATTCACTGTTTATTTCCTGCACCAATAAGTTTTCACTGCTGTTTATCTTTCTGTTAGCAGGATTACACAAAAAACTACTGAGCAGATTTCATTGTAACATTGAGCAATGGTGGTTTGGAGCATATTCAATGAGGGGTAGGATTCAATAATCTTTTTTTATACTTTCTTTATTACTGTGAGATATGGTGTTTCTCAACATGTTTGTGAATTGTGAAGAAACAATATAATATAATAATTAAGAGATCTTTATGAAAAACCAGACATATATAGCATGCTAATGCCTATAAACTGAAATTCGAACAAATGTAAGCAGTTTGCAGAACATTCACATAGAAAATATCACATCTGAACATTTGATAAAGTCAAACTAGCAACTGCTTGAAAAACAAACAAAAAAATAATTTACCAATATTGTTTTAGATTTATTTTCTGTTCTTTTTTAGCTAAACATAAATGTTCACCCATGATATGCCACTAGATACTATATATAATAGATTACATGTAACCTGGTGCCACGATCAGAGGGCACATGCTCCAAAATAAGAGACACACAGGTTCCTGGTTTGAGACACGGTGACACAGACACAATGAGGTGGTTCTGTTTCACCACAAACTCTCTGTGGACATTGTAGCCGACAGCACGCAGGTTAAGTTGCATGCTGAGAGTGACCTGAGGCAGGAGAGGAAATAGATAAAAATGTTGTTACCGTCAGTGCACTGGCTGATACATAAACACAGTATGTCTTCATATTTTTACCCTTCAAATTGACCCCATAATCTAAGTATAGAAAAACAGTGGCTGCAAAAGATCAAATTCTAAGCTGTTAATTTGTGAGGCAGCACCCAGAATTTTTGAAATACTGAGGTCATAAGTCCAGTGACGAAGCGATTTTCCCAACGGAGATAAAGCAACATAACTTGGGTCATGCTGACAGGAATATTAGAATCTAAAAGCAAAATAATCAATGTTTAAAATAACCACAAGGAGCACATGAACTCTCATCAGACAGCTAAAATGCCCAAATTCCTATAATAATACAGTGTGTGTGACCTCAGTGGGAGCTACATCCCTACTGAGTAAGTCATAGGAGAATGATAAGGGACTATTTCAAATGCTTGTTGTTTTGAAAGGAATTCTTACAAAATCAGCACAGAACAACAGACAATATCATGAGAAATTACGTCAATATTTCAGTCAAAATGAACAGTATCGAAACCTGGAAAATAAATTTCAACCCAAAGAAGAAAATAAATGTTCTTTGAACTTGATTGACAGGATTACTTATTGAGATGGAGATTTACCAACAAAGAACATCAATCTATACCTGTGCAGAAAAAACAGTGCTCAAGGAGGTCAAACTTTTATCTCTATCTAATCTGTCATAGTGGTATTGAAAACGCTACATTTGACATTCCTTATCTGTGTTTCCAAAAAAAAGATAGAGATGTTTGATAAACTGCTGTCTAGACAAAAGCAGGAGAGGGATTGTGGAGGACGATGCTGATGACAGGTCTATTATGCCACAGAGGCGACTGGAGAAGCCAACAATTGAGGGATGGAGCTGTCACAGCATTTCGCAAAATGGCACATTTCTGCGCCACACAGGGTGTCACTCTGTCACTCGTCAAGGCAAGATGAAATAACTCGCTCCGACATTGTGCATCTGTCACTCGAGCTGTGTCAGTGCTCACTATGCGACATGAAATTTAGATAGAAATATGCTCAGGCTACTAGTTGTGACTGATGAATCTATGTGACAGTGTATGACTGGTGCTCATATGAAGTTAATGTAAAGGGCAAAAGAGGATAAATGGGGTAAAAAAAGAGAGTTCAAATAAATACATTCTTATACATGACACTTATGCGTCTCTCGTGAACATTATGAGTTTAAGATTCACTGTTTAACATACACAGCAGTGTATCATCATGCTGTATGTGTGTATTATAACCTGAGCTGAATCTCTGTCCAGCTGAAGGTTGGCAAAGCTGTACTGTTGCTGCCCTCCACTGTCTGCTACACATCACTAAACATGAGTGCAGATAATTGGAGGCATGTCTCCAGTGAAATGGTACGGTACTGAAAATGATATGAAAACTGATATTAACAGAGGTGGGAGGTTTACACCACATCCCGAAATTTGCACTTTTTTCATTTTACAGCTGAAAAGTTGTCTCTTTGTAATGATGTTTTGTTACATTACGTTACAAGATTAGTCAACAACTGTCAAAATCACCAATAAAATGAAACAAACTCTCTTATGGATTAAATGAACAATTTTTTACAAATCAATCAATCACCATCAAGAAAATAATTAGCAGGTTGATCCATATGAAGAGCAGAATTTGGGAAATAGCTCCACCCAAACCAACCAAATACAGTAAATCTTTCCCATATTTTTTATTTATTAGTAATGATAATTAAATACTTAATAATTCAGTTGTCACAGGAGCCATTGTCCTACATTGAGTTTTAGGTTCCACTTGAAAGATTCACGTAAATTATTTTATGATTATACTGTCTCGTATTTCCACTGCAGGACTGTTTGTGCAAAATTATTTGAGTACTGATTATTTTTACTGTGTGGTATCAGTAATTTTACTTAAGTAAAGCATCTCAACACTGTACTTTTTTCAGCGCTACAGGAACAGTGGGACTCTGGGTCCATCTGGTGACCAGTTAGAATTAGTGCATTTTAGACGTTCGCTCCCTTCAAATCATTTGACCATTTGAATATATTTAAATAGGGTTAGGAATTTAACAGTAAATAGATTATTTTTTTCTGTGACATAAATAAACCAAGTATTTAACCTTCACTCATCCCTAGTGCTCATAACTGAGTAAATAATAGTCCTGCACTGAATGTGTAACCAGACCAAAACAACTCCCTATGTTGTCAAATATATTGTAGATGAATGATGTGTGTTCACTTGTAACCATGTGACACTTTATTACATTGTTATTTCAACAAGGTCTCTTTAAAAAAGACCTTGTATCTCATGAGACGTCCCTGTTAAACACAGTTTAAATGCATTGAATAAGTAAATATAAAAATACATATACAACATGTGTGTTGTTTGTGTGGTTTTGGAGCTAGAGGATGAGAAGGGGCTCAAGGCGAGCACACAGAGGCCACAAAGATGTCACATGTTAGAAGAGGAGCTATGCAGTAAATGAGTGGGTGTGCTGTAATCAGTGGTGTTTGTCTGCCAAAGTAATAACAGCTTTTTTTGCAATTTCCTTTGTGAGTAGGGTTGTAAATATGGACAACAGCACATATACTCACAAAATAAGAATATAACCTTGTTTTACAGTGGCATTATCAGTGAATTATTATTTTTCCGGCCTGCATGTTGTCAGCAGTCATGTCTGTCTTTATGCTACAGAGGGCATCATTTACACAAAGTAAAATATTCTGACTGAATAAATGAAAAACATAAACAGGAAGGACATAGTATTTTTATATTAGACGGATATATGTTAGATTCCTGGGACTCAGCTCGTTAAATTAAATGTATACTCCAGTGTCTGCTGATCTATTGATCAGAGTCACATATTTCTTATTCTTATATCTTTTGACTGTAAAAGAAAAAGACAAATGCTGTAGAAATATACAGTTTTTATATAAAGAACAATATAACATAATGCAATCACTGCAACAAAGTTTTTATTACAGTGCATATACTCTTGAGTGCAATATTCTTCTGTGTCTTTTTGTTTGTTTCTCTTTGCACTGTTCAGCTGTAGCACTCCTAATTTTATTGTGTGCTTTGGTTGTACAATGAATAGAGACTTTATTTTCTGCTCCATACTATTTAAATGAAAATATGTGCTACGCTCAAATGCAATATGGTATAAACTGGCTTCAACAGATTGATTATCCTCTTGGCGGAAATTAAAGATATACTACAATTGTATACAGATATATATAAATAAATAAATGAAAAAACATAGTGAACAGTGAGTACAAAAACAATAAGAAATCTTATATATAGGATCACAGAATGGTGAGCAGTAGTAAAGGTTAGAGTGGTATAAAATAACATTATTATTATAGTGGATCGTGATGGTCGTGTATCATGATGATGGATCGTGGATCATGGTGGCATCTGGTAGTGGTGGTACTGGATCCTGATCGTGGACTATTATTTAAAATGAGATTGCTTGATATACAATATGTCTACTCACAAACTCTTCCATTATTGGCAATAACTACTTAATTTTTCATTACTTCTCCCTTCATCTCTATCAGACATTTTCTTATGAAAAAAAATAAAAACATTGACACGCTTTCCATTATGTTACAAACTGTTTCATCTAATCAATGTTGTAAATACTTTTATTTTGCTGATGTCCTCATTCACACTATTACACTTCTGAGAGAGGGCTCCCTTACATGTGGCTCTCTGTGAGGTTTCTACCTTGTTTTCCTCTGTAAATATGTGTCTTCCTTCCTCTTGTTGAGATCAAGGACAGAGGATATCGACACATTTTAATTTGTGAATATGGGCTATACAAATTAAATGTGATTGACTGATTACAGTAAAGTGATGTATGTGGATACAGTAGTTCTAGTTTTAATGATTTCTATAACCACATGTGTCTATATGGGATCAATGAATACAAATATCGTTGCAGATATATATGAATATTATACAATAGAAGCTCCATGCTGCAGCAGCAGCGGCAGCAGGTGTCGGCGTCTTCCTGAAGTTTTGGTGGATGGAAATTATTTTTGGACCAATCGCAACGAGGCGTCGCCCTCCGCAACCAATAGAAGTTCAGATCTGGCTTGTGGGCGTGTCCAATTACCCACCCACCCAAAAAAGCTGCGCGGCGGTGCGGCGCAGCTCCGTGTGTGACCGGCAGGAGTTCGGTTGAGAGTGTGATGGTGGGGGAGTACCACTGATGAGAGAGCGGACCCACTGACACGGCCACATTCACCGACTGGACACTGTTCGACCCCGGGACACGGCTCCTTCCTCCACTGTGTGCGGTGAGTGCAGCGGGAAGGCCCCGGGCCGGTCACTCCGGTCAGGATGTGGTGGTTAGCAACAGTGACCGTTAACGTCAGCTAGCGGATTATTGTGCCGTGACTTTACAATGATGGAGGACCGTCTGCTCCTGCTAATGTTAGCCGGCGCCGCGGGACCTGTGCGCCGCTCCTGTTAGCTCTGTTGTGATGGTAGTTGCTGTAATGTTTGTGTCGCGGTGTTTTTAAAGTTGGATGTGGAAGCTGCTGCAGTGAGACGGTGTGGTCATTGTCCGCCTGCCTTTATCCCCACCCAGACGTCTGTGAGCCACCCACACCCATGATGGGGCTGAGGAGGCTGTGAAACTCCCATCACACACAGACCCCTGGTTATTTTTTATTATATTTCCCAAACTGTGGTGGCTGAGAATAAGCAAAGCACCGATGTAGACCTCCAGTGAGCGCTCGGTTGGCCGCTCGGTGCTGGATCCGTGCATGCATCTTTTCGAGCGGGTGGGATGAGAAAGCACAGCACGCCAACTTTGCGCTAACGCTAGCAAGCTAACGTAGCCGATGCGGCTATCTGGCCTGGCCCGATGGTTTATCAGTCCGCTACTAGCTTTTTATTACACCCAGTGTTAATATCCAAACTGGGGGGTGGGGTGTGCGATATATTCGCATTGGTCTGCGGTCGGGTGAAGGGTTGAGAGTGTGTTTTCCAGCTCAGAGTGAGGGGATGCGGTGACACGGCAGCCACACTGATTCCCCCATCCCGTGACCTGACCCAGATTCACGTCTCACCAGCGCCTGCTTTAAGCACGGGTTAAATATACATGAACAATAATCAGCTGAGGTTGTTCCTAACTAATAATAAGTATGTTTGGATGATTGTGAGAAGGCTGGACCGGCGCTCTCTGTCAAACTTGTCTGTGCATCAGCTGTTGAGGGCATCAAGTGCCAAGTTTTGCAAAGTTATCCCATTGTGTCTGATCCCAGATCCGTTTGACTTTAATGGTATTAATGTTATTAATGGTGTAATTGCGTCCTATGCAAACATTTAAGCATTTGCCATTCAGCTTGAGACATAGGTCTGGAGAAATGTGTTATTGTAATAATGTAATGATTGTTTTCATGATACCTGAGATTAGATAGATGTTTACCCTGCCAAATGTTCAGCAGGACTTTGGTTGAAAAAAGTCAGTGATCAATGATCACAGTCATTAATAATCTGAATGAAAGTTCACTGTTAGGTATTGAATCGTTATTGCAGCTTTAATCACATCATTTTGTAGGTCATTCCAAAATTATTTGTCATGTTGAATAAATTGTTTTAGTTTATGAAGTAGATTTCTCTCTTATTTTTATTACACAACATAGTCAGGGTTTTTGCAGAGGCTCAGATGGTGATGTTACTGTATGTGGGCTGGTTATGCACAGGGATGGGGGTGTAAAGGCCTGACACTTGCACACCACTCTGTGTGGGCCTAGTCTTGCATATAGATCTATGGAGATAAGTTTGCACACATTATTGTACAAGGAAGAAATTCTGTGGTTTGTTTGCATTTCTGGAACAATTATAATTATCTTGGGCAGCACTACACTTAGGATGCAGTGGTGGTGCCCCTAAAAACTGTGTCTGGGGATTTGATGATGTCTGCCATGGCAAAAATCCAGTGTATAAAGAGGCTTGTCCGAGTCTTTATTTCTTAAAGGCAATCACATTCGTCTTGGGCAGCACTAAGCCCTGGATGCAGTGACACTGCTGCTGCAAAGTAGTGTTGTTGGGGGGGGGGTTACTTCCCTGCAAAGAAAACATGACTAAAAACAGTAAAAGATGTATTTATGCACAATCTAAATATTAGTTAAAAACTGCAATCTATAGCTTGTAAGTTTCTAGCTCTGAGGTTGCACGTGTTGTTTCTCGTAGCTGAAGGATTTTGAAAACTGTAGTTGGAAGTGGAAGGGGAGGAGAATGCTCCAAGAAATAGGCCCCAGGCTTGTACCTACAGACTACATCTGTCGGACTAGTGTGGATTAAACACAGGCAGCAAATAAACGCAACGACGAGACAGAATAAACTCAATTCACATTTATTTTTTATTAGATATAAAATCCTCTCATTTGATCATTTGAAATACTTTGCTCCTTTAACATAAAAAGTGTACAGTCATGTTAACTTTGTCACTGGATAAAAGAGTTGATGATCTAGGAGCCTCTATTGTGAATGCTGGTTGAGACACTAGCATTGGTTTACCTTACACCACGGTCAATAATTATTTCTTATGTTCAAATCTATACTTACTGTATAGTATATACTGTTTATATGCAAAGGAACTCTGAGAGGGTGATGACCAAGATTTTTGTACTTGTAGTATTTATATACTACAAGCCCCTGCTGAGATATGACAAGCAAGCAGCAGCCGCCATGAATGACTGTAATAAATAGAGCCCCCCATCAGTCAGTCAGACATGCCCTAACCCTAATATTTCCTCAGTGATACAATAATAACTATCAGTCACCATGTAAACTTTGGAAACAATGGCATTAGCTTTTGAGACCAAAAATGCAGGTTTTTGATATATGACAGGTTCCAATTGTTTAAGATGCAATCTGAATGCTATCACCAGCATTAAACAGCCATTAGAGCAGCTGCATCGTCATGTAAGCACTTACCTGCCAGCTTCAACTTTCAGCTCTTTTAGTAGCAGCTTCTTGAATCAATAATCGTCGTACTAGTAATGGTCATAATGTAAGTTATTCTCCTACCACCCAACACCTCACCCATCGGAGATTAAGCTATAACATCTTTTACGGCTGTGAGATGTTTCCTGATATAGGTCACTTCATATCCAGATAATCACACATATGAAATGAAATGCGCCTTTCCACACGGAAAGGCGCATTTCATTTTACATTTCATTTTGGCTGGGTATTCTGTATTCTGTACGTCACTTTCAAATCCCCTGAATCTTGACCATGTAAATTGAGGCCACATCTTTGCACATGTAAGTTATGATTGCAGCAATAATCTCCTTCCATTTCAACGATTCTTTGCCATATAGTGTGCCGTGGGCAAAAGCCTCTCACAAATACATCTGAGTCTGGGGTTGTTACAGCGACTCCATTTCTACTGTTTGAATTGGTTTATCGGTGGCAACAGAGGTTTGTGCTGTTTGAGTCTGTTGTGAGGACTGGCCTGTGGCATAATTTGCAAAGTTGGTTTTCTGTGTCATACTCTTAATAACAAGACCAGACCTTAAACTCTCAGCCTACATCCAACCTGTGACCTTTGTGATCTATTTTGCAAATCAATTGTCAAGGATGCTTTTTTTCCCTATAACTTTCTTGAAGAGTTAAATTAGAAGAGACATCTATAATGTCAGTTGTAAAAAACCCGCTTTAGCACAAAAGTCTGTCATGCAAACGACTTCATCTTTCCCCTACAGGATGAACTGCTTTACATTAGTCAGCTGCATGAATTTTAAATGTAGCTTTTTTCTCTCCTCCCTACAGGTGGCCAAGTGTGTTTTGCCTCTGGTTCCCAGCAGCAATGTCACAGAGGAGTGGGCAGGAGGACCCAGAGCAGTACCTTTTTGTGGACCGCGCCGTGGTCTACAACCCGGCTGCTCAGGCCGACTGGACTGCCAAGAGGCTAGTATGGATCCCTTCAGAACGTCACGGCTTCGAGGGCGCCAGCATTCGAGAGGAGCGTGGGGATGAGGTGGTGGTGGAATTGGCAGAGAATGGGAAGAAGGCAGTGGTCAACAAGGATGACATCCAGAAGATGAACCCACCAAAGTTCAGCAAAGTGGAGGACATGGCCGAACTCACCTGCCTGAACGAGGCATCTGTGCTTCACAACCTCAAAGACCGTTACTATTCTGGCCTCATTTATGTGAGTATTTCATAAGAAATGAAATTACTTCTAAATAATTGTAATCATCTTATTTCACATTCTAGAAACTGTAGGTAAATGATAATTTAATTCAAGTGATGTATCACTTTGTCAGCCTAAGAATTAATGAAAGCTTTGCCATTAAATTATTTTAGACAAACAGAGAGATCAAGTATTGTTATTGCAGTCAATATCATTTCCCCAGTAATAGTTGAGAGCTGAACTGTCAGCAACAATAACTTATTCCAGGCATACGTGGCATGCTTATTTAACACATCATATCCATTCTGAGCAAAATCTCTACATATCATATCCATAGCATCTCACACTTGTGCCCCTGAAGAGGCTCAGAAACAAGTGTTCTTTGATGAACAAGCCGTTATAAGCTCCAGATATCCCCTCTGATTATGCCTCACTTACTGACATGCATTCCTGGAATAGTCCAGACAGAGCTTGTGGGACACTTGACACCCAGGGAGGAGACAGGGGCCGAGGGGTTCACACATACAGACCCAGTCACAAAGACAGACATGAACTTGGCTAAACTGGGTTTTACTTGGCAAAGTTTAAGTAGGATGAATATTTGCTTATCCAGTCATGTTACCCGATTATATACATGTTGAATTATTATAGAATATAGACGCTATGGATATTATTCATCAGCTGTTTGCGTTATATTTTAAGGACAATTGTTGACTGCTGATACATGTGGAAGCATAATGGATGAAACCATGACATTGAATAAAGCATTAAGTCCCTTGGTGGATTAATAAAAAGAAAGAATTCATATGTAACAAATATTCCCACGTTGGAATAAACAGCAGCTTTGTGGTATTTCTGCCTAAAAATATTCCTAAAAGATAAATTGATTATCAACATTAACACACTTGTGTTTTTGTCATTTGACTAATGTAGATGGTGACTCTTTTTTGTGTTAATTATGATTATTACTGCATATAGATACAATGCACAAATATGATACAAATATGAATTCCAGCATAATAAAGGGAAGAGAACTCAATAAGAAATAATACATCATCAGTATGTAACCATTAATCTTACAGACTTAAACATAAACATTCAATAAAAGCAACATAATAGACTGAGAAATCTGAGGTACATTGTCATTGTATGTTCTGATGCTAAGATAGTAAACATCAACAGAGTCAAATGTTAATGAATGTTAATAATTTAGTGTTTGCCTCTCGCTTTAGTTAAACAAAACAAAACAATGACATCATAAGTCATTGTTTCCTTAATGAAAGGCTTACCCTGTTGACGTCAGCATGGTGTGGGGGATGTTAGGAGCAGACAAGGTGTAGCAGCGTGAGCTCTGCCATGCGGTCACTGTCTACTCATGGCTCCCTGCCAGAAAAGTGATCGGTTTGCTTGTATCTCCTGAGAGCAGAAGTTGTTTGTCACAATGTGAACACAACGCGGACTGTACAAGAGTTTCTAAAGGAATTTCTTTGACTTAATTCATTGCTTATCTCTTTGTAAACATGTTGACAACAGTTAAAAGTCAGTTCCATTTCTCACTTGGGGAACAATGAGCGATCAGGCATTTGTGCAACATAAGCTTCAACAAAGTTATTACAAATGATCTTTTGTATTTATTTATTTAATTCAATATTATTTTTGAGCATTTTTTTAGAGGGTGTGTAGTAGAGAATTCAATTACCCCCCAGCCCCATCTCTTAGCTCAGGGAGCCCGGTGCTGAGTCACATTGTAACCAAACTGCCTTAAAAGAGTTCTTTGTGTTTGCTGATAAGCAACAGCTCAAATAACTAATATATTTTTCAGTTTTGTTCATGGAAATGTCTTTAATGTGTTAATGTTTAATTACAGGTAATCCATGTCAGCATTTAAAGTTTTTCCTGTTCTGCAGGGTCACATTTTTTAAACCTGGTCCAGTTTGTGTGCTCATTAAATTTTTCTGTTGTTAAATTACCATGTTTTGTGAGTGTGAAAGTAATGATTGTAAGGATTGTTAAGAGATTTTAATTTGCATGCCTGGAAAACTCTGTTGGTCAGCTGCCTTTGCATTCCTGACTCTGCATGTTTTCCTGTTCTGCTTTTAAAGATTACATGAACTTTTAAGTCAGAGCAACGAGCCATGACATAACCTGCTTCGTGACTCCCATCCACTCAGAGGGCAGCGGATGGAAATGTGATAATGCTTGAAAACTAATTACATTAGAACATAACTTATTTGCATTAGAGGATAGGAAATAACCATTTTTATGGATTGGCAGGGATGAGAAACATTTTGAGCTTGAAAATGTTTTTTAATGGAATACAGTCCTTTATCATGCCTGGCTTTTCCGATTAGTGATGAAATATGATTCAGTCCAGTAGCTGAGGAGAAAGCAGCACTGGATGTAATAAGGATGTCACTATATGCACATCCTTTGTTGCACTGGTTGTTCAGAGTGTACATTCTGAGGAGGATGAGTGGCTGCTCCAGGCTGAGAGCCTTGTGGTCATTGTGCCTACCTCCTTCTGCAGCACCAGTCTTTCTGTCTATTCATAAGAGAAACATGATCTATATTCTTTCAGTTTAAAAAATTAAGTAGTGCAAGGTTTGGATTTCCATATTTAGATGTGATAAGTTCCTTATATTCACATGGTTATGTCACTGGTTACTATCCACATGTAGATCATGATGCTGCAAGGTTTCATCAGTAGAAATTAGAGATGCTCCGATAACATTAGTTCCTTTCATATACTGTTTCTGATACCTGGACTTTGTGCATTTGCCTTTTTCCTTTTTCCTCAAATACTCATTACTAATAGTCATTATATTTAATAAAGGCTTGGCAGGACGCCATTCGATTTATTGGCATTCATTTGTGTGTGTGTTGTAATGCTACACTTCCCCTGCAACAATGACAGGTTTGCCATTTTAATCAAATGACATTCAGTGATATTATGATGCATCTCAAGATTTAAAGGTCCAGTGTGTGAGATTTAGGTGAAAGGGATGTATTGGCACAAATTTAATGTAGAATAATCCTCATGATGTTTTCACTAGATCGTTTCATCTAAATTGTATGAATTGTAGTTTTCTTTACCCCAGAAAAGGTCCTTTATATTCAAAAACTTTATATTTACGTCGAGGGGGTCCTCTCTACGGAGGCCACCATGTTTTTTACATTAGTCCAGACTGGACAAACTAAACACCTTTTGAGTTTTTATGACAACTGAAGGCTACCACAGTTTCTTTTTCATGTTTGGAAGGAGAGGGTGAGGTGAGGGGTGTTCAGCTGCAACATGCAACTTCAACACTAGATATCACTAAATTCTACACACTGTACCTTTAAAGTAAATATAGAGCTGTGAGAATCTTCATGGTCCTTCTGGACATGATTGGAAATTACTTAAATGTTTTGTCAATTTTTGCAAAGGCATGTCTTTATTTGCTTGGGAAATCAGTAAAGATCCTTGCATGGTTTTCAGGGTTTGAAAAGACGTTGTAAAAGCCCACTTAGCCCAGTTATGTCGGAATGGAGGGCATTGATTCAGAGACCCCTGGATTTTCTCCCTCTTTTCCCATTGAGAGAGGCCCTGTTGCTAAGCAAAACACTTATTTGGACGTTTCCAGACAGCTGGGAAGCCTTTCAACTGTGTCAGAGATCTTGTTTATTTGCCATAGTTTCTCTGAGTACTGGGCTCAGAGCTGTTTTTTATCACCTCAAACCCATTTATCAGCTAAAAGTAACACACAGAGTCAAATGTATTTCAGCTTTTAGATGGTGTTGACTGATCAGACTTTCCTTTGTGCAAACTCTGCATTTTGATAAAAGGTACCACAACACGCTGGCTGGTGTCTTGTTATGCCTGGTTTTTCAGTCATCCAACCCCTTTGCCCTCAGAGCACCACTAATCCCCCCAAATACCTTCTGGGGTCCACCGTCAAGGACAGCCAGCTGAGTCATCCCTCTCCCCCAGTGCCTGTGGCCCATGCTGGGTCAGGAGCACTGATCTGTCTGCCTGGCACTGTGCCCACGTAGGGGGCCTGGGACAGGGTTATTACAGCAGTGGCCCGACGGTACATCCTACTAACTGAAGTTGATGTTTACAGTCAATGCCAGTTAGAAAATATTGAGTATCAGTCCTAGTTACGTCAGTACCAATCAGCAATGTAAAGCAATGTAAAGAGTTTGACTGGTGTTTCCAGGGTAACAAATCTCTGCTGTAGCTGCACAGAGTTGTGTCTAAAGCATCTGTGCACATGGAAGAGGTTGAGAGGGGGTTTGATGGCCATCTGGTGATCTCCCCTCCACCTTCCACACATGAGCTACAGCACCTCACATCCTCCACCGGTTACAGCCTTTCTGTGTCACTCTTATATATAAATGTCTCAAAGTTATAATGTCAATCCCCTTTCATCAATCAGAATTTGTAAAGTCATATTTTAAGGTTCATTTAAGGAATGATCTCATAATCATTATTTTGACACTTAGCTATATATACTACAGTTTTCAAAATTATTCTTTTGCTTGTTTTTTTCTTACCATAATAAATGTTTTACCTGAATATAATCCAAACTTCTGCCATGTTATGGACATTAAATGACAGTATTGAGATATTGTTCAGCCCAGCATTGCAGTAATCTCCCAATTTCCAAATGTGTTGTGTGAGTGAATGTGTAGTGTCAACCTTCAGCCAGGTGACAGTTGTAATCTATTTTTAGACATCACTCACACTGTCTCACACACACACGCACACACACACACACACACACACACACACACACACACACACACAAACAACCACAATCCACTCTGCTCCCATAGCATGCTTTGGTCATGTCACCATTGTTCCATTTTGACAACCTGTGTTTGCAGGCCCTGGGCCCCCAGCAGTCCACTCACCCAACCACAGACAACATTATTAAAAGAATGTGGCTTTGCAGCCCGGCCAAGCACACAAAGAGCTCTGAAAAGTGTCAAAAGAGTAAGGGATGCAGTGAAAAGAGGAAAAGAGTGGTAGAAAGTTAGGACTACACTACAGATAAGAGGATTTGTGCAGTAACATGTCCGGCAGGACTTGTCAGTAAAGGGAGAAACAATTATCTTAATAGAAAGCATGCTCATGAGTGGCGAGAGAGCTGTGATGTATTCAAAAGTTTTTATCAGTTAAAAAAATCAAGACTTCTGATCTCAGTCATTGATATGTGAGCCTTAATCCAACAGCATCTGCTGTTTACTGAGTAACCCCTCAGTTTGTGGAGTGCACCAGAAGCAGCAGACATGCCAGGGATTAACCCTGTCCTCCACTCTCTGTCTACATGTCTGTCTGTATCATACAGCTGAGCCACTAATATACTGTTGTGAATGAAAATTTCCAGCCTTTTAATCTGCTTTCAGCTGTCAGTCAAAGGATGCCCGGTTAAATTTGAACCAGTCTAATGTTGAGATGGGAAATACTGTACACTGTCACACATACTGTATGGAAGGGATATGTGAGCGGAGTAAGAGTCTTAAAGACTGCAGGACGCTTGGCAGTGAGCCAGCTCTCATGTGCCCCGCTTTCTGGATCATACCAGAAAGCGGGGCACATGAGCAGAAAAAACAAAACATGAGTTGATATTTTGTTCTGGATTCACCATGCTAACTGTTGTGATAGCAGAAATACAACTCTACTTTATCTTTATAGGTAGTAATATCTGCATCCAGTAAAGTGCAAGGTTTCTATGACAGTCCACTTAAAGGATCTGAGTCTTTTTTGTGCTTAGTCATTGTCCATTTACTGTCATCGATGCATATAGATAATGAAATACTATATGTTTTCTTTTCGTTTTATAGACATACTCCGGTCTCTTCTGTGTCGTCATAAATCCCTACAAAAACCTGCCTATCTACTCAGAGAATATCATTGAGATGTACAGGGGCAAAAAGAGGCATGAAATCCCCCCACATATCTACGCAATCTCAGAGTCTGCATACAGATGCATGCTACAAGGTAAGTCTATGTTACTGTTACTGATTATGTCAATCCACCACACTTACAGGAATTAGCACTAAACCTGACATTGAAACATCATTGACTGTCAGTGTATTGGTTTCAAATGTCTTCTGTTATATTGTAGCCTGTTGGTTTTAAAGTATCATAATTACACTCTGCCTGCTGATCCTCCTTTAAAAGGTTGCTTCAACTAACCATATGTACAGATTACACATGATGGGATTATCACTCTTTGAAGGGTTTTCTGTGTCTGTGTTGTGTAATTGTGAAACAATTGAATGTCTCATTATCACATGAAGAGACTTTACTTGTATGTCCCTATCTCCTTGTGTCTCAGGCTACATACTATTAAGAGCTGATTGTTTTAATCTTGGATTATCTGTGCTACTGTGTCTGCTTTCTTTGCTGTGCTATTATTTGTGCCGAACATTGCTTTGAATGTTTTAAATTCATCATTATTTTTACACATTGTGCCGAACATTGCTTTGAATGTTCAACAAATATGACTGGTTTCACTGCTCTGAAGTTTTTACAGATCTTTCCTAGTTACATATTTGGGTTAAATCTTTTGAAGTCACACATTAACTGCTGACATCGCTGTTGTCTGTGACGTCCATTCTGCCCTGGTTTTCATATTAATTCATTTTGGAAAATACAATTTTGAAAATGAAGGCGGTCCACACTGGATGATGTCTTCAGAGATCCTTGCCTGGTAGTTGGCAAACTTCCAGGCACTATGGGCAGTGACTGACTGGGATCAGACCAGCGAGAACAGAGAGGGTGACCCCATTGCACTCCACAATAGATCCTTTGTGTGATTTGTGAGGGCCGACCAGTGGGTTGGTGACAATCTGGAGAGTCCCGTCATTTCTTTTAGACTTTGCTTTTCCCATGTTGGTACACAGCAGGAAGGTTTACTGTTAACATGTAGTCCTGATTTTTTTACCACACAGAATTTTAATGCAGGTCATGAATTGTAGAATTCAGCTCATCATTTTGTCCTGCTTGTTTTTTATTGTCGCATCCACCTCTTTTTTCTCCACACTCTCTATTAATGTTTTTAAAGGGATGGACATGGATGGTCAACATGTTGGTTTTGTTTTTATTTCCACATATTTGTGGATTTTCTTGCATCTTTATTTGGAATGAAGCAATGACCTCTGCCCTCGAGCATTTCAAAATTCTGCATCCACTTAGTGTATGTCTCTTAGAGCAAAGGGCCGACTTGTCATTTTTTGGCACTGCTACTCCAATCCTATCAGAATTAAGAGTTGTGGTTGAAAAGGAGGTTTATAGGTTGGGGATTAGTGGTGGCCAGCTGCTGCTCAGCTCTGGCCTTGAGCATTTCAGCAACCTGGTCAATATAAATAAATATCCAGCTGTATAAATAATCACTGGTGTTTTTTATCCTTTCTCAGGTTGAAAGTTGAAGTTGAAAGTCATTGTAAAGCTTAATACTTGCACAGATGACATCAACATTTTTCAGTGTCAATACTTGGGGTTGCAGGATTTTTTGGGCAAATTAAAGCCAATTAAAGCCCTGACAAATCAAGACACTTTATTTCTTTGATTCAAAAATCCAATATTGTTAAAATGCAGTGCTGCATCATTGTCTGCTATGGTCTAATATAGTGTTGAAACAGTACATCTATTAATCGATTTGTCAATCGCCCAAAAATGTGAAATTTCAATAACTCAACTAATTACTTTAGTCGTTCGTCAGTCATCAACCAACATTGGTAATTTTCATCCACAGAATTTGTTAAGATTGTGTTTTGGAGTGATAGCTGGACAAATCAATCTGTGACACATTGGTCTCCTGAGATTGTAATGACCTTTTTTAAAAACACATTTTATATAGATTAAACATAGATAGATTGTAAAAACAAAAGAAATAAAAAGATAATTATCAGGGTATAAACTGTGTGACTGTTATATGATATGTCATTTTAATGCCATTTCAGAATGATTCATTTATTTTGACTGATTAACACCAGACTTTTCACACTTCATGTTTAGACCCTCCAGTGGTGCCATCTGGAAAAGAGAGAGAACATTTTGGCCTAATAATTTGTTGCCCCTAATTTACGACACTCGGATCTTTGCAGATGGGCAAATCATACATGCGGCTGAAGGGTGTCTGAACCTTGCAGCAGTCTGTTAATTACTGCAACATTACTGTGAAGCCAGTCAGTGCTCTGTTGGGAGGTTAAATGTGGTGTTACCTAACAAAGACTGGGTGTGTCGGCAGACTTCTAGAACTTGGTGCACATCTGTTATTGATTAGAGGTCCACATACTTTTCATTATTGCCCTCGCTGCTCTGCTGATGTGAACTCGCTGACGTACAAGAAGCTAATTTTATCATATCTGGAAATGTGTAGTTAGAAAATGCTGCTGCTTGAATGAAAACATGTGTCGAAGAAATTGGTTGTGATGGATTCCAAGAGTGGACATGCATCAACAGCACTGCAACTGTCCCTAGGTGTGGGTGTGATACAGGGGGTCTTTTGTTTTGGTGGAAATGGAAAAAGACCTCCTACTTGAGTCTCTCCTGAGTGTTTAATCAGGGCATTAGGTCAAGTCCAGCAAGCTTAGTGAAGCTTTCCCTAAAAGTAATAAGCAGTTCTCCTTATCTCATTTGTTGGCGCCATTACAGATATTAATAAAATATCAAATTAATTTGTGACTGATGTATCTGTCATATTGAGATTTTTTTTAAATTAAAAACAAATTGTGTGCAAAGTTCAGATCTATCTAGACAGTCCAATATTTTTGTGTTGGAGTGAATAAAACATTAAATAATGTTAAATAATTTCGAGTTCATCAAGTTTTTGTGTCACTGGCCAGTGTTGATTATCATGATTGACCAGTGAACATGCCCCTCACCCGAAAGACAGGTACAAAGAGAGGGCAAGTGTTATGCTCAGGTCTGTACCCCTTCTGAGACCAGCATGTCCATTGCAGAAATGTGCATAGCTAAAGCAGACACCACCATTAAAATGCAGAGGTCTGCTGGGTGGGTTGCCAAGAATGGTAAAAACCTAATGGATGTTTTGAGGGTCCACTGGACCAATGATGCGGCAGGACCTCTCCCGGTGCTGCTGACGGCCACTCTCCATCTATGACAGACTTTTTGTGTTTGTGAGAAAAGGGTGGAGAGTGAGAGATGGCCATAGGGCTGCACATAGCTCTACAATGAAGAGCCAAACACTAAGTTATTATTATTATTAATGTTATTAATGTAATGTATGAGATGTTAAAAATTGTTTTTGGATCGTTAGGAAAATATGGAGAGACAGCTATGACTATGGCGATTCACACAGTCTATAAAGGTAACTAATGGGAAATACAGAAAATATATTATTGGCCTTATCAGTCAACCACTGATATTAATTGTTTGAAGAATGTTAAGTATGTGCCATGAAGTCCTCAGTGAACTGTACAGTGTAACCTATACTGTCAGGAATGTGTGATAAAACAAGCTTGGGAATGTTTATGCGGAATGGCCTACAGTCTCAGCAGACGCTGGACCACCTGGCATCAATCATGTTCATAGCAAAGAATAATAGCTTTTTGAACTGAGGCTTAATACAAGGCTCTTTCAACCTCAAACCTCTTCCTGGGCACACCAGAGCACATTAAGCACACTGGACATTTTTCCTAATCTTTGGAAAGGTAATCCATTACCATATTTTAAAAAGATACCACAAGAAGCTAGGGATTCGGTACAGATTAACTGTAACTGAAAGTTGTACATATAACAATAATTACAATAAAATGCTTCTATCCCATTTTAATCTAATCTAATTGGACAGGTGACTAAAAATACCCAAGGAGGATGTCTAAATACAAGTATATCTTGACTGTGTCGAAGCTAAGTAGCTCATAGAGACGTTGCGTGCGTCAAGATAATCCCTGTTTTCAGAGACAGACAGACATAGACGTACAGCTCTTCTAAGAAGGATTTCATCTAATTTAAATTAAATCAACTAATAACCAGAATCCCTAATTTAATGTTCCAATAAAATAAAAGATGTTGATTCATACAGCTGAGCATGACTGAATATTAGTATTCTCGGCTCGTTCAGAGGTAGTGTTTTATGTCCATGCAGCATGGCCATTCTTAAGGAATTTGCATTTTAACTCAAGTTGACGATTGAGTGTAAACCTTTTTGACATTTTGTAATGAAATGTCTCTTCAAAGAAAGCCCACCAAGTTGTTTTGATTGCCAGAGCTGCTTAGTTTAGGGCTACAGTCAATCAAAGAAAATCTTGGTCCATTCGTACATACATAATCTGTATGTTAACTTAACTGCTCACAGCATGCTGAGTGCTGAGTGCATGGTATCAAGTAGCAATATTAATTTAAAGGAGTTATAAAAAATATATTTACAGCATACTAAATCATTTGAAGCTAATTATTAGACTTAAAATCAAAACAGTCACAGTGAATAGAGTTAAAAATTGCAGAGAATGTACATGCAGTTTTTAGATGATTTGTCTTGTTGGTTATCACTGTTACCTTTCTTATTCAAGTCCCATGTACAGACATCACCTGGTGTCTTTTTTAATTCATCTTAATTCTTCTAAATTCTAAATCTTTAATTATTCTTCTTCCTCTTATGTATATTAAATCTATTACCTTCAGCATGGCTTATTTCCCCTTTCTCAGTGATGTCCTGGCCTCTTCCCTCTAGTCACCTTTATTTGGCTGCCACACTCAAGCTGTCTTCACTCATTTATTTTTGCACCTAATGTAGACACTCACTTGAGTGAGTGAGCCAGTGTTCACACACACTTAATCTCCAGATCAGATTTCATTACTTTCTTTCTAAAATATGCTCCATGTAAGAAACCAAACTCTCTGGATCTCCACTGCATTTGTTTCCATCTGTAAGTCCTCGGCTGAACTATCAGTCCCAGTTCTGTCCTCACCAGGGCTGCTTTCCATTAGAGCCCTAAGAGGAAAGGTTTTAAATCATTTTATAGTTTGACCTAAACCATACTGACAGATACCCCTGTGACAAGGGATAGTCCCCTCCCTTTGTCCAGATTTACATGGTTTTCTTACGCAGTAGTAAAAATTGGTTTGTGCCACTGAAAACACATTGTAATCAAAGTCTTTTTTTTAATAGTCACTAAAGCCCCTTTGGCACTGTGTCATAAGTGTAACTGCTCTGAGGTGTTAAACTAATAAACAATATCAAGTCTATTCTGCCTTATACAGTTTTTTAAATGCTCAAACAGACATTAGAAATCCAGAATCATTAAAAAATCATCAGTAATCAAATGTTTTCGTTGCTGTTGATAGGGTTAACCCCAACCCGCTCCATCCAGTTGTGCTTAAAACCCCATCCTATATTGCCACAGGGGATTCTATCAAAGAAATCCACCATGTGCTCGTGCATGCATGGTCATCATGTGATGTTAAACCAGTGCAGTAATTTTTAGATCTGGATATCATGCCAGTACCACTCTGTATGATGCTGAAGAGGAAATGTGGTCTTTGATTCAATTCATTCATTTTACAGTTGACTGGATGCTCTTTATTAATTATTAAGTTATAAAAAACATTTATAATGGTTGGTTGATGACTTGTTTAATATCTTTCTGTCTGTACTTAAGCAAACATCATGAGTGGCAATAAAACACCTCTTTTTTTCATAGACTCCACAAAGACTAAGATCTATTTCCTCCTATTTATGAGACAGCATCATCATGCTCATTGATTTGTCATTATTACTCGAAACATTTAGCTGCTGTGTAAACAGCCACATAGGTGTGAAGGACAGGTGTCTGAGGTGAGTGTTTGTCCTTTATTGTCACTTCTAAATAAAGGCATTAGCCATCGGTGGCAGACACAAGGCCGGCCCAGCGTGCCACAGCCTCACAATGAGCTCACTGTCGTGAGCTGAGATCAGCTCCCCGTCCCCCCCCCCCCCCCTCTCCTTCTCCCCTTCCTTATAGGAAGAAACACCACATGCAAAGCTGCTGTGTTTATGTCAAAGCTGCAAGACATCGTCCCATTTTTCACAACTACTCTGTAAAGCTGTTGGCGCAGACATTTTCTATTTGAAACCTTTCACAATTCCTTATTTTTTCAATCTGTAGATCTGAAACACATCGAAGCATGCATTATTTTAACTTTGAAAACATCTTATTATTTTTATGATCTGAGTTTTTGCCCCTCAAAAGATGAAAATCAGGTATTAAAAGAGAAATTCAATCTTCTCAGCTGCTAATAAAATACTATTATATGTCAAAGATGAATCTTCATTACCCTCCAGCATGATGGAGTCATGTGAAGCTGGAAAGAGCATTACCAATCACACGAAACCCACAAAAGAGTCTTTATGACCATCAAGTAAGGTACGGAAATAACAGCCCCTGTTTGGGTAGTTGTCATCTGCACAGACCAGAGTCCTCTGCTGGTAATCAGCGTTTTACAGTCTGGACAAGAGGCTGTTAAGGTTGCAGCAGTGCTGGCAAGTTGGTGAATGGAATCGAACAGTGCCATCAAAGAGGGGATCATGTCTCCTCTGTGTCTGCAGCCAGCCCGATAAAGAAGACAGGTTTCTGAGCCGCGTTGTGTTTGTGTGTGCTTCAGATAGGGATGTGAAAGTACTGAAGTCAAAGAGGTGGGGGCTAATGGGGGGGGGGGGGGGTCATGCATATAGCAGCTGTTGACGTCATGGCTGGTGAGAACCTGAAGGATTGGAGTAGCCTTAGCTGCATGCATGTGTCAATCCCCCTTGTTACAATGCTTAACTGAAGAAAGTGCCTGGTCGAAGCCAGGAAACCCAGGTTGTTCCCAGCTGTGTTGTCAGTCAGATAACCTTCCATCATTTTACCCCAAAGGAACCCAGTCAGCAGTTCAGTCCAGGAAACCTTCACCTCCAGCAGAACTGTCCAGCCGGGGACATTGCGTTTACGCAATAAGCAAAATATTTACAGCATGGCTTCAAGTAGGGACCCCCCCCACAATGTGGCAAAGTTTCCTCACATTCGAGGTAATGACTTTAAGTGCCAATATGAAGTGAGCAGTTCAGCCAGAGTGATTTTTCCCTTTTGGACTATCAGGTATTTCACAACAAAAAGTAAATATATAAGAAAAATAGATGTAGTTTTGATTCAAACACATTCTCACTTCCTCACCCTTCATTTGTGTGTGTCATTATATGCATGAGGTAATTCTGCATACTGTAAAGTAATCTGGAACTGGGCAGGGCCAGTGCCCCCTGGCCCTGCCCCTGTGCAGGTCTATTTAATCAAACACAGGATGTGATGGCTGATCATTTTGCATTAGAGTGGTTTGCCACTGATTCAGGAACGAATCACAACTAATTATATTTTGGTATCTTTAATATTAAGCTCAATTCATTTTCATCATTTACAAGGTCCTGTTGTTTTTCAGCCATTTTCCCAGGAGATGTATGAAAGCACTTCAGAAAACCACAAGGTCTTTTTTGAAAACTTGTGAATGTAGAAATTGGCATGATCACTACACAGCCATGCATATTCTCCTGAGTCACTGATGGCTTAGCTCTCCTCAGTCAATCTACTAATGTAACAGCTTGCCAATCACCAGTCACTTGTAACTGCTTCAATTATCTAAGATGCAGACTCTGCAATACAGTTACAGTATTAATGGCCTGTGAGCTCAGCCCCCTCAATAAACAGACTCTTGCTCATCAAGTAGAGATAAAGGAAACTGTCTTAACTTGAATAATATGGGGTAGATGCACAATTAATCTGATGTATGTTCCTTTGCAGTACATTTTGAGGAGCTAATTTCTGCTTCCTTGCATGTTTACAATGAAATCCTGCTGCATTTTGTTTTTGGGGATAAAGCCAGATGATTTTATAACATCTCCTATTGGCATCGTTATAATTAAGGATTTTCAGATGTGACTGAGACAATTAATCTTTTTTTACTTAATTGAATTTGAAATCAGTTTAAACTGAAACTGTTTCTAAAGATGAAGATAGGAGACAGGGTCAGAGCTTTAACTGTGAATATACAGTGCAGCATCAAGTCTGCACAGTACAAAGAGTCTGAGGACCTTTATCTAGTATTCAGACAGTCAGCCATGTGACTGGACAGGAGGCCTAACCCCTAGGGCGGGGGGGCAGTAGAGTATAAATAAAGTTTTCCCATGACATCATCACACTTATTTTCCCGTGTAGGGCCTCTAGATTATCTTTTTTATTGCCACATGACCACAAAGTACCCTCAACACTGAATGATGATTGATGCGATCGTTTGATGCTATGTTCTGTTTTAAACTCTATTTTACTAATCAAGCCTTTATTTTTATATGTGCTCCATTACAATTGTTTACATCCTGTATATCAAAACAAATGCCAAAAGCACAGTAAACTTATTCAAATCTTAAATCTATTCAACTCAATGAGAAATGCATGGTTATGATAAATCATTTTAATAAAACAGTACGGGTACTAGGTACTAGTAATAGGTACTTTAAACGTTTTTTCCAATATTGAGTCATCTGAAGTTGATCTTTATTAAATCGGATTATGGGCTGGCGACAAAGTCTCAAACTTGCACTCATAGTCAGCACCTTCTATGTGCTCATATAAAGCTGACATTACAGTTGCCTTATCTCTCCCATGCAGTGATTTGTCTTCACAGTGCTGCTTTTCTGGGTGATATTACATTTTAGGAAATACTTGTGGGGAAATGATTTGATGTCTGAGCTTTATGAAAAAAATTGCCCTAGAAGAGTAATTTTGTTTTTCTAATAAAAACTGGTCTCAGGCTGTGAAGAAAAAAGCTTTAGATCGCAAACTGACATGCACGCACTAAGCTCGACTTGACCTTCAAATCCACAACCTGCTGATAAGATGTTTAAGTCACACAGGGTTGTTTTTTTTTTGTGATGTTGTCACTCAAACCCTGTGACAGCCGAGGCTGAATCAAAGACAAACTGCTGAGGTAACACTATTTTTACCCTCATCGCCTTTCTTCCCTCTTCTTGTCTTCACAGATCGAGAGGACCAATCCATTCTTTGCACGTGAGTATGAAGACTTATTCCATTGCTGCATGAGAATGAAAAGCCCTAAATTGTTTGTGCTCTGTTAAAACTGCTGTTCTTTTAACACTCTAAATTTATTGTTAGGTTCACGGTTCATTCATTATTTGCATGCATTTCCACTCACTAGCCTTGGAAATAGCATCATGTGTTGCATTATATTCCACTCAAGCATTTTTGTCTCAATTAGATTAAATGACTATAAAACATTAAGTAACTGGTAATTTACTCCCCTGCATTCTTACATGTGTGTCACTAACACTGACCAGACTGCCACTACTTGAGAGAAAATTGAGAAAGGAAGGGTCTGAGAAATGTCTGGCATGTCAGCTCCTCAAACAGCATCTTTACAGTGACAAGTGTCGACAGATGACAGGAATGTCCCCAAGGAAATACCAGAGATAGAGGAACCATACCAAAGCCCTGTTCTTCATTCTGTGTGAATAGCAAAGTGTTAGCATTATTTTGTTCCATGTTTATACATACAAACAGAATAACTTGAATATTTCACTTTGATTCAACACCACAGACAAAAGCCTAAAACACATTAAAGTGTATTGTTATTTATCTTGAGACAAGGACATTGACATAGTTCCCCTTCATTGATGATGTCTTTACTTTGGGTTAGGGTTGGATTTATTTAAAGCACTAAAAAGTAAGGAGGTGGTCCATTGAGTTGAGTTAGAGTTGTCTTTATTTTTCGAATGGATAGTCCTACAATTTTTACAAACTTTACAAAGCTTAATCCGTTTTGGCCCTGAGTTACACAAACTGATAGCAAAATGGTATGGAAACATAAAATATAAACAAAATGTCTCACAAAACATGATTAACTCAGCACTCCCTGTTTTAAATGACTTGTCTTCTGAACTGGGGGAGCTGAAGAATGTAACACCCGACAGTCCAATGCCATCACCAGAGACACTGACACAATCCCTCCATGATTACCCTTCGTGCACAGCAGCAATGAAACTGACAGCACTGACACATTACTTTCTCAGTCCTAACTCTCAGCCACATCACACTCCCTCAGCCTGAAAGCAAAACAATATTTTGCGCATACTTGGTGTACGTGAGTATGCATTTATTGTAAAACCTCAGGTATGCTCTAAATCTAAACTGCTCCCACAAAAATTTTGCATGGCTTGGAGGATTTGACATGATTGTATTTCTGTTTTTTCTATGCCACAGCCACTGTTTGACAGCAGTTATGAGCAGGCTGACTATCCACACGCCCACAACCAATTTGAGTTCTCTGAATAATTTATTTTCTTTGGTGCAAAGGAGAGTAGCTCTAGAAAATCTAAATAAGAGCAGTACATGTTTGATCCAGTGTCACCTGGTGGCTTGGGTATAAATGTCTAAGGCTCATTTTAAAAAGTTTCATGTCTCGTTATTCTCTCTTGCCTGTGTTTTGTTTGTTTGGTGTTCTTTTGTCTCAGAGGTGAGTCAGGAGCTGGGAAGACTGAAAACACCAAAAAGGTCATTCAGTACCTGGCACATGTTGCCTCTTCCCACAAAGGAAGAAAAGACCACAACATTCCTGTGAGTATTCTTCATATTCATGACTCTGATTCTGACTGAATTTTGCTGGCTTTAAGTTGTAACCTAATCATCCCATAAAAAGGGGACGGAATACAAATATCAGTCGAGGAGTTGTCAGAAAAATGAATTACTGTCATACGTTGGTATGTCTATATGCCCCTACAACTAAATATATTATAAAGCTGCTTTCAGACGTGCTCTGGAGTCCAGACATTTTCTTGACATTTTCCAGAGGGGCTGTTTGTGAGCAGGCAAATGTCCAAGAAAGCTGTTCTGGACATTTTCTAGAAACTGTGAGAATTTACATGTCATGTCCTGCCTCTGGCGCGATTTGCCCAGACGGCACCCCTCACCTGAATGTCTGACTTAGACAATCTCCTGCTGCGTTCTTCATTTGTCAAACTTTACAGAGTTCATGTCTGAAAACAGCGAAGCTTTTCTACAGAAATAAAAACTCACATGTGAATCCTCAGAATGCTGCAAATGGAGAAACAATAGTTAGAAATAGGTACTGGTGGGTGGGTTTGTTTCGGGCTTCGCAGTACAAGTATCAATACCTATAGTTGGCAACATGACTTTGTGCACTGAATGTGTGTGCACACAATCTAACAATTTGCATTTGTTTATCTGTAACAAACAGCCAGAGTCACCGAAACCAGTGAAACTGCAGGCAAGTCTTTATGCTTTTTTATACACCCATGTTCATGTGCATGCTACACTGACATTTTCCACTCAAATAAATATTATTTATACCCTTGGCTCATAATATATCTGTTGAGTATGAGCCTAATACGAGATCATCAAATGTGTCAGTGATGCCAAGGATTTCACTAATTATACTTGATAAATTATTTTTTTTAAATCCTGAAAGGCATAATTACAAATTACTTTTTCTCTCCATCAGGCTCACAATGCTGTTGTAAGTACATTTTAAAACTGGCATGATTATTGAGATTACATTGTGTTTTATGTTAATGTGACATAAGGTAAATGTGCCTGCTGTTAATGTGGTTCACACTCAATGAAACATAGTCACATGTATGTTTGTTAAGCTGTTGTCACACATTAAGTCAGCTTGTGTTGTGTGAAGCATTATAATCTTTTCTGCCAAAGATAAAGGTAAAAATGCTGATTGTATTCAGTGCAGTTGAAAGTGTTATTGATCTGTGTTGTGCACTGTTTACAGACAGAACTAGTGGCCACACCTATCTGTCCTAAAAGCATCAGCTAATCAGGTTATGTTTGAGTTTACCTTCAGTACTGCAGTAATTCTCAGTGCTGGCCCATTAGAACCCAGAGCCCAGCAGGTAGTCCTTACAGCCATCTCACCTGTGACTGAGGCTCTGTCCACAGGTCACAAGTACACTGGTATTTTTTTTAAAACATAGCTTTTTGTCTACATGTAAATAATGTTTTACGTTACTGAAAATTAGAGCCCGGAAGATATGGATTTTTCGGGACTGAGTAAAAGATTAGTAAAATAGTTAAACATCCCTTCATGTGAATGGAGATTTTTCATTTTAAGAACAGAGGAGAAAAACCTGTGTTTATACAAATACCTGTGTACGTGTGGACAAGGCGTGAATACTGTTTGCAGACAATGAATTATGTGTTTACCAACAGGACACCAGCAGTGATCTTGGTATCGAGTGCCGGATTCATAGACCACTGAAATAGTATAATAGCACCTTTTGCTAACTCAGTTGACAGACTGCTGTAGATTGTGACACTAATTCTTAATTTCAGAAATATTCAGTGTAAATTACAGGTTCACTTGTTTACATGACATCAATGCCGTTTATTATTTTCTATAATAACAATTGAATCTCCCCATATCCTACAGAGTGGACCCCTGTTTTATGTGAGTAGTATGTAGTTTCTCACCTATCTCACCTCACTTACAATATGAAGGGGGCACTTCACCCACTCTGTCGCCACCTACTCTCTAACCTCAGAATAACTCACTAATACCTGTTCAATTCACTGATTGTGGGTTTTAGATGCTTTCCATCCACTTTATCCCACATGCTATAGTTTGCTTTTACTTTTGCTTTCATTAATAAATAATTGCATCACTGCTTTAATTGTCTTTTAATAAACTAATGTGCTTGATGAAGCTGATATATCTTGTTTATTTATGTTTATGTAAAATGCAGATTATTGACTTAACATCTACATGTAAATAATTGTATAATCAGATATAATAATAATAGTGTTACTACTAACAGTAGTGTTATATATTGATACAACTACATATTTGGGCATTGATCAAGTTACCTATGATCACATGATACTGTTAAGAGGTATGTACTGTAGCTGCCTAAACTGTTGTTCAACTTACTTACTAACAACATGCTGGGCCAGAAGGACAATAATGTTACTCAGATAAAATCTGATCAAGAACATTAAAACCAATTATCAATTTCAGTGCTTGTACAATGCACAAACAATATATAAATATTATAAATATATATTGATCTTTTGTTGTATTGCTATTGATGAAAATGTATTAGTATTGTTTTATCACCCAGTCCAACACGAACATACAGAGAGTTTGTTAAACAGGATATGGCCCAAATTAAGTTCTTTTCTTATTTTGTGTCTTTTTTTCGTAAAAATTTATTTGCAGCTCACAGGCATATCATTATAGACAGTGAAATCAACTGCTGCTGGTTTAAACTTTCACTTGTTAAAGCCTGTTCATTCTTTTACAATAACCCTCCAGATAAAAGAGATAGATTCACCACAGATATTTAACCTACATTTATGCTAAATATAATTGAAATAGTGTGCTGGTTTTTAAGAAAGCTCAACTTAATCACTTGATGTAGACTTTCTTACATAAAGTAGGAATCAGCCCAAAGAGCCTAACTGAGTTCTCTGCATTGGCTTGTTTCCATTTAGATCTAAACGCTTGGTGCCCTTTCCCAAGAAATGCTCTAATTTGTCTTTCTGGTAAAAAGCACGACTTGCAATATTTTTGCTGCACCTCGTGACTCCTGTAGCAGATGTTGAGCAGTGAGAACAACATCCTTGACTGGCCTCTGCCTCGGAATATTTAGTGGTACAGTTTTGATGGATCTTCTTTGGCTGCA
Organism: Paralichthys olivaceus; assembly: GCF_024713975.1. Taxonomy (NCBI): domain Eukaryota; kingdom Metazoa; phylum Chordata; class Actinopteri; order Pleuronectiformes; family Paralichthyidae; genus Paralichthys; species Paralichthys olivaceus. The sequence continues at coordinate 15,804,516 of NC_091100.1, read as the reverse complement.
CTAGGCCTGTCCTAAAACACTGCTCTGCTTTGTGGCCAAACACGCTGCACGTTAATAAGAGACAAACTTGTAGCTATCAAAGTTTACAAAAAAAAATTGTGAGGGAGATAGTTAGGATTCTTTTTTAGCTTCAGAAGCTTTTGGATATTTATAGTGTTGACTTATAATGAGTCAGATTGCTTGCACAACAATTGGCAGTTTCTGGTGGAGGAGCCGGCTCTGACGCTGTCAGATGTCTGACATATTCACTTTGCTATAGAAATGTGGGTCAAGCCTCTAAATGCTGCTGTGCTGGACCCCCCCTGGTGTTTGTAATCTGCACACTGTGCGTACAATAGACCACACAAATGGGCAGAGGTTGCCAATGAACCATTTTAACCACTGAGTTGCACCACAGGACTGTGTTGATGTAGAAACAAAGGCTTTTGGGTTAAATCCTCTGGCCTCTGTGGGCTTTGCCTCTAATCTAATAGCTGGAGATGGTCCAGGTTTATCCAGTTCAGCCTTGCTTCATTCCAGCTGCTCAGAAACTCAATTAAAAGCAGCCCATCATGCTCTCCAACTTCAGATCACATTACATGTCTCACATACTAACCAAATGCTGATTCCTCAGTTCCTTTTTGTGGAAAATGGCCTCTACAAACCTCCAGTGAGCACAGCGATTTTTGACGTAATGGGAAAATATTTCACTTAGCCACAAGAAGAGAAATAATGGAGCAGAAGAAATAGTTTTCTCTCTTTTTCGTGTTGGATTCAGTGGTCATGACAAAGCCCACAATGTGGCTCAGATGGAAACATAGCGGACCACCTGTTCAAACATCTGTAAAATATTCTTTATTTTATTCAGCATCTCAAAGCATCCAATTTGACCAAACATAGGGTTTCTGTTGTGCATTGTGGACACATTCCCCATGACATGATACATTGCATGTCTGGCTTTCATAACAGCAAAAGAAAAATTCCCCAGAAATGTTTTCTCTATCACTATTGACCACATCAATAGTCCCCATTCAGAGCAGGACTCAGATCAAATTTTCTTTTCCATCTATACTTCAGAAGATAAAATGGTGTTGGCTAGGTGGTTTTTGGAAGGTTTGAGATATAGTTTTACAATAACCATAATCAGATCAAAAGCACTCTCTCAATTGTTTAGTCTATGAGCCCAAAGGTAAAGTCTCAACATTTGAAGGTCAAAAGCCAACAAGTTTCATATCCAATGTTAAACAAACATTCAAACATTGAAAAAAAAAACAGTTTTGAAATATTCCAATAATGCTACTCTTGATATATCCATATACTGTCTTTATGTGTGTGTGAGTTATGTAATCTTTTTTTCTTTTTCTGTGTAAAACACAAGTCTTCAGATGTCTGTGTCTGCATGTACAAATGTCTTTTTCAGTTGTCTGCTAAAAATCACAATTCATTTCTCTGCATTTTTTTCAACTTAACTTTCATAGAGTAACAGAGTGCTGCTGTAATTTTTTTTCAGGGGGAATTGGAACGTCAGCTTTTACAAGCCAACCCCATCCTGGAATCTTTTGGCAATGCCAAGACAGTGAAAAATGACAACTCCTCAAGATTTGTAAGTCAAGAAAATGTATATTCATGAAGTGAAATAATTAATTACAACCAGACTTGGTGGAAAAAGAGCTGAACAAGTGTGATGAGAACTACCTTTAAAGACAGATACCATGTTTGAGAAAAAAACTTTTGGTTTGTTCCATCCACTAACATGGAGAAGGCAAGGTTTATGACCTCTACTGCAGCCAGAAACCGGGGTGCAATCAGAAAGCTTGGGCTTCACTTTTGGAGAGCTGTCATATCGTTTATTTTTATATGCAGTCTATGGTCTCAGCACCATCATGGCTTTTTCTGTTTTCTTTTTTTTTAAAACAAGTCAAGATTAAACTGATTGAAAGTAATTGGCCATACAGGCCATATAGACACACTTGCCTGTTAGTATATATATTTTAAATATTCAAAGCTGTTTTACAATCAATACTCTAAATATAATTTTGTACTGTATGAAATAAAATTATCAGCCCTGTAAATCTATATCAGAGTTCATATTAATGGAGGAAGGGCCTCAGTGTGTTTAATGAGAGTCATTACGTTGCAGATTGATTCCTGGTTATCTTGACTTGACTGCATTTCCTGAGCATTTGTCTTGTGTTGATCTCTACAGGGGAAATTCATCCGGATCAACTTTGATGTCACCGGATACATTGTTGGAGCCAATATTGAAACCTGTATCCTGTTTTAAAACAATTTACTACTCATAAAGAGGCTAGTCAGGAGTGTTGCAAATACAAATATGCTGTTTGTATTGAATTAGATTTTTAGTTTTGAACCTGTAATCTCTACCAATTTGAACTGTACAGAAGGAATGGAATTTTGTTTCTACATCAAACTAACTCACCAAGTAGATATCTTTTCCTTGACTAGTCTGTGTTAGACTTACTGGAGAAATCCAGAGCTATTCGTCAAGCCAAAGATGAGCGTACCTTCCACATCTTCTACCAGCTGCTGGTTGGAGCTGGAGAACACCTCAGATGTGAGTTCCACCATATAAGAGCTCTTTATTCTTCTCTGTCTGTCATAACTACAGCCTACAGCTGTTCTTTCCAGTGTAATTACTTTATGTGCAAGGGTAACATATCATTTATATTATTCAGTAAGTATTAACTACTAACAATGTATAAAAATTAATGAAAGCTCAGTCTCATCAGAATCTTCCACAGTGAGTTTGGGCTGATTTAATATCATGGATAACAGTGACTGTGTTGTTTGGTGGACAGCGGACCTGCTTTTGGAAGGATTCAATAACTACCGTTTCCTGTCCAATGGCAACATCCCAATCCCAGGACAGCAGGACAAAGACAACTTCCATGAGACAATGGAGGCCATGCACATCATGAGCTTCGGCCATGAGGAGATTCTGGGTATGTAATCTAAACCATTAAAATAACACAGCAAAGGGGAAACTAAATTGATTTGATTTTCTCTGGATTCTTTATCTTATAGCCATGCTGAAGGTCGTGTCCTCTGTGCTTCAGTTTGGAAACATTGTCTTCAAAAAGGAGAGGAACTCTGACCAAGCCTCTATGCCTGATAATACTGGTAGATACATACACACACACACACACACACAGAAATCATTTGACATGTGTTTCACAATGCTGTAGCTTGGGGATCACAGGTCAAGACACTGCTCTCCTCCTTTTCCTCCTCCTATATAACACTTCAACTCATCTCTTCCCATTTTTCCTGCCTCCCTCACACTGTGCACCTCATCCACTGAACAGAGGGACCAATGATTTACATCTTTCCTCTCCCCAGGCGTTGTCAACCTGCCATTAAGCCACATCGTTATAAGGATTTACTTTTAAAGGAAATGGGGCATAGCCTTCCAGTTCCTCCACATGTGGCACTCCATATTTGGCACTTAAAGGAGAGAGAAAGGGAGGGGATTGAATCGAATACCAGTGATGCAGCTCAGCCAGATATCCGCAAATGTGATGAGCAGAAGCAAGGCCTGAAGCGCATGTTTTTTTTAGAAGTGAGACTTGGCAGATAAGTCTAGATCCTTCTTTTCCACAAGCTGCAGCCATGAAAAATAATGACATTTTCCCCATCACATTTTATATAAAAATTTAACATCTTTGAAAGATTTGTGGCAAGATCAATAAGTTTGCAAGAATATCTGCTAGATGACATAATTGTCAGACAGTCGTGTCAAAATAACACTGGGAAAGCTTTCCTGTGTCGACAAAGCAATGTTTATGCATAGTCTCAAATCTCTTACTTTGGCATTTTATTCTACTTTGAATTAACTTTATTTTCTTTGTTTTTCCATCTCTTGTTTCCCAGCTGCTCAGAAGCTGTGTCACTTGCTTGGTATGAATGTAATGGAGTTTACCAGAGCAATCCTGTCACCAAGGATCAAAGTGGGAAGAGACTACGTCCAGAAAGCACAAACTAAAGAGCAGGTTGGCTCTGCGTTTCTTTTTCCTACTGACTAAAACTGTGTATGTTCTAGTAATTATTTAATGAAAAGAAATGGAACTGTAGTTTGGCTTTTTAAATGTAAGTTTATTTCATTTTGGAGAGTTGAGTATTGGAAGCTTTTTTATTGTATCTTCACCATGTAGTTGGCAAATGTTTACAACTCCCAATGTGAATTTTGATAAGAAACAAAGATACAATCAATGAGCACACATTTCAGTTATATGCTCCACTAACAAGGAACGGAAACTTTTTTTAAATGAATCCTGCAACTAGGGTTTGGTCATTTCTTCCCAATTAGACAATGATTAATCAATAACTCTTCATGCTTCATAGGAACAATTGATGGAAAAAAACATCATTGCAGAACAAATGATGTTCAAAACAGTGAAGTCATCTGTCAAAGGCACAAGAAAAAGTTCAGTGTACTGTCTGTTAAACCATTTACATGCTTTAGCCATTAATTGCTATTTTAAGTGCAGTACTTTGATGATAATGGTTAAAGCTTTTGGGACATGGCTGTTGTCCCAAACCATTGACTGAGATATAAATGAAGGTCTGACTCAGAACGTTAGTTATACTGTACAGGCTCTCCAAGACGAAGAACCCATCTGTCCAGGTATAGATTTCCTCGTGAGGATCAGGCTGTCTGATGTGTTGTCACTCTCTCTTCCTATATTGTCTAACCATTTATTTTTTTTCCACTTCTCCTCTCCTGTCTCCTCTGGCTCCCTCCAGGCTGACTTTGCTGTCGAGGCCCTGGCCAAAGCAACATATGAACGTCTGTTCCGCTGGCTGGTCCATCGCATTAACAAAGCTTTAGACAGAACCAAAAGACAGGGTGCCTCCTTCATCGGCATCCTGGACATTGCGGGTTTTGAGATTTTCCAGGTTTGGATTCAAGTCTTGTTTTTCTTAAACTTTGAAGACTATGTCCAGTTGTAGCTAGAGGAAATTAGCTATCTACATTTGATTTGTGCTCATTGTTGGGAACCTTTCCAGTAACATATTGTTCTTCCTTGGTTTTTCCCCTTTAACAGTTGAACTCGTTTGAGCAGATGTGTATCAACTACACTAATGAAAAGCTGCAGCAGCTCTTCAACCACACCATGTTCATCCTGGAGCAGGAGGAGTACCAGAGGGAGGGCATCGAGTGGAGCTTCATCGACTTCGGCCTGGACCTACAGCCCTGCATCGACCTCATTGAGAGGCCGGTCAGTCTGGATCATTATGTTGTAACTGAACAATTGAGTCAGATTGTTTTGATATGCCTCCCTGAACTCTACTTAGCCATGGGCTGCTATACTTTAGCAATTTCACAAAAAATAATACTCACTTAACTTTTTTGGACTCTCTCTGCTTGTATTGTTGAGGAAATTTGATTTGTTGATGTGTCACATTTATCGTACATACTTTCTGAAATCTGGTTCTGACCCACAATGTTTTTACTTCAGGCCAACCCTCCAGGTGTGTTGGCTCTGCTGGATGAAGAGTGCTGGTTCCCCAAGGCCACAGACAGGACCTTTGTAGACAAGCTGATCCAGGAACAGGGCACACACACCAAGTTCCAGAAGCCCCGTCAGCTCAAAGACAAGGCCGACTTCTGCATTATCCACTATGCTGGCAGGGTATGCTGGTTTGTTTACACTATTTCTCTGTGTGTGTGTGTGTGTGTGTGTGTGTGTGTGTGTGTGTGTGTGTGTGTGTGTGTGTGTGTGTGTGTGTGTGTGTGTGTGTGTGTGTGTGTACACTTCTTTTCAAACCTCAAAGTCTAATCCTTTTGGCTTTTCAAGGGAAACAATAAATTTCTGGAAATTATAGATTAAGGAAGGATGAAGTTTTAATTTCAGGGTGCTTGTTTTTTCGAGCGTAGGTCAAACTCTTTTCTAAAAAAAAAAAAAAAACACTTAATAGAGACCAAAAGAGACATTTTTATAGTCATAGCTGTTAATAGAACTGATGACTCCATCATGCAAATGTTTCATTATTTCTATATACACTCAGACTTTCAGTTGTTTTAGTTTAAGTATTAATATGTCAACATATGCCCTGTAGTTAAGGCAATGATTCACTTCCTTGAAGACTTGCACATGGTAAATATGACTTACTCGCTTACTATTTAGTGTGCTAGGTCTGTGTAAGACCATTAAACACTAAGATCATATTTTCCAAGATGTCTCTTTTCCTGCATGATGTTCTTCTGCAATAATGATAAAAGCTAGTTAAAAGTTTATATCTGTCAGAGCTCAGATAAAATAATGATTCATGCTTCTCTTGTGGTGAGATTTCAGGGAAATACTGAATTCTGGGTAGATTTATTTGGCGTTGTATGGGAGTGTATTTGGAAGTTGTCAATGGTGTTATGCAATAGATGAACACAGCATTTGTCTTGCTGCGAGACCTGCTGAATAGCACATCTGCTTACGATTACATGGACTGTGTCGTTTTACTCCACAATCAGTCAGAACCTCAGAGATTTGAGCTCCACGAACGAAGCTGTGGAGAAGATCTTCAGCGCCACAAACCCCGACACAGAAAAAATGTTGACACAGAAACAAAAATAAATAATTTCTGAAGGGTACACCAGTACAAACAAGATGTGACGCCTGTATATTAAGTTAGTTGTGATGATGTGTCAGATATACACATTTTGTTTTAGATAACTTCTGTTGAATTGATATTTTAGTGTCTCTGTCACCAGATGTTCAAAAACATCTGTGTGTCTGATGCATTACGCCTGACTGGCCAGTAATTGGTTGCAAACCCTCAAACTTCCTGTTAGAGTCCTGGATTTTTAAGCCTGTAACCAAATTCAATATTTCAAACTGCATATAACTTTTTTCCGTTTATCAACTAATATTCTTTTTTTGTAAATAAGCTGATGTGATATCTACGCTGATTGTGGTATACACTAATTTTAATGTTGTGGTTGATCAATGTATATTTATGTTCTTGTTCCAGTAATTAATTGAAAAGGTTTTAACAAAGTGATTGATTTGATTTTGAATGTTTCCTGAGATGTTGTTTTATACTGCTGTTATTGTATGAACCAATACATCTTCCATTATTGCTTTATCATATATATTATTTGCAATTACATAACCCACATACATGCCGACAACAGTAAAACTTAATGTAAAGACAAGATTTTTAATTCTTGAAAAAACATCAACTATAGAGGATCTTCATCAAAAGTTCATGTGACATGTTAGTATAAAATAAACAAACTTTAGCTGCTGTTTTGTCACCAGATTTTTCAGATTCTTACTCATCAATATCTTATCATATCAAAATTCAGAATCAGACAGACTATACTTATATTATCTAATATTGTTGTTTCAAACCCTATCATTAAGTGGTACCTCTACGGGTTTACAGGTGGACTACAAGGCAGACGAGTGGTTAATGAAGAACATGGACCCTCTGAACGACAACGTGGCCACTCTTTTGCATCAGTCCACTGACAAATTTGTAGCTGAGCTTTGGAAAGACGGTAAGCTGCCACCTTTTCACTAGCACTAGGTACTCAAGGGTGTCATTTTATAGACTTATTGTGTACATACCTGTTTGCTTATTTAGTTAACGAAGACATTGAAACGCCTGTCAGTCTAAAAAACAGCTGTCTTGTTGTCTCAGGCATAAACATCTATGGTTTCTAAGGATTATTGTAACACCGCCTCCCTCCCTGTCTCTCTCTCTGTGTTGTAGAGATTCAGATCATTCAAAGAGCTTCATTCTATGAAAATGTCACTAGTCTGGATGAGCCAGCAGGTGAATGACTGGGTCGTGCTGTAGGAGACCTGGGCCAAAATAAGAATAATAATAACTGAAAATCAACAAGTGTCGGGTTGTGGTACCACAAATATAAGTGCTCCCCAAGCAGGTTAACCTCTTCAAAGTGTATTGGTATATTTTTGCCCAGATCTGGTTATTTGGTTCATGCTTCAGCCAGTGCTGTGTCTATCATAGCCCCCATTCGCTTTCAGGCTGCATGGCTCGCTCGTCTCAGCCAAAGGCAGCATAGTGCAAAATTTCTAAATATGTTCAAGTAGGATACAGTCAGATGCTCCCTCCAGCCCATGTGCTTTAATTTGTCTCAGGCTACATCCACACTTCTACGTTTTCCTTTGAAAAGCATCCACACTGCTACGGATACACCTGGTTTGAGTCTGGACTGGCAGAAAGTATTTGGAGATGATGACAATTGGGTTTTTTCGGTCATGTCATAGCCTTGGCTGATTCATCAGGCTCCTCCCCGGGTAGCAGTGTAGCCCACAACATAGATAATCAATTACAAGCATTGCTGACAGATTTTGTTCATTTAAATTTGGCATTGTACAATACAACTGCTTACATTTGTAGGAGGTGAGATTTCCTGTTGGTACACACATGGTACACATGGTGATATGCGTTTTCAGAAGTGTTATTTTGGGCTGGGATTAAAACTGATACTGAGCCAAAACGCTCTTGTGGACAGAGGTTGTTTTAATTTGAAAACGCGTTTTTCAAACAAAAATGTAATAATATGGATGTAGCCTCAGTATGTCTGTGGGCTGATATTGGTCAAGTGGTGTTTGTATGGTCGATAGCCCTTAGCACGTGTTTTAGATCAAGTGCATCTGTTTGGAATCTTTGCTTTTTTCCTCTGTGATGTGATACATCCATGAGCAAATTAAGAATTTGAAGCTTGACTGAAAGATATTTAATGACATTAATTTCCCTCTTCCTCCCTCCCAGATAGGATCCCAGTAGCAGGGAATTGAAAGCAGATGTTGTTCTCTGTATTTACTTTGGCTCTGAGCTCAGACATCAGTACAGAGGGCCCAGACAGCCGGCAGAGTACTCTTCAGTTAAAACTCCAGTAGTCCGTCTCATCAAATACTTACATCTTCAATTTGCTGCTTGGACATTAAAAAGTGACATTGTGTATATTTATTAGTTTTAAGGTGTGTGCTGTGTACCCTTGAGTGCTCGGTCATTCTGTGACGGTGTTTAAGAATAATGCTGCTGACGTTAAAGCCAGATTATTTAAATATGTGTATAAGTCAAGTCTAATGTATGTTCAATGTTTGTTACTGCCACCGGATGCTTGATTTTCCTCCGGGATCCATAAAGTATCTATCTATCTATCTATTAATTGTATAATTCTGGTGATATATTGTGATAGAAGCATAAGAGGGAAGTCAAAGTGTTCAAGAGACAGGCTAATACAATTTTGGATTTTTGTTCTAGTAAATAATATATAAAAGAACACCAGTCTTACTGTGTAACTTTGACAAACCACAAATTCAGTCATCTCACAATTTAGAAGTTAATTCATAAGCAATAAAAAATGACTGGTTTTATTCTGGTCCAAGTCTGAATAGAGTAGAAAACGTTCTCATTAGACACTGAGATTAATTAAGCCCTGTAGTGGTAACCATGTCTCAAAAACTGATTTTCATATATAAAAATCCCCTATATTACGATGATTAAGATTAGTTTTAGAATATATTTATGTCTTGTGTTTGTGGTTTGTTGCTAAATTTAGATTTCAAACTGACATTAGATTATTTTATTAGCAGGTTGTGTGTCACAAAAAGTAAAATGCAGATATTGCATATAAAGGTGCTTCCCTCTAAGTAACACAACATAAAACCTTGTATGTAGGAATAGATAATGTGCTCCATCTCCATCACCATAGTTACAGAAGTGAGTGTTAGCTCTACACTTTGAATGCTACTTTATTTGCCTGCTGCTGTTTGACAATAGTGTGTAATGTCTCTTTCATCCATGTTCACGTGGTCATGTTACGTTAATGTGCTGCTACCACCGTTCCTCTGTGAAGTCTTCCCACTCTAACCACTTCTTTATCTCCCCTACCAGTCGACCGCATTGTGGGCCTGGACCAGGTGGCAGGAATGAACGAGACAGCTTTTGGTGCTACCTATAAAACGAAAAAGGGCATGTTTCGCACTGTGGGACAGCTCTACAAGGAGTCGCTCACCAAACTCATGGCCACACTGAGGAACACCAACCCCAACTTTGTACGCTGCATCATCCCTAACCACGAGAAGAGAGTAAGTACATACTTCAAAATGATATGGGAAAGGTTGAGTTTCAACCTGTGGAAAGAAATCCAGTAATTCTGCCCTGTCAACTTAAAGAAAATAAGAATGGAAAAGTAAATGGCCTTTGCCCTTTACTCTACATCCTTCATGTATACGTTTCTGTTCTTAATGGTGTATGGTGTATGCGTTTCTTCCTTCAGGCTGGTAAACTGGAGCCTCACCTGGTTCTGGACCAGCTCAGGTGCAATGGAGTCCTGGAGGGGATTCGCATCTGCAGACAGGGCTTCCCCAACCGCATCGTCTTCCAGGAGTTCAGGCAGAGGTAGCAGACAACAAAGATGTTTTTTTAACTATGTAAATCCATTTTACACAAAGGAGAGATTGGCTTCACTTTCAACTCACATTTCTGTTCCTTTTTGTTTATAGATACGAGATTCTGACACCCAATGCAATCCCCAAGGGATTTATGGATGGAAAACAAGCCTGTGAAAGAATGGTGCTGCTCGTTTTCTGTATTTCATTTTTTATTAGCTATTACATATAAAGAGTTACAAATACTTTAAACACATTTACTTACTTGCTAATGAGTTAGCCTGGTTTAGACCTCTGAATTTCCACATCACAGATTTCAGGGCAGAATTTAGAAAATGGGATTAAGAATTGGGCTGATATTTACTTGATATTTACTGTAAATGCAGTAAATAATCAAAATCAATGATCTAAGAAAAGATGATGTGGTATGTTGTACAGAATATACAACATAATACAGTACCAGGCTACATCCCTGAAAAATGTCGACAACCATATGTTAGTTTGATCCACATACATAGAGAACGCTATGATTTGTCATAGAGGAATGCTTAGGTAAAAAAAATGTGAATGTAACCCTGTCCACAGAGGTTATTTCTCAACCACTCTCTGTGTCCTATTTCTAGATCCACGCTCTGGAGCTGGACCCCAACCTGTTCCGTATCGGTCAGAGTAAGATCTTCTTCAGAACAGGCGTCCTGGCTCACTTGGAAGAGGAGAGAGACCTGAAGATCACTGACATTATCATCTACTTCCAGTCTGTGTGCCGTGGATACTTGGCACGCAAGTGAGTGTCAGATTCAGTATTTTTGTAGATTTGAACATTTACTGTAAATGTATTTGAGAACCTAATATGTCTTCAAAGACATTGACCCAAATCCTCAAACCATCCCTGACAGGTCTGAAACATATCCGTCATGTCCGAGCACGTTTTACTCCTCTGTGTAGTTCCCATCTTGTTCATACAGTGTGTGATGCTGCAAATGTTTCTGTCATTTGTTGAAGGGCCAATATCTGTTTATTCATTTTAAAAATTGAAAAATTCACCAAGATTATCAACTGATCAGTTGATGAAATAACAGTTATGGCATAATGTCAAAGTTGTCTATGTATGTATGTTATCTACTGAAACATGCTAACCAGCTAGGCCTTGCCAATCCTGTCTCATAAAACCACCTCAAGTGGCAGGTAGTGAGTTACTGTAGTATTCAGCCTGCCCTCGATCGTATGTGAGAGGATGAAGAAGAAATTAGACTCTAATGCAACCATCTTCTCTCTGCAATATTCCTCCACTCTTTCTTCAAAACCTTTTCGATCATCAGCATCCGCCCTGTCTCTGACTTGCCGGTTGTGAATTTGTCACTGTCCATCTAAGATAACTGAAGCAAACTAGCAGTTATATAAACCTGATGAAAACTTCAGTCCTCAGTCCATGCAGATTTGGCAACATCTCCATTGCTGCCCCCGTTTCTGAGGTTAGGTTGATTCAAGGAATGTTACCACAATATGTGGGTGAGCCCAGACCAACAGAACACGCTTTCACATGCATCGTGACGAGAGTTTCAGTAAAAACTGTACTGTTCTTACTGTCCCTCCATGATTCCATTACACCGGCCAACTATGGCACATGGGAACAAGAGTGGGAGGAATTAAGACTGCATTTCCTTGTTTCTTACAATTGGCTAATTCTTACAAACGGCCCCTTTTAATGACCTGCAGATTATCACCAGATAATCTCAGCTGGGTTTTCTGGAGCTCTCCTGTGGCATTCAGCTCATTGTTTATCTGTGCTGACCACAAATGTATTTCTTTGGCTCCTCGCTGAGCAGCTGTTTTTACTGGAAAAGCTCTAAAAACTGACTGAAAACCACCAACCCAGCATCAATTGAACTGCTGGTGAACACAACTGGAGCTAAAGAGCCAGCTTTGTCTCTCAGGAGTTGCTCAGGCCAAAACCAGAGCTAATGGAGAGTGAGTATTTGATGAAGTCTCATCAGACGGCACATCAGATGCACCGTAACCTTTCAAACGTGTGTTTAAGTAGCTGCTTTCAAAGTTCTCAAATGATGTCGGTGTTGGGTCCAGAACTTGCCTCCATGGCCCCAAGTGGCAAAAAAATCATAGCAGACTTTTCAAAAACACAGATTCATTGTTTGTTATTGTTTTCTTGCTTTAGAGCCTTTGCTAAGAAGCAGCAGCAACTGAGTGCCCTGAAGGTCCTCCAGAGGAACTGTGCGGCTTACTTGAAGCTACGTCACTGGCAGTGGTGGCGGCTGTTCACCAAGGTGAGACTCCCGATGACAACAAAGTTCACATATGCTATGTACATGATGCACAGCTCAACATCGCTCTCTATCTTGGAAATAGCCTTTCAAGAAATGCCCAGTTTAGATGGCCTTAAAATTTCAGATAAACGGAGAATACCAAAGTCTTTCACAAGGTCTTCATCAAAAGATGGAGACGCTTAGTTGCAGTAAGTAAGTAAATGTAAGTTTTCACAGCAGCTGCTGGGAAAGAAAACCTCCAGAACTATCAGATAATTGGACCTTGACTTTGGATCTTTTTTCACTGCACCTTGTAGAGCACAGCATTTGCAGGATGAGAAGGTATGAAAATTGTTGTTACTGTGGGCTGTCTGAAGATAATGAACATCTATAACAAGGCCTTCAATTAAAAAAAATGTATCAGGTTTGAACTAATTTGAAATGACACTTGATTAATTTCTATTGATTTAAATTGTAACTTGGAAGCAGCTTATCCCTGCATGTAAATCTCATGTGTGATCCCTTTTAATGAGTTTCTAGCAAGTGTGCTGAATAGTCAGCTGTCAGACGGGTTTGTACATTTCACGCTGCTCCACTCATCTGTGGTGCTGCTGAGATTCTCTGCTCAGGACGTCTTCGCTCATTAGTGTCCTCCATTTTTGTAGTCAACAACACAATTTATACTGGTTTAGTTCACTGATAAGTCAATAGGACATTTCTCAAGCTGAAAGTAAAGTAGCAGGGTGCCCTCTGCTGGATCACAATGTAAAGTTCAAATCTCAACATTTATAAAGAATAAAGTGTGGCAGCCCTAATAAAATCCTATAAAATACAAATGATCTGTGCTGCGGGAGGCTGATCACTAGACTGTCAGTAATAGTAGACTAATAGTAGTCAATTTTAGCACATACTTGAATTAACTTCGGTTCATTACTTTTTTGATTTGTTAATTATCCATAGATTTTCTACGGTTTCTCCAGGTCACATAGATTGATCTATTATATTTTTAGAAATTATGGTAAAATGCAGCTGTGAACTATTAACAAAAATCTTACATCGATGATGTAGAATCTGCTCAATGAACAATTCAAGGCCTTATTGTCCCAACTGGTTTCCTGTAATTCTTTAAGTGATAAGAAAATGGTGTGTCTTCTATGTGTCGTAAAAAAGGTAGAGGTTGTTTTGTTTATTTTATGTTCTCTTTCTCCATCTATCTCAGGTGAAACCTTTGCTACAGGTCACCAGACAGGAGGAGGAGCTGCAGGCCAAAGACGAGGAGCTGATAAAGGTGAAGGAGAGACAGCTCAAGGTGGAGAATGAGATGGTGGAGATGGAGAGGAAACACCAACAGGTAATCATGTTCTCTTTTATAGAGAGTAAAGAATATCATTTTGGTAAGAGGGCTGGGTGCATCTTCTCAAACTGTTCCCTCCCCACAGCTCGTTGAGGAGAAGAATATTTTAGCAGAGCAACTCCACGCAGAGACGGAGCTGTTCGCCGAAGCCGAGGAGATGAGAGTTCGTCTGCTCTCAAGGAAGCAAGAGTTGGAGGAGATCCTTCATGATCTGGAGTCTCGGGTGGAGGAAGAGGAGGAGAGGAACCAAAGCCTGCAGAATGAGAAGAAGAAGATGCAGTCACACATCCAGGTTTATATCTTATTTACACTCTCCTTACTTATCCATGAGTGAGGTTCACACAGGTGTGTTACCATTACCTATTTGATTTTAAAATTAATTTGGTATAAAATGCTCTTTTGCCCTTGTATCTCTTTCAAAACCAAAATGTCCTATTTCCCTTAAGTTATTTTTATCCTATGTGTTAATATACTTTTTTTTTTACCTCTTACTGTTTTTTATATAGTAATAAATATTTGATATTGTAATAAAATCCTGATTTAATTCTGTAAAACATTTTCTGTCTCAGAGTTTCATCAGTTTTTAAACTTCTGTGTTTAGACTGTGATCTAATTGCATTAGATAGGTTTTGGATATTTAAATGTGTGTGTTTTTCTCTCCACAGGATCTGGAGGAGCAGCTCGATGAGGAGGAAGCCGCACGACAGAAGCTGCAGCTGGACAAAGTGACGGGTGAGTCAAAGATCAAGAAGATGGAGGAGGATATTCTGCTGCTGGAGGACCAAAACTCCAAATTCCTCAAGGTGAGGAGATTTTAAGTGGGAAGATAAGAAGTTTTAACCTGTGACACATTTTACACATTGCATGTTTTCAATTTCAGTGGCAGTATCAAAATAGAACATTGTTTATCAATGGTGACCTTAATTTTAATGGTATCACAGCAATAGCAACAAAGTATTCATACCTTTTCACCCCCCCTATATTATTTTTAATATTTTATCGGATTTGATCTAACAGGAAAAGAAGTTGCTAGAGGACAGGATCGGAGAGATGACTTCCCAGCTAACTGAGGAGGAGGAAAAGGCGAAGAACCTCGGCAAAGTCAAGAACAAGCAAGAGCTGATGATGACTGACCTGGAAGGTAAGAGACCTACAGCTGTGTCTGGCACTAATTTTGGTCCAAGAATGTGAAGCATAGGGATGAGGACAGACACAGTAGATTGCTTAAGATGGACAGGCACAGTCACATCATTTGAAACTGGAGACAAGGGTTGAGTATAGACCTTTACTTAAATGTACTGTCCTCGCAGCAACAGGAAGAATAAAGGTCTTTATTCTTTTTTAACAAGTGCGACACAAAGGGCAAATATAGGACACAGAGTATGACTGTCTATGAGCCTTAACTTGGTGAAATGACTGTTTACAGCTGTACAATGATTTAATGAGCTGCAAAGAAGGTAATCTGATCTTTCTTAGCTGTGTCAGGCTGTGAACAATTAAGTGTCACTTTCTGTGACCGCTTGAGCTCTGTTTAACCCCTCTAACTCATGACTTTGCCCTTTTACCACTTCAGAGAAGGTTATATTTCAATTTACATTTTACATAATATATTTTCATACTCTTTGCATTTACATTTGATTGATTTTTGACTCCGCTCAGAGCGTTTAAAGAAGGAGGAGAAAACCCGTCAGGAGCTTGAGAAGGCCAAGCGTAAACTAGACGGTGAGATGACCGACCTGCAGGACCAGATCGCTGAGCTTCAGATCCAGGTGGAGGAGCTGAAGATCCAACTAACCAAGAAGGAGGAGGAGCTGCAGGCTTCTCTGGCCAGGTCAGTCATAGTCCTAAAAAAAAAAGAAAAACAAACAAGTGAAATTAGGGAGGAAAAATCATACAAACTAGCTGGGACAGTTGTGATGCACGGATTGCAGTTATACCCATGGACTTGCGGATCGGGTTGGCATCATACATCTTCACTGTGTAGAATATTCATTCCATTCTCTAAAATGTGGACGACAAACAAAGACAATCTTGTGCATTCCTGCAACGATCGGTGCGAGCGAGCGCTCATTCAGCACAGCTGGGTGCATCATAGAGGTCAGATGGAGTCTAACTTTTTGTACAGTTTATAATTATCACATACTTACATAGGGCCCTTTTTTTTTTTGCCAAGATGCACCATGCAAAGTGCAGTTGGGCGCTGTGCGCACTCTCCTTAAAGAGAAGAATAAGGCAACAATAACACTGCGTCTGGTTGGTTAAGTCAATCCCCGCCGCTAACACGCCCAGTACATCTCAATCTTTCCTTGTTTCCAGATGCACCAGAAGCACCCTGTCACCAATGTACCGAATGCGTACACTTCATGGCACACGAAAATAATGTTTTTATTGACGAGTAATTGCAAACGTTTCTGCAACAGTGTGTCAAACTTAACCCATTATAGAGGCTACATCATGTGATTAAGTGAAACATTTCATCTCTCATCCAAAAGGCTTCTTCAGTTCACCCGGTCAGAAAGTACCTAAACTGGTGTGCTAAAATACTGCTGTCAGTGTTGTTGCTCATTTCAGTGTGTAACATACACCACACACATCCTCTCACAAGTGCAGTTCATCCCATTTCCATGACAACTGCACTCTACGGTGGTACAGCTAATAGGAGTACCATAAATAGGCACAACAAAACAGAGTTCAACCCTGAACCCCAGCTAACATCCATTTCAACAGATGTAGTGTGTGTGCAGTTGTGTTTCAGCTCTCACACACACACACACACACACACACACACACTGTCTTTCTCCTCAGTACGTCCCTGCGTTCCTCTGTTCACTGCTCCCAGCTGCAGTGTTTCCCCTTAGCGACTCTCGCTGAGACCTTTCATCTTGGAGACAGCCGTGTCTGATCACAGGAAAATTGATGATAACTGATGCTTTCAGTCCTGGTTGTCGCAGTAGTTTTTTCACACTAAGCAATGAAGGGCTGGACTAATTGATGCTGTCATTGCACAGTGGAAGAGAAACTACCAACAAGACTTTTTTTTTTTTTTTTCTTTTTAGGCGTTTTTTGTCTCTTGGCTGAAAAAGGCCTGTGTCTTCCCACTCAGAACCATAGACTGTAAATAAAGATGGACGATGCGTCTCCACTTCCACCTACTATCCAATATTAAGCCAAAATATTGCATAAAACATGTCTTGGAGCCTGCACAGTAGAGATCACATGTTGGAGCCATCGTATCAATGTCCCGCTGATACACATGCTTGCCAGTCTTCTTAACAGATAAATTATCACTTGAATAAACATCAGTGTGATAAGAATCACGTAAAATAACAAAACAACCATATTTAGTCATTAGCTGTCGCACATCTCCACAGAGCTGTGGAGGTTGTTGCTCTGATGGTCAGCTCAGATCTTTTTAATGTGGCTTTTCTCAGTTTTCCTCCTCATTAGGCCACTAGTCCAGACTGAAGGGATTGATGGAAAACATCTGTCTTACTAATTTCACATGCACAAATCATCAGTTTAGTCACAGCCGCAGATAATTAAGCTTTCATTACACTTGATGTGCCTCAGTTTGAAGTCCGCAGCTCTTCTGAGAGCACTGGTCTTTCTTTGGAAAATGGGGAATTACTTTTAGATGGGAGTAATTAGTGCCTTTAATCAACGTGGTGGCACTATGTTAATTTGATCATTGAATCATTACAACATTCTGTGTGTTTGAGCAGTGATTCTTTGTGGATGTGAGGAATGTTACTGGAGAATCGCAGCCAGAACTTCACTTGGACTCCATTTTAACTAAAACCATAAGACACTGACTTGTCTTTCATTGAACATACTTGTACAGAGAATAAAAGTTTTGATTTTAAACCTACTTTTGGTTCATTTATCTTTTTAAATAACTGTAGAACGACTGTCAGTTTGTCAATCAGAAAAAAATTCTATACTAAAAGAACTATACTACTTGTTTACTCTTAAACCCAGGTTATGCATCGACAAGCATTTAATAACTGCTTTATGTCAGCTTTGCAACATTCTGTGAAAACAATAGTTCATTATAAATGAAGAAGAAGAGAAATGAAAGTGAAGACATATACATGTCTCCATAAAGTGAGAAAGGTGAGAATACTCTAGGTCTCAATTCGATTTGTACTTATTTCGAATATGACTTATTTGGGTTTAGGTAATCAGAAACATGGCAGTGTCTTATTCAGACTGTTGTCTTAATCGGGTTAATAACTGAATATTGGTGTCTCCTGTCAGCCAGTAGTGGAAGCACTGGAAACATTTGAAGTAAACAATATGAACAGTGAAATATGTGGAACCTAAAAAAGCTTTTTTAAGGTCACGTGTCAGTGACAATTTATAAGACTATACTTTATGTGCTGCTCTTCAGACAACCAAAATATCCACAAAGATTCTCATACCAAAAGTAAAATATTGAAACTAGGTAATATGTTAAGTTTATTTAAGATATTAAATTGTGTAGAAGAAATTCACATCGTTAGATGACCATGTAAACAGGATTTTTTTCATAATTGCTATTAGTAAATGATTAGATTAGCATCTGCTCAAAAAAAACTAATTTGTGTGTCTCAAACCAGGAGTGACGAAGAGACCGTCCAGAAGAACAACGCCTTGAAGCAGGTTCGGGAGCTGCAGGCCCAGCTGTTGGAGCTTCAGGAGGATCTAGAATCCGAGAAGTTGTGTCGAACTAAAGCTGAAAAACTCAAGAGGGACCTGAGTGAAGAGCTCGAGGCTCTGAAGACGGAGCTAGAGGACACGCTGGACACCACTGCCGCCCAGCAGGAACTCAGGTGCTTGTTTCATCAGTCAACTTAACGGTCCTCTGTAGCTCGCTCCTCTTTAGCTCGCTCCTCTTTAGCTCGCTCCTCTTTAGTGCCTAAGACAAACGTGCTCATTGCTCAGCTAAGATAATAGTCGTAATAAATGTGTCTTTGTATAATATCCTGATAGTTGTCCTCTCTCCTTAACCCTCCCCTTTGTGTCTGATCTCCAGGACCAAGCGAGAGCAAGAAGTGGCAGAGCTGAAGAAGGCCATAGATGAGGAGACCAAAAACCACGAGGCTCAGATCCAGGAAATGAGACTGAGGCACGCCACAGCGCTGGAAGAACTCTCTGAACAGCTCGACCAAGCCAAGAGGGTGAGGGGGTCCCACCTGATTACCGATCTGATGTCCTTATATTGTGATTTCCATGATCTATCCATATCAACAATTTATTTATCAAGCATAGAGTTTATAACATTTATGATATCTACCCTAATAACATGGATTCATGCTGTTTGGCCAAATTACTTGTCTCTGTAATGTGACAAATTTGAAAAACAATTCAAGGTGAACTAGTAGCATGACAGATGAGGTGGGGCCGAAAAAGGATGTCAGAAGTGTAGCAGGTGTTCAGCTATGTACAGTCAGGAGTTTCTCAAAGCCTGGTTACCTTTGAGCTTTGTCAGGTTGGCACTCCTGGAGGTAATACGAGAAAATCTATTCAGCCACCAGGAACATGTCTGGAGTGTTTCACTCAGTTCTGGTGAGCCGTACTTATCTGTATATCTGTAAGTCCTGAAACATTAACAGTTATCATTGAAAAGAATGTGTCTTTAATTCAATACTTTCAAATAGATGACGTTAAAGTTTACCTTCTACTACTTGAGGGGCTTTTATTTGCAGACATAGATCTGTATAAATCAGCCCCATGGTCAGAAACAGTGGCTGTGCCAGGTTCAGTATTGTGATTTTAATAAAGTTTTTCTCATCTAAATCAAGACCATTCCACAGAAACCTTCTTTACAGGCCGTCTACTACAAAAGAAATGAATAAAAACATTGTTTTGTTCTGTGCAGTTCAAGGCAAACCTGGAGAAGAACAAACAGAGTCTAGAGAGTGACAACAGAGAGTTGGCCTGTGAGTTAAAGAGTCTGCAGCAGACAAAGACAGAGTCGGAACACAAGAGGAAGAAACTGGAGTCCCAGATGCAGGAGTTTACGGCCAGAGCCACAGAGGTTGAGAGGACCAAGGGAGAGCTGTCTGAACGCTCGCACAAACTCCAGGTAAACTCCTCCACGTAAAGTTATTAGACAACCTTAGGTGTTTCATTTTAGATGGATCAGTCTTCCAAAGACTACAACTATGTTTTCTGAAATTGTTGTCAACATTTGCTCAGTTTCATCTCATACTGTGGATCAGTTTATTGTGCTTTAGTCATAATAACCCTGTATTTGTCTTTTATCAGACTGAGCTGGACAATGTTTGCGCACTGCTGGAGGAGGCAGAGAAGAGGGGCGTCAAACTGACCAAGGAGGTTGACAACCTGAACAGCAAACTGCAAGACTCAGAGGTGTGAACGACAACATCAGCATCAGCCTTCCTTTAAGAGTGTAAAGCTAAAGAAAACATGATCTAAAATATAATCTTTTTCTTTTTCTGGATTCTATGAAGACAAACTGCAAAAGTTCCAATCATGGCTATTAGATAAATGTGAAATTATAATTGTCACAAAACACGGACGGAGGTCTTAAGTCACTATTCTCTCCTAGCTAATCAATGAATCCACCAGGAAGATTTCCCTGTTTATCAGAAAATCATTTTCTTATCTATCTGTTCAGAAATACAAAGATCACACTTCAGAGATTTTCAATGTTATTATAACACACAGGTCTCCCTTCTTTTCTCTTCCATTTTATTTGTGGTGTGGTTTTTAGGAGTTGAGGCAGGAGGAGACACGTCAGAAGCTGAACCTGAGCGGCCAAATCCGCCAGCTGGAGGTGGAGAAGAACACTTTGTTGGAGCAGCAAGAGGAGGAGGAGGAGGCACGACGCAACCTGGAGAAACACCTGCAGTCGGCGCAATCTCAGGTATAGTTCTTCATATTCACAAACCTAAGTCTCATTGTCCTGCCCATTATCTGCCCTTGACATGCAGAGCAGCTGTAAAGCATTGAGGCATCAAGTTAAGAAACCCTGAGAAATAAAAGTTCATCAGTTTGAGATGTGTTGTTCAGAATAATGATATCGATATCGAGTGCATGTTTCTGGCCATTTGTGTCCCTGTCATTTTAATAAAAGAGATTGGAGGTTATCAAACCAACGATTTATGCTTGTTGACTGTAGTGAGCTTAAAGACTGTTTGTAAAAATGGACAGACTATGGGTCTCCACAGTAAAGCCAGTGCATGAAAACCTGAAACCTATGTTCTCTCAAATGACCAGCAGAGGGTGATTCCACTGGTTGCAATAGTCAAATTAACTTGATTTATAATGTCAATAAACATTATGGTCCCACTTAAAATAAAATGGACAATAAAGCACAGTATGCATTTGACAGCTGCTACCATCCAATCGGCACCATCCCCCGAAAAATAAAATGCTAAACTCAGGGCTTTAAAATGGCAGTTCCTAAACTGACTTGACTTTAGGAATGTTACAAAGATGCAAAGAATTGAAATTCAAAATTGATCTCTAACCTGGTCTAAAATGTGACTGCTGCAACATATTAGCAGTAAGGGCGATATGTTGCCTTATTTGCGTTTTGGTTCATTGAGTGAAATCATACTTTCATTCTGATCCCACAACTTTAAAAAGTAAAGCAAGATGACTTGACCTTGTGCTTATTCACTGATATTAAACAATATTTCCTGCAGCTGTTTGAGACAAAGAAGAAGCTGGAGGAGGATGTGGGAGCGATGGAGGGCCTGGAGGAGGCAAAGAAGAAACTTCAGAAGGACATGGAGCTGACCAACCAGCGTCTGGAGGAGAAGACCATGGCCATGGACAAGATGGAGAAGACCAAGAACCGACTGCAACAGGAGTTGGATGATTTGATGGTGGACCTGGACCACCAGAGACACATCGTCTCCAACCTGGAGAAGAAGCAGAAGAAGTTTGACCAGGTACACTGGATCTCTAGCAGTCCTTCAGAAATGATAGACTGAGGCTGTAGAGTGTTTTCAGATGTTTAATAGCCACTGTTTCTCTGTCTGCACAGATGCTGGCAGAGGAGAAGACCATCTCAGCTCGTTACGCTGAGGAGCGTGACCGTGCCGAGGCGGAGGCCAGAGAGAAGGACACCAAGGCTCTGTCTATGGCCAGAGCTCTGGAGGAGGCTTTGGAGGCTAAAGAGGAACTGGAACGGTTTAATAAGCAGCTCCGTGCTGAAATGGAGGACCTGATGAGCTCAAAGGACGACGTAGGAAAGAATGTGAGTGACCTTTGACCTCCTAAATGAAACTGCTGACACCTTTTTATTTTACATCTCTGTTGTTCTCTGTGGAGAGCCCATGGTGGTTGTTGAAGGACCCTCAGTCTGACTTCATGCGACTTATTTGCTTGACGTATTCTGTGTATCCTCACACTGAACAGGTCCACGAACTGGAGAAGTCCAAGCGTGTGCTGGAGCAGCAGGTGGAGGAGATGAGGACTCAGCTGGAGGAGCTGGAGGATGAGCTGCAGGCCACAGAAGATGCCAAACTGCGTCTGGAGGTCAACATGCAGGCTATGAAGGCTCAGTTTGACCGAGATGTGCAGGCCAGAGATGAGCAGGGAGAGGAAAAGAAGAGGGCACTGGTCAAACAGGTACACAGGGGGACACGAGGCTGATAAACATATTGGACTCCTCAAATAAGTATAAAGAGTACTGAAACCCAGGAGTTAACCTGGCGTGCTCTGTGTTTCCTTCCAGGTGCGTGAGATGGAGGCAGAGTTGGAGGATGAGAGGAAGCAGAGAACTCTGTCTGTCGCTGCCAAGAAGAAGTTGGAGATGGACCTGAACGAGCTGGAGGGACAGATCGAAGCTGCCAACAAAGGCAGGGATGAGGCCATCAAACAGCTCCGCAAACTACAGGTACACTTACAGACATCTGGTCCCTGCTTCACTCCCCATGCATCATAAAATGTAAAATGTGTTTCTGATGTTAGAGCTAAAAACTACTTTCAGCAGCTCTGTTTTCTTATCTCTGTGCTCCACGTTGTCTGTGTTCTCCTGCAGGCTCAGATGAAGGACTATCAGAGGGAGCTGGAGGATGCTAGAGCCTCCAGAGATGAGATCTTCACCCAGTCCAAAGAGAACGAGAAGAAACTCAAGAGTCTAGAGGCTGAAATCTTACAGCTACAGGAGGTGGAGATCCTGATTTTTACTTTTATCAACTAGAGATCAGCTGATTATATCTGATGTTCTGACATTTATACCCGACAAGCATGGGAGATAACAAAATGGTGGAATAAATTACTTTGTGCGTCTGTGTGTGTTTGTGTAGGACCATGCAGCATCAGAGAGAGCCCGACGACATGCTGAGCAGGAGAGAGATGAGCTTGCTGATGAGATCTCCAACAGCGTCTCTGGAAAGTCAGTGTCACTTTGTCTGTTCAAATCTTCACATTAGAATTTGTTTCTGTCTTAGTGTAAATGAGAATTCAGCAGTCAGTAGAGAAATGTAATCTGTGTAAATGTGTGTCAGGTCGTCGCTGCTGGAGGAGAAGAGGAGACTGGAGGCTCGGATCACGCAGCTGGAGGAGGAGCTGGAGGAGGAGCAGGGGAACATGGAGATGCTCAACGACCGCTTCAGAAAAACCACAATGCAGGTAGAGTGACCACACATTAAATAACTGAAAAAAGTAGAAAGCATAAATGTAAATTGAGATTTCAGCCACACTAATATGTTTTCATTTTAAATTGTCTCTTAGAACAATCTCTGTCCAGACGAGCGCTTTTGCTCCATTTCATAAACAATCTCCGTCCAACACCTGAAACATCCTCATTCACTGACAGTTTGTCTGTAGTTTGGCTAATTTTGTCCTG
Source organism: Paralichthys olivaceus (assembly GCF_024713975.1). Classification (NCBI taxonomy): domain Eukaryota; kingdom Metazoa; phylum Chordata; class Actinopteri; order Pleuronectiformes; family Paralichthyidae; genus Paralichthys; species Paralichthys olivaceus. The sequence continues at coordinate 15,780,726 of NC_091100.1, read as the reverse complement.
GCACATTAGGTAGATGACTCTACATCAACATGCCTCCGTCTCTCACACCCTTTCTCTCTTTTTTTTAGGTGGAAAGCCTGAACACTGAGTTGACCGGAGAGCGCAGCGCCGCACAGAAGAGTGAGAGCGCTCGACAACAGATGGAACGACAGAACAAGGTCCTGTATAGTTTGTTACATTTGCACACATGAATATTCACTCACCAGTTTCTGAGGGTCGCAGCTTGTTGCCATAGTGAAACATCTCACTCATAATACACAGAGAACACAACCTTTAACATAACGTTTCTGATGTTCCATGTGCATCAATGAGCTTCATCTTCATCTCTGCCGCAGCAGATGGTCAGCGCTTGTTCTAGTTTCTCATTTATTTCTTTACATGCACACATCTCCTGTTCTGTTGCTCACTTCTCTGTTCTCATTGACTGTGGAAGACCTTCACCATGAAGGGATGGCTTCAGATGAAAAGTAAATATTTGATCGTGCTTAATGCTCTGGATCCTAACGGTTGCATATCATGAATGCAGGATCTGAAAGTGAAGCTGGCAGAGTTGGAAGGGACCGTCAAGTCCAAGTTTAAAGCGTCCATCGCTGCCCAGGAGGCCAAGATTCTGCAGCTGGAGGAGCAGCTGGAGCAGGAAGTCAAGTATGTGTCCATGAAGTGATGAAGTCATTGTTAAGATTTCCTGTTCAGATAGTAGGTTTCATGTTAAAGTCCCAAAAAATCATTCTGACTTTAACGACAGTAGAGGGTACTCGTGAGCGCCCTCTGGGGAAGACTTAGCATGTTTTGCAAGTTATTTAAAGTCTGATTTAAAATTCCAGGGAGAGAGCAGCAGCCAACAAAATCGTTCGTCGCACAGAGAAAAAACTGAAGGAGGTGATGATGCAGGTGGAGGACGAGCGTCGCCATGCGGATCAGTACAAAGAGCAGGTATTAACTCATGATGAGCTTATTGATTTGCAAAAAAGGTTCACTTTTACTTTGGATGGTTACTCAACTATCCACGACCTCTCACCACGTTCATCGTCCTGTCAGATGGAAAAAGCCAACTCTCGTATGAAGCAGCTTAAGCGTCAGTTGGAGGAGGCAGAGGAGGAAGCCACCAGGGCCAACGCCTCCCGCAGGAAGCTGCAGAGGGAGCTGGATGACGCCACCGAGGCCAGTGAGGGTCTCACCCGGGAGGTCAACTCCCTCAAGAACCGCCTCAGGTACGAGGAGGACTCTGCTAGCTCTGTGTGCGGATTCATGTTCACTAAAGAAATTTAAGTTAAACAAAATCAGAAAAGCATGACGAAGCAAGATGCATTTATAATAATAATAAAAGGCAACTTTAAAACTGATATGCAATTCTGTCTGCAAATCAGAAGTGTGTCTCAACTTCTAATGTGTCGAACTGCATTATCTTTATTTGATTGATTTCAGTCTCATGTCTGTACAAGCAGGAGCTAGCAGTCGATTAGCTTAGCATAAAAATTACAGATAAGGTTTTCTTTCTCTGTCCAATGTTCAAAAATGTAACAGCTCCATTAATATTCCATAATTAATGGCATGTATTTTGTTTAATCTGTACATAACAAGCTGTGGTTTAAAGTTGTGTCATGTGTAGCAACTAATTCACTGCGTTTGGCTGCTAGTTGCTAATAAATAGTTGCAGCACAACTCCACAGAACTCCAACACAAGTTTCTGTTTCCAATCAGAAATCTCTAGAAGTGCTGTGGAACTTTATTCAAACCCATACAGTTGCTGTATAACTGTGTGCAGCACTATTTTCCATGTGCTCGCTTGTGCTATCGTCCATAAAGTTGTTACCATCCACGCAGAAAGTCCCAACTCATTGTATCAGTTGCAGTTGTTTGCCTACCCACAAGTGGCATGCATGTTTAAGATGTTTAATTGTTTTCTCTTGACCAGGCGTGGAGGTCCAGTCAGCAGCTTCTCTTCCGGCCGTTCAGGCCGCCGCAACCTCAATCTGGACGGTGCGTCTGTCGACATGTCAGACGACGACGCTGACAGCCGCGCCAGCGACTTCAACGAGACTCCAACCCCCAACGCGGAGTGATTCCAGCACCACACATTCCTTGCTTTTCCCTTGTCCTCATCACTCCCCACCTCCGGTTCACCTCATTCACCTGTGACCTGCGCCCACCCCCACCCCACCAAGCGATCCTCGGCAGAGTGCCCCGGCAGCGCCTCTGCCCTTTTTGTATCAGTTAACACTGCAGGGAAAATCCACCGCCCTCCCCTTAGGTAAAACCTCCAGGCCTGGAGTGTCACAGGGGCAAACGGACATTTCTGCCTTACTCTGCTCTCATTCAGCAAGCTGCTAGTCCTGGTTCATCTGTCAGCCATGTATCTCAGCATCACAACACACCCTCTGATGTACGGACTGCAACACTACAGGAACGACTAACATCTCGGGGCTTGCAATACAACAAAGTGGACTAAATTGAAAATGTATTACTGTGACAAAAAGGTGTTTTATTTTCTCTGTTACTTCATCTCAACGATTAACGAAGGAATGTCTCACTGAGGTTTTAAGTAAGAATCTCAGAGCTCATTAGGTTAACTGCTCTGCACTGTTGACCACACTGGTTCATAATTCAGTTTGGACCGACTGGAGATGTTGGAAAATGCACAGAACTGCACATGAAGATGTTTGAATTTTTAAACTGGAAACCAACAGGGAAAAAAAGCTCTTACTGGAAAGTGTTCACTCAGTGACACTAAGTAGTTACAGCTTAGATTTACATGTGTACTTTGATTAGAAATTAAGACTGATTGAAAATAATGATCTTCTCACTACATTTCAGTGTTTGTGCTGAGTCACAGTTTGTATTATTACAATCACGTCACAGAGCTGAGTCAGTCAATAAATTCCCGTGGATCTTTTAAAATTTAAAAGGTTGTTTAGCACTTAACTTCTGTTCTGAAGTGTTTTTGTTTGTTTTTCATATTTTTTACTTCATTAACCATCTGGATAAAAAATATTCCATCTGCTGCATGATAGCATTTAGAACATGAGCCAGGATGGACGAGATGTCTTCGACCACTCCCAAAAATTTGTTTTACTTTTAATATTTTATGGAAACTGGTTTTTAACCTTTTTCTCGAAGTTGTGACCATTTCCTAATTCAAACAAACAAAATAAATGTCAAATTTTATGTTAATTTCTTTTATGTTAAAGCAACACAATGTAAGAATGGCTCTGGGGTCCACTCAGAGGTTAGGGGTAAGGTGTATTTCACGTTTTTATCACTATCCTAAATACAAATCTCAGTTTGAACCTGACATGCACAGTGGTACACACATGCACTCGTTGACAAGCAGACCGAAAATGAACCGACAACCTTAGAAGCCAAAGAACCATGACAACTTGCAAGGTAGAGTAATGTGATAGGCAAATATGATGCATGGTTTTATTTGATGAAAGCATCATGGCGGCAATGCATACCATATATACGTGTTGTATATAGGTCACTACACTCTATATGCACTACATATATACTACATTGTTACACAACATAAAGATCTCTAACTTAGTGTTGTGTGCCGTTGCCTCAGTGTAGAGCTGTGAACACTTTCTCTCTCACCACCGGGACAAAGACCTGTTAAAACATCCATAAAGTTTTTACCATGCTCTGAGAAGTCTTACTTTGTGTGTCCCGCCTGTCGCCCGCTACAGATGATCAACCAGGTCGGCATCTGTCTGTCATCCTTTTGTATCTTTCAGCTCTCGCCACTGAGTAAAGCAGGTCTGATTTTCCTTTTCACTCTGTTTCTTACAATGTCACTTTCTCTTATGCCGTATAGCTTGTAGAAAAGAATGTGTTGACAAAATCTCACATGTTCATTAGTGCTGTAGCCGTTCTTGAGCTGAAGCTGAAGTTGTCATGGAGATGTAGATACTCAAATTTCCAATTTCTTCTAAATAGATTTTGATCCTTTAGTCCGTACACAACACTGTTACAGGAGTTCTGTTATCAGCACTACCCTGCTGAATTGTTTTACCGTGCAGAATACATTTTCATCCAGATGGTTGGATTAGTCTAGGATTTTAGAAATAACTTCAGAACAGAATTTAATAACCTTTTTGGTTTTTCAAATTTCTTTACTTTTTCCAGATTTTTGGGGCATTAAGCCTATTTTGATCAGACAGAGTTGAAATGGAAAAGGGGGGGACTCAAGCTTCCATACATGGCCGCCTCCTCCACCAGGTGAGCTGTTGGTGCCCTTGGATGTTAACTTTTAATTTGCAGCTCTGTGACATGTTTGTTTTAATAAAACGTAAAGATGACACAATGGGGCTTGTCTGTGCCATGATTGTGCGAGTTGAAGCCTGACTTCAGACTCCTGACAGACAGGAAGTGACAGGAAGTTTCTCTTCTTGTTTTCTTACAACTTGAGCAAAAACGCCAATTGGGCCGGTCAACCCTTTGCCCTTCACTCAAATGTTAACAATTAACTGTAGATTTCTTTAAAAGTGCCTTAGACACTAATTAGGAACATAAAGGGGCAAATATTTAACTACAGATGTGAAACAAAACACAGGGATGAAATCGGTACATCCAAAGTATATCCAACACTTTTTCTTTTGTATCGTTGCTGTGCTTCATATCATATCCGCTGTGTTTTTTAATGTTCATAATAACTTCCTTGCTAGATCCAGTATTACAGTGCTGTGATTAACTACAGGAGAAGCAGACCCCTCGGCAGCTGCACGTCCCAAATTATTTTTGAACAAAAATGTTTTTTCCTGTAACCACTCACAGGTAAGTGTTGAAGTTATTTTGGGAAGAGATGCACTGCACAGGATTTCATTTGGTTGGAAGCTTTAACATCCTCAAGTAGTTAACTTTTATTATTATAATCCAGCTGGCTGTTGACAACCAGGCGTTGGATTGCAAATACTACCCATCTTATTATTTCTAGTATACCTGTATTTCTAGATGGTAATTTTGTTCTGTTTTGTTTTTGTAAAAGGAAAATAAAACGTATTCATTGTAGCTGCGATGCTGCTGTCGTTTGTTTTTGGAGCTAAGAAGCAGAATCTGTGCTGGGTGATGTCACTTCACTGTCATTTTGGGTTTTAAAGATTATTTTTAGAAGCATTATCATTGTCAGATCCATTGATAAAAAACTAAATGTGTCATCATGAGAAGAAACTCTGTTATAGAAACAGTGACATTTAATAAAGTGAAAAATAAACAATATGATCACGTCTAAAAATGTAAAAAGTAAATTCTGATATTTAAAGCAACACTATGTAACTTCTACCAAGCAACAGCACCCTCTGCAGACAGATGCCTTTTCTTCAAAATAAGAAATCATGAAACTAGGAAACATGAAACTGAAATCGCAGCACGGGAAAAAAAAAAGAACACTCGAGTAATTTTCCTCTATCGCCCTCTGAAGGTGTTTCCAGTCCACCTAGCCCCACCCACCTCTGCAGTCCAGCCAATGAATGAAAAGCATGTGAAACAGGTGCAGCACTGAAAGCTTTGTGAAGAAACAAGTCGATAACGGTCGTTGTGAAAACCACCTGTTTTGTTTAATTTCATAACTGACACACAAAAATAATCTACAAAAGACCAAATTAAATTATAACAACCAGTTAACCACGAAATGTCATTTTTACCCCCCCCCCCCCAAAGAAAGCACAATTTAGAAGATGTCACCCACTGCTCCAGTCACAACTTCACTAGGACACTCATGGGTTTACAGTTGTGGGGATAAATGTCAAATCACTTACGTACACACTCAGATACACTCGCACACACTGACCAGCAACACCCCATCTTAAAAAAGACAACAGGAGCAATCTTTGGCGTCGTTCTTGGCACTGCGGGTCAGTCTAACATACATGGAGGAGGTGGGGAAGAAGTAGGAGAGACTCAGGAAGAACGGTTTTGTTAACAGAGGTATTCAACAGAAGGAAGGTGTCTCCATCACGGAGTTCAGACCGACGGCGAGGGAAATTGTTGCTTTGAGTTTGAGAGGATGTTAGCTGTAAGCTAACCAACATACGCACAGACCATTTTTGCTACCTTTGGATGCACATGTTCACGCGTAACAGACTTTAGCCTTACATTTTCCTGAACCTTAAGTTGACTACTTGTCATTCTTAGCAGTTCATTATCAAGTGTAACCTGATTTTAAAAAAGTGTTCACTTTTGTAAAATTAGCTGAATCATCAGCTTCAGAAACAAGCTTGAATCTCCAACTTCTTCCTGATGACCAATCCGCTTAACGCTGTGAAAATCTTGTTACCAACATATCAACAGACTGTTAAGCTAATTCTATTGTCACTATACGACTTGAACAAAATATGCTGATTGATCAAGCGAGCAGAATGCTGCAGACATGATGTAGAGTTTAATTTGTTACAAGTGACGACTTGTAAACAACATTAGTCAGCTAGCAGAAGTAATTACAACTGGGAAAAGACTTTTCTTTTTAAAAGCTCTGATACATCAGAGTCTGCTCCAATAAGGAAGAGTCTGAAAACAATCAAATATGGCCGCTTAACATATGAACTAAACTACTTTTAATGCTACAGTTACTGTCAATGCGCAGTATTTTAACTCAGCTGTAAAACAATAGATTCGATATATCAATGCGTATGCATTGTTTAAGCACAGCGAGGACATAAAACACATGGACCTCCGATTTGTTTGATAAGACATTAATCGTCACATTATCGAAAACAATCTTTTTATCTTTAAATAATTGTAGGCCATGTTGTCCTGCTCTACATGACACAGCATCTTGAGTTGTGAGCTTGTGAAGTCGCAGACATGGAAATATTGGAATGATGCTTGAACACTCGCACACTTCTGCTGCCGTGGCATAAAAGCAGCATTATCTTGTCAGCGTGGCATAAAAAAACCTTTTCCCTTGAGCGGAAACATTTGATTCACACAGACACGTCTTCACGGCAAACTGCACATTGTGTCTAATCGCATCTTTCCTGTGATCTTGGGTGCAAATGGTCCGCTTCTCAAACTCACTTCACAGTCTGTCTGAACTCGCGTGAGAAATCTCAAGTGACACAGTAAGATCATCTACAAACATTCACAACTTCCAAAAAAAAAAAAAAAAAAAAATGCACTGACAAGTTGAGTAGAGGTTGAAAGCCAAGCGACAACTTGCACTTTTGCATTGAGCGTTTTACAGTCCTGCATAGATCTTTTTCATACTTTATCAATACAAACTAAGGCGTTGTGTTATATTTAGTTGGTTTGAGTTAATAAGCAGAGAAAGTAAATGAAAAGTCTTAAATAAAAAAAAAGCAATTCAAGTAGGCTACAATCTTGACGTTTCCCCCTCTCTCACAGGCAGCTCCTCTCTCCAGAAGAGGAGCCCGAAACATTTTCAATTCAAGTCTTTTTTCCAGAAAAGGTCCAGTGTGATTAAACAGCACCAAAAACACACTGAGCGAGAGAGGGGCATCAGATACACTCGCTCATTATTATAGAAAGGGGATACACGTCCTTGCCCTTTCATACAGAATTATCTGGAAAGAAATTAACAGTATATTGTGTATTTTTATGTACATACACACGCATTCAAATCAAATTCAATGCTCGCTTGCTCGCTCTCTCTATAGCACACGCACGCACGCACGCACACTCACACACACACACAATAACATGTTGTCCCTGTGTAAATTACAAATAATTTATCAATATTAATTTAAGCTACTACTTAACAGTCATTTGTGGGAGCAGAGGTGACCAACAAAATTTCTACAGACACAACAAAGTCCCACATCTGAGACAAAAGACAGAAAAATAAAAATTCATTACTCAGTCTGTTTTTCTTTTTTCTTTTTGTACTGCAAGAAGAGTCCTGTTACTTCACCTAAGCTTAAATACAAATTATATTACGCAGCGAACTACTACTCTTGTCCGTACCGCCACCACCTCGCTCACGCTCATTCCACAGTGATCAAGGTCTGTCATATGTAAACATGTTGACAAAAAAATTAAATAAAAATAAGCAGAACAAAGGTAAGTGTTCTCGTCATTCACTCCGTCTTGTTCTCATACCCGGTTGATTAGAAAATACAGTTACATTAATTTATCGTTGCCACTTATAGTGAGGATAAACTGATTCTCCTATAGGTCCGTTTTTAAAAGAGGCAGTGGAGTTCCGCCCCCCTCATACCACATCATCGTGTCACTCAAAGTGAAGATTCTTATTGGTGGATGTGTCCACGAGGCGCTGATGTCCCCCCCACTGGTGTCTGTCTACTGCGCTGCTATTGGTCAGTGGGATTTCCTCTTCACGTCTCCTCCCTGGCTTTGGTTCGCATCTGCATGAAGAAGGACGCAGATTTTTTATCAGGTGGATGAGAAATTGTTTTTTTTTCCTGTAAGAGATCCAACAGCCTGAAGCATCAACTGATTTAATATATCTACTGGTCAAGTTCACACACTGCTCCTCCTCATACCACTCCACAAAATAACAAATATAATAACTTAATAATAAGTTTAATCAGACTTTATTGAAATAGTCAACTAGAGACACAAGTATTGGTGTCTGTTGACAAATCCCATTGTCAACCTATCACGTATTATACTAGTATATAGTATAAACTTTATACTAGTAGAATGTTAAAGGGTCATTTAAAGGTCCAGTGTGTAAGATTTAGGTGAACGGGAACTATTAGCAGAAATTTAATGTAGAATAATTCTCATGATGTTTTCACGAGTTTGGTTCATCTAAATTGTATGAATTGTAGTTTTCTTTACCCCAGAAAAGGTCCTTTATATTTAAATACTTTATATTTACATCGAGGTGGCCATGTTTTTTACATTAGTCCAGACTGGACCAACTAAAACCTTTTGAGTTTTTATGACAACTGAAGCTGCCACAGGTTCTTTTTCATGTTTGGAAGGAGAGGGTGAGGTGAGGGGTGTTCAGCTGCAACATGCAACTTCACCACTAGATGTCACTAAATTCTACACACTGTACCTTTAAGTCAATTAGAAATAATGTCTGTTACAGTTTGTCCACCAGAGAGTGTGTTTTATTTCACAACATATCCTTATCAGTGCTCTTTATAAAAACAAACTTAATTTAAATCAAGTAAATTTACTGTAATTTTCATGTATGATATGAAAGAAAATGTATTGATCAATATTGTGTATTATCAATTTTAAACCCTTCAGTACATGGACAGGTGAAGGGGAAATAGGCCCTGAGACACAGACAAGTAAAAGGCTCTTAGTGGTTAGTGGTTAGTCTCTTTGTGCTACTTTTGGCCATATTTTGGGGTATTTTTCATTGTCTTTGTTGGCATTTTGCAACAATTTTTACTTGTTATATCTCTGTGGTTGTTTGAGTGATTTACCAACTGTAGCTAGGACTACAGAGGACAAGCCAAAGGGAAAGCCAACAACAACACTGAAGCAAGCACAAAGACACACAAACAACACAGCAGCTGAGCAGGGGACAACAGTTCGACCTGACACAGACAGATGGAGGGCAGGGGGAGGAAGAGAAATGCAGATTACCTGAGAAAGCAAGCTGCAAGTGAGGAGGTAAGGCAGCCTGCGACCCTGACTGGAGACTCTTATACAGTTCTGAGGAGAGATGGAGGGAAGGATGGACAGATGAGAGGGGAGAACAACAACAATGGGGACATGTTAAAATGGAAGCAACAAAAGATAGAGGAAGGGATCAAAGATAGGTGGCAGCGAGGCGCACAAGTACAAAAGGTTGAGATGACGGAGACAAATACAAAAGATGGAGAGAACAAAGGTGAGAGGCAGTGGTTCATAAAAAATAAAAACAAAGGGTCACAGTGAGTGATGTGGAGCACAGCAGACACAGTGGAGGTGCTGCTGGTAAACCTTGTATGTATGAACAATCACGCACAACACTTTAGCAAAGTGGACACACACAGAGAGGCTGGAGTTCAAATAACAAGAAACTATTAATCTAGTAATGACAGTAAAGTCCAGCTCATCTGTCCTCAGTTAAAACCATAGACTTTAAATAAAGATGGACGACATGTCTCCAATTCCCCCCCACTATCCAGATATGAAGCAGTAATAGATCAAATGTGAACACTATCTTTGGAGTCAGAGTCTGTACAATAGCGATAGGGGGATGCAGCCGAGGTAACAATGTCCAGCCGATAAATGTGCTCAACCAATCAGCAAGTCACGGTCTCATCTTGCGACGCATCTTGCGTTTTTATAGCATCAAATGACTGAATAAATCCTAACTTACTGAGAAAATTAACAGTTGAACAACTATCATTGTGATTAGAAATACCCAAATGAAAGAAACCATCTTTAACAACATTAATTTGACAGGAACTTTTACTTTACTAAAATTATAAATTTAGTTTGGTCCCTGTCCCATCCACTAACATGGAGGAGACCAATGTCCAGCCACCAGGTGGCGATCAAGATGCTTGGGCTTAATGCTTGGGGAGCAGTCATGTCGTCCATCTGAATATACTGTCTATGGTTAAAATCATCCTGCTTCATACTCAGAATATTCTTGTAAATCTTCACAGAAATGTGAAGAGAAAATACAAGATTCTTTTTTTTTTAAAGGTCAAATGAAATAATACACAGAAGGATTACAGCCCAGAATCAATTCTATTATCAAGTATAATCTATGAAACATCAAACTACATTGTTGTACAGTAACAATTAAAAACTCACTGAGTCACATGTTTACACCGACATGTTCCCTTGTGAAAATGATCATGGCCACTGTTGTTTACTCCAGTTCTGTTTCTGTACACTAATCCATTAATTCCAGTCTAAAAAATACTTATATAAAACCTCACTAACCTTGTCTTTGATAAAACAAGATTTTTTACCAATATTATATGTATACATGTGTCTTGTAAAATGTCCATTCACCAATGCTCCTCTGTGGCTCAAAGGAAAATCACTACATGTTACTTGTGTGCCTGCTTACCAATTAGGTCGCTCTGTGCTAGGGGGTATCCTGAGTTGGAGCTGGGGGCCGAGCCCATGCCAGCAGCCCCTGGGGCTCCAGGAGGGCTGAAATTGAGCAAGGGGGGGAACTGGAAGGGTAGTGAGACAGGCACCAGGCCTCCCAACATGCCAAAGCCCATGGGCAGAGTGGAGGGGCTGCAGAGGAGGGAGGTGCCTGCGGTTGTTACCTGCAGAAACATCATTCGGTCAGATTAAGTTATCTTGTACTTTGGTTCATATTCTTCTCATTAGAATGATAACTAACCTGCGAGAGGTGTGACGTTGTGGAGGACGAGGTCAAAGTTCCTGAAGCCATCCAGCCGTTTCCCGCCTTCGAGCCGGAGTTGGCCCCGCCTGCCACCCTCTGCCTCTGCCCATGATTGGCTGAGACTGAAGGTGAAGAAGAAGGTGGAGTTTTGTCCGGGTGAATGCAGACAGCTGACACCACTCCTTTGTTGTTGGAGTTGTTGATGCTACTGTTGCTCGTGGAGGACTGAGGTTTCTGAACTCCAGCAAAGCTACAACTGCCCTGTGTCTGCTTCAGCGGAGCACTGCCCAACACGCTGAAGGGCAGCCTGAAGGTTTTGGGGGTTTTGGGGGAGTACTGGTGTTGTTGCTGTTGACCGGCGATCATCTGATGGGAAAGTGGGAGAGAGGGCGATGATGAAGGGGAGGGGGAGGAGGAGGGAGGTGGAGTAGGTGCAGGAGGCCGAGGGGTGAGCTTGATGATGGAAGAGGAGTTGCTGCTGTGGGAGGACTTTGTGAGGGTGGCCTGCATGGGTGTGATGAAGTTGGGCTGATGGTGGTAGTGTGTGTGGGATTTAGCTTGAGAGGAGTGTGAGGTATGGGATATGGGGGACGGCGAGGACACCACTGAGGGGGAGGGGCAGAAGGATTGCAGACAGGGGTGGGAGGTAGAGTTGGAGCGGGACTGGGATGAGGGCGAGGAAGAAGGCGTGATGCTGCTGCTGACGGCGCTGCCGTTGCTGCTGATGCTACTGGCTTTGGCACTGCTCTTAGCCAGTCCTTGAAGAGCTCCCACAGTTCCCAGTATCCCCACAGGGCTAACAAAGCCCTTCTGATGGGGGGGCAGCAGAGGGGAAGCTGTGGGCGGAGGCCGTTGCCTCGAGGGTGATGGGGAGGGGTGTAGGTGCATTTTGCTACTCCCGCCCATCATTGAGCTTGTCCTGTGACTGGGTGATACCAAGGTAATATGTCTCTGATTCTGGGTTTGACTCACAATGGCAGATCCTTTGATCGAACCATAGGCGCCATCTGTTGTCCTGGGGACCAGCGACAGGCCTGCCGCCTGCACACGAGCCATGGAGGAAACAGCCGAAGACGAGGAGGTAGAAGAGGAGCTTGGTAGCATTGTTATCGTTGTTGGCAAATTCCCAGCAGACCCAGCTGCCAGTGGAGCGGCTTCCACCTTAGACAGGGACAGATGCTGAGTCATAGATGTGACTGAGGCAGAGAGCTGTGATGCTGCAGGGTAGTGAGGGGTGACGGGAGGGGGAGAAGAGGTGGGGATTTGCAGGGGTGGGGGCGACAAGGGGCTGTCTGAGAACCCAAGGCCCTTGGATGCATTGCTGAGGAGGGCCAGAGCATGGGAGATGGAGTCCAGAGAGGGAGCGGTCAGATCCTCATCCAGGGAGTCCGACAGACAGATGGGCTCAGAGGGCGAAGACGAGGAGAGGGGCTGGCGGTTGGAGGTCACAGCGGATGTGGAGGTGGACAGCGATGGTGTGGAGATCATGGTGAAAGGGGGTTTGTGGATCCACAGACCCTCCTGAAGAACAGAAGAAGTTTGTTGAGCATCAGTATCAAAGAAAACGACAAACGTTTATCTATTGCCTTGATAAAGTCAGTAAAATCTTTACAGCCTTCATTGTATATTTAGGCTTCTTTTAATGTATAAAATCACAAAGTGATTGCTGTGCTGAATTTTGTTGCCAGTAGCATAATTTAAATTCAAAGAACAGCAGGTTGAAGTATTAGGATTAAATCTTGGAGCAGTAGCTTGGTAAGTATAACATGACTCTTCTGTATTACTGATAAAACTAGTGGAAATGTGCAGATAACATACAGTACATGGTCTGAGTTATCACTCACCTTGGCTTTGGCCTTGGGCCCAGGCACCATTCTCCTTTTGACACTGTGAAAAAAACATACCAGCAAAGAAATATTCATCCCTTTCTATTTACATTTTGAACAGTCATTAAAAAGTAGTTAGTGTAAGTGAGGAAGCACAAGCTGTTTGAGATGAAGTTCATACTCACAGGTTTCCAGTGAGGTGGCTGTGAACAGCCAGACTCTCCTTAAATAAAATCCTGAGCAGAAGAAACACAAAGACATCAACTCTGTTAACTGTTGAGGGTTAAAAAAGCGTAAACAGACTGTGAGTGCATTCACCTGCAGCTGAGATGCTAGCTCACCCACACAACCACAGTATTTCCTACATTTTGAATTAGAAACACCGCACATGCTAACAGCTACATGTCTCCAGCTCACAGAGGAAATAGTGCGAGTGTTAGATTGACCAGTCATGTTTTATGGTTGGCTTTGGGTTTTGTGTGTGCTATATCAATATTAATAGCTTTGAAACTATTTCTATTAACAACTCGCTCAGATCAAAACTATTGGTTGTTGGCATTTTACTTTATTGATTGATTCTACCCTCTGATCTCATTATGCTACATGACTCATGAGTACGAGCTCTGTACTACCTTGGATGGATCCATGTGCTGAACGGTTTACATCTTTTACTTCTTCCTGTTTTGTTTGCAGGACTTTATCACCGTGCAAACATATTTTGTTGCTTTTGCTGCCATTTCAGTGTCTTCCAAAACAACTACAGTTGTTAATAGAAAATGTTAATAGAGCTCAACAGTCACAGCCTCTAAATTCAATTTCTATTGGAAACTTCTAAAGCTAACTTTTTTCAGTGTTGTATCACTGCAAGACTTTCCTCTTTAACACCTAATTAAAATCATTCAAATCCTTACAACATAAGCTTAAATGTTTTGTAAAACAATAAACCTTATAAATAGGAAAAGCAATGAAATTACATTATTTGAAATTTAAAAAAGAACAGTTTGATCCAAAACATGTTTGAATATATCAATATATATCTTAATATTACATTAGTTATTTGAACTATGGTTAGAACAGGATCATGCAAACATTAATCTCCCATGGGCACCACCCATTGTTACCAGATTTTACACTGCACATAACTTGAAGACTGAGGCATTAGATTTACAGAAATAAAATGAATTCTAGCTATTATATTTCAGATTAATTATAACAGGATCATACAAACAACCATTAACCACGGCCAGTTAGGGGCCATCTACAGGACATCCATTCTCGGTGGGTTTGAATGTCATATGAACATGCTATAACCCTGTCTTTAGTTAAAATGGTTTTCTCAATTCATATAGGAAATATCTTTCAATATACACACTTATCATTTGATGAGAAAATGTCTACGTAATTTACCACTGTTGTATGTAAGGTGTAAAATGCTTTTGAAAATAAATTCCATTCGGTGGTAAGAAACTAGCTTGAGCCAGTAAATACAAGACACACACAGACCTGGTCTGCATCCAACCCTTGGGCCATAGTGGTTTGGCCTCATTCTCTAAGAAGGCCTTGAGGTACTCCTCCACAGACAGAGAGCACTGGTTCTCCATGTCATAGCAGCTCAGCTTCACTCGCACCAGGCTGCACAGCAGGTTCCTGCACAAACACATATCATTCAAGACTATTAGAATCTAAACTAGGCTGCAGGTGCAGAGCACATAAGGCCGGAGGGAGCCAAGGGTGAGAATGATTGTGTGAAAAAAAATGTAAAAAGCTGTTGATTTCCAAAATTTTCATGACGTTATTTTTATCCATTTCAGTAACTGAGGAATCTGAAAGGCCTGTGTAAGTTTGCATGATTCATACACCAAAGGTGGAGGGCGTCAGGAACGATCAAAGTGCCAGGGTTTGAGAGAGCACTTTAGGATACAGTGTCAGATCATCAAGTACCAAACACAAACTGCAGCTACATCTTCACCTGAGTTTGTCATCCCAGACAAACTTCTTCCTCGGGCCCATCACCCTTTTCCCAGGTTTCTCCTCATCCTCCTCCTCGGAGCCGTTCTTATCTCCCTCCTCTGACTGCTGCCTGCAGGGGACGGACACACACACACAGTCAATAACATAAAACTAAAGTTTGGAGAAACTTTATTGGAAATCCTTCACAATAATAATGACATTCTTGTGTTTGGGAGAAGGAAGAACTATGAAGACACCAGGCTGTAAAAACATGCAGGGTGAAATATCTAACTATTCTCTAAACAATTACTTAAACAATTGTCCAACTTTAATTTCGTATGTGTTTTTTCAGCTGGTAAAAAGAAAGGAAGCAGAAGACAATGAAAGTCAAGACAAAGTTTTTCACTCAAGCATTTTCTGAAAGAAAAAATGAGTTACTCACTTTGCAACCTTGGCCATGCAATCCATGTTGTATTTTGCTATCTGCTCTGGCATCACACTGCACACCGCCAGCTTCAGCTTCAACAGCGGCGTCCTCACTCGGTCATCCTGAGGGAGCCAACAGGAGGAGGAAGAGTTAGAAGTCAGGGTCAGGAGGAAGTGAAAAGGTAAAAACAGCAACAGCGGGAAAAAAAGAACAAAGAGATAAACAATAGAAAGTTCAAGGAAAACCGAAGGCAGGCGAGTGTGAGTGGGAGAGTATGTTGATGTATTTTGTCAATAATGCTACTTTAATGGTCCGTGACAAAAGACATTTGGAAGCCTGTTTGTCAGAGCCAGTCGTCTGCACATTAACCACTGAGGCAGTGAAGGTGGCTGGGTATTAAGCTTTATAACAAAAATAACTAGAGGATCAGATTTGGGGTTTGACCACAGGAGCTGAACAAAGCAACTCTCAGGAACATGAAATACAAATCAGAAAACATTTTACTTCCTCTGTGAAGAGCAGATATGATGAATGATATGCAATAAAAAATTTAATCAGAAACACAAAAAAGAGAAGAGAAACAAGAACAAAACATGACCGGTGTAAATTACTCGAAAACAGAAAAGTATTTAAGTCTCTACATTTTCCTGAAATTTTCTAGATGGGCTGTCTGTTTGTCATGTCCTGCTGTATGCATGCTCTACCCAAGTGCCTCCCCTCGCCTGAATGTTCCAGGCAATTTCCTGTTGTTGTAAATGCATCTGATCCAGACAATCTCCTGCATTGTTCTTCATATGTGAACGGTAAACTCTGAAAAGAGCTCAAGTCAGATCACTACAACGATTTCAAGAAGATTGCGAACAATACCATGGGTCCATCTAAGTTTGGCCACTGTTTCAGAGGTCTGTTAAGAGAACAACACAATCTTCACCATTTTTTCAGATGAAAAGCTCTTTAATTCAGCTTACTAACATTCATACTTTTTATGTGTAGGTGAAATTCCTGAAGAGGAAGTGATTCAATGAATGTTTCTGCCATCACTGATATCAACACCCAAGGTACCTCTGAATATTAGTGTCAGTCAGATATATTATGTAAAAAACTACCCAGCAGGCCAGATATTATTGCTAACAGCCCAGTTTTGGCCTGAGAGCCACCAGTTGCTGACCACTGTTTTAATGTCTAATCTTAGATAACACTGAATTCTTGCAAAGCTTTACTTCTAATCCTCTACAAAACTGTAAATGTAATAATGCATGAATCTATTTGGAGACTGCACTCTTCTTTGTGAACAGAGGATTTAGCCCTCCCTGAATCTGACTTCTAGTGACCATTGAGCAATCAAACACACAGCCGCAAGGAAAGATTTGTTTTCTACTAACATCCTAAATCAATATGACATGAAGGGATTCCTCACTTCCTCGCTCACCTGGATGTTGAGGCTGAGCTTCTTCAGCCGTTTGAGGAGGGCTTCTTTGTTGCACGGCACAAATGCCTCCATGTGCGAGTAGATGTCTGAACGTGCCTCGCGAGGCTGCTCCTGGACCTGCAGCTCGATACTGAGAGGAGGAAGAGCAAGGAGAAGAAGTCAGCATTTCGGGACACACGAGGGAGAGACAAATAAAAAGATGGGATGTGGTGAGGGAGATAAAGAATAAAAGAGGAACAGAGGACTGAAGGGCAGTCACGGAGGAGTGAGGAGGAGGAGGATGAACATAAATAAAGTTGGAGGAACAAGAGACAGGAATGGAAATGAGTAGCATGTCATTAACACAGACAAAGGGAGAAACACTGAGAGACAACAGGAGAGGTGATGAGGGAAATCTGCTGAAAAAGAGTGAGAAAGACTGAAAGGGGAGGGGGAGAGAGTGAGCTGGGATTTGGCTGACTGTGATTTAAAAGCTGTCCTACTCACTCCAGGAGAATGTTATTCATGTCCAGGGTGAAAAATTTCTTCCTGCCCTCCTGATCAAACTGCCGCGAGGCCTGTGGGAGAAAAGGTTGAGTCAGCAAACAGCACTGTTCCATACAGCACATATAAATATACGTATATCTGTGGAGCTAAGCCTCTGAGGACATTACTGACAGACACAAATACGTCTTCTCCACCTGCCTGATCCTGACCTTACTCACCTCGTTCTAATTTTAACTATACATCTCAAAAATACACTCTGTCCACTCTGGGCAGCTGAGAAAGTTCTCCATCACACTCAGATTAAATGAGGAATCCAACTGAACAGGGAGGTCTCAGTCCACCCAAAAATTCACTCATTATCTACTCACCACTATGCTTTGATATGTGGTCATAATCAAAATTTAAACTACTGTTAAATCCACCTACTGATCACAGGAAGTGTCCTAATCTGTAAACAACAGTGGTAACACGTGTGCATCATCAAGTGCCATGTAGGGACTTTACCTGATTTATTTGAAACAATAAAGGAATTGCAGAAACATGTGTTTTGCTTTTGTTCTGCTCTGCATTTCAACAGCAACATTGGACCAAATAAACCAAACTACAGGTCAAGTGAAGTGATGAATCTCCTTCCTCTATGCTGAATTTGAAAGCAACAGAAAAATCCACCATTTCATTCTTTATTTCTCCTCCTTACTCTTCTCTTCATCACCTCAGTAATCCTTCATTTGCATCTCTCTTTTCAATTGCCTCTCTCTGCCGCTCATAACATTTCTACCAACAACTAGACAAAGATTTCTCAGCTACAGTTTGACTCTGAGTTATAAGAGCAACAAAAACATGAAAACCTATTCAAAAGTAGAAATTCCAGCCCTTTTACAGTTACATAAAAACCCTCAGGGTTATGCCTGGAGCCGATACTTAAAGAGACTATTCTCATTGGACTGAACAATAACAATAACAACTTTGTGCCACTTTCTCCTCTGACTGGCATTTGTGTTAAACTTCAATAAAGAGGCTTCATCAGTAATTGCAGCCACCCACAGAGAGGCTACAGTCAACTCACCGCCCGCAGGTCCTCGATGCGTTTAATAAGAGGAGCAGGCAGTCCGTCAGGCAGCGGAGGCGGAGAAAAAAGTGCGCTGGAGGATCCTAGGCTGCGCCCTTGGCCCCCTCCTCCTGCTGCTGCTGCTGCTGCTGCTTTATGAGCCGGAACACCAACTCCCAAAATGCCGTTCTCCCTGGCCGTCACCATGGCGTGCTGCTGGTCCGAGTCCGACAAGCTGAAGTCCAAGTCGCCTAGGAGATCCTGCAGCTCCTTCTCGTTGGCCGAGCCCAACAGTGACATCACAGCAGGGTCCGAGGTGAGGTCTGCCAGTGTGAGGTCGTTGCTGGCTGTGTTGTCCTGCGGTAGGGTGGAGTTAGAGGCTAACAGGTGGTTCGTAGAGTTGGCAGAGTGTGGTTTGTTAGCCACGCCTCTTGCCAGACCAGGGTGAGGCATGTTGGGGTTTCTTTTTCTCATCTCCTCCTTCTCCCGGGTGAAGCGGCGGAGCATGGCTGCCAGGTACAGCGAGTCCTTCATCAGCTTCTTCCTCTTCTTCTTCTCTGGCCGATGGAGGTGGAGAGCTGTGACCCTGATAAAGTGAAACACAACAAAGCCTCTTTTTAGCAAAATGTTAAACATTCAGTGTGTAAGATTTAGGTGAAAAGGGATCTATTAGCAGAAATTGAATATAAATAACCCTAGTGATGTTTTCACTCATGTATAATCATCTAAATTGCACGAATTGTTATTTTATTTACCCTAGAATGGACCCTTTATATATATAAATACTTTATATTTACATCGGGAGCGGGTCCTCTCTCTTTTTTTTTTTTCAGCAGCAGCCCAGTTTTTTCCAGGTTCGGATCAGATTTAGGATATGACCTTTAAATGGAACATGACAAACATGTTCATCTCCCTCTACAAACAATTCTGCCAGTATTCACATATTGATCATCTATGTGAAGTTGTGTCTTAATTCCTAATCAGATCATGTTCTCCACCAATAGTGAACAATCAGAAAAACCAGAATAATGTGTTTACATGCTGCACTGTCTTGGTTTCTATAGGTTTCTATTAGAGTACTCAGGTAGTATCAAGGTTTCTTAAAACTAAGAAAACAAACGAGTCACTGAGAGGCTTAAGTTGGGCCTAATAGTTTGCATTAACAAATCTGAAGCAAGTGGTCTATCTGTTCTGCTGAAGTAATTTCAGTTGACACGGATGATGCGCTAGCTGTTGCTTTTTTTTAGTTTAATTCGTTCTCCTTAAATATGATGTTGATTCAGTTGTTAGTTCTGTAAGTACACTTACAACTATTTCTTTGAGAATGCCGACCAATGTGAATGTCAGTCATGTGGACTGCCCTCTGTATTAAACATCACAGCTTGTTACAATGTATTTAAATTGACTTACAACAACTTATACATTAGAATTCATGCAGTTGACAAGCTAAGCAGGAAGATGATGTCCACCTTAACCTCTGATCAGTCAACAGGTTCTCTAGCTGCTATTAACAGATGTGAGAACTGGAACCAAACTTCACTCAAATCAAATTTTGATAAATCTGCCAACCTTTAAAATCCCACGAAGGGAACTAAGACATTTCAAGGAGAACAATAAATGAAACTCCTGCTGCGAATACTGCAACACACGTTTTCAGATGGCAAACTGAGGCATCAACACACGCTGACAAGTCAGAAACAGGGGAAGAGCGTGGAACCATGGGGATTCTGAGGGATTAACCTGCACATTCTGCTCAGAGAGAACTGACACACACACATACATATATATATATATATATATATATATATATATATATAAAGCATCCATTTCATAACAGCACAATAGGAATAGCTGCTGCTATTTTGGGATCTTGTTTTCGTAATGGTGGCATGTTGGAGTATTGGGCTTATTTGAGCGTGGATAATAGACCGTTTTCTAGAAGGAGGCTCTGGCTTGTCACAGCAGAAAAGAGCAAGACACAGTCAGCATCCCTGCCTCATGATAGATGTATGAGTGGGTCGCATAAAGGGAGAGGAGTATAATGTCACACAGGGTGGTGGATTATTAGCGGCATAAAGAGCGGACAAATGCGTCATCACATATTCACAGTGGCCTACAAATCCAGGCCTGTCCAAAAGGTTGACTTTTTAAGCACAGGAGGAAAAACTTGTGCTTTTTGACATTATGAATAGAATAATTTTCAGCCGCCTCGCAAAATGGAAATGATGCATTTGATTAAGTGAGAGATTTTTTCCTGAGGGTCTATTTTAGAGATGCGAGGAAAGTGATGGCCTCATGACAAGAACTTACTGACAGGGCAGGAGTTTCAGCTTGCTCAGACACTCAGGGGCCATTAATTCCTCTTTTTAATTAATATAAACCCATAAATCCCTTAAATGCACGAATCTACCTTTACAAACTGGCACAAGACAACCACAAAAATAGAAGCCATGATACTAACCCTTGTTTGGGTACTCTGTTCTTTTTTGGGTTCTTCTCTTCCAGATTGTTAACTTCTTTCTTTTTTCTCTTCTTAATCACCTGATCCTTGTTGTCATTTGGTTTCTGAAACAAGAGCATATAGAAGAAGTAAGTCTAAGCAGATGACGATATTACACAATGGAAAAGGATGAATTCTGCTTGAGAAACGCACACAGTGCTCTGTGTGTGAGTGTGTGAGTGTGGGGGGGAGACAATAGTGTGTCTCAGCAGAGATTCCCAGTGTGTTTTAGCATTAAACCAAAACATTCATATTTCCCTGAAATAAGTGTATTTTTAGGAGCAACAAATTTTCATCTGTGAGGATTAGCTAAATGACATGATTAACACTATGTATAAAGTAGTAGACTATGTGTCATCCTTATTTGTTGTAGATATGTGCTTTCACAAACTCTTTCTCACAATGTCAAATAAAATAAACAAGATTAAAAAACATGAATAAAAACAAAGGTGCAGTCTCACCTTGTCCTCCTCTCCCTCTGACTCAGAGGCAGCTCTGAACTGAAGCGTGCCAGTGTTGATGTAAAATCCCCCCAGCTTTGTGGTCAGAGAGGCCGGCACCAGCTCATCATACTGAGAAAAATAACAACAGAAGACAGTTTGTGGTATAAGATCACTGGAAACCCAGAGAAGAGAAATGCTCTTACATTAAAAAAATATGGATATAATCTCCCCATTTCAAAACATGCTGAGTAACTGATAATGTTTTTCATCATGATTTCACAGAGCAGCCCAGGCTCTTCAGCGGGTCAGTGAAAATGGACGACTTGTACGCCAAAATAAATAATATCACTGAGAAGAATCACAGAGCCTCAGGCCACAGATGAAAACATTTTTCCATCATGGAGCAAATCCAAACAGAAAAGGGTCAAATAGTTGCTGCCAATGTGAGAGTGCAGAGAGAACAGCTATCAAAACAAAATGACAAATATTGTATAATGACAGAGAATCAATACAATGAGCATAATTCTAGCTATTATAGACAGACAGAGTGATAGCCTATGAATACTGAGCAACAAGCAATAAAACATAAACAAATGCATGTCACTGTGTGGACGCAGGCAGCATGTATGCATTCATGCATCATTACGATTATTTTAGACTGTAGTTTCAGCTTGGTTGTAATAAGACACACGTGTCTATCTATAGAAGTGTCTTTGAATGCACTATATGAAAACAGCAAGCGGGAAAATGAACATTTAAACCAGAGAAGAATAATGTCTGCAAATATATCAGCAGGTAATGAGGGAGGAAAGAGATCAAGGTCTTGTTATAAAGATCAAATAGATCAGACTAGACGAAGGTGACATCCTGGGAAAAAAATACACGCATAAGTTAAAAATCATAAAGCAAAGAAGACTCACGGCTTCTGAGTTGTCGATGAAGGGGTCTGTCTCGTCGTAGCCAAAACCTATATCGATCAAATCTTGCATTCTGTCCTTCCTCTTCTTCCCTATATTACTCTAATAAAAAAAACATACCCAAATACTAAGTTTTCAGTTCATGTGTAAATTCCTCAAATATAAGTTGATTTTAAATTTGGCCTTTTTCAGAGCAAGGATTAAAAAAATCCCACAATTAAAATCAAGTGTCTTGTGTTGCAGCGATTTGGTTTGTGTTTCCTAAAACGTTCATAGAAGACAACCACAACTTGAGTGATATTGGCCAGGCCAATATGTATGTCGATATCAGAGACAGAATCATTGAGACACATTATTTATATATATATATATATATCAGCCTAATGATGGATTATTTGCCTCTGTTGTTTTCTTGTTATTGCATTTATTTGAAAATACCCAGTATTAGTCAGTGTATTATTTTAACATGATCAGATGAGTAACACGTGCAATAAAATTAAAACTCACATATTTGTTTTCAAACTTTTTCGCCAAGGCCTCCACCTGGAGCCGCTCTCTCTCGTCGTCGTTGAAGGGGTCGCTGGGATTTTGGGGGGGTGAGATCACACTCTGAGGTTTATTCTTTGCCTGGAACAAATATTGGAGATTGAATGTTAAAGATGGAAAGCAGTTTCAATGCTGGCCACACTGAAACACTGTTAGCTTCAGCAGGGTGTCACTGAACATGTGTTTACATCTCAAAGAAAACCCACTTCTATGTAATATTATTATTATTGTTGTTGTTGTAGTTGTTGTCATGAAACCTAAATAACCTGCACATGTGGTATCTTTGTAAGAACACTGACATCCAGTTTCCATGCACAGCATAAAAATGTTAATTAAATCAATTTTACACAGCAGAGTCCATTATCATTATTGTCATTAATAGGAGTAGAATTGCCATGAAACCTAAAAATAACTGAATCCAGAAACAACCAAATACACCAAACATGGTGCAGACATGATCATCTTACGAATTCCAATAAGAAATGTTTGATTATCCTGTGGTTCACCAAACTTTTTTTTTTTTTTTTTTTTTTTTTAAATCATAATTCCCTTTAGAATAAAACCACATCTCTGCCCAAGACAAACTGCGCAGGATCCAGAAGGAGCCAGTGTTTGATGCCTCAGCTCTGACATTTGCCTCGCTGCCATGCTACATCCTGGTACTTCCATCATCAGCTATGCTCTCTCATCTATCTATCACCCGCAGCCACAGGGCCAGGCTGCATGTGGCATTCCCCAGTGCAGAAATGGCTGTGACCGGGCTGTTGCTGGGCAAGTCACAGGGAACAGGACACAGGTAGCGGCACAGGATCAGCTTGATGTCGGCGTGTGAAGGAGCAGGAGGAGGTGTTTGGTTGAAAGGCTCCGATGTGTTAGAGAGCGGCTGAAGTTGGAGAAACACACCGAGAGTAGACTCTCCGCATGAGTGGAAATGAAAGACAACAGTGCCGCTGACTAATGGTCACTTTGAAACCACCTCCTCTTCTTTACTCAGCAATGACAAGTCCTCACACTTCCAACAGCCATTAAACCAGCTCGGCCTCTCTGACTCCACTTCCACCGGCAGCTTCCTACCTGCAGGTTCTGGATGAGTTCTCCGTAATTAAACTCGGCGGAGGAGCGGTCGTCGGGCTCGGACAGCGGCAGGTTGAGCCGCACCGTCGCCCGGCTCTCGCCTCCTGCCTCGTCCCTGTCGCCGCCTGCGGTTTTTCCGAGGCGACTGTTGCTGCTGGCAGCGTCGCCACCTCCACCTCCTGCCCCGGTCGCCGCCTCGACCTCCTCGGCTCTGCCGAAGCTGAAGTCGGCCCCATCCTCCAGCCGCCGCTTCCTGGACTCCGCGGCTGCCCCGGCTGCGAAGGCCGAGAGGGTGACAAATTGCACTTTTCTCGGTTCGGCCATTTGGATGAGCCGCCTGCCTGAACCTCGCTCCGGACACACAGCGACAGCGAGGAGACGAGCTACTTCGCGAAACTACTCCGAATTGGTGGATTGAAGACGGAGCTCCGCCGGCTGCTCGGTGCCTACTCACGGCTCAGGGCCTCCTCCGCACCATGCGGGCTCTAATCCAGGGGATGCGACGGTGGCGGAAAAGTAGCTTTTTCGGCAGCTCCTCGCATCCTCAATCTGCTATGGGACCGAGACATTCACAGGAGCCATCTTGGGTTTCGGGAGTAAATAAAATATCAAGAGAGAGGGGTCGCTGCGCGTGCGCACACGCACCAAACGGAACCATCGTGACACGAGGAGGGGGCGGGGGCAGCGTCGCCTCAGCCAATCCGCGCGTGCCCCGATCTTAAACCCGCCCCCGTCACAACAGGCGATAATAACAACACTATTAGTACTATTATGACCTTTATGAAGTGCACACACACACACACACACACACACACACACACACACACACACACACATACTCCTCGTCTCTTTCTGTCTGTCTGATGGAGAAAATGCTGAACTGCACGTTTTTCAAGGCAGCAGCTCACACACCAAATCCTCGAGGGAAGCACAGGTGACAACACCCCAACACACAGCTCATCAACTATAATTACACTCCACTTGCTGATCGACCCCCACCACATATTTAACAATGATCTGCTTCGATCAATACTTGATGATGCAATTTTTACATAACAAACTAAAATGCATGGTTAGACTAAGGTGGGCCACTCCTTCTCCTCACAGTCCAAGTGAATACATACATATTTTTGATTCATTCTTTTTTCAAGTGTTATCATTGGTTCAAACCTCTCTCCCAATGTTTGTGACTTGTTTTCCACATCACACTTGATTAAGTTATTGGACCAGGGCCCTCTTCTTATATTACAGTCAACTTTTCCAGGTAATGTTGTTGATGATGAGTTTGGATTTTGTTTCTTCACAACTGGTTTAAAATGATCTGAGTCTACCACCAGAGATGGCTGGGGTTTTGAGGGTGAACCTCAGATTGCTCTCTTTTAGAGATCGGATGAAGGAATGTTATATACTAGAGGGTTCAGTGGAGCACATACCTCTTCCAAGGCCCAGCAGTCCCCTTAAATACTGTCAAACCATACCAAATTGCACACACTTTTTTTTTCATTAAGATCAATGACTTAATCCATGAAAAAATGTTATATATAGATATATATATATATATAAATTATATCTCAATACTAAATACTGCCCCCTGATCAAGATCCACACCAAAATTAAACAGGTTCTTCCCTGACCCACACCTCACCCTTCAATCAAGTTTCATGGAAATACATTTAGTTGTCACATACTTGTTTGCAAACATACAAACAGACAAGAGTGAAAACAACTTCCTTGGTGGAGGTTAAAAAAAAAAAAAAAAAAAGATGAGGCAGGTTGTTGAGAAATCAAATTGAAGTTGAAATTTTCAGTCAGAGTTACCTAAACCACATTTTAAAGGACGGGGCCAAGGACTGATGTGATGTGACACATCAGGTTCACTGGTGCACTTATTAAAGTCAGATTTAAAGTGAGCTCAGAGAAAATCGTCACCTCCAGTAGGGTCAAACTCTGCTCATCCTTCTGAACAGTGGTCGTCACATCACACCACCAAAATACATCTTTTTAAGTGGAAGAGCCAGACACGCTTCTATTCAAAAGAAATGCTGTGAATACATTTAACCATGATAGTGGTTTCATCTTCTGTTCTTTTCTGGTAGAAACTGTGACTGGATTGACCTGTTGGCTTGGCCCAGGGCAAGATAACCTATGGTTGGGACCTGTTCTAATGCCCCACCTTCCACATACAAGGTGGTAAATCCTGCCCAGTTACCTAGTTTACAATTTAAAGGACATTTCACCAATTTTACACATAAGGACCAGTTTAATTGTCATTAGGTGTAAAACAGGTCATGGTTTCTAAAATGTGTCTGATTGTCCATTTGGCTGCAGGAAGTTTGTCCACTTCCATCGTTCCATGAAATGTGGGATAACAAACATCAACAGCACTCACAGGTTTGTTTAGTTTGATTAATGACCACGAACTTTGCTTTTTTTCCAATGACAACATACTCTACTTAGAAGCTGTTCAGACAAGCATCTAGTAAAGGATTGGGATTTGACTCAGTCATAATCAAACAGTGTGAGGAATTTTACATTTCCTTTAAAAGTTGTCTTTCAAAAATAAACTAGATAAATCACTCCCTGAATCTGATTCATTTTAAATTTTACTGGGTGAGTATTGCTTACATATATGTAAGTAGATGAATAGAAAATATATTTTATTTGTTTATATCAGCTTGATTCTGTAAATTTCATTTGTATCAAAGGTTAATACAAAACCGAAAAACAATATATTTTGAATATAAATATAATAATAATTTTTCTCATGATAACTTGATTTGTCTGTCTTTTTGCCTTTCTTTTTATTGCTCTGAGAGGACAAAGTTTTTAGTCAGTTATGACAATGAAATCCAAACAAATTAGTCACTGTAATTTACAAAACATGGTCATATTTTAATGCAAATATTTAAGTACATGATTGCAATTGAAGACTTTATAAAAAACAAAACAGTACATTATATCAGAAATAACAATGTCTTCATGATAATAATAATAATGTCTTCATGTGGCAGAGATTTCATTCATACAGTTGACTAAAATTAATGCATAATGTAGCTTCTCTTGATGCAGGCCTGCAGTGAGGGGAATCGTGCTGACGGTCGTCATGAGAGGAGGACTCTGTTGTCTTTGGCCCACTTCCTCAGAGCTCGGATGATGTATTCAACCTGGGGGTTTCCTGAATTTCGCAGCAAGGGCAAGACCTCTTTAAGTGTCTCCCTAGAGCGCAAACAGGATACGTGAATAAACAAGATTAGATAAAGAATGCACCAACTCTCGTGTGTCTGCTCCACACCCACTCAAACAGACCACAGATGTTTGATTTGTGAGTCCAGATGTTACTGGGTAATGACAGGGATTATAAAGACAAATGTTTTTAAATGTGTAAGGAAGAATTAAACTATTGCAAAAGACAAAAAAGACAAACATACTTGGACTCCTTGTTTGCCAGTATGAGCTGGAAGATTCCAACACAGGCTCCTCTCTTGCCCTCCCAGTAGTTTGACTCTGGGTCGAGCTTCTCCAGAGCATCAAATGCTTTGGCTGCATAGTAGAACTGACCCATCTGAAACAACATGTTGTAACCGTGACCCACTGCAACTTATTGATTCACAAGGGACAGATGAAACTGTGCACATCGGTGACGCCTGCTCACACTTTTGGTTGCATTTGAATAATATGGAGGGAAAAATGAGGACATTTTGAAGGACGGCAGCTCTTAATGACACGACCGCGATTAAGTTAAAATAAACAATTTTTTAGCATGTTCCGCTTTTCTCAGGTTGATATGAACCTTTTAGTTTTGGACGGTCGGACAAAACATCTGCCTTTATTTTTTTGTTATTAATTTAACTATTGTCTGGCATTGCCTAAACTTAACTAGACTGGCTCTCAGAAAATGCATACCACTGTGAAGGCCCAACCGTTCTCTTAAATTCAATCAAGCTGCACCAAATTGAACACACTCACAGATATCAGTTCCCGTAATATGCCACATTGTTTTCATCCATGAACTATTCCCTGATTTGGAAATCTGTCCTTATCAAAATGTCCTATCTCGCAAGTGATCAAAATTCCTGGATGTGCCCCCTGATCCAGAGTTGCACCAAAATTTAATGGGTTCTTCCTGTTCTTCCCTTTTTTGTGGTAATCCAGCCATTAGTTTTTGTTTAATCTTGCTAAGGGTAAAAACAGGGCCTCTTTCGTGGAGGTAACATTTAAGTGTTTGATCAGAAAATTGATAGATAATGTACATAATGATACATTTGCAGCGCTTATCTTAATTTCACTGGAAAAAGGATAATAAAAGATCATACTAGGGCTGCAACTATCTGCAAATATTGATTCTTTTTAATAATCAATTAATTGTTTGATGTAAAATTGTATGCAAATGTTGTACCAATCAAAATTTCCCAGTATGTCTTGATCCTTTTGTCTAAAAGTGTCCAAAATTTAAAGTTATTCAAAATGCATCAAGATATAATAGTTCAACCTACATTGGAAAAGCAATACTTCACATTTTTGTTGAACACTTAATTGATTATCAATAGCTGGCCAATAATTTTCTGCCTATCAACAAATACTTCATACATCTACACAGGTATTTGTGAGGTTATAAGTGTGAACCTCAGATGATACGAGACGGTGGAGTCACCTTGTAGCAGTCGTTGGCGATGAGCTGAAGCAGACTGAAGGAGTCAGAGGAAGTGCCCATCTTCAGATAGAGCTCCCAGGCAAGTCGACCCTTCTGGTTCATTATGTCTGACGAGGACAAGAATCCAATAATCCATAATCACAGCCACTTTCAGCAACTTCCATAGCTTCATGTATGAAAAAAAATTGAAATGCCTGTAGGCAGATTTTTTTTGATGTAGATTAAGACAGGAAGGGAAATCTTTTAATGAATTTCCATTTCTAAGAGCTGCTGAGTGAAATACTAAGCGAGTGTGAGAGTAACCTTAAATTCTTTACAGGCCTGAGGCAAGTAAACCTGGCAGCGAGATTTTACTCTGACCTCAGCCTCAGTGAGCGAGAATAAAAAGTCTTGTTTTTACCAGCTTGAGATTTCTGAGAGCACAGCTTTTTTTTCATGTGTCTACCTGTAAAGGTCTCACCATGTAGCTGATGCCAAATGCAGCAGAAAACTGAGAAACTGGATCATATTCCTCCCTTTTTCACTTTAGTAATAATAGAATGTCAACTCCGAACCCTCCAACACTTCACCTACATTAAGCTTAAGGATTCATTTTAAGTCTTCACTATTCTGAAGTCATCATCCAAACATTGAAATATTTTTTTAATCCATCTGCTGAGTCCAAGATCTGTTCAGAGTTGAAGAAGTTAAGGAGCCTGCTCTCTGCTGGGACTTCTCAAATCACATTTTTTAAAACAGATTTGGTTAATTACTTTAATTAATCAGTTTATTATTGTATTATCTGTTTTAGTTTGAAGCCCTACTCTGACTTAAATTGTACTTTTACTGCTTCACAGGATTTTATTAATAATTTCAGTGAACTTCAGGAAATTTTACTGCCTTTCAACACCGTTTTGGTTTCGCAGCTTAATTTTTTAAATTTATGTAAATATCTGTAAAATAGTCCTGAGTATGAATTTAGCAACATTATTTAATGTTCCGTGCAGGAAAATGTTATCATCTCACTAATATACATACAGCATCGTGCCAGCCAGCTGAGGTAAACATAGTCATTCTTGATCTTTTCACTCTGAATGAGCAGAAAAACCTGAAAGAAACACCATGATTAGTGCAACACAATATTCAGTAACTCCAGTCAGAATGAATTCAAGTTTAAAAAGCAGTTCTCAAGATTCTTGCTGAAGTGAGGTACCTCTTCGGCTTCTTTGTAGTTGCCTAGGGCGGCTTTAGCCTGAGCGTAGTTGAAGTTGAATGTATCATCATTGTAGAAGTAACCCTGCAAAAAGAAAAGAACAGTTATATCTGTGCAAAAAGGTGGATCAGCGATGAGTCCAGAAATAAAGAGCATGCAAACACACAAACACACACCTTCATCTGTAAAGCACCACTTGTCATCTGAAGTGACACTTCTCTCCCAGTGTGTGGGAGTCTTTCGTTCAGCTCTTTGTTACATACTGATACCACAGTAAAGTAATAACTCTATACAACACCAACCTTGACTGAGTTTAGATAAATGAGAACATCTTCAAACTGCCGCAAGAGGAAGAAGCACGAGGCCATGCACTGTCTGCCAGGAATAGTGTCTGTAAGGACAAAATACTTTTTTACATGCTTGCACTTTTCTGTAAAAAGGTCATATTGATTAAACTCCGATTCATTGTACCGCATTCGCTCGCCGAGCCTCCAACCAGCTGAAAGAATTGCTGTGCAATTTTCAAGTGATCCCTCTGTAAAGAGATAAAAGTGCATGTTTGTATCTCTGTTCTCACATTCATTTGCATGTAACTCTTCCAGTTTAACACAAATACTCACTGATCCAATTTCTTGTCCCAGTGCGGCGTTCACCACTCCTTTCAAGATATACTCCTGAGAGAATACGAAGTGATCAGAAAATCATTTGATCTCCTCTTTTTTCTAACACCTGCTTTAATCCATTTCAACAGGTGAACAACTGAATGGATCAGAAAAACCAAACACTCCGTTTTCATGTGACATTAAGATGAAAATATGAAAAACTGTTTGGGAGAAAGAAAAAGCAATTCATGAACTCTTAAGTGAAACAAGGAGAAGAGGTTTAATAATAGGCGTTATCTAAATTGGCTTTGGTTTTCATTGTAGTTTATAGTCAATGAGTCTAGTTATAGCTGAACACACTCTTTTTTAAGCCGAGTGGTTACAACAAATGAAAGATCATTGTGTCACTGAGAATCGTCACCTGAGGTGTGGTTGGAACCAGATCTTGGATGAGGTTGAAAGCTTCTTGGACATCGTCTGGAAGTGAAGAATGGAGCATGTGATTCTATAAACTAGAGCAAGTTTTCAGTAGAATCTGACACTTAAAACAACCATATATCAAAATAACTGCAACATAAAAAGACTGCAGATATGACAATTACAAGAATTACATTTATTCTTGTTTGATTGGCGAGGGATACCTCTGTTAAAGAGGTTATGTTTTCATAAGTGTTTGTTTGTCTTTTAGTAGCAGCATTACAATTATCTAAAACTACTGGATGATTACGATGAAACTCGGTGGAAGTCTGGTGTAGGTCAGAAAGAACAAAGCTCCTGATCAGGGGGAGGATCCAGGATTTATTTGTTTTATTTATTTATGTGTTTTTGGACATTTTCATTGATTTCTCAGAGAGTAATTAATGAGCCTGATAAAATCATGCATGTTATGGGGACTGATATAAATTATTGTATGCAATTTGGTGCAGAAACTTTAAATTTAAATGTGGTTTCATAAGGGGAATGTTGGGCTTTGGCGGAGGTTCTAGTTGTGTTTATATTATTTCAGTTTATTTAAAACAGATATAAAACCCATAGACTAAAAGAAATAGAAATGTACTTGTATAAAATGTGGGTAATATAACTTCTCTGTGACAAATAAGTGACTGCATTTCTAAACAAAGGTCTAAAGACACTGCATTTTCAATTCTTTACATATAATTTTACACTAAAACATTTGAAAAGGAAAATAAAATATATTTTCCTTGTTTTGCTTTTTCAAGATAACTGCAATGCCGCACCCACATACCTTGTCTGAGATAGTAGATGACCAGGTTGAGTCTGGCCTCAGGGATCACATCGATCAAAGGAGGCAGCACCTGCAGCGCCCCCTCCCCACCACGAAACACCACCTGCAGTAGACGGGGGAGGGAGAGATGCACTATGTGGAAATCTAGCATATAAGTCACTGGTGTGTGGACACACCTACACACTCACAGTCAGAAGTTGAGCTTACCAGGTTGTGTCGGATAAGCTCCTTAGCAAACTCAAAGGAGCAGGAGGAGATGTCGATTAGGTTCTTCAGCTCAGCCTGAGAGGGAGAGAATGCAAACATCCAGTCAAACCTAACTCTACTTAACCTCCACAAAGAAATGACATGGATGAGCCGAAAATGAACAACTAATAAAATATTCAAGAAAGATTTCCAATAAATGCGCAAATACGGTATATTGACCCCACTAAAAAAGATTCTTATTTGTTGGGATTTTATTTTTTATGTTGCATGGTGACAAAGGGAAGAAACATTTGATTAAAAAAAACACAATGACAAAAAGACGACAATTCCATTGTAAAATCAGCGTAAGCGGTGCTTAGGTTTGTCATCCAAATAACCAGATCTCATGTTGTTATCTTCACAACAGATGTAAAGGAGACAACCCTTTTTT
Organism: Paralichthys olivaceus; assembly: GCF_024713975.1. Classification (NCBI taxonomy): domain Eukaryota; kingdom Metazoa; phylum Chordata; class Actinopteri; order Pleuronectiformes; family Paralichthyidae; genus Paralichthys; species Paralichthys olivaceus. Next base: position 15,748,516 of record NC_091100.1, on the reverse strand, counting down.
CAGTTTTCTTTGTCATCTAGTGTTTATCGTTTTTTTTTTTATGTAAAAGATCTGCAAAGTTAAAAAGCCGCAAATCTGTGGTTAAGAGAGCTCCTCTCCTCCACAGAAGACACTGAAGCTCCTGAAACGCCTCATCAGTAGTCAGGCTGATACTTCCGGGGAATCATGATGTCACAGCACATCACAATTTGCATAAGATACGCATAAAACAACCAGCCGTAGTCAGACATTGTTTACCTCTGCTGCTTTGCCATTGTAGAGTCTGAAGTGGTTGCACGCCTTGAGGTTCAGGGCGATAGTGGAGTCAGGGATGCTCTGCAGGTACACGGCCAGCACCTCTTGAGACACATCGTAGTAATCCAGCTTGTAGTAACACAGAGCCACATACACTTTCAGGGCCAGGAAATCTCTGAAAACACAAGATGGGTTATAGACTAAAAATCGATTTCTGGATTATTTCCTATGGTGGGGGGAAATATTATGATACAATAATATTTTTTTAAGTATTATTTGAAAACCTATCAATATTGTATTCATGTTAATAGAAAAAATAAGATATGATTAATTCTAATTTATGACCTGAAGATTTGATGGCATGGACTACACATATGAAAATGTGATGAGGACAATGTAGAATGTATTTGCATATCAAAAATGTGATATTTTTGCATGGGAGTTAGCAGCAGTTGGTAGGATTCTAAAGCATTAGTGGTAGCAGTAAAGCTAATCTGAATTTCAACAAGTGGGCCATCAGTTGCTGCAGAGGACTATAAGGGAAGTTGTTTCCTCTGCTGTCATGCACTTAAACAAATAGCCGCTTAGACCAAAGATGCCACAAACCAATGAATAGATCTCTGATGTGGCGAAGGAAATTCTATGAAAGTCTTTCCATTTCTTACCCTTGATACTACAGATGCAGTATATCAGTGTAAGAAGAAGTCAGCTCAGCAGGTCTGCAGCACTTGAATTATCTTTATGGTTTGACAAGGGGTGAAGCACATAAAATCGAATTCTCCTGCATAGAAAAAACGAACACCTGTCGAGGTGATGCACGAATGGTACATGTTCCAGAGAAAGCACAGACCTGTTCTGCAGCAGAAGCCGTTTATAGATGTCTATAGCCTCCTGGTAGTGGGAACGCATGTAGTGAATGGATGCAAGGCTCAGCTGATCTTCTGTCACATCCTCCAGGTTCTGGTGGAAACCCATCAGCCTCGTCTCATCATTGAACTGAGACACGAGATGAGGACAACAGGAACATTTCAAACAGGGATCTGATCAGGTGGGCAAAATGGTAAGATACTGGAGGGAAAGCAATGAATTACAATTTGGAAGAGACGGATCATAAGCAGTGGAAATACACGTGTCTCTGAAGAAGAAAAGATAGCAGATGCATCACAGTGTAAAGACCTCGAAGTTTAGCTCACCCACACTATTGTTCAGTGAATTGTTTGTGAGTGAGTGACGGCAGAGAGAACAAATAAATGCATCACAGTAAAATTTTGTTTATTTTCCTACCTTGTGAGCCAAGTGGAAGAGGAGCCGGTTTTGGAGCGGGGACGTCGGCGCTAATAAGTTAGAGAGAAAACCACATCAGAATAAGATGCTTATTTTATTAATGACGTAACAGTGTAATAACAGACTGTTAGACTATTGAGCCTATTCTGGATGAGACATAATTTCAATTAAAGCTGCCCATAGAATATTCCATTCTATTGCACTACACATGATTACAGGGCATAGTCTTATTATGCAACTGCAACTAAGATGAGAATACTCTGCATATCTTCATTTTTTATTGCTTATTCCCGGTATGACCTTACTGGTCATACTTTGGTTTAAGAGGCACATTTTTTTTAAGGTAATCAAAAAATGTTGTTTATGCCTACCCTTTGATGCAGCCTCCTCAGCCTCTTTATAGAGCCCCAAGAAAAACAGGGCACAGGCGAGAAAGACCCACACATCAACAGGACACTCAGGCTTCATGGTCAGAGACTTGTACTCCTGTCAAAACACGATGAGGAAATTATTACAAATGTGAGAGCAGAGACTATCCATTTATCAGACCAGCATTCAGAATTTAAATACTTCCATCATGGGCCTTGACGTACAGTAAGTGTGCATCTCTACACAAACTCAATTCAAACACAGAAAATCTACCTCCATAGCTCTCTTGTAATCACCCAAGTGAAAGGAGCAGTAGCCAATCCAGAGGTCTGCATGCTCCTCTTTCTCTCCGACATTTCTCTGAAACTGGAGATGACACAGCAACACATCAGCAGCAGCACTTCAGTGATAGTGTGTGATAATGTGTGAAAGAGGATTCTTATTACTTATCTGGTCCCACCCTTTTTATGTAAAAAATACTTATTAACTATTGTGAATATTTCATCTTGCCCATACCTCTGATATTTACCCTCGCCACAGACTCATACAGAAAGTCAAAGATAATATGTGGGTAACACTCTTAAGCTGTTTTCAGACAATCAGTAAACTTCACTAAGAAGCCGGTCATCTATAGCACAGAGCTGGTAAGAATTCACTTGTACTTTCTAGCGAGGGGGGGGCGTTTGAACCACATTAACAGTGGAACAGAAACTTTTGATTTGGTTGGAGCTGGGGTCGTGTGTGTACCTCCAACAGTGTCAGGGCCCCGAGGTAGTCTCTCTGTTGCAGGTACTCCTCCAGCCGGGGAACCTTGGTCTGGTTTTTCTTCTTCTCACTGATGCTCACCTGTGTCTCTGCTCCCACCGCTGGTTTCACACGTGAGAGGATCTGCCAGGGTCCACAGAGAAAGTGTGGTTTCACATTAAAATTAGTCTAGTGCATTAAAGTGAATCTACACTATTACATGAGTCTATAACATTAGAATGAGTCTATAACATTAGAATGAGTCTACAGTATTAAAGTGAATCTATAGTATTAAATTAGTATATAACATTAGAATGAGTCTATAACATTAGAATGAGTCTACAGTATTAAAGTGAATCTATATGTTAAATTAGTATATAACATTTAAGTGAGTCTACAGTATTAAAGTGAGTCTACAGTATTAAAGTGAGTCTACAGTATTAAAGTGAGTCTACAGTATTAAAGTGAATCTACAGTATTAAATGAGTCTATAACATTAGAATGAGTCTACAGTATTAAAGTGAATCTATAGTATCAAATTAGTATATAACATTAGAATGAGTCTATAACATTAGAATGAGTCTATAACATTAGAATGAGTCTACAGTATTAAAGTGAATCTATATGTTAAATTAGTATATAACATTTAAGTGAGTCTACAGTATTAAAGTGAATCTACAGTATTAAATGAGTCTATAACATTAGAATGGTCATGTGTGCTGACAGGTAAACTCACCATGTTGACTGTGACCGAGTTGAGACTTGTTTATCGCTAACCAAGGTAACGTGGGGTTTTCCCTGCTAACGCTAGCTTTAGCCTCTTAGTTCCATGTTACTGTGAGACCAGCTGATTAATGCTGCCATTGGTGATTGAATTATTTTACGACAAACATGAGAGTTATTAGTAAAATGATCAAGTTTCCCAGGATTCTTTGAGGAGCGTTGCTCAGTAGGATCTCAGTTTGTGTTAGCTAGCTCTGGCTCACAGCGTTCATTAAGTTAGCGTGCGGCAAATGTTTTCCGCTCTAATACCTTCGAAATAAAGGCGCAAGCGAAGGATCAGCTAATATAGTGACGCATGTATTCGCAGTGTTTTGCTGATATGAGCCATAACCTGTTTCTTCTAACAATAATCTCTGTACCACGACCGAGACGGCGGCGGATAATGAGCAACTGCATGACAATAGTTTTCTTACTGGACATTTATTTTTTAGTAGAATATATAAACAGGAAGTAGCTTGATTCTTCTGTGACGTTCTTGACACAGTGGTGTGTTCTTTGTTGCCTAGCAACGACGAAAGAAATGGCCGCATAAAAGTGTTTTCACGGTTGACTGACTGCGAGACAAGAGACAAACTGAGACAAGCTCCACATCGAGGACACGCTGTCTTCAGCCGATCATAACCATGCCAGGATATGTCAGAAATGGGTCTGAACAAATTAGAGAGAGCCACTGTAATTACGTCATGCGCCCCAGTGGCCTAATGGATAAGGCATCGGCCTCCTAAGCCGGGGATTGTGGGTTCGAGTCCCATCTGGGGTGAAACTCTTTTGATCTTTGAATGATAACAACATACATTTACTTTGATCCTTTTAAGAGGCCTGAATTCTCTCACGGCAGATCAGGTTCCCATTGAAATGTAACTTTGTATAAAAGCTCATTTTGGGACAAACATTGCAAACTACGTGGTGAATGATTTGTAAACAAACTACTTCATAAACAATGTGTAAACAGACTATGTAGTAAATGATGTGTAAACAAACTACTTTATAAACAATGTATAAACAAACTACGTTATAAACAATGTGTAAACAAACTATGTATTAAATGATGTGTAAACAAACTACGGCTGTGCAGTGGTGCTGTCCATGTGTTGTTTTTGGTCAGTTGGTGCTTTACTGTGTACCACTGTCTTTTTTAAATCAGCATGGTAAGACCTTACACATGGAAGTACTCAGCATGCTGGGACAGGTTTAATCTGTGTTAGCATGTTGTTTAGGTTTCATCTCACAGATAATCCAGGCAGAGCAGGAGACTGATCTCAACTCAACACAACCTGCAGATCTGATCTCATGTGGATGACAACTCAGGCTTTTCTATCTTTAGCGCCCTCCTCTGGTCATACACACATTTGTTTTGTGGTGTGTAGTAACACTGGGGTCTTGTTTACTTACTTACATACTCTGCCCTGTTCTTTGCAACAAAGCTATTTGGGAGATGTTTGAAATTTCACCCTGACAACTGAGCTTTTCAGATTCAGGTTGACTTTGTGTGAGGTTATGTAATGATATTTCCGACTGACCTTGTCATTCAGTGTGATTGTGCTTTGTGTCCACTGAAGATATTTCCTGACTTGGACACATGATGATTTTCTGCATTTGTTTGTCTGTTAGTTCATAGAATTATGCAAAAACATGGTATTAGAATCTGGTAACGGTCAGCGGACAGATCCAGGATTTTTCTTTAACGTTGAGAGAGAGGGTGTTTTTCTCAGAGAATAGCTGGTGAATCTTGATGAAAATAATTAGGCATAATTAGGGAATTTTAAACATTTAAACAATTTCAAGCATATATAAACTAGGCCCGGTTCTGCTTGATTGTGCAGTTCCTACTGACATCACATTTGTAAAGATTACCCATCCGGCTTTGTTTTTGAACAAAGCCACACACCCACAGGCACATTTTGAACAGCAATATCTAAATCCTCTTGATTTCTAATACAAAAGTCAAAATTACTTTGAAAAGAAAAACAAGGGTAAAGTTTATTGATGTTAAAATCCAGGCAGGCTCAGAATCAGTCATAGGAAACAAATATCCAAGTATCTACAATAACAATGACCACGTACGAAATTGTCACAAGAAAAAGACGATAATGAGGAGTGTTGCAATGATGAGGATAATCCAATAGGTAAATCACTGATGTGTGAAATACGGCACATGTGGAGCACAGTTAGATACAAAGATTAGGCTACACAGCAAACACAGGAATTTAAAAACCAATCCTGTCACACTGCATGAATTTTAACATTAAAAAAAGAAACTGCATCGCCTCACAATGGCTCAGTCTGAATATACTGTGCCTTTAAATGCCATTAGACTTTTCCAGTTTTTTATTTAAAATAGCACTTTCCCTGTTATATCACAGTAACATGATGGGTGCCTCCATTTTGTTCACACAATGAAATCTCCACCATTTGGTATTGTCTCTATAAACTCTTTTTTTTCAATATATAACCTCTTTTTTCATATCAACACTAATAAACATGAGAGAAATCGTACACTGTACAACAACATAAAAATATGGCCTTCGTTCTCTACAACCAATAATTCAGTTTGAAGTGAAATAAGCCAGAGAGAAGGAAGAAGGTGACAGGTGTCATTTTTTTAAAATCATTAGCAAAATGATTAAGCAATGCTTCACTTGCAAGTGTAATGTTCTGGATAAATGCACAGGAGGTAACTGACTTCAACATCTGAATATTTGAAATATTTAAACTTTACCCCGTCATCAAAATATTTACTTCAGTTGTAGAAGAGAAGTGAACTTACAAAAGAGCAAACATAAACTCTTTTTGATTGAAGGTGCCCTCTGGAATTTTCTTCTTCTTCAAGATCATTTAAACTTGTGTATTAAGTATACACGTTTGTTTTCCTTTGCTACACTGTAGAATAACAGAAGAGTGTAAATCTGACTTCAACAGAACAGGCTTTGAACCATAGACTGTAATTTAAGATAGACATGATGGCTCCCCAAATGTGAAGCTAGTCTCAATCACTCCCTGGTGGCTATAGCATAAACCTCACCTCCTCCATAACAAATAGAACAATAGGTAAAAATAAAAAGGCAAAATACATTGCCATTAATTTTTTTTCAGGTAGTTTTTTCCAGTAGGTTGTGTGTAAATAAGTTCTCTGATGCTATAAAAATGGGTTGAAATGATGCAAGTGACACGTGAGACTGACTTGCGATTAGTCAAACGCGTATTTCAGCAGGTATTCCCGACTACTACCCTGGTAACAAATGATGTCATCAGCACAAGTTGAAAATAACAGGAGGAAGTGGATACCCATGGTCCATCTATGTTTACGGTCTATGCTTTGAACCCGGACTCATCACTATGACCATTTGTAAACATCACAATCATGGACATTGTGGTTTTTAAAATTCCTTTTTACTCTAAGTGTGTCGGCAAACTTTGAAAAGCATGTTTATGTGCTGTGTTCGTATACTGTGTTACTGCTGCAAACTGAATATAGTGTGAACATGGCTGCACGACTACGTACCATATGGCTCCAATGCACAATACAAACAAAAAGATTGGGATTCATAAAAAGCTGCTCTACAGCGCTAAAAAATAATTTATATTAAAAACACATTTAAAAAACCCCCCACTAAATCCTGATGTGACTGAGAGGCCCTCACAGGTCTGAATATATTTTAGCACAGATGTGACTGTTATTGTTTCTATTAAAAGCATCATTATGCAGAAAAATGCACCAGGTGTGTATAAATTAATTTAGCATAGTTTTGAGTAATATGGCAACAAAGGCTTTATTGTGATTATTGAAGTTAATGCAGAATTGCTTCACATATTCTAACTATATTAGAACTTGTGATTGTCTGAGCCTGAAACAAACAAATCCCCCCCTTAAATCCACTTGTCAATTAAGATCAAATGGCAAATGAGAAACATTGCTAAATCTTACGTTTCATAAATATTGCAGAAACCAGAGGTCATCTCTTTCTCTGCAGTGCTTTAGTTACCTTCGCAGAGGCACAGTGCACCAGCCTGCTGAATGCCCCCTTTGTCATGAAAGTGTTTTTTAAACACCTTGTCCAAAGCAACTTTGTTGTCCAGCAGGAATACAGGCCCTCTGTCAAGGGCATCTCTTGACTGCTAGCTGTTCCTCAGGGTCCAGACATAAAAAGTAAGATGAGGAATAAGTTCACTTTACAGCAGGAGTGGCACTTCAGTCCAAGACTGATGTAAGAGTGTGTCAGGTGTAATACTGCAATGTTACAAACGTACACACCAACAGGCACATTTTCACAGTTAAACAGTTAAATAACACACTAACGCAGATACACACAGATATATACACACCCACACACATGGCACTTGCACTCTTTTTTCAGACGTTTATCCACCTGGTTGCTCTGCTTAAATCCTTGGCTCACTCTCTATAGGCTCGGCCGCCTTTTCCTCTTGCACATGTCTTTCGGTGAGAAAATATATAATCATCCACTTGTATTCAATCTGTTTTTTGGGGGGTCTCAGCACCGTCGCTCTTCAGGACTTGAGACCCATCTGAGCCATCAGCTGCTCATAGACAGTCCAAGCCATGGCAGCCATCAGAGTGCGCCGCAGAGACCTGGGCACAGCGCCACGAAAAAACCCAGCCATGCCGTGCTCCTGAGTGAGAGTACAGAGCACAGAGCAGGAAAGTTTAGCATGATACTGATTTCGTGGCATTGTCATACCCTTCAAATCACGTGCACATACAGTAAGACAAAATCTGCCTGTTGCCACTCAATGACCACTCACCTTGTGGATGTAGCGAATAGCATCTGCCGTGCTCCAGTGAGATGTGCTAACTTGAATGTGGGTCTTCACCACATCTGCAGGCTGTGTGACCAGCGACGCCATGACACCTGCCACTACTCCACAGCCGAAGTTCACCAGGGGAGCGTAGCCCGACAATGCAACCTCTGAGAGGAGAAAACCAAGTGTTAAGCAAAAAGTAAACGAGTATAATGATTATGAAAGCAGTTTGTAGTTTTGATGATTTTTGTGGTTTGCTGATGCAGCGTGGCTCTCACCTTGCGGCAGCGCCCTCTTGGCCTGGCTGTAGAACATGACGTAAATGCCAGAGAATGGAGCGTCTCTGAGCAGTGTGGCTGTCAGCCCCGAGAACAGAGTCCTGACTCCCTCTGTTTTATACACACTCCTCAGTGCCTTGATCACACTCCCATAGTTGTAGCAGCCACTCTGAAACACAATATAATCACCTCAATGAGTGGGGAACTTGTTAATTCACACCAGTCATTTAATAACACTGGCAATAACTGTGTTATAGTTGTAAACTGTGGTCATTCATGTATAGAAGCTAGGTGTAATGATTATGCAGAGTGTACAATGTCCCTTACTCATGATTCAGTCTTCATAGCTTGTTAATGTTTGTTATCGTCAGCTACTCAGTGTGATATCAGCCAATGAGCAAGATATTCAGAATATATGAATAAGATCAAGGTAGACACGTCTCACTCTTTGCTCAATATATACATTACTTGCAAATGAAATACAACAGATAAAAGAGAAATTGTCATTAACATCCTTTTCCATTTTCTAATGCTGGAGACTGGATTATGGAGAGCAACGTCGTCTGAGTAAAGTTTTATGATTAGTGCCTGAAGACATAATAATAATAATTGTACAGTCACTTATTTAAAAGCACATGTCTGCTGAAGGCTTATTATTCCAAATAAAGACTTAACATCTCAGTCAAAGTGACTGATAATAAAGTGGATGCAAATTCAAAAATGGATGATGGGGTCAAATTATTAATCACTGTCTAAAACAGACATAATTCAAATAAAGTCAAGTTTAATCATAAAACACATTAACAAACTACCAGACCAAAGTGCTGAAGGCAATCATTAACAACAAATGCTTTAATTTGTAGCCTGGTCTGTTAACATGTAAACAACATTAACTGGAGCATGACTGAGGAGATGTTCAGAAAAGTCTCCTAATCTAACAAACACATCTCCGGTCACAATGGCTCTGAGACCTCACTGTGTTAAACAAAAAACCTGCCACTCACCTCATAGCGTGTCTTGATGACAGTGAATGGCAGCATGCAGACGCCAGCCACAGATCTGGCGCCCGCTCCGAGAAGAACTGCCTCACCAGCGTTGGGTGCGCGGTCCAGGAAGAAGTGCTGCTTCAGGGAGTAGAAGGTGCTAAAATAGATGCCGACCCCGGGGATGCAGCGCATAAATGACTACAAGAGAGAAATAAAAGTGCTGAGAATATTTATCATAATAATCTGAAAACATTATTTTAAAGTTATTGTATGATGTTTTAAATTGTCATATTTAGATTTGTTTGACTTAATGATTACAGCTAGAGACCTAGTCTAGTCTAGTTTATGTGAAATATGAACAGAAAGTATTTGTTTCTTGAATATAAATATATGCACAAATAAATAATTTATAATAAATATGTATTTCTTCATTAATATAAATACATATTTATTTGCATAAAAACATTAAATAGGAATTCTGCATTCTGACAGAACCACAGCTATGTTATATTTAAATGAATAGTTGACTCTGTCTGGCTCCTAGGTCTAGAGACAGAGGTAACACAATCGTAACCTTAAAGAAAGAACATTGGCAGATATGTGCTGAAGAGGAAAAGCCCTCACGCTCTCCTGCCTACATGTAACAACAGAATTTATAACTGTAGAAATGGCTGTAAAAGATGAAAGTGTGAAACAGAATCAGAAACTCACTGGTGAAACACCCTTCCACAGACTGAAGAAATTCTCCGTCCTAATAATATTGACGAAAACAGTAAACATCCCCACCTTTGGAGCCCTGCAGGACGGAAGAGTTAAGGAATCGTTACAAAAATGTTCGAAGGTGCAAATGTAAAAAAGAGGCACTCAAAGATTTTCATCATGTTAACAAGAAACCCTTCAACAATCATTTAACACTGTCCTCCATCTGTGAATCATAGTTTAAAATAAAAGTTCATTTTTATGCATTAACATTTCCTGTTTCTGTCTTCAGTGGTGGTAATTACATCCTCGCAGTGTGACAGCATGACTACATGGTGCCGGTGTGACTAATTGCTATATGGGTCATAACAGCAGATTACGACTGGTAATGCCTTCAGATGTTGTCCTGCCATGTTCTGTGTGTGTGTGTGTGTGTGTGTGTGTGTGTGTGTGTGTGTGTGTGTGTGTGTGTGTGTGTGTGTGTGTGTGTTTGTGTGTGTGTTTGTGTGTGTGTTTGTGTGTGTGTGTGTGTGTGTGTGTGTGTGTGTGTGTGTGTGTGTGTGTGTGTGTGTGATGCCTTGAGAAGATCAAAATGTGTGCGAGTCAGACAGAGAAATGTCAAACAAAAACAAAACAAAGATAAGACAGGAGGGATCTTGATGTGCACGTGTCTGATAGCATGCAGGTTGCATTTGAATGTTTACAAACACAAAATGAGTTTGCGTGTTTTGTGTCCACACACCCCAGCTTGGCATTGTTCTGCAGAGTCTGGAGACGTGTCTTCACCAGATCCAAAGGCTGGAAGAGCAGCGTTGAGCAGGTGCCACTGAGAGAGCCACACATAAAGGCTTTGAGAGCCGGGTGAGCCTGAGGACAAAGTCGGACAGACAGAGGGACGAGGGACGAGGGTGACAGAAAGGGATGGAAAGAAAGAGGACATAAAGGAGAGAAGTGAAAGAAATGGCTGACAGAGAGTGGACAGGGAGAGGAAGGGGAGGTTGGAATTACAGACAGAGATGAGGGGGACAGAAGAGGAGGATAACCAAAGAGAAATATAAAGCATTAGTCACACTGTAAAAGGTTAATCTGAAAACTAACCATTCAACAACATTCTCTGTATTGGTCACTTATTGTTGAACTCCAGGGAAACATTATACAAACAAAAACCTGCATTAAAAATCCTGCCACAGCAGAGAGGGGCCCCAAAATACTGAACGTTACGTCACTAACTGGTTTAAACAGGCTTGTGTTACATTTCTATCACTACAAACATAAAGCTGTAAACAGAGGGAAGGCCAGGTTCCTACACAGTGAAGATGACGAAGATGTGCAGAGACAGTCCACAATCAAACACACACACACAAACACACACACCGAGGCACAGAGGCTGTAGGGTTGAATTATACTGTGACTCAACATTATCTGTGCTTACATGCCTTATGGTCAAACAGGCAGAGAAGGCATGACACACGTATGTGGACAGACAGAACACTACATTTAGCTGCATTTCAAGGTAAAGACAAAAACATAAGACAACAACAATAACCACATTTACAGCGACAATAAGAAACAAAATAAACCGTCTACGCCAGGACACAAAATGACACCTATACACACATCATTTAATATGTACGACAAGCAGCTTATACACACACACACACGTGTCCCTTTAATGCTCACATCACGCATAAACACACACTCCTACCTTTCCCAGGCTGCTCGTGGCTCGGCTCTGAGAATCCTGTTTTTCCTGCATTTTGTCCTCTTTCAACTTCCTCCCTCTGTGAAGCTGCTGCTACAAAGAGCATAATGTAAAATAAACCTCCATCTCTCTCCCCTCTCTCTTTCCCTCTCCACTCTCTCCCCTCTCCTCTCAACCCACAGTGGCTTTCTCCTGCTTCTCCTCCTCCCCCCCCAATGTTTTGCAGCCAAGGCAGAAGCTTAATCCAGCCAGCGTTTTCTCTGGACTTCTATCTTTATCTTCTAGAGACACACTCACACATCTGTATTTCAGCGACCCCCAACCCCCGCAAAGGCTCACTGCTGAATTACATCTTTGTCAAACGGCATGAGTCACAAAGTGGCTGTACGTGTGTGTGTGTGTGAGGCTTTAGATATGAGTCACTTAACATGTATCCAGCAGGAGTCTATGTGCAGAAGTTACATAGCCTTCTATAAATCTGCTTGCAGTAATGTAACTCTGTGAGGTGATAGGAGGGTTCAGTTTCCTCACTGTTATATCTGATCCAAACTCCAAAATCCATCTGTCCAGTATCTGTACCACTTTGATTGTCACAATCGCAGACCCAAGAACCTTCTTGCGATGAGGGGACAGGGCTAATCACAACTGGGCCAACTTAACTCCAAAATATCCAATGAAAATAACCAAATTCAAACTTTGAGAACAAATTATCACTGCCACCGTGGACAGTAGCTTCTAGCATGCCTGGCTGGGAAAACCAACGATTCAGAAATATCGACCCTAACTTTCTGTAACAGCCTCTCCATCTCCCAATCAGGTTCGAGTCCAGCATTTTTGGTTTTCTGGTATTAGCTTTTTAATGACTTTCTAATGACAGACTGGGTCAGGGATGATAGACAGTATTTCTCTGTCTTTTCAGGTTCGGGCACATTCTTTTTGAGCTGAGAAGAACTCTACTCTGATATTTGTTCAAGTGCTCACTCTTCCAGTAAGTTTGGATTTAAATAGTTATCTGATGCTATAAAAACAGGGAGAAAAAACATCATGATTACCAGCTGAGACTGACTCTCAATTGGTCGAGCATGTGGATCACCTCGACCCGGCTGCTGCACAGATTCAAGTTCATGATGTCAACATCTTCTCCGAGATATTTCTGCTTCATTTCTCAACCAAATGTCATTAGCAACCAGTTAAAAGGTTGATTTTGTCCTTTGGTCTAAACAAGGGTTGGTCAACACTGAGACAATTGAAATGTTCTCAGGAAATGTGTCATGTCGCTTGACATGTTAGGGCCATGTTGTGAAATCAAAGAGCAGGACAACTATAAGACACACACACACACACACACACACACACAGAGTTGAACTTTGTATTGATTCACAGATCCTGGTGTTTGCCCACCTGATTGACCACTGTGACCATGTCACACAGCAGCCCGCAGGTTTGAGTTGATGCTGAACTTACTCACCGGAGCTAACTCCATCTTTGAGCAGGACGAGTCCCGGTTCTCTTCTCCTGCTGCCGTTTTGAAGCTGGTTGATTTCAGCCAACGTTACTAGATGAGGTGGAAACAGATGGCAGCCACGAGTCACTCACTGAAACGATGATCGTCTCTCAAGAAGCCGGGTAGCAGCATGCTAGTTTTGGCTAGCTGACAGAATCTGTGTGAGGACGGAGGCAGCGGGACACCAGACCCTCAGGACGGGACACACCAACACTGACAACCCGGCTGATCGGTCTGTGATTCAGACAATAATCACTGCTTTACAGGGAAATACCGTAAAACCCGTCTCAGCTCTGATGGTTTGTGTAAGAACGAAAACCAGCTACTCACTCCACTAGCTAGCTAACATAGCATGATAGCACGCCCCTCTTACCCGGACTTTGAAGTGTGTTAAGAGGTGATGGAGGAGATGAACACCCCCGCTGTCTCCACGAACACCATGTTACATATCCAGTGTGACAACCTGCAGATGTGTCCTTACAGTCGATCGCCAGGAAACACTTCTCCTGTCAGGCTGAACGCAGAACTTTCCCCCAAAGCTAGCTAGGTAGCAACAACGTTAGCGACAGTTAAAAAAACAACTAGAGTGTGACTCTGTGCTACAAGAACACGTGACACGAACAGTGTCCTGCTGGGATCGTGGGTTTAAACTTTAAACCTCAGTAAAGTCTGACTTCATGGTAATAATGACCGACCACTGCTGCTACCTGCGACTCTTAGCATCTGGCTAGCAAAGTTCACCTCTAGCAGTGACGCAATACACATACATCATACATCACACACACTCACTAACACACGCACACACACACACACGCACATACATCTCACTCACTCACACACTCACCCACACACTCACTAACAAACGCACACACACACATACATCACACTCACACAGACACACACACACAGTTATAACACTGTCTCTTTCAGACACTAAAGGCATAAACATCTTTTCCATGATTAGTTGAATGTTATTGTTGATTTGCTTCTTCCACACTTGAATGAGCAAACACCCCAAATACACATTTATGTGTTTATTCTACTAGTGTGTGTCTCTAGATTTCAATTAAAACATATCTTTAAAGGACATACACTCTAAATAGGTATTTTGACAGAAATCAGCTATTTACACCAAAGTTTCCAGTTTCATTCCCATCAATATTGTGAAGGCTCATTTGTAGAACATTTTATTACCAAAAATTGTTGCTTTTGATTATATCTTTCTGATTTATGGAGTTTAAATATAAATATCCAACATCCCTGTTGGAAAAACATTTATCCCTGATGTAAATGTTAGTAGATATACTCTGCTACATCAGGGTTTGAGTCATCCACAGTCACTGAAGTGAAGTTTAAACCTTCTGGAGCTTTAGTGTTTTTGATATCCAGTGAGCCACATTAAGAAATACAGTACATCTAATATAGTTTAATAAATAAAAAAACAGAAAAGGATGATTTCACGATTGTAGTTGGGTGTGTCGCCTTTTTCTCTCTCTGTGTCAATATAATCACTCTGGTTTTCAGTGTTTTTAATTGATGGATTAATGAATTGTGACATAACTAATTGAAAATTGGCATAAAGGCATAACAACGACATTTTTGGAATGAACACATGATTTGTTTAACACTGTATCTCTGATTACTTTAGAGTAAAATCACTTTAAAGAAGGGAACTTTTCACAGACAGTGAGGACAAGAGGAATTACTGCAGTGACTAACAACACATATGGACACGTGAGCATTGATTTGAGACAGACGTGGAAAAATTGTAAACCTCTCCTTCAAGCCTAAAACTGTTGAGATTGAGTTTATCTACAGAAAAGAAGAGGTTGAATTCATTTGATGGATTGTCAATTTATTGTATTAAGGCCTTTGATAAAATACAGAATAGCCTTAAAATATTGGCATCAATATGTTGTCATTTCTTTGATAATACAGCGTTAGGGTATCGTATTGGATTTAACATTCACAGGCTAATGTGCCAATATCAAAGCAAAGCACGAAATAAAGTACAGTGAGAGTGACTACATGATGACCCACCACCAATAAACAACACCAGTAAAACCAGTGAGCAAGGATACATCAACTGTGCTATCATAGATTATGGTTTAAAAAAAAAAAAAAAAAAAGTACAAACATTTTCACCAATATTTCTGATTCAACCATTTTGCAGTGAAGAGGTGAATATTTTCCAATCTCGTGTGTGGCATTGTGCAGTTTTGGTTGAGGTAAGACCATTGAAAGGATAACAGTGAGAGTAACAGCACACGGTACAGACTTCTACCGTAAGTGCATCACAACTTTCAAAAAGACCCACATTTGTGTGCAAAATAAGCATAAAATGGCCAGCGTTTCTCCGACAAAATGGTCAAGTAACAGCACATAAACCTCAAGCTCAAAGGACATGGCTTGTCAGAGGAGCACCATTTTATAATATACCCATTAAGTAGAAGAAAAGACCTAGAAAATGATCTGTGAAGCCTGTGTGGAAAAACATTGCTCACATTCAAAAAGTACATTATTTGGCCAAATATAAATGCACCATACAGGAAGGAACAATATGGGTAAAAGAAGTCTGTTCAGGGGAATAAAAAGATAAATCTTCAGGTTGCAAGGCTACTGATTTATTATATCTGCATGTTGACTGTGGTCGTAATATTTCCCTCTCGGTGCTCCTCTGCTCACTCAGTTGCAGTCTCTGATGTTTCAGTCAGCACGTCCATGTCCTCATCACTGTCCAGACCGGTGCGAGCCAGTGTACGACGCACGTTGAAAGTCCCATCTCCACGTCTATAAAACAAACAATGTGTGTGGGACATTAGTCCAAAATATAGACTGTTGGGGTTGATGGGTTCCATTTACAAACTCACAAAGCTCATGACCATGCACTCAATTAAAGTCTTTAATATACCAAAATAACCAATCCCAACATTTATCGATTTGATTTTCTCATCAGCAGTTTAACAGTTTAACTTCAAACTTGGTGGTTTTGTAGAGAACTCGAGGAAGTTCTGTATCAACTGAGAGTTTTGGGAATGTTGCTTTGTGAGTTGGTAAGGACCCATTACTCCAATCAGGCTATTTTTTTTCTAACAATGCCACTCACCAACAGGCACATGTTCAAAAAGGCATATTTAAAATTGCAAAATAGGGAGTTTGGACATTTTCACTTATTTCCCAGGGAATCATTTAGGGAACTGATATCTATGAGTGTGAGACTGTTGTTGGAGGTATGCACTCTCCTAAGTGCCATTTTACTTAATAGTAAATGTTGAAGACTCTACCTGAGCTTGCTCTTCAAAGTGCTGACTTCACGATTCATAGCGTCTGCTGACTCTGTGGCATCATCCAGCTCCCTCTGCAGCTTCCTGCGGCTGGCGTTGGCTCGTGTCACCTCCTCCTCAGCCTCCTCCAGTTGACGCTTCAGCTGACGCATACGGCTGTTAGTCTTCTCCGCCTGCAGACAGAGGGTTCACGTTGTGAAGGTTGACAATTTCCAAAAACATTTATCAAGAGGATCAGGAAGGATTCAAGTCAGGATCAACCCACACAATAAAACTCCTTTTTTGTTCTGAAACAATCTACAATTAAGAAGTTACAGGAGGATTTATGATGAGGCTTACCTGGTCTTTGTATTGCTCTGTGTTGCGCCTCTCATCTTCCACCTGTAGCAAGACCTCTTTCAGCTTCTTCTCTGTCCGTCTGGCCAGCCTGGAGGCCTGCTGACGCTCCCTGAAATAAGCAGAAAAAGCAAATTCCATAATCCAAACCTTTTCATTTGTTTGCTTTGTTTATTGAGAGTCCACAATTGAGCTTCACACTGGCACTCACTTAGATTCTGTGTCAAGCTGTTCTTCCACCTGAGCGATCTTGGCCTCCAGGACAGTGATGGAGGATTTATACTTAGACTTGATGGTTCCCTCAAGCTCCTGCAGCTTCAGTTTCAGCTCCTTATTCTGGCGATCGAGCTGGGAGCGAGCCCCCTCCAGCCGCTGAGAGTTGCTGCGCTCGCTTGCCATTTCTGTGGTCAACTGTTCAGTCTAATACCAGAGAGATGTGGGAGAGAAAGTAGGGATCTCAGTCACACTGGTTTTGTCTCTTAACATTTTCCTCCTATTTGTTTCTCGTTCTGGTGTTGTTTTTTTCGATACTGCACGGCCTCACCTGCAGTGTGGTTCTCTTCAGACGGTCATTGATCATCTCTGTGTTGAGCTGCTCTTCCTCCAACTCCTCCTCCAGCTGGCTGATACGAGCCTCCAGTCTCCTCTTCTCGTCGGCCAGCAGAGAACTGGCAACAACATGTGAGGAGAAGTGATGACTTACATATAAAGACAACCTTATGGATTTGCCTTAACTGCATAAAATGACCCTTCAAGTTTAAATGGATGACGTTAAGTGTCTGGTTCATACTTTTTGGAGTTGCTGATGTTAACCTCTTCCTGGAGCTCATCTCTCTCTGTCTGCACCTGTCTCTTGAGTCTCTCTGCAGTGGCCACTTCCTGGAGGAAGTAGAAGATACATATTGTATATTAAGACTTCAGAGGTTGTTTGGACAGTTTCCAGTAAAAATCTGTAATATGTGGGAATTTGAGCCAAGTTAAGACAAAATGACAGTGTTGAATGGAGCCCTGTTTTAATGCCATCATAAACAAATATCTTGAAATATAAATCATCCATTTATGTGTTTTGGGACATGTCTGGTTTTAATGCAGCAGTCAAGACAATAGTCAATCCAAGACAATAAAAAAACCTGGGAGCTTGACACCAGATGGCAGTGTTTGATTGTGGTAGTTATTATTAAATGATAAAGTCCATATAATTGTTGTAGATCAATAGGAAAAAAACTGGGAGTAACAGACACAGAGTCATGATCAAACAATCAGTTTCATGTTGAAGAGTATGTACGGTTTAGTGGCATCTAATGATGAGGGTAGAATTAAAAACAAACAGCTTTCGATAGACTCAGTGTCTGGTTTGTTCATTCTGGGCTAGTGTAGAAACATGGTGGACTTTGCGGAAGAGGATCTGCTTTGTGTAGATACAAAGAGCTCCTTCTACAGTGACAAAAACACAACGATTCCTAGTTTCAAATGATTATATACAGTTACAACAATATAAATTCTTCAGACCCACCACCTTCTATTTTATCCAAATACAGCCAGCTTGTTTCCATAGTGTCTTTCGTACCTCCTGGAAGTGCAGGGTGTCTGCCTCCATGGCCTTGAGCTTCCTCTCAGTCTCTTTGGCTCCACTGACGGCTTCATCTCTGGACATACGCAGCTCCTCCAACTCCCTCATCTGCTCTTTCATCAGGGCCTGGAGAGTGGACATGCACACAGCAGCACTGAAGTTAGACACCCATCACTCTGAAGGGTATTCAATCTGTGTATGCAGTTTATTTATACAGGCCAACCGTCCAGTATTAGTCTGTGTATTATACCATCTATCAAATAATTTAGAAATGATATGACACTTTGTTACTTTCGCCAGGGAGGTTATGTTTTCAACCTTGTTTGCCAGCAGCGTAAAGCATAAAATACAGAACCATTATGCATCAAGAAGGATGTCCCATCAGAAGGATGGGACACAGGCCAGAGAAAGGTTCTGGAGCGGATCTGCTAACAAAAATGTCCCGATTTTTATATTACATTCCTTAACTTTGTGAGATATGGCATTTTCAACCTTTTCATACATTTCTAAGGCATTAATGTAGGGATGTTAAAGTTTACATTTATAGTGTTGCAATCTGAATTTGTACAATTTGGTGCAACTCCAAATTATAATACAAAAATTCAGACTTGGTTTGAGAAAATGTTTGGTCTTGGCAGAGGCATCCACTGTATTCTCTGCCATTCTAATAAGGGCTTCTGTTATAGATGATCCATCTTTCATTTAGTTTAGCTCATGTATGTGTGTTGATATGCATGTGCATTCATGTTTATTTTACCTGGAGTTTCTTCAGCTGTTTGAGGGCCTCATCACGGCCCTTGTTGGCAGCATCGATCTGGACCTCAAGTTCTGCCATGTCCAGCTCCAGTTTCTTCTTAGATGAGAGCGCCTGAGAACGCTGCCTACGTTCATCTTCCAGCTCAGTCTCCATCTCACGCACCTGACATAGTCAAATCATGAAGCACTGGTTTCTTACAAACAATCAAAATGGTATTTACAACCCTTCAAGTATTTGTGGAAAAAGAAAGAAAACCTATAGTGCACGTCAGACAGTATAGGTTCTTCTCCTTTACCTGTTTAACCAGCTGTTTCCTCTTGTCCTCTCCCTGCTCATCTCTGGCCAGAAGGTCTCGGTCAAACTGAGCCTTCATAGCTTGCATGTTGACCTCAAGACGCAGTTTGGCGTCTTCTGTGGTCTGCAGCTCATCCTCCAGCTCCTCCAGCTGAAGTTTCATCTCCTCCAGCTGCTGCTCCATGGCACGCTTTGACCTCTCCAGCTCATGAACCTGACAAGGATGCATGGTACATATTCAGTGTTTTTCTCAGGCAATAACGTGAACAAGTAATGGAGCAACAAGTTACTCTATATTTTTTTTTAAATGCCAGTGTTTTGTCTTACGCTCTTGCCGACATCATCTTTGGACGAGACCAAATCTTCCATCTCAGCTTTGAGCATCTTATTGGCCCGGTCCAACTCACTCTTCAGGTCTGTCATAGTCTCCAGCTCACGGGCCAGCGTCAGCGCTCGTGTTTCCTTCTCCCTGGCCTCAGCCTCGGCCTTGTCACGCTCCTCAGCGTACTGAGTAGAAATAGTTTTCTCCTCTGCCAGCATCTGAGAGAGGGACAAGGATCAGATTAGGAGGGGCAGTTAAGAATCTACATGACACTGACAAAATCTGAAATAATATCAAAATGTACATTTTTGATAAGCTATGAAATACAATCACAATGCTTTTTTCTAATAATCAAAGGAGACATATTTTTAAATTCCACATAGGGACACTCCTCTAAAACATACACAATATATTAAGAGATACAGGGTTTTAACTGCCTAACAAAAATGTTGGATATTTATCTAAAGTACAAAAGTTGCTGACGGGTGGTTGCTATTAACGTGATAAAAAAAAACCTATTCTGTAGTTCAAGACCTCCTTGTTGGGTAAAACATCAAATTGGGCTCACATGCTTAAGAAATGTTAATAGAAAAAAAGAAAATACAATATTGTCAACTTGTTAGTGCATTTTGCAACTTTTTCTAGGAACAAAACCACACTTTTGACACGATACCTGGTCAAACTTCCTCTGCTTCTTCTCCAAGTTAGAGACGTTCTGCCTCAGGTGGTCCTGGTCCAACAGGAGATCATCCAGCTCCTGCTGCAAACGAGTCTTGGTCTTGTCCAGTTTGTCGTAAGCGGCTGATTTCTCCTCCAGCTCCTGCATCAGACTATCCACCTCCCGCTGGACACGCTTGCGGCCCTCCTCTGTGCCCTCCAGGTTCAAAGCCTCCTGTTCCAGCTTCTTCTTCGTCTCTGCCAACTGAGGACATAAAAGAGGAGGAATCAGAAGGGCTGAAATATGGGAAAGTTAAGCAGCATTGCTGACTCTTGATGAAAGCATCAAAGCTACTGTGCAATAAGAAGAATTCTGACAGTTATCAAAAGATCTAACTGTGGACCAACCTGGGCCTGCAGAGCGGAGACCTGCTTCTCCACGTTCCTCTTGCTCTCCTCCTCCTCCTCCAGCATGTCCCGCAGGCTGTTCTGGTCGTTCTCCAGCTGCCTCAGCTGGGTGGAGAGCGCAAGCTTCTGACGAGTCTCCTCATGGAGCAACTCCTGGAGTTCAGAGAAGGGAAAAGAAGAGTCATGAGAAGCTACTGGCAGCTCCTGTTAGCAGTTGTACCACTGGCTTACGTCTTAAGCCCTAAGGAGCATCTTAGAGATTTATCTTCCATGGACACTTAATATATTGAAAGTTATATTGAAAGTTTAATTTAAAAAATGCTCTGTATGTTTATGTATTCAGATTTTTCTGAGTTAAAACTGTCCGACTAGTGACCTTTAATGCAAATGCAGTCAATTGGTTCAGACACAAAAAACTGAATGCCTGTCAAGTTTGGGTCAGGCTCTGTTTTTTCTTTTCACTAAAAAATATTCATTTATATTAACATGTTGCAAAGTTGTGTCACAATAGTGTGTGTCCAGTGTTAACGATGTTACAGAGAGAAACATCAAATCCAATATTGGAGAGGCCAGAACTAATGTTTAGAAAGAAACAAGAAGCAATAGTATTGACTACAACATGTGGATGTGTTTGTACCTGTGTGTCCTGCAGCTGAGACTCGAAAGAAGAAAGGTCTTTGCTGGTTTTGATGTTCTTGCCCTCTGCTTCACTCAGGAGGCTGTTCACATTGTCCAGCTCCGACTAGACAACAGACAAAGACATTATATAATTGGAAATATCATCACAAACCTCTCATTTTAAACACCATCAGCTCTGTATAAGTGCTCACACACTCCTCCACCTGTGAACCACCTCTCAGAGATCAGTACCTGTATCTTTGTCAACTTGCTGGAGAGATCCTGCCTCTGTCGCTCACTTTCTCCATATTTGACCTGCAGCTCTTGAACCTGGGACTCGGCCTTCTTGCGACGATGTTCAGAATCTCCCTTTCCTTGCGTCAGAGTGTTTAGCTCGATCTGTAGCTCGTTCCACTCGCTCTCCAGGGCCTGCTTGGCTTTCTCCACCGACACTTTGTTCTACAGGCACACGTGAGGCATGTTACTGGTGCTCTTCAGAATTACGTTAAGCTCAGGTATCGGTGTATTCTGAACACAACACTGGTTACCCTTTTAGCCTGTTCCAGCTGCTCGTTGAGCTCGTCAAACGCCTGATTGTGCTTTTGTCTCATGTCGGCCATCTGCTGCTCATGAATCTTGGCCTCTTCCTCCAGTGTCTTCTTCAGCTGGGTGACCTCTGTCTCTCGCTTTGACCTGTAGAGAGAAAATGGGAACGAATAAAGGAAGCGATGAGGACAAAAGAACAAAAGTTGCCCTCAGTCTTTATAGACCATAGATAGTAAATAAAGATGAACAATGTGTCTCCACTTCCTCCCACTATCCAAAAATTAAGCCAAAACTATCGATCGTGGATACGCTGCATGACATAATTTGGAGCCTGAGACTGTGCAGTAGCGATTGGGAGATAGACCAGTTATATAAATGTCCTGCCAATACACACGATCATTTAGGTTTTTCCAAAATTTGTAAATTGTACAAATGTAAATGTCTACATAAGCTTGATGGTTACCTGAGCTCCTGTTGTGCTGCTGTGGAGTCCAACGTGTCCTCCAGCTCAGTCTTGAGGGCCTCGAGCTCTTCTCCCAGGTCCCTGCGGTGTTTCTCAGCCTTGGCACGTGCCTGCCTCTCCAGCTCCAGATCCTCCTGTAGCTCTGAAATCTGGGCCTCCAGCTCCCTGATCTTCTTCTGGGCTGCGTTCTTGGCCGCAGCCTCCTCCTCTATCCTGCAGGTGAGGAGAGGGAGAGGAGGAAATGAGACAGGTACTCTGAGTAAACATTCTTGGATGTTAGAGTATTTCAAATGGGATGATGTCCCAAAACAAGCGATTTTTAAAATGCAAATGTTAAAGTTAACATATGTTACAGTGGGGGAAAGATTTTTTTTTTATTCTAAAGTTTGCATCATGCAACTGAAAGTAGATTTTTCAACTGGAACATTAACTTACAATTAAATCAATAAAAAGCTAACCTGGCCAGTGCAGCAAGCAGTTCCTCCTCCTTCTTGGCAAATTGAGCTCGGAGTTCAGCTAACTGAGCCTGCAGGTCTGCAATCTGGTCATTGAGGTCCGTAGAGTCTCCTTCAAGTTTACGACGGTTCTTCTCCAACTCCTGACGCACTTTCTCCTCTTTCCTCAGACGATCTACAGGAGAGAAAACACAGAAACACAAAAGGTTCAATTTACTATTTTAATTTGTAATTACTTACTTGGGTATAATACGAGCATAATACTTTTAAATTATTTTAAAATAATTGTATCGGTGTAATTTGTTGTTCAGTGTCCAAAAATATGAAATAATGAAAACCAGATGCTTGCCTTCCAAATCAGTGATCATGGCTTCATGTTTATTTTTGAGTTTCTGTAAACTTTTAGACTTCTCTTCCTCCTCAGACAAGTTGGTGGTGAACTCAGAGATCCTTTCCTCCAGCAGTTTCTTTTCCTGAGGTTATATAAAGACAAGGTTCAAAAAAGGTACAAAAATTTGGTTTCTGATGCACTGAACATTTCAGATACTCACAGCACTCTAAAGCACTGGTTCAGAATTAGTGTGTTGTACAAGACCTTGTTAAGCTTGCTGTTCTGGTCGTCCAGCACCATGACTTCCTCCTCAGTCTTCTTCAGCTTGGCGTCCATGGTGACCTTCTCCATCTGAAGCTTCTGTCTGGCCGCCTCCTCCTCATCCAGCTGCTGCTCTAAATCCTGGATGAACAACCCAAATAATATGCATTGTTAATACATCCGAGAGAAAAAAAAGGCATTTTATTTATCATCACATCTTACATTCTGCATCCCACAGGACTTTACTGACCGTGATGTTCTGCTGCATCTTCTTCCTCTCTGTGTGCATCTGAGTTACTCTCTCCTCCTCCTCCTCCAGGCGAGACTCCAGGTCGTGCAGGATATCCTCCAGCTCCTGCTTTCTGGTGGCCAGACGTGATCTCATCTCTTCAGCCTCGGCACACAGCTCCGTCTCTGCCTGGAGCTGCTCCTGAAGAGCCGACTTCTCAGCACTCAGCTATCAGAGGGGAGTCAATGTCAGAGAAAGACTGGATGATGACATCAGAATAATCCAACAATTGCAATAATGATGTGTGTTGGTGACAGATTTGAGGGCTGCCACAATCTAAGAACTCTCAGAATAAAATCTACAGCTCCTCTTCACACAAATCTAGAAAACCAGACTGGATTACGCTCACATAGGCTCGGTCACACAGGCTCCTACCTGTTGCTGCTTGGCTTCAAACTCTTTGATCTGATCCTCCGCCTGCAGTTGTCTCTCCTTCACCTTCAACAGCTCATCTTCTTTGGCCAGCATCTCCTCCTCCTGCCGAGTCACTTGCAGCAGAGGCTTCACCTACAGGAAAAAATAAAAGTTCATCCAACATTACTTAGACAGAGGGATTGTGGTGTTGAAAAAGGACTCTCATGTGAAACTATTAAAAAAGGCTCTAAGCAAAAAAAAATCTGAATAAAAAAAAATTGTTTCAGAGGAAAATGTCTTTATCATCTTAATTATTGTACAAGAGCACTGGAGAACAGTTATAGGAAAGTTGACTCCAGATATAAAACTGAGACACAAAAATCTCAATATCTAAATCCAGAACTATAGACTTGAGACTTGGACATATGTTAGAGCAGAGTATTAAAATTAACTTTTGGAGCAGAAATGTTAAAAATTATTAAAAACACAACTGATGCACAAAATGTCTCCATAACCTAATATATACCTGTGGTTGCTATGGCTACTGGCTCCAGAATTACAGATGGAAATTAGAGAAAAAAATCTAGCATTTCATTATGGAATTAAGTAGCATAATAGTTTTCCTTTGTATTCATCATTAAACTAAATGCTTTCAAAGAATTATTCAAATTATAAACAGAGTGCAAACTGCACACACATAAATAATAGTAAAGTACAGGTGTACAGATGTGTAAAAGTAATCCACCATCACATACATACATTTAGATGTTCTACTCTTCAACCAGATCTCTAAAATTATGAAGCTTTGGCAGGAAACTTGTGACATGGGGCCTCATTAAGGGGTTTGCAACCATAGTGTTGTTT
Source organism: Paralichthys olivaceus (assembly GCF_024713975.1). NCBI lineage: Eukaryota > Metazoa > Chordata > Actinopteri > Pleuronectiformes > Paralichthyidae > Paralichthys > Paralichthys olivaceus. Next base: position 15,723,363 of record NC_091100.1, on the reverse strand, counting down.
CATAATCCTGTAGAGGGTTGATCACAGAATTTAAGGGGGTTCTTACAAAATTGTTGTTACTGTGGACGCCTGTCATTAATCAGCCATTCTTGGTGGCCCCCTCTCAGCTCAGGTCCCCAGACAATTGCCTGCATTTCCTACCCTGTTGCAACACCCCAGCCTACAGCTTAAAATTAAACGGACACACAAATCTTATTTATATGCTTTTAGTTGTAAAGAGTTTTTATCTGTTTGCAAAATACTTTATCAAACTATCAAAATGCTGTATATTAATGAGGTTTCTTACGGTCATGACCATAACACTAGCATGGTCAGATCTACTGCCGCTTGAAAAACTGTAATTTCCTTCATTCATCTCTTACCTTAGTGAAAAGCCTCCACCACTGCCAGTTCCTGAGTTTGAGATAAGCTACACAGTTTCTCTGGATAACTTTCATTGCTGTCAGCTGCTGCTGTCTCTTAGCGAAGGCTCTAGAGAGAAATAAAAAAATACACTTAAAAACATAATTTAAAAAAGTGCTGTATAAAGAATTTACATATGTTGACTGAGAAAAATATAGTTTGGTGCGAGTTGATTTTCTTACTTGCGGGCCAGATATCCTCTGCACCAGGCCTGGAAGCTGATGATGACATCAGTGATCTTCATGTCTCTCTCCTCCTCCAGGTGAGCCAGGACTCCAGCTCTGAAGAACACTTTACTCTGACCGATGCGGTACAGATTGGGGTCCAGCTCTAAAGCTTTAATCTGATACAGGGAAGAGAGAAGTGACTTAGCGAAGAGTCCTGACAAGGTAAAGAGAAGAAGTTTCCCCTCATATGATGGACTGTGAACTTCTGAAAATGAGAAACTGTTATTACCATGAGCACACAGGCCTGCTTGCCGTCCATGAAGCCCTTTGGGATAGCGCTTGGAGTGAGAATTTCATACCTGAGAGACAGACAAGCAGAAATAAATAACAAAGGACTATTTTTCTACAAAAAGTACACCGACTTTTCTCGTTCATGCTTATTAGGCTGGGTCAAGCGTCAGTATGTGGCACTATTACGTTTAAGGGTGTTTTACTTTATAAGGTTATGAACTGATGGTGAAATTCCTTTTAGTGTCTTTAAGTCTCTTTCCCCAAAAATATTTTTGACATTTCCTGATGAATCATTAGTTGCTGTCATGCTGTGTCCATCTACATGCTGTGTAAACTTCTTACATGCCAACTGATATTCTTGCATTTTTCCTCTCATGTGTTTTTGTTTTTTCTTATCTATACCCTTGGAAGATGGAACAGGTTCCTTTTTCAAGTATCTGTGTCAATCAGACTGCTTCTTTTGCAAAAAAAAAAAAAAGAAGAAGAAAAAAACCATCTGCCGTTTGTTACCTCTGTCTGAACTCCTGGAAGACGATGCGGTTGGGGAAGCCCTGTCTGCAGATACGAATCCCCTCCAGGACTCCATTGCACCTGAGCTGGTCCAGAACCAGGTGAGACTCCAGTTTACCAGCCTAGAGGAAGAAACAAACAAAGATGACAATCAAAGATTTGTTAATGGAATTTCTCCTATTGTTGTATTTGTGGATGTTTAAGAAGAACATTTCCTATAATACAGTTAATTTTCTGCCTCAGACAGGGACATGTGCACATTATTAGTTGATCAAATTTAATTTTGCTTCACAGTAGATCCTGACAGTCCTGTATTGATTAGTGAGTCCTTTGTTCAGTACCTTCTTCTCGTGGTTGGGGATGATGCAGCGCACAAAGTTAGGGTTGGTGTTTCTGAGTGTGGTCATTAGGTTACTCAGCTGCTCCTTGTACAGTTGGCCCACAGTGCGGAACATGCCCTTACGGGTTTTAAAGGCCCCATGGATGGAGTCTGACATCGCCACCTTTTCCAGACCCACAATACGGTCCACTGTGAGGACACGACAAAAAGAACAATTACATCATAACTATGTGTTTTATGAAAACATTTTTTGTCTTAGTTTCTCAAATAAACATGTATGTCACACATGTGGATTATAAACAGAGTTTGTTCAATCTAGAATTGATATTTTACTAGCAATAAAATAAGGGACATTTTATCATCACAACCTTGTGTTGTCTAGTGCACACTTTGCATAGAAATATGAGGAAAAAGACTAAACATCCAGTTATTTCTTGCACACCGTCAGTACGGAGTTAGCTGGTTTTAATAGATACTTTTTAAAATCATTTTGAACCTAGCTAAGAAATTCAACATTTTCTTTTGTTGTCTGACATTCTCAAACGAAGTGATACATGAGATTGTGGATTACTTCAGCTGCAACACTTACTGTCTCTCCACAGATCAGCAGTAAACTTGTCAGTAGACTGGTTGAGCAAAGAGGCAACACACTCATTCAGAGGATCCATGTTTTTCAGCAGCCACTCGTCTGCTTTGTAGTCCACCTGCAGCAGAGGAGAGCCATGTTCATGATGCAGAACTGGACATAGTGCACAGTGTATGTCAGCATGTGTGAGCCATGTTATCCTAAAGAAGTTCCTGTTTGAGACAAATATTAAGTACTTGTGTAGCTATAAGTATTTCATTAATTTTCAGCCATCTAGTAGTGTACTAATACTCAATACCACCAAGTATTTCACTTTTATGCCATTTTATATGCATGAGACCATGCATGATAACCAGTTGGTGCAACTGGCCTGAGAGATTAATATCAGAGAATGTTTAACAACAGGGATGAATTGTCTCACCCTAGTGTTTTGGGGAGGGGGACGTGTATGTCAAACTATAAATGTTCATGTTCAATGTGCAAAAATATTTACAAGAAAATATTTTTTAAGAAGTTATCTTTAGTAACCTTTCCAGCATAGTGCATAACGCAGAAATCAGCATCGTCCTTGAGTTTCTTGGGTTTCTGGAACTTTGGGTGCGTTCCCTGCTCCTGAACCACCTTCTCCACAAACGACTTGTCTGTGGCTTTTGGGAACCAACACTCTTCATCCAGCAGAGCCAGGATGCCTGGAGGACTGGCCTGTGACGATCAGCCGAAAAACAAACAGGATGACACATGACACATATGGTTCTCTCCAGTTTAACAGGATCTCTGTGCAGGTTCATTCCTCAGCTTGTGCTACACAACTATAGTGTCACACAGTGACTTCTGCAGAAAGCATGTAAATCTGAAGTGTAATGACGGGTGAAGACAGATGGGTTATTTGTATCAAGCTTAAGGAGGAACAATAACAGGGAAACATCATACATGTTTTTCGATGAGGTCTATGCAGGGCTGCAGGTCGAGGCCAAAGTCGATGAAGCTCCACTCGATGCCCTCCCTCTGGTACTCCTCCTGCTCCAGGATGAACATGGTGTGGTTGAAGAGCTGCTGCAGCTTTTCATTGGTGTAGTTGATACACAGCTGCTCAAACGAGTTCAACTGCCAGAGAGAATTAGAAAGACAAAGGATTTTGAACGGTCAGACCATAATAAAAATTTTCAATAGTCATCATATTATATAATGGGCATTTTTAACCATATTCTCTATTAAATAACAACAACAATTTAGTTGTAAAATGAGTATTTCGTATCTGCGATTATGGTTAATTTGCTGAATAAATATCATAATGTATACACTATTAAATATCACACTGAAAATAGATTATTTTGATTTTTAAAAAAAAAGGGATAACAGGATGGAGCTATAGTACATGATGACTGATATATTAATTTATTATATGCTAAGGTAAAATAAGACTGCTTGGTTGTTCAGGGACAAGTTGTTCAGTTCTGCAGTTAACTGCGCTGTCACAGAAATGGAGAAAGCAGCCAGAGGGAATCTAAAATGGCTTGTCAGCTCAATCTTCTTCACATTATTATCATTGTTATACACAAGAGGCCCTCATGTCTGCAGAGAGGTGGGGCTGCAGACTCGATGTCATGGTCACGCCCTGTTCATCAGGTTCGGCCTGCTATGCATAATGGGGTTTCTTACAAATCTAAGTGAACCCTGTGTACCCCAAATCCATATTACATTGTAATGATAAGGACGTTTTTGTAGAGTATTAGGGCCACGTAAGGGATTGAGAAGTTTTTAATAATATTTCTAGAATAAAGACGTAGTATTACGAGAATATAGTTGAATATTATGAAAATATAGTTGCTGAATTATTAGAATAAAGTCAATTTTAGGCTGCATGTCATGGTGGAGGGGTAATATCAGAGGATCAGTCGGTCACCTGCATTAAAATGAGGATGATGTTATTCTTTCGGATTGGTTTCGTAAATAACAAAATACTTCATCCTTTGGCTCATCAGCACCACATTATAATAAGTAGGGGTTATAAACCTCTTTTATTTTTACTTTATTCTAATAAAAGTAGCACTTTATTCTTGAAATCTTTTTTTAATTTTTTTACTTCAATATGGCTCCAATACTTTTTTCAGACCAAAAAAATGCACAAAGGAATATTTTAAATCAATTGAGGGAGATGATAAAAACAGCATTTAACAGACTCCATCTTTTCTGGTACAAACACACAGAGACAGCCCCACTTAAAGGCTCTGTCTATGATCATAGAACCACAGTAATAATTCATAACCATCAGTGTCATGAACACTCTACCTCAAAGATCTCAAATCCAGCAATGTCCAGGATGCCAATGAAGGAGGCTCCCTGTCTCTTGGTCTTGTCTAGGGCTTTGTTGATTCTCATCACCAGCCAGCGGAACATCCTCTCGTAAGATGCTTTAGCCAGAGCCTCGACAGCAAACTCAGCCTGCTCCTGAGTCTGGGCCTTCTGCACGTAGTCCCTGCCAACCTGGAGAAAGAAATATGTCAGTGTCACACTGTTATACTAAATTTATCATTGCCTGAAAACTGCTGATCACATTTTCTTTGTTGATTTTGAATCAAGAAACAAACTAAACACCAGGTTGAAGCTTTCAATGTTCAGACAAGACCTTAATAAACCTTTTTGTGTTGATCAGTTAACAGACCTTGATTCTGGGGGTCAGGATCGCTCGTGTGAAGTCGGTTACATTGATGCTCAGCAGGTGACACACTTTCTGGGCAGCTGGAGGGTAAAACATTGGGGTCACAATGGAGGATATAAAAGAGGGAGATGACTGAATTAGAAAGGTTTTGCAGATGGAGTGAGAGAAAGAGCAATGCAGAGAGGAAAAGAAGCTGATGAGGGTGTGTCTGTGTAAATGTGTTTACCGGTGTCGTCAGGCATGGACGCCTGGTCAGAGTGACGTTCCTTCTTGAAGGACATGTTCCCCAACTGCAACACAGCCGACACCACCTTCAACAGTCCTGACCAACAAAAATAAGAGGTCAGTGTCTTCTTCTCTGCCCCCGCCCCCAAGATGATGCATCTTTACATGTTAAGGCAAATTCATAGTCTCCAAATCCGTTGAGGTCCACTACGGTCCTTGACGTCTGACGTCATCTACCCGTGTCTGCTAGGGTACACATGAACTCTTTTATGAGTGGTGTCCACATCCAGCCCAAAATTTGTGACCTTGCTGTCTGAACAACATATCCACCTACTGGAATGGAATGTGGGATCAAGTATGCATGTGTGGAAAACCAGCCCAGCACAGACCCTCACTTTAGTATGAATGGACCTGAAAGAGTGTGCAACTCTCAGTGGAAGTATGGTCAACTCTTCAATGTGACCTGGTGATCAGTGTAGCATGAAGCCATTGGCAGAAAAGTGTATTGTGTCATACATGGACATGCTTGTATCATGTACATTCAGGGGAAATACAAAACAGGAAAAACCACTAGATGTCACAAGGAACCTTTGAATGACAATGTAAATTGTTATTTAAAAAATAAAAATAAAAGAAGGAGGTGGCAGCTACCAATTCTTTCCTCCTCAGGGATGCTCATGATCTGAAAGGCATCCATAGTCTCAGTGAACATGTCCTTGTCCTGCTGTCCTGGAATCGTCACGTTTCCATTCGACAGGAAACGGTACTTGCTGTAATCCTCCAGACACAACTCAGCTGGAGAGAGGACGACACCAGATAATCATTTTAACAATATTTCTGTAAAATTAACTTGAGCCTAACAATCACAAGGGACTGCTGAGCTCCACGTGGTTTAAACACAGGCGTCCTGAGGTGGTGCTTTGCAGCAGCCACTATAGTGACTGAACGGACAAAAGGGAACCTCAGTCATATTGGCCCAATCGGTCATTTCACATTCATTTATACAACTTATTCGAGGATTCCTATTTCATGAGCATGGCGGTTCTTGAACGAGTCTGTCACAAAGTCCAGTTTGATGTGTTTACATTGTAAAAGAAAAGGTTTGAGTGCTCACAGCGCAGCTTCTCCCCTGCTCCTGACAACATGTAGTAGAAGACATGGAAGCTCCTCTCCTCTTTAGCTTGTCTGATGGCTCGAGACTTCTCCAGCAGATCTGACAACATTTAGTCAAGGACACAAATGCAATTGCATGTTTAAAATGCAGTGAGGAGGTCTACTGATTGTCTGTGTAGCAACTCATTTGTGGTATTTCTTTGGTAATATGGAACACAAGGCACAATCAACAACTAAATGTAGACAACATCCCTTGTGTCAGACATTATTCTACTTTTAATATGTCAGTTCATATCATGGTTACATGGTACATACTCTTAAACAAATTTACAGAATCAAATGAAGTAAATGACTGCAAACATGTGGCAGGACAGAACTAAAGCTCAAACATACTGACCCATTTTTGACCCAGGGTAATCTAGCAACCCAGAAGATAAGAGTTGAAAAATTTAAAAGGAATATTCTTTTTGAAAAGATACAAGTTTCAATGTTGGCTCCAACAATATATCCATTGACATCAAAGTTGATCCTGATGAATTTTCCCTGAAAGAGAAATTAAAACATGTTTATAGGCAGCACTAAACTTAAGGTTATGTTTTATGGTTGACCCTGAAAACCTAGTTTCTCAATCAGCTCCTACAGGGCCCCCAAAACCAATGTTCCATGAAACTTAGGATGAGACAAGGGCCAAGAAAGAACCCATTAAACTTTGGAACAGATCGAGATCAGGGAGTGCATCACAAAATGTTTCATTTTCTTTAACATTGCGAGATGGGGCGCATTTTGACATTTCACAGACTTTTCACACAACAATTGATGAATCCTTGAAAAAAAGCAAATTTAGGGGACTGATATTTATGAGTGTGCATTTCAGATGATCACTTCGACAACATTTCATAAGAAAATGTTCCATTTCCACTAGCCACTGAACAACCCTTTTAACAAATCATAGTCAATAGTCAACTTCAATATGAGAATACAAATTTGACAGTATAAAAAGTAAATAATTACATTTAATTAGAAACGCTTATCAAATTTCAGACACAGCTCACTGGTGAGTTGTGTTATTTTTAGAACAGGCCTGCAGGCGACTCATGTGGGCCTTGGGGGCTACCTGGTGCCCGCAGGCACCGTGTTGGTGAACCCTGCTCTAGTGAGTACAATTCTAGTTTTAATATCAAAGAGGTTTGTATTTGTGTTTCTCTGTGCTATCTTCACTAGACTGAAGTTGGCAGAGCAGCTTGTTGAACTCACTTAAACATGCAATAAAATTACATTTATGTCTATTTTGGCTGTTTTTTTTTTTAAAGACTAGATCAAAGCGATCAGGGGCTTTAAGTCATTCTTACAAATCTTGAGGAGTTGTCGTTCTTGACAGTCTTTGCATTGCCGAAGGCCTCAAGGATGGGGTTTGCTTGCAGCAGCTGTTTCTCCAGTTCCCCCTGATGGAGAGGAGACAAATTAGAGCAGCAAACTATAGACTCCAATAATCCTTTGTCATGACTCTGTGCTGGACGTTGGTCAAGCAAGCACAACTAAAAATCATGCAGTTTCTTGCAGTGCTGCAAATCTTTCATCGGCAAACACAAGCACACACTGTCAATTTAATGAGCTTAAAAATAAAATTCAGACTGTGGATTAAAAACAATTACCTCAGGCGACTCTATCGTTTCCCAATCAGCCAAACACACACACAGAACCCTGCACATTCCAAAACACATTCTCGCAGCAGAGCAAGCCTACTCAGGCACAGAAGCCCTGTAAGACCATCCCTGTCCATGCATGCACAAACAAGAGGACACAAGCAGCACACAGGAAGGTTAGCCAAGATCGCCCAAAGGAAATGCAAGAGTGCACTGTAACACTCCATATGTATGCATAGTACTACATAACAATGACAAAAATCAAGTCTGACCAGATTGGGAAAAAAAACCCATAGCTGCAGGGTAAGTGGGTCACCTTCATCTAATACTGACTCAAACTAGGCACAGGTGAGTCCAACCTCAGATCAGGTTACTGCTTTACTGTACTACTTTTATTCAGGGCAAACACCTTTCTTTATTCTCTGAACCCACTTCAGATTCTTTGATTAATGTGGTGTTTCGCATTTTAAATGTATCCAACTCACAACTAAAACAAAAATAAAAATCAATGTTACTGTGGTTTTTTCTTTAGTTTTAAAAGTTTGTTTGAACAATTTGGGAAATGCATTTATTTATTTTCTTGCCAGGAGATGAAAAGATTGACACTATTCTCACATCTGCACAGTGTATGACTGGGACATATATATATATATATATATATGCATATATGCTGCAGATTTACAAGAACATATGTGACAACCTATTTTCATGTTGGTATGGATTAAACACATTTTGTTAATTATTAAATTTCAGAGAACCAGAATACACTTTGGATTCACACAGACTAGTGGTTTGTCTCCATTTGAAATGTTTATGCTAAGCTAAGCTTACTGTCAGAAACATCATATACTGGGCAAACATGAGGGTTGTTTCAATCTTCTCATCCCGCTGTCAGCAAGAAAGTGAATAAGCATATTTCCCAAGACAGATTGTTCCTTTGAAAGAATATTCCAGTAATTTGGTGCATTTCCTTCAACACCCAGATAAGGACAATAAAACCTTTTTCTGTTAGTAGAGTCGAGACACCATGCGTATGGAGTCAGAGAGATGAACTCACGTGTGACAACACTGCGTTACCCTGGAGAAGAGGTGAAAGAAAAGACAAACATCAACACATTTGATACCAATGTCAGTACAGATTAAATACGTTACTGCAGACTAACACCTCCTGTCACCTGATGAATCAACAAGAGAGGATTAATGAAACTTTAAATCACACACATCTGTGCTCTGCTTCACTTTGAGTCATCTGTGATGAAGGGGAGGCAGACATGTCGAGGACACGTTGGGGCCTGAAAAAGGAATGTTTAGTAGTCGCCACACATCTTGCTCAGATACACACCATTACAGAGACGGACAATCATGGAAATCTACAAACAAGAGAGGAACAGGGAGGCAGGAGAGAGCAGGGGATTCAGGAGAGGAAACAGGGTGAGGGTTCCATTGTGAACTGTGGACTAACACAAAAATAAAGAATAAAATAAAAAACAACAGGACTTCCTCACCTGATCTTTCTTAGATTTGACAGATGAGGCAACATGGGCGAGATACTGAATGACTTTCTTTGTGTTTTCCGTTTTTCCTGCTCCAGATTCCCCACTGTAAAATCGTATCAATCAGATGGATCAAATATTATTTACAAAAGATAATACCGGTATGTTGAACTTTGTGGCGGGGGTAACATTGATCCTTATTGGGCATTAAAAATTACATTCATCCAAAAACAAGATTTCTGTGGTCAATAATAAATTGATTAGAAAACACAATGAAATTTGACCTATTAAAATGTACATATTATACAGGAATATATATGAATCTTGGCAAAACAAACAGAAAAGACCTACGTGCAAAGGATGGATTGATCCTCACGATCTGTTGGAGAAAGAGAAAGAGAAAAGTCTTTATCAGGACCAAAGATGACATTAAGTGAATCTCAGTAATTTGTAGAATTGATAGTATAGAAAGAAAAACAGTGGCCCATCCAGCAGTTTAAAAAAATAAATAAGAATTATTTATTCCCAAATTTGTGGACTGTTGGTCCCCAAAAAATGATTAAATGAATACAAATTTGGTTACAGCTTAGAACCATGTTCAAATTGACACATATACACGTATCTTAGTTTATTGTAGCAAACATTGTCTACGACAGCCAAACACAAAAAAATAAGTCTGAGGTACCCTGCATCATGCTCCTGTAGGCGGTGTCTGTGATGGCATAGATGTGCGGGGGCATCTCGTGTCTCTTCTTGCCCTTGTACATATTCACTATGTCCTCAGAGTAGATGGGCAAGTACTTGTACGGGTTGACCACCACGCAGAAGAGACCAGAGTACGTCTGAGTGAGACAGAAGACATTAATGTCAGGGAGGAGGCAAACACACAGACTCATGTGGCTCTTCTTCTTCCCATTTTGAATGCAAACGCACAACATTAGTGCAGCTAGACAAACAAATGCATCCACCCAGACTCACATAGATGAGACCAGAGTAGTATCTCTCCTTAAGGTTGTGCAGCACCGAGGCCTCATTCAGGCAGGTGAGCTCGGCCATGTCCTCCACCTTGTTGAACTTGGGTGGGTTCATCTTCTGAATGTCGTCCTTGTTGACCTTCACCTGAGATTCACAGAAACAAGACACATATCAGAAAACCACTTTGATCAAGGAAACACTGTTTGTTGCTTGTTTGAAGTAAAGTTTATTTTACTCGCCAATATTATCTTTAGATAATTATTAATTCATCAAATGACAATGCTGGTTATTTCTAGTTAAGCACTGTTTTCCAACAACAACAACTTTTTAAAATCATAACGCTACCATGTGAACAAGGTCAGAATCAAAAGAGAAATTTGGCTTTTTCACCTTCTTGCCAGAGTCAGCAAGCTCGACCACACACTCCTCTCCATGCTCCTCTTTAAGAGAGCCGACCTCGAAGCCCAGCTTCTCAGAGGGGACCCACACCAGCTTCTTGGTGGCCCAGTCAGCCTGGGCCAGCGGGTTGTTTACCCCGCTGCGGTCCCCATATAGGAATTTGTCTGCGTCCGTCATGGTAGCTGTAGGAGAGAAAGAGAAACATTAACTACCTGACAGGATTTTAAAACCTTTCAAGAACTTTATACCTTTATATTCTTGTGTAAAGAGAAAAATACTTGATTTCAGGTCATCAGGCCATGTCACGCACTTCTCTGATTCACTTTATCTACCAATTTGTATATCTCTCAAATGCCTCTCAAATAATTGAAGCCAAAATGTCCTAGATACTAACGCTGCCATCTCGCACATTTGGAGCCAGAGGCTACGCAGTGGCAATCGGGGGATGGAGCGTGGTATCAAGATCCCACCGATAAACACGCTCAACCAATCGTGATTCAGTCTCAGCTGTCAATCATGAAGTTTTGTTTTTATAGAATCAAATAACTAATTAAAACCAAACTTTGCAGAAAATCAAGCACTTGAACAAAGATTAGTATGATAAGAACTACCCAAAATGACAGAGATGTTTTTTGATGTATTCTTTTGTATTAGATCAGTCTATGTCCCATCTACTAACATGGACTTTACTGCTTTACTGCAGCCAGTCACCGATCAAGACACTCACACACACACTCACACACTCACACACACACACTCACTCACACACACACTCACACACTCACACTCACACACTCACACTCACACACACACACACACACTTCAAGGTGATGACATGTACTGTACCGTCATGAGGGTACCCGACGGGAGGTAAAGCACACGTTTGGGCACATTACCTCTGCAACAGATGTCACCTCATCTTGTTCAACTGTATCATTATGAGCATAATGCAAATTCTTCTCCTTTGACCCATAAACCTGACTGTACTGAAGCTCCTCACTCTCACTGCAGCATTAAAGAGATAGTTTACCAAACTTTCAATCCATGCCTGTGTTGATGACCCGAGGCTCAACACAGGCAGACAAAATAAAGAAGTCACTTTTCACCTGAACGCTACAGTACCACTCCATCTCTTCTTCTACCTGTCCATCCTTTATTCCCTGTGCGGCCCACATTCCTTCCTCACCAGTTCATAACATAGAATTCCACAGATTCCAGCCTCCTTTTACCCCATTATTATCAATCCTCCTATAACATCCCCAATTTCCACCATAGTTCTTAAACGTGAAGCCATTACATACTCTACTTAGGGATGAAGAGGGCGGTTCTATGTGAGGCCTCTGGTTGTGTAAAGTAAGAGTCCTGATAAAGGGTCGGTGAAGGGATTCTTTGCAGTCAGAGACGCGGTGAAGGAATGTCGGGGGCAAGTCTGGGCATAGAGAGAAATGTCATTATTCCCCAACCACACCCCGGAGAAAGAGTGAATGCCTCATCAGGAGAAAATGGAAAATGTCCTCAGATACATGAAATCCACCACCTGGATTCAACAGCATCTTAAATAAAATCTTTACAGGATAATCTGCTAAATCATCATGGTGGAATGAAAACAGTCTTGAATGATGTTCAAGAAGTCAATGTGTGACAGGAAGTTATTCCATTCAGAAGGGAGGATTAAAATCGAAAACTTTTTAAATCCCAGCTGTTCAAACTATTTTAGACTTTTGACTCTTTTAAAACAAAGCAGCGTTTGCTATTGAATCTCGACTCAAACTAATTAAGTTGGTTTAAAGAGTTTTCTTCTTTTCGACCTTCAGGTTAGGAATCACAAGACTGAGAGAATAAAGAGGGCTGTAGGTGGCGCTCTGAAATGAACTGGTCAACTGATATAAATGCTTTTAAAAATGAAGCTGGAGCTGTTACCTTTAAAGACAACCATTATGAACCTCATACATTCCACTTAACACAAAACTGAGTCAAAACTAGTCAGTAGAGTGCGTTCCTCCACCAAGGCCCAACAGTCCCCTCATGAAGCCACATTTAAATTCCTACTCCTAAACATGTCATGTTTTTCATACAAAACCATAAATTACTCTCTGAGGAATCTACGAAAATGTTGAATGCCCCATCTCGCAATGTTAAATAAGGCAGAAAAAAAAAATCCTAAAATTTGAAATGTTTTTTTTTTTTGGGACATGCCCCACCCCTTCACCAGCTGTTCAGATAAAGAAACACACCCAGATACTTTGTAACAGAGGGGGAAAGAATATATATCATGTATGAGTTTATATATGAAGGTTTGTCCAGATAGAGCAGCTGCTTCCTCTTATGTATGTGTGTTGTGTTTATAGAGCGAGGGATAAAAGGGATCAGTGCACAAGGTGTCATCTGTGTCTCTCCTAAGTTCATTATGTGCTCAGACTCTTGAAGATCAGTGGGGGAGGAGGGAGGACAGACACACCCACGTCTCCTGGTTTCATCATGCAAGTTTAGAAATCTGCAGCTTCTCCTTATGTCACGGACGACTAAGAGCATCATGCATTTATCACACTGTAAACAAGGGCATGAACACAGCATTAATAAACCACAAAAAAGAATGACAAGATAAGGCCACAGAGAAAACTTGTGACATTCACATGTATGGGGCTTCACTGCTCAAAGCTAACCATGGGCAAACTTCCTCAGGAAGTTGCACAAACTCTGCACATTTTGACACTGTGCTTCAACAAACGACTTCTACCTCCTCTCTCCCTTGAATCCAGAGCACACAACAATATTTCAAACAAAAAAGAAGCAGCAGAACATCCATTGCATCCAGTCAAACCCCAGCTGACGTCAGGATGAGAAATACAATCTTAAGCAATATGTTTTTTCATGAGGATTTCAACAGACATGTAAGGACTAGTTTAACCACGTCTGGAGACAGAATCAACCCAGATCTCCTTGTTAACCCTCACCCACCCTCTGCACTGAGTTATCGCTGCAGATTCAGTCCAATTGTCTCGTCTATCTAAATTCCTCTGTCTTAACCTTCAGGTTTTCAACAGCATGTCCACTCTCCTGCTCTCCTGTTCTTGGCTGCCAGTCAATCCCAGCTTTATTCGGCCTTCCATGGCTCTTACCTAACGCAGAGAGCACAAGCCCTGCCATCTGCAGGCCGTGCTGCTGATACAGGGCTGCTGGGGGGGGAGTAAAGAGATAAAGATAAAAGAGATGGACATTGTTGTGTCACAGACACCAGGGATTAACCGGACTGTGGAGCCGTGAGTGAGAAGATGTTCGATTTCTTGAACGCTCTGGGTGGGGCCAGGCAGGTGGGTCGTAGAATATTTGAAACTGGCAGATGTTTTTACTTGTACACAAAGTGACAAGAGGGTGTTATTTTCTTTGTCTCAAGATGCAGCAGCGTTCGATTTCCGAGCTGAACCAAAAGAGGAAGACTCTACTCTTATCACCAAACTATTTCCACACGTCGAGTTGAAATATGTCTTTAGAAAGATCATGTTCGTTAATTCATGACAAACACAAACCCTCGTCCAAACCAGAGAGAAATCCTCCTCGGAGAATGCACAAACAATAATGTATCCTAAGGGTACACACACACACACACAAAGAGCAGGGTGTGTGCAGATTGTGTTTAGGGGAAGAAAAAGCTCATCTCATGCAAACCACTTGACAAACAATGCAGACAATGTCCACGACAGGATCCAAACTAGTTAAACATGAGTCTAAATACTGAATGGCTGGGAAAGAAAGTTACATTTTCATAGCACAGGAGGGGCCTGTTTTTCCTGCTGAGCTGCTGAAGCACCACCATGTTATTATGTCCTTATAGTAAATATAAGGAGACATGCAGCCTGTCCTAGAAGCTGCTGAGGTTAAACATGCGTCCCTGCAGGCAAACTAAACACAAACACACAGTGTACAAAATAGATTTCATTTAGCATTTGAGCTAATGTGAAGTTAGTATTGATTCTAAACTGGTGTTGTTGCGGGTCAGGCTGGAGGCTGTTTGTCTTGTGAGCATCACAGAGAAAGTTGCTATGAGCTGGAGCAGATGTCAGACAGGTGGATGAAGGGTGAAGCATCTTGTGTGAAGGATAACAGAAAAAAGAAGTGGGGGGGGGGGGTATATGGAGACGATGCAGCTGAGTGAACACGCTCAGGTTTAAATGGCCCCTCTCCCTGATGAGAACATCTGTCCAGGTGCACCGAACTAAACTTCCACCTGCTCTTTCTTCACCTTCAACTCACTTTTTCGACTGAACTGAAACAACTCGTCAGCTGATGGTTGCCATCACCCCGTCGCCTGTAGAGATGAACTAAAAACAGCGTATTCACCTGGTTCTCAGCTGCAGGCACTGTGGGAGAGCTCGGGTCTACTTCCTGTGTCCGTGTCCTGCTCCGCTGTGTTGACTGCTCAGTGTCCGGCGGAGGGAGTCCGTCATGCGGTCCAGCTGCTGCTCGTCTGGGCTCTGAGGCGTGAACCTCCGCCGCCTTTGATCCGCCCGTTTTTATTTTTTCACAGGTGAGTCCGAGGCCCCGCCCCCTCAGCGCGACGACGCGTTCAGGGGCTACATGTAAAAACCTGGATTTAAGAGGCGTCAACGTAGCCGCTTCTGAATCAAACATTAAGGTGTACAACAGAAATAATAAGAATAAGAATAGTTGTAATAGTGATAATAATGATAGTTATAATGATAATAATAATAGTTATTCACATATTCATTTTCTTAGAAATGTTCCTAAGTGCTTAACATCAAAGTGAAACGCCAATTTGTTTAAACCACACAAGGCAGCTGACTAAAAGGACAATATTGACATAAGAGATACATTAGTAAAAAGGATTAAATCAAACTAAAAAACGTATAAAACAGTATAAAAGTATGTGAAAAAGTTTATTGAATTGACTCTTCATTAAACAGACTAATTGTCTAGCTTCTTTTGAACCCCTCCTTAAAACATTTCTTCTTATGAAAGCTTTTACAAAATGTTTGTATTACTTATTTCCCCCGGACTAATCCTATTTGTTTAATTAAATAATTCTATCGAATTCATTCAAACTCTTTCTGTTGTTGTTCTGTTGTTTTATTCTCATTGTTTGCTTGTTGTAAAGCACTTTGGAACATTGTTTAAAAAGTGCCATATAAATATATTCCTTCTTTTTCTTCTTAATTTTATTATTTTTTATAAAAGTGAACTTTGAAAGCAAATAGGTTTATTTATTGTGTAGCTCTTGTGTCATTAAATAAATCACTTGGCACAAAGAAACACACAGCAAGGTGGAGGGTGGTGCATTGTGCATTTATGAACAATGATTTTAATGAGAAAAGCAACTAATGTCTAGTCCTATAAATGAAGACCAGTGTCTTTAAAAAAAAAAACGTTGTCATGCTTTAGTCACAGCAATAAAGGTCTTTACATTTTTTCCATAGTGATTTGCCTTGATTAATTAATTTTTTTACATCAATCATTTTAATCAGTTGGACACAAAACTTCAAAAATGAACTGTTATCACTTTTACATGGAGTGATCAGAAAAGGCATTTTTCCAGACAATACAGGTGTCCCTGAAGGCAGCATTGACAATATGAATTTGAAAGAAGGAAGAAGCAAGAAGATTTTATTGTTGAGATACATTCATAAAGTTCTGCTGCTAATAATAAACGGGCTGTGGACACAGACACACATGGATCAATATTCCATATTATATATATATATAAATATAAATAGACCTATACTATATATATATATATATATATATATAAAGCTAAAACTGGTGGACACATCGATTAAGTTGATCAACATGAAATCTATTAGCAACAGTTTTTGAATTTCAATTTAGTTTTTTATTGCCACAGGTCAACTTTTATATTTGATATGTTCCCTCCTATAACTATTCAGTACTTGGACAATAAAGGACTCTGGGAGCTTGCACTGAACTTTTTTCATCTTTCTGACATTTCACAACCAAAACACTTAAGGGATTAATAAACACTATAAATGGAAATAATGAAAATAGTAATTTATTGCAGTGTTGTTCTGAATGTCTGCACATAACTTGTGAATATGTATTTTCATATTCTGGTATCACATCTGGATATGGTGGCAGCTGTGTACAATCCCAAAGCTCTTTTTTTACATGGCTTTAAAAAATGGGCACATTTATAAATCTAATAAAAGCAAAGGAACATTAACATGAGCTCCTCTGATCCTTAAAGTTTCTGAAAAATAATCAACAGCCTCAGCCTCTTTAGACAGACGGAGTATGCTGAGGGAGTATGTTGAGATGTGTTCATTGTTGTAACAGGAGCAGGGGTGTGGCACTGCTGATGTGTCCAAGGTGGAGATTTGTCAAAAAGTGGAGACAGGAACTAACTCTTAAGAGGATTCATCAACATGTTCATTTGCTGTCTGGGAAATGTTTTTGTATTGAAGTTTCAATTGTTTTATAAATATAAATCAATGAGTACATTTCCTGCACAAATATACTTCAGTATATATAGACTCTATTCTCCAGTGTTGTATTCTCTCTCTAAAACACAAATTAAATCTCACAGAAGCAAAAGAGACCTAAGGTAAGTCACCACATCTACCAAACAAGGACAGATGGATACCTGCACTCATCCACCAATGAGCTTTTGGTTTAATTTCCTACCATATATGGTCAGAGAGAGCAGACAGAGAGAAACAGATCTGCAGGGAAGAGAAGTGGAGGGAGGCGTGGTTTATTGTTTTTTTTTTTGCTGAGGTGTAAAGTTTCTTTTCAAACCCTGTCATTACCCCCGAGCCCCTATCCTGTTGTAGTTCCATCACCCACCCACCCACACACACACACACCAAAGATGGGCTGTTGAAAATATAGGGGCAGCGTGTTGCAGCATGAATGAAACACACACACACACAAGCACACACACACACACACACACACACACACACACACACACACACACACACACACACACACACACTAACACTATAATGTGTAGTGTAGATGCACTTTGTGGTGTTGAATGATGTTTATGACTGGACTGCAGAGGGACACATTATCCATGTACGACTGAATATATTCTCAAAATGTTTAGTTCTAGCACATTTTGTTCTTTTATACTTCAAAAAAAACCCAGTGCCCCCCTGGCCAGCCCCTGGATCCTCCCCTGGTTCTCATTTGCATCTGTTGGTTAGTTAGCAGGATTATACAACTGATTGTCATCCACCCACACACCAGAGACTCTTTTAAGTGCAATAAATCTGGAATATCTATGATCATATTCCTATGTCTGTACTCATTTGCATGAGTTTAATTGTGTTGTTTTTATCATTGTTTAGTTTGAGATTCTATTTTATTGTTTTTATTTCATTGTATTTATTTGCTACTTCTACTTAGTTTTAGATTCTATTGTTCTATTGCAATGTTGCTTCCTGGGACCTTAGTTTCGCTCCCTCTCATGTACCTGACGTTTTGGAATGACAATAAAAACTTGAATCTTGAAATTCTGTGGAAGGGTGGGACATGAGTGAAGGAAGAACTCATACAATTCTGGTACGCATTCAGAGCAGGGGGTGGATGTTTTTTCACTTTCTGTTTTCTCGGAGGATAATTTATGGACCTTGATGACAAGTCAGAAATGATTATGGACTGATATTTATCAGTGAGTTGAATTTGGTGCAGATCTAAATGAAATTCTGGATATGTGAATATAAATGTGGTTTCATTGGGGGACTGTTGCACCTTGGAAGAGGAAAGAGCTCTACTGAGTGTCATTCTAGTTGTTTTTGTTCTGTGTTTGGTGCAGTTGTGTTTTGGCACTATTATATAGTATTTAATTTAAAAAAAAAGATATTTGCAAAAGACTTAGTAACTGATTTTTGAATAGAGCCTTAAAAATAAAGTTTAAGTTGTAACCTCCTAAAACTGTGCTACAAGTACTTTCAACAGCTCAAGCTGCAGTTAACATGAAATAAAAGTATCCTTCATTCTGTGAAGTATCTTATTTTAGATCTGTGTGTATATGAAGAAATACAAAAGCAGCCCAAGTTGAAAAATCTAACGTAAACTCCCTCTTTTTCACTGAAATATGCAGAATTAATAAAACATGTTTGACAGTGGAAGGTGTATGGACCTGTTGGTTCATTTTTGCAGCCACAGGGCACAGACTGTTGTTACACCACTTCACATAGAATAACGCAGCTTCCTGCAGCTGACTTCAGGGCTCACACACCTCACAAAGCCCTCAGTGAAAGCTGATCACATCTTTTTTCTCCTGCAACAATGTGGATACCCTAACAGCCCCAAGTATACCAGAGAAAGTGAGCTCAGTTCAAATCTACATGCTCTGTTGTTGCATAAGGAGCTGAAGCAGAGTCATGTCATGTCAAGTCAAGTCAAGTCATACAGGTTAATGTGGTAAATTTCACTGAGGGGGAAAGTGCAGAAGCCACAGCAGAGGAGGAGGGATGAGACTGTGTTTATCCAGGCGTGTTTGAGCACATCAGCTTGTCAGCGCTGAACAGAAAGAGTTGATTTTTCTCTTAGTAAGGGTCACCTATACCGATGAATGAGGCAAGTAGAAGTTCAGGGACTCACACTCACAAACACACTTTTTGAAAATCCAACCCAATCAATCTCCACTGGACGAGACTTGAAGGATTATTTAACAGAAGTTTGAAAATGTCAGATGTGAAAATACCAACCTGAAGGCATCGCCTCAGGTTACAAAAACAGTGAGTGAAGGAGTGGTGCTCCCTGCTGTGGACAACATTGGAAACTACAAGCGGAAGTGTGGAGAATATTTAAACTGCATTTACCATTTTTAGTGTCGTCAATCATTTGTATATAAAACATGAGAGAAACTTGTCAGGTGAATAGTTTCTACATTTTTCACTTCAGTCCAATTTCATCCTTACTGTGCAGTCACAGCAAATAAAGTGGGAGGGGCATGTTATTTTCTGAGGTTTTTGGCTGTTAATGATTTTCACAGTGGAGACTGCCACCTCGCTGAATGGTAGATGTTCTGCAGTCTGAGAAGAAACAACCATTCACACTCACACCTACAATTTAGACTCTCCAGTTAACATAACCCGCATGTCTTTGGACTGTGGGAGGACGCCGGAGTACACAGGAAGACATGGAAACTCCAAACAGAAAGGTCCTGGCTGAACCGAGGTTCTAACCCACAACATTCTAGCTGCTGACCACTGCACCACTTTGTTTCATAAACACATTTCAATTTTTTTTGTTCTTCACGAAACACCCAGTTGGAAAAGAAAGACCATGACCCATCGACTTTTTTTACGAGTTTTTATTTATTTTATTTTTAAGTGTTTTATTGTTTTTTTTCTCCAAAAAATCCTGAGGTATTCACAATATAATGGCATTTATTCTGTTTGAAATGACACTGGGGGGGGAATAAAATACAGCCAAAAACAAAATAAAACAAAACAATCAAACAAAATTCATAAAAGAATCGGGCTGTAAAGCTGTGTGGACTGATACAACTGTCGAGACAATATATCTGAGGTGACGTACGCACGAGAAGCCTTTTGGACTGCAACAGCGGTGAATGAAGTCGACCCCCCCCTCCCTGCTAACTTAACTAGCGAATTCATGCAATCTAGACAGAGAACGGCATTTAAAAAAAAACCAAGCAACAAACCTCAATGATACGTTAGAGCAGGTGAGTCCCACATCGCTAACAGAGGGCGTGCAGGTTAATAACAAGCCAATCAGTCCACTATTGTAGTAGTTATCATCAGCTCAAATACATTAAACCTTTAAAAAAATAAAAGAAATAAATCTAGTCTGCTTTGTAGTCGGCATTCATTCATTACTGATTAAAAACCATCAAAGTTTCAAACAATACAGAGTTCAAATACGCTGTGCTGTGGTTTGAAAGCATCAGCGCTTTGTGTCGGACCATCTCAGAGGGTGATAATGGAAACGGTGCATCTTAATATGAAGCAGGTTTCTATTCTCACCTGTTACTTTGTAGAAAATGTGTTAGTGTGATGACTTTGATTACAACATTTTGCTTTTCTGTACACAATGGTAAAATGTCAACCAGAGAGACCACTCCTCTACCTTGAGTCTTGTTTGCCCCCACATAAAAAAAGCAATACACATAAAAAAAAAACCAAACAAACATAAAACAACATACAAATGACCAATAAATAAATATCAGTGAGAAAAATACACTGTTGAATCATTTTCTTGTTCTGTGCCACAGATCTATATGATTGATAAAATAACTGCTGTGACTAAGTCAATAAGGAAAACACCCGATATTCTCCTCTCTGCACAACAATCCCCCAAATCTGCAACACAAAACAAAACGAAAATAACAAAATAAAACCCATCACAAGTGCAACATCAGTCACGACAGTCTCAGCATTAAGGAAAAAAAACAAGCTCTGGCATTAGACCAATCAGCTCAATACTACAGCATCAGACAAACCAGAAAGAATAAAAAATAATAATCATCAAATAAAATACAAAATAAAATCCAAAAAGCAGTGGGCAGGGATGAACGGAGGGGGAAAGCATAAAATAACAGCACGCGATTTATGACCCTAACCGGGGTAACAAGAAATAAACTGATCATGATATCTGATCAAAAGGAAAACAATATATAATAAAAATAATAAAAAAATACTATTAGACTTTCAGTTCAGAGGTTATCTTTACGTGGCGGTTTAAATTCGGTGGAAAAACTCTACAGCGTAAAGTGAGAAAATGGCGATGCCACCCCGCCAGTGAAAGAAACCTTTAGATGCTCTCTCTCTCTCTGGGATTACCCATTCATTTCTTTGTTCAATTTGGTGTCATCTTTGCCCTGAATAATAATAATAACAAAACAATTATAATAATAAAAACAGTAATAATAGTAATCATAATAATCCAAATCTAGAAAACAACAAACAAAAGTAAAAGCTAATAATAATAATAATCACCATCAATAAAGACTTTTGGTAAACAAATAAACATCACACACACGCTCACTGCTCGCTCACACTGCTAAATGAAAAGAAAGACACACGGCACATGAATGAGGGGAAAAAGGACATTTTCAAACAAACACTGTCTGCCGATAAAGATACAGCTCCTTCTCCTCCCCCTGCTCTTCGTCATCTAGTTACGGGTCCAAAGTGAAAACATATATTGCAAAAATTGATGGAAAGAAAAGGCAAAAAAAAGTGTGTCTTTCCTTAAGAACACAATGAAGTCGAAATTTTTGCAAAAACAAAAAAAATACAGACTATATGTGTAAAAATCATAAATAAGGATAAAGTATTGTGCATCCCGCCCCAACCGACAAAAACCCCCAAAACAATAGCAGTTACAGCGTGACAATAACATGCAATCGATATACTTTACAGCATTGATCTGTATCTCCCCAAAATCTACAAACCCCAGTCTAACCCACATCCCTCCCAGCCCCAGTACAATCCTTAAATATTTGTCAGTTCATTCAAAACATATCTCTCGCTCTGGCATTTCTCTGTGAGCTAGCTGTGGGCGGAGGGGGCAACCAAAAAAAAACCTAAAACACAGCGTTGCTAATTGCGGTTTATCTGTATGTACAGGAGGCTTTTTCCCCCATCCAGGCAAGCTGACATGGTTTGAATGACTGCATAGTGAAAATGATATTTGGTTTACTTACAGATGTGGCGACAACACACGCACACTCTCTCACACACACACACGTTCTCGTTCTGTGCCAAGGCACAGCGCAGGTACACGCTATGAACTAGCTGTTTTTATACAGCGCTGGCCTTGTACACAGCAAGCTAATATACACATAAAGCCAGTGTTGGCAGTAGCTAGCATTGCTGTGTAGAATGGTGTGTGTGTGTGTGGGCTGGTAATCAATTTGTTTCCTTACACAAGTCACATAGACGTGTCATAAGCACATCTGGGTTGATTGGTTTTAAAGAGGTGTAGCGTGGCACCATCGCCCGGTCAGGTGTTTGGATGGAAATGCACGCTAACAGCAGGGGTGAGCGAGCATGTGCGTGTGTTAGTAAAATACAACATCAGCTTAATAACAGAGAACCTCAACAGTGGGAGACTGGGTCCAGCTTTGTGTCAGGACACGTTAGCTGAGACACACAGAGAGAGACTGAACAGTGAACGTTACAGTGAGAGTGGGTTGCACTGTCTCTTAGCATGATTATAGTTAAAACTGCACCAATGATACAACCTCAGGCCGTGCTGCCAGCGCAGCACAGCTGATGGATGCTAAGCACCAGATCCAGATTTATATACAACAGTTTGAATCAGAGGAGGCTGAGCAGTGAGCCACTGTCCTCTCCTGTTAGATGGAGAGTTTAAGAGAGCAGAGCAGCCCCGTTCACTGCTGAAGGTAAACCGTGGCTTTAGATCAGGTCCAGGGTCACAGCTTGGCCTCAAGATTAAAACCAGACAAAGGCTGAGCTAACGGAGTTGCGCCAACTCTGTCTCATCTGCTCAGGGGCCTGTATCACGAAGCTGAGTCGAGCTATTTGTGGTCAGATTTATAGGGGTAAATCTCCATGGTAACAGAGAGAGCTATCAGGTTAACTTTAACATGTTAACAGATTGTCCAATCATCAGAGACATATCTGGGAGGCATAAGTTAGTGAGTTACAGTCAAGGTGTCTCTGCCTCTAATGCTTCAAATGAGGCCATTATTAAAGTCGTTATGGACAAAAAA
Source organism: Paralichthys olivaceus (assembly GCF_024713975.1). NCBI lineage: Eukaryota > Metazoa > Chordata > Actinopteri > Pleuronectiformes > Paralichthyidae > Paralichthys > Paralichthys olivaceus. The sequence goes on along the minus strand of NC_091100.1, from coordinate 15,699,872 downwards.
TATTCAATTGCCAGAGCTGCTCTCTAAAAAGACACATTATATAGAATTATTTTGAGCCTGATCCTACTTTATTCCAGCTGTGTGATGATATCGTATAGTAGTTTTTACTTTATTCTATAACATTTGATTGGCTTTTAACTGAGCATTCTGCCTCTTTCTTGATAAGGTGGGTTTGTGAAACCTAAAAGAGAGTTAGACTGACATCCGGGCGGCACTGTGTGCATGTGCAGCGCGTGACGACTGTGACGCCGATCTGCTGCGTTTCACGTGCATCTGTTGTTCATACAGGGACCGTGTTCGCTGTATTAGCTGCTACATGAAGTTTCTGGTATGACTGCAGTATTTCCTAAAAGTATGGCTTTATACACAACTACATGCCAGGACACTACAGTATCAAGCTGTGCATCCTTCACTCCTGCAATAACAATGAAAACCTTGTTAAGTGACGTGCATGTGTCGCTCCCTCATCCAGTGTGGCCCGGGTGTTAGTTTAACTTACTTCCTGACACAGGTCATTGGTTAATCACTCACTGAGCAGAGAGATGAGTCGGCTGTTTTTATTGCTTGGCCCTCGTAGTGTGTTAGCACTCCAGTCTCCCCCTGTACAGTATATGACACGCACGCACGCACACGCACACACACACACACAGTACTGCTATACTACAGCACCCCCACCCCCCCTCTCCCACTAGCTATAGAGAGATTTCATATATATAATCATAGCTGAGAGTAATCAATTATAATGTCAATAACAATAGTCATAACAATAACAACAACGCTTTCGTATTTTTGTTGAGTTGTGGACACCTTTGGTGTGAACTGTCAAGGTTGTCAAGCTTGCAGGCGACCTGTGGACAGACAGAGGGATGGATGGACGTGACAGAGCATCCGGACAGACAGACATCCCCTCTAATCATATCTACACTGTACAGAAATGTATCGTGACGATGGGATACAGACAATCGACTACTACCATGACACACAAAGCTACATTTGAGGTGAGGTGTGTGTTTATAACGTGTGTGTTAGTTTGTCTTGTGACGCTAACCTCCCTGCATTTTCTCTTCTAATCCACCTCGCAACCTCTCACTTGCTTTTGCCCTCTTCACACTTGCTCTTCAGTATTTGGTAACACATGTAGACTTTGCATTATTTCATTTATTTGGCTTGAAAGAAAAATTAATGAAGTATTTATGCTTTGGGGAAAAAAGGTGACAGCAGCGTCTAAAGCAATAAAACATAGCAGCAGTAGCAATGTAATAAATAAAATAGTTTCAACAGAACATCATAAACACAAGAAGGTAACCTACTCGCTAGAATCAAAATTGGTAGGTTGGTGTAACAATGAAAGCTTTTTACAAAAAACAGCTGGCCTCAGAGCTCAGCAGCCCTGTGAAACTCAGCCGGATGTTTTCCTTCCCTGTGTCCTGTCTCCTTTTTCAAACTCTTACTTCCTGTCCTCCAACTCCAGTCTGTCTCAGACGTTTCATCAACATCCTATTCCACTTTCTTAATACTCCCCATCTTCCTTCTCACCTCACTCTGACTTCTCCGCTTTTTTTCCTGTCCTTCACATATCAACTCATCTCTTCTGCCATCTTGACAACATTCCTGCATCTCTCATCCTCTCTCTGTCACTTTACAGTTTCCTGTCTCAATCAACGCCTCTCCTCAGGTCTCTGTGTGTAGCAGTGATTTGGTTTGGTGCATGATGGGGTACAGGAGCTTTGAGTCAGGCTTTGGCTATAGCCCTGTACCAGGGGAGGCAGTAGGACTTTAGTCAGTCAGTCTCTGTAAACCAGTCCTCTGAAGGTACGTTAACCAATTCAGGAGAGACACAGTCACTTTCATCTTAATAATAGTCTAGGTCAGGGGTCTCAGAGGCCAATTATCTGGGGGCCACTGGTCAGAGGGTTAGGGTTAGGGGTTAGGGGTTAGGGGTTCGTATTTCCCTCTGTTCTCGCTCATATCTGTGATACTGCTCGACATGGTTTGAGGAACAATGCTGCTTCAGAATGTTTTCAAGTAGGACAGAAAACCAAGAAGGTTTTGTTTTACCCCAGTCCATTTGTTTGTTGGTTGTCTTGTTTGTTAGTGGAGAGGTTTACGCTAAATAACTGATTGGATCTCTGATCATTTATCCAGGGGGAGAAACAACAAAGAAACAATTATGACCCTGAGAATCTGCAGAGCTTGACATTTTAACTATTTTCCAACACTAAGAAAAAGAGAGGGGAAAAACCCATAGGCCTACAGTAAGAGACTGACGCACACAAAAACCTCAGGAAAGGTATAAAACAAAAAAAAACTAAAATAAATTGGTGCTGTTTATCAATTAATTCTAAACCTGGGCCAGTTGACTGAATCCCCTGCTCTTCAAAAAACACTCAAATATTCTTTCACAAGACTTGTCTGTGAGGTTGCATAATGTCAGGTCTAAATCTCCTCCACCAGCAGCAAACTACGCGCAGCCTTTGGTCTGAAAACACTGTGGAGCAGTACAATACTCTAAACAGCAGAGGCAGACAGAGAGGTGGACAAAGAGGAAGAGGTAGACAAACAGAGAGTGAAGTCAAGAAATACTCCACAGGTTATAAGATCTGCTCCATTTAGATCCTTTGTACGAGATAAGCTCTTGTCCTCAGCCCTCTCAATGAAAAAGCACTTCTCCATACCTTGTTTTTTTTACCTCCAACCTCTCTCTCGTTTCTTGCACCAGTAACAATAATTCAGTCCTTCAAATGGTCATCAACAAGCAATCATCTCCCGTCCTCAAATTTATCTCCAGCGCTTTAAAAGAGTTGGACGCTACTCTTCTCTACCTCCTCTTCTCTCTTTTTACTATCCCTCCATATATCTTTGACTTCTTCTATCTCACAAAGAAACACAAAAACTGGAATCCAACACTAATTTTTTTGTGATTCTTTTTCGTTGTGTTTTTCCAATTATGCAGCTAAATACAATGACGATGATTCTAAACATGTTTCATAGCACAGTTAATAAGAATTACTATTGTTAAGTGTTAAAAATGAGCCAACAGGTGAATTTGTTTTTGTTTGTGTTAGAGCTGTAGTGTAAAGATGAATAAATGACTAGCAAATATAATCTTATAAAAACAACCGGTGACTGTGTCAGGATATCTCTCACACACGCACATACATGAAAATACTCACTCACAGACACAAACACACACAGATACAGCCTGAGAGTGTGTGATAGTAGAAACACCTGAAGAGCTATAATTGCACTGCGGTGTCCTCCTTAACGTTTATGTACAAGAGTGACCTGTGAGTGCTAATGTAGCAGATGCTTTGTTCCAGTGTGTAGAGACTACGCTGTTTACTAATCCAATAGCTCGGATCAATGCTGGAGACAGACGTGTAGGTGACAAAATAATGACAAGTGTAGGAAATGTATAAACACATAAAAGACACACACAAGTTTGCATTGAAGTGTGTGTGCGTGAGACATAGTGTAACGAGATGTAACAGTGGGTACGTAAAAGAAGCTAACTACAGTGTCGGTCCCTTTTCTGCTCCCTCCTCCCCGTGTCTGCCTGTCCGGATATGATGTCATTACAAAGAGAACCACTGTGTCGTCTATCCATCCATCAGTCTATCTCTTCATCCATCTGTCCATCCAGAGTCCTCCGTTGCTTCCTCCTCTTCTCCATGCTCTGCGATGGACAGATGGACTGGTGGGCTGGGTCTAACGCTAAGCTTAGCTGATGACGCTGGACTAGACTAGGACAGACTTGAGTCTGGGCTTGGCAAAGCTAAAGCTAGGCTAGACTAGCGTATGGCTAAGCTAACGTCGGGCTGGGCTAGGCTACCTACTGAAGAGCGAGTGGAGCTGGTGTTGATGGCTGTAACACTGGCTGCTGCGAGGCGACTCGGTGCGATCCATCACCGTCTGAAACCAACCGGCCACGTCCACCTCCAGCACCTCGTAACGCTGGATGAAACTTAGCTCCTGGACGAGGGAAACAAAGAGTGACACAAATAGTTTAGTTAACCTTGAGCTTCGAGTAATTCTGGTTATTCTGGCAATTGCTCACTCTGACTGGTGACTTACCAGCAGCTGGTGATATTTTGGCCTTTTTCTGTGATCCTTTGTGAGGCTGTGGACGGACATACACATCAAGTAAGGCGTTAAAAAATATATTTGAAAATGATCAGCTTTAAGTAGAGTTTTGGACTCACCAGTCTTTGACGAAGGACTGGAAGTCGAGGGAGAAGCCCATGCCGAGAGGCAGCAGAGGAGGATCTTCCTGCAGCACTTTGGTCAGAACCTCAAAGTCTGTCTTGCAGTTCTTGTAGGGAAACTGTCCTGTAGCCAGCTCCACCTACAGCACACAAGGAACATCCACTTTGCTGACAATAAATGCTTGGCTTTTTTGTAAAGAGACTGTTTAAATAAACCACACAAAAAGTTACTTTACACTTGATGAACATGTATGTTGGTTTTGTCAGTTGTTTGATGAAATAAAGTATCTTACTTTCATGAGCAAACTTGTTTTTTAAACCATTATCTGAAACCCAGTTATTCTAGTTCTTTGAATCATTAAATCAAATAAGTGCTTATTATTTACCTAATATTCACATTTAAGCTCTTGTCAGCTCTTATCCTGCAGCATCCATTCCTAAGTTTGTTCTCATCTGCTTCTACTTTATCTCATAGTATTAATTTTGTCTGTGAGGTGGACAGGTGTTCCTTTGGTTTTTTAGGCCATGTGACTCAAAATGACATTTGTCGCCTTCACCTCAGGCCTCACACTCAGACATTACAACAGGGGATTTAATATGAATAATACAATGAGATTTTAAATGTACTTCAACTGGGTTGTTTGCATTTCTTTTCTTCACATTTGAAAAATTGTCACGTCAAAAATGTAATCAGCCCTAAGAAAAAAAAAAAAAAAACCTGAACAAATCTTGTGGAACACCGGATTAGTGATTATGGCACCCAAGACTGACACTTTTTCTATATGGTAATAAAATGATGGTCGATTTACCAGAGAGATGCCAAGACTCCACACATCTGCTCGGATGTCATAGTCAGGTTTGGTTGGATCTGGAGGGTCTATTCTCTCTGGCTGCAGGTATAAAAAAAAAAAGACAGGCATCATTATTTTATTAGTATATCTGTGTCTGTATCATGTGCAAACTATTAATATAAAAAAACATTTGTAAACCTAAAAACACAAACACATATGAAATTAATTTCTATGTCTATGCATGTCTTTAGTGAGCTTGTAAGGGTGTTTTGAATGTATTATGTGGGGGTTTCACTCACAGCCATGTAGGCGGCACAGCCAGCACTGCGGGTCTTGGCCTTGGAGTCGACGAGGCGTCCACTGATGCCGAAATCACAAAGTTTGATCTGACCTTTAGCGTCCAGGAGGATGTTGGAGGGTTTGACGTCCCGGTGAATGACACCATGCTTCTCTTTTAGGTACTGTAACGCTTTCACTATCTGGAGCAGAAACACACACAAGACCAAACATTAATAATAAAACACTCGAGTGAACAGCGTGACACTTTTCCCATCTCTATACGAGTTTCTTCCACTTACTGCCACTGTCATCTTTCCTAGAATTCGCTCTGGGATGGGGCCCTGGATTCTCTTCTTCAGCTTCTCCGCACATGTTCCCATTAGTTCCATGGCAATGAATACATCCGTCTGAACAACACAGACACATGTCCATCTTTTACCAGGTCAGGAGGGGAGCTAACTGAGTTATAATGCTCTATAAATTGTATAAAAGTGCTGCAGTTACTTTGTCTTTAGCTGTAAATTTAGTTTATTGTTAAGCATACAGACAGTAATGTATTTTGGGGACACTTACGTTGGTAACTATGGCGCCGTAGCACTGGATGATATAAGGGCAGTCGTGACTTTTCAGCACCACGTCCAGGTCCATCAGGATCCTCTTGTTCTCATCCTTGTTTCCTGTACGACGCATTTGCTGGTGACACACACACATTAGGATATCACTAAACATAGACCACAGCAGTGAACTGACTGACTGCTAAATTGTTAAACAGCCTGGATGGCTACAATTAAGTCAACTCTTAAATAGGAGGGTTGTTATATGGGGTCATTAGTGCTGCTGTGTTTGTAAACCAGTCACAATTAAAGCACAACAGAAAATGAGAGCGTGTGACCATGGTGGAATGATCATCACACTCCTATTTCTTCTTTAACTGTTTCCCATTTGTATGTATTCATGATGCCAGGAAGACTAAAGCTAATGGGAATTCTGTTAAAAAAAACAATCAACTTATGGCGTGGGGCATAAAAACATTTCCCTGGAGTGCAGAAAATTCATTTCCCAGTAAAGAGCTTGACGCTTGACTCATATCAGCAATATCCTAATGTGTATTTGTAACAACCAGCCTCTGTGTTACATTAGCAGAATCAAACCAAGACAAAATATAAAAAGTGGGAGTGCTGGAGAACAACAGAGCATCTGTTCTTCAGCAGCCCTATCTATTATGTGATTCAGAATTGTTTTGCCAATATCTTTGTTAAGTGTAGAACAAGCAAAAATACAGGTTTGCAGCTGATTTCGTTTCGGTGACAGATGCTGAGCAGCTGTTCTTGAAGATGCCAACGGTTTGCTCTATCTAACTTCCTCTGTCCTCCCTGGAAATAATACAACTGACATTACTACCAACTAAGAAGCCAACATCAGCTTTTGAAGCTGGATCCTGTGCACACCGTACGCTGGTTCATTCACAATGAAAACAGGCAAGAGCAGGTGTGTCTTACTTTGACGGCGATGACATGGCCCGTCTTCTTAAATCGTACTTTGAAAACCTGTCCGCAGGTCCCACTGCCGATCTCCCCCTCACTGATCAGGTCTGTCACCTCGGCTGGATACCGCTGTGGATGCACAAACACAACAAGATTATAGATCCTGCTTTTTACTGGTAACAAAGGCCATTCAGATCTGGTATTGATATCCGTCCTGATAAATCTGATCACAAGTGGACACCTGACATCAAAATGCATCCTGAATGTGTCTCCTGTGACCACTTGTGATTAGATCACAGTTCCTCGCTCTATATATAAATAAACACGTACATCGTTTAGACCAAATAATGTTGTTTTTACCCAGTCTGTGATTACAGCTGACAAAGCTTGTGGTGTGTGTGTGTGTGTGTGTGTGTGTGTGTGTGCCTGAGTGTCAACACTAGGGGGAGAGACGGAGATGTGGTGGTCAGTGTTGAACTTATGATCAATGAGAGGGGTAAAAATTGTTTGATTCATTCATTGTGAAACTGTAGGGGGTCACATGATGCCAGCTGAGTAGGTGGTCCTTCATATTTGTTACCCAGGATGCATTTGTGCTCACAACAAAAAGAACGTAGCGACATGTGTCCCACACCACCTCAAAATGTTGTCTGAGGGATCTGATCTCAGACTGTGAGTCCAGACCTGAACTTAAAGCTGACCACTTGTGATAGGATTACTCAGGAGAGATGTTAACACCAGCTCTGAGCGGGTCACAGTCAACTGAATGTTGTTTCTTTGCAAATCACTTCAAGTTGAAAATTGCACAGAGAGACCAACTCTAACTTCTGCAATGTAAGGCAGCGATAAAACCATTTGGGTCACTCAGTAAAAAATTTTTTGATGCTTAATTAAGATGCTCCCCCACGGACCATGACTCAGAATACCAGCATCATTTTTCATGCTTTTTAAACATTAAATCATCAGTGATTCAGATACTGTGAGTGACATCTCGTTGACAACGTTATGCAGCACCCACTCAGAGCTAATGAGAGGAAGTGAAAACAATCTGGAGTGCAGCGATGAGTCACATCATTTTCTCAAGCTTCTCCAAACCCTGACTGGCCTTGACTATGATACTGAACCTGGAGGCTGAATGAGAAAAAAACAAAAGACAACACTACTTAATGAGGCCATCGCAGTCAATCTCTTTGTTATGATCTTGTTCAAAGAGGGAGAAAAGCCGGGGGGGGGGGGGGGGCTGTTGTTTTTCTGATTGAGAAACCCTCAAGGACACTTGAGGTTTGGATGTTTGCTATGACAGTGTTGTAACCTTGGCCTATTTAAACGATGGTCTCTGAGCTCACTACACAAACATCAGTCAGAAACATCACCAGCTGACAAGGAATGTGTGAATGTGTCATGTCCTAATGACCTGAAACTACATTTCACTGTCGTGAAAAAAATTATTTTTCTCTTTCAGAATCCTGAAGGAGACAAAACAAGTGTTAATGTGTGTCCCCAGTCTCAAGAAAACACCAAAGCAAGTATTGTTTTAATTAAATGATCTAATTAAATGATCTATGTTATCTATCTTGTAATACCTCCGCCAAGGAAGTTGTGTTTTCGTCAGATTCAGGATTCCCCCCCCCACATTCTTCAACATTATTACATAAGACATTTTTACCATTTTCCCCAGGAATTAATAATGGATCCTGAGGAACAAATCAATCATCTTTAGGAGACTGATATCTATGAATGTGTTTGAATTCAATTTTATTAAATTGGTTCACAATTAGGAAAATAAAGATTCTCAACATATGTATGAACATAACGTTTTTAGGTGTAGAGGATTAGCAATTCCAGAGTAGAAAAACTTAACATGTGTCTGTTTGCACATCTCACCTGACCATCAATCTTCAGATAACCAGTCTGTTTCATGATCTCCTGCAGTTTCTGATCAATCTCTGCACTGTGAGGACACAAGAAGACGCAAATACATTATGAGGTATGTTTTAGTGTGAAAACTGTTGAAGTCAGTCACTGTGACTGTAACTTTGTCTCCATGTTAAAATCAATAATTCTCCTCTGTACTCAAAAAAAGTGTTGCACCCTCTCATCTGTTTCATTTTCAACCCAGATTCAGATTCAAAAGTTTTTTTAAAGCAAAAATATTTTACCACCCTCATACAAAAGAAGTAAGTCATTCAATTCTATGATGTTACACTTTTTTCCAAAAACAAAAGTCCTTGTGGCTGTCCCAACATTATAGTGAATGCAGTTTCTCATTTCTTATCGCTGACATGGACATCATCATGTCGACATACTTCTCTAAACTCTTCTGTAGGCCATACGGAGGGGTGGGCAGGGTGAGCATGTGTCGCGGGCGGCTGGGGTAGGGGTGGTGCTGAGGCGAGCTCTCTGAAGACGATGAACTTCTGCCTCCGTCGTTGGCCAGTGGCAGCTGGAGCGCTGGGAAGGGGGGGTGGGGGTAGACACGAAACATTAGAGAGAGACAGGAGAGCAGAGGGCAGAGTGGTGTGTTTTACACCGGAGGCCAGCATGCCAGAGGGTATAAGATGGCTACGTTCATTCATGCATTCACTGACTTCATTATTTTAGAGATTGTATATAAACAGAGGTAGTGACAATGTATTATTATTTGTGAACTATCTGCTTTAACTTTTTGGGCTTCAGTTCAGCTTCAATTGTTTCTCACAGTAAAAGTCTGAAGAGAGATGAACGTGATCCGTGACATCCTGTGTAGAACTGACTCAAAATTATTTCCCATGAGACAAGAGAAAACTGTCCTTGGCAAGGTCAGGGAATTCTTTCACTGCAAACTGCTATCTAGGCCCTGCACAGTATTTTACCAGCATATAAACTTGTTAGTTTTCTTTGCCCTCAAAGTTACAGCTTTGTTTTGTTTCCACTGATGTCCCAACCCACCGTTAAAAAAAACAGGACGGTTATCTCAAAAAGCAACACCATTCGCAGTCGGAGAGACGGCACAGGGTTAGCACACAGCTTGGGGGGGGGGGGTGCGGTTTAGGTATGTGGGTGTCCACAGGTTGTTTTAAAATGAAAATAAGTTTAGTAAAATTCAGGTTTAATTTCTTACCAAATCCAGCCATTGATTTTTAAAAGTGATGATAGCATTGTAGCCAGTGAAATTACTGTGATCTCAGGAAACAGCAGCGTAACTAAACATATGATCAACAGGGGAACAAATATGACCTGACAGGTTGTAAACTATTGTTAATTTCTATAATGCTTCTCTTTGAAATACATTTGGCTAACCTAAGTCTCTTTTGTTACAACCTGTAACGGCTTGCATTTGTTGCCCCACATCTTTTTATAGACAATGAAAACAAAGTTATAATAAACTGTAAATTGCTGTCAAAGAAAGCCACTCGGCCTTACCAAGACACATAGGACTTTATAACACTGTATGGCAAATCAACGGTTCACAACAGATTGCCACTGAAATCCCAACAGAAGTCATTAGAGGCTTCTGGCCTCTTTTAAATGTAGGTGTAAATCATGAGCATCAGAGCACACGTGAAAAAACTCTGATGGCCTTGAAATATCAGGCTTGTGTGCAGGCACTGGCTCATTTTCAAATGGAAAGAGCAAAAAGTAATATCCGCACAGCCCTGGCATGCAATCAACAGCTCACAAAGAGGGTTAGCAGCTATGATGATCAATTACTGACACTGTGTAAATTAAGCTTCAGACCCCGGGTTACTTAAGAGTTTAACTCTTTACTAATCATGAGTGTCACATCAGCAACTTTTTTAAATCCTCAAAAAAATTTCAAGGACCATGTTATTATCAGATGTATGATTATTTTTGTAGTAGCAGGCTGGCAGCTCCACTGAGACTGTTTGGATCCATGAGTCACCTGTGGATGAACCAGCCTGTAAATGAAGAATCAGTTAGTGAAGGGGAGGAGGAGTTAGTGTGGAGAGAAAGGAAGACTCAGGCAGTCGTTGGCACAGATCACACCTCCACAATTCAGCTGGCTCCAGATGGACGGACTAGAGGATAGACGGGCAGACAGCGAGAAGAGGGGGAGACGCATAAACACACAAGATATTCACAGGCACTGCCGCACCACCTCCTGCTTGCTGAGTGACGCTGCAAAAGGAAGGAGCAGCGAGGGGATGCCAGAAGATGAATAACAGACAAATAATATCGAACAGTCAGATGTGAGAGAGAAAAGGAGAGGAGAAATTCAGCCAAGACTACATAGCACAGACTAAGCTGGAAGTCAGACAGTCAGTCAGACGGTCAGACTCGGACAAGAAGGAAAACCTTCAGTCGCCACGCAGACGAAACAGAGAGAGAAGCCTGAGTGTTCACAGCACTCCTGCAGACAGACCAGTGGGGATGCTGGGTTAGAGACTGTGTCAAACAAAAACACAACCCATAACATTGTGCCGTGCAGAAAAGCCACATGCACCGTGATTCTCTGCCTCCAGCAATACAAAGGTTAATCGTCTGACACATGTCCACACACACATACACTGTGAAGATCAACACACACACACCAACACTGCTCTGCCACTGGCATAGACACACACAGCCAGAGAGAGAGAGAGAGGGAGGGAGAGGAGGAGTAGGGATGGAAAGATGGAGAGAGGATGTGATTTGGGAGGAGGTGTGAATAACTGCTCGGCTAAAATACTGGACTAGATTCACAAACATGGATTAAACTTGTGCCCCTGAGCAGAGATTTAGTCGTATAACTACGGGGCTCTGGTGTGAGAGAGAATGTGTGTGTGTGTGTGTGTTTGGAGGTGGTTTGAAACAGAAACTAGACAAGCTTAAAAGTTTTGTCTATAATCCATAATGTCTCTGTGAAACTAAACTACACTTTATTGACCAGTCTGAATGAAGGTTACACTTGGTTTCTCTTTCTAAGACTCAAAATGATGCACAGAATGTTAGAAATGTTCATGTTAAAAATCAAGCAGGATTCCCACTCTTTTAAAGATTTAAGATACTTTCAAATTGTCCCTATAATTCCAGGCCTTCCAGCATGTGTGGGTACCCCGACAATCACAGGCATAATCACAGTCAGTTAAGAAGTACTATTGAGAGTCTTTCCAGCAATTTGGAGCAAAACAAATGTAACTAAATTGGTGAGAATGTAAAGAGCTGCTTGTGTTTTTTTTATGTTCGGTGGCACACGCTGAGGTTTACGGGTGGTACAAGTAAAAAGACTCGGAGAGAGAGGATGAGGTGAAACAGGGGACACAGGTGGTTGGGGGAGAGTTGGTTGTGGTGGGGGAGAGAAGTGCAGTGGCAGAGAGAGCGATGGATTTAATGATACCTGCACGCTGGGAAGGGGCTGGAGCAGGACTGAGCTGGATCACGATGACTAGACAGAAGAAAGAAAATATACACACACACACACATTACTGCACTGTACTACAGAGACGATCACACGTGCGCACACACTCCACCAACACACAAGCTTTCAGACTTCTACAAATCACACAAATTTGAGCAGTGAATAAAGTATAATTCCGGCGTTAATCTCTTTTTGTCTTATGGCTTGCACATCCTATGGGAAGATCAAAATCATTGCATTAGTGGGTCTCTCCAACCTACTACCATGCCTGTGGTACTCGGCCCCAAGCTCACTGGTTCCTACTGGAGTCATTAATCTTTAAAAACAGGTGAGAAACATATTGTTTGTCCTATAGACAGCTAGAGACTGTGGTTTTTACTGGGGGGTATTTTCATTTGCAGATTAATACACATTTGTTGCTCTGGTGGATAATTATGGCAATAAGATTTTGTAGATGTCAACTCAAAATAAGCTCAATTTAATTTCCATCATTAGCAATATAGCACAGGTTCAAGCAGAGTGAGGAGGTATGACACATAATCAATCTCAAAGCTTATTGGCTATTGTCTGACGATGAAAAAGCCTATGGGGATAACGGCCAATATTTTGGGCTTTGTGTGCCATTGACTTTCCAGACTTTCCATTTCTTTTTTAATCACACGAGTCAAACGTTTCTCCACACAACACACAAACAGTGAACTGTCTTTAAAAGAGAATTGATAAAGAATTAATAATGTTATTTTTATCGTGACAATTATCGATATCAACTGACTCATTTTATCTTGTCCAGCTCTAATGAAAGCACAGGTCACCCACTGCTGCAGTGTGGCGCACTGGTGTGTTTGAAATAGGGATGTCTCTATTTTTCCCAGATTTATAATGTTATAATTCACATTGGACATAAAGGAACAGTAATCTGCAAGGTGAATTGAGGGTATGAATATGTGGTGCACTAAATATGGAGTCAGCACTCCACAGTGAGTGAATGAAAGCAAATATTTAGTTTTTGGTCCATCAGTTCATTCGTTGAGTCTATTCTTGGTTTATGTCGGCAATAAGAGAAAGAGAGAATAACGCCAACCTTACATTTCACTCATGCACCCTTTCATTCTCACACGCAGCTAATGTGAATTCACAATACAGTATTTTTCAAAAGAACATAAGGGGAAGAGAATGAAGCAGGATTGAGGTGAAAGTCTCTCAAACCTCACGTGGCTGAGAGAGATGATCTGCGGGAAAGAATGATCATCAGTGACATTATTGTGCAAAGACAATATCACAGGCTGCTGATAACACTAAGTGTGTGTCTGTCTCCATCAACAGTGTTGTACACACTTCCCTGCTGAACTACCTTTGACTTGTCTGCTCTCACACAGCGTTACTGCTTCACCATTTCTTTCAACACTGCATCCAATGGAAACTGCGAGCGGCTTTACTCCGGGAGACCCGTTCAGAGGAGCCCGAGTTTACAACGCGGCACCAACGTTTGTTTGACGTTAGCTAACGTTAGATGCGGTAGCTGCTGCCACAAATTAGCGTCTTGTTCGTCAAGGTTCAAAAGTGGCAGGAAAAAACCGGCCTGCCGCCAACAGCCCTGAACAAACACACCATTTCATATTCGTGAGACACTGTGGAGTCGCTTGGGTGGAATGGCACCTCTGTAATATTCACGTTCACAGTGTAGGGACGGCGTGAAATGTTCAGACTGACGCTGGGCCTGCCACCGACTATCACTCAGGGTGCTAGCCCGTTAGCCTAGCATGTTTGACAGCACTGAATCAAAACAGATTTCGGGACGTGACTGGCAGCGACATATTTCATGACAGCTCTCCGGGGTTTTTCCATTTTGGCTTCAACCTCTGTGCGAATCGTCCCAATGGTTAATGACGTGATTTAACCCCCCTCAAAAGAATCTAGCGACCCAGCCGAGTCGGTGTTTGTTTATGTAGCTAGCCTGTTAGCAGGTAGTAGCTCGGAGCACCCCGCACTCCTTCCCCTCCCTCCCTCCGCCTCTGCGATCTTTCCCCGGCTATTCTGGCCGTTACCGACTCCCCGGTCCTCCCCGGTGGACACTCACTGGGCCTGGGACGTGACCGGTGCGGACTCATGTCGATGTTCAGGTCGATCCTCCGGCGAGCTTCTTCATTCTCCAGCTTTAGCTTCTCCTCGATTCGCGACAGCCTCTGTTCCAGCGACGACATCTTGAAAAATTGAGCACCATGTAGTTCCCAGCAGAGTCTCTACTCCCCCCTCTCTCTACTCCCCCTCTCTCTCCCTGTGGCAGGCAGGGCAACGCACGCACGCACACGCGCGCTCGCACGCACGCACACACACACACACACACACACACACACACACACTGCAGTATTATCCCACCTCTGTCCTCATGCACCTTTATTATTCCATACGACACAGTCATTCCTATACAGCCAATAACAGCTAATGGTCACATCTTATATATCATAATAGACGTGTGCTGTATATGATAATAGTCCTGTGTTATATATGATAAGCCATGTGTTATATACACAGAATAGTCCTGTGTTATATATGATAAGCCATGTGTTATATACACAGATTAGTCCTGTGTTATATTTGATAAGATATAATATACGATAATGTTTGGTTGAAGATAAAAACCACGATGTAATACAAACGTTGACCTATTAGAAATCTTCTCGTGTTTGATAAATCAAGGATCTGTTCATAAATGGTTCTGGACATTATCTTCAGCCCACAGCCCCGGGTCCCCTCATGTCCTCTATGACTCCCCTGCTGAGATCCTAGACTCAAACCTCAAGCAGCTACTGTGTCGTGGAAGTGAGGAATAATATCAGATTGATGGCATCTCGTCATAAATTAACAAATTAACCAGCAAACATTTTTATAGTCAAATAAATTGTCATTTTTATGGTGAGGACTTTTTGTGACGACAGGTGACCTCTTGGTTTTAATCACTGTATGCTGTCTTATGTTTAACACACTCATTTGCTGACATTCAGTAGAGTATGTATGCCTGCATGTGGGTTTAATGTAATATTGGAAACCTGTTAGGATTTTCTGTTATCACAGAGCTGAGACTTTGAGGCTTTTAGGATAGGTCACATGATCAGTCAATAGATAGATAATTAAAAAGCAACAGTTTTAATAACTATTTGATAAACAATGCTACCCTTGGCAAGTTTTGACGAGGACTTTGATCCACTTAACAATGAGTTGTTTGAGAGTAATATTCAAACTGAAACATATTCAACTCAAAAAGAATCTTGTACAAAGATAAGAAATGGATATATTATCACACCAAGGTCATTAAAAACCAGTGTTTATCTCCAATATTCATCAAGGAAACCTTCAAAATATCTAAAATTCTCAAAGGACTTGAATGGTGTATTAGTTACAGTGGCAGCTTTGGAGCTGTTGAGCTGTGTTTCAGTTGAATGAGTAGTTCAGGGACTACACAGTCAGGAAATTGATAGGCAGGTTTTTTTCGCAACATGAAAACCACGTCATCGCCTGGTCAAGGAGTCAAACAGAATGAATCACAATGTGAGGCTGCAGGGGGCGCTGTTGCTTGGTACAAAGTGACAGTCTTCAAAGTTGATAAAACATAAGTCAATGACCAGTTCAGATCCAAACACATTGATTTAAAATGTATTTCTACACTTGTAACCATCACAAATACACACAAATAGACATTGAGTAGTTGTTTTGTTTTACTGAAATGTATCTGACGCGTTATTGCAGGATTCTCGTCTTCACTCTCCAGTATCTGTACGTGAATGAACTCTCCCATGAACATACCAACAATTAGCTTCACTCCAGATTTTCTTTATAAAATGAATCATCTCATTCTCTCACATGGTTTTTGTATTGTCTTACACAAGAGAAGGTAAAATCGACACCATCATACAAGCTTCACATCAAATGTCTCCTGTACTCAGAGATATTTCAATGTTAACAGACGTTTATACCACTGGCTCATATGTTTCCAACACTTACTTTCCCTCAGATGATAGTTTTTCATGTAGAAATGTATTGCTAAGAGAACTCGTTTGCTCGGATCAAAGGCTGCGTTCACTGCAGCAAACTCTCCAATTCATTCTACTGTGGAAAAGTGGCTGGTGAGGTTTGTTTTGCTTGTGATGCCACCCAGAATTTTTAAAACAGTACTAAGATATCAGTCAGTTTCAGTTAGAAGAAAGATAATGTTATCGCTCTGATGAAAACCAAACCCTGCAGCAGGTTGATTTAAACCTGTGGTTGGCTAGAGTTTTTAAAAACAGACATTAAAACAAATGCTACAGCCAGTGTTCGATGAGTTTAAAGTCTGATGTAATCACTTACTCCATGTTAACAAAGGTCTGCTAGCATCTCGAAAACAGGAGGAATGTGTCAAACCCATAAAGGACAATCTTTTTTCAACTTTTTCAAGTCTTAGTGTATTTTTTTTCTGACAAAAAAAACAAACAATAACCTGCTTGCAACATAGCTTTTACGCCCATGGTTTTGTGTCTGTTTGCTACACATGCTTATATCAAATGTGTGTAATACCCAAACATCCCAAATAAAAAAGCACACATTAAGTATGTGCAAGGTATTGAACAATGCATCGACAGTCATCAAATATGGGGCATGAAAAGTCCACTATCAGACAGTGGTTTTTTACCCTATAGTTAACTCATAATACGCCGAGCATGAGTCTGCAGTCTGCAGGTCGTCATGATACGAATGCTGGAAAAGCTCCAAGCATATATTTACTCTGAACGTTTAATTCCACTCTGACTAGCAAATCTTCTTTTTTTATTAAAAAGAGTATTTCTGCAGCACGTCGTTATCGCTGCTCCAAAATATTAAAACAAAAAGGCTTCTCCGTGGATAAAACACAAGTACAAATGTAAGGCATCGGTATAAGAGGACACTGAGCAACCTCCAAACAGTCAACAGTAAAAAGAACCTGTCCCCTCACAGCTGCACAGGTGACGACACTGACACGTAAGAGGATCGGAGGAGGCCTGTTTCAAAAGTAATGTTTGTAAGATACACAAGTCACTGGTGTGTTGTACAATGATTGTAGTGGGGCTCTCTGTTCATCCTTCATTCAAGATAGAACATTTAACCCCATCAGCTATCTGTCCCAACTTTTACTTCCTCTGTTCTCAATCTTTAAAACCTTCACATAAAAAACAGACTTCTTTCTGTCTCTCCACATTCATTCACAGTGTAATTAATGGCAGAAAAAACAGTCAGTGGACAGTTAGACTAGACTGCCGGTCCGCTCTGACGGAAGCCGCCATGAAGCTTGAACATTCCTCGAGGTGTGTGAGGCGACAGGTCCACTAGCAGAGGTCTGAGACATAGTCAAAGTCCCGGAAGCTGTCCTGGTCTTTGCGGGAGAGCACGCGGGGCTCCCGGGGAGGCGTGAGGGTGGGAAGTTCGGTGGTGAACTCCTCATCGAAGTTACTGACATCTTCTTTGCTGCCGATGGAGGGGATGAAGGGAGGGGGCACTGTTCTTTGCAGCAACGCCTCCCAGTCCACATTCTGAATGGAGATAGAGGAACAGAGATGGAAAATAATTTAGAGATGAAAAAATTTACTGATCTTTCTTAGTTCTTCACATATTTGCTTTCAAGAGCCAAAAAAGACTTACTCTTTTTCAAGGCTCTACATTCACCTGTGTTTTAGAAACTGACATGTGCACAAGTGGAGTCAGTGACTGTTGCTATTTATGAATGACTTCACCAACCTCTTGCCTTCTTCACAACTGATTCGATCTGTTACTGTCGGTACAAACTGAATATTTCCTGTACAATAAGGTATGGGCTGTTTTTTACCTCTGGCAAGGATGTTATGTCTGTTAGTTGGCAGGATTATGCAAAAAACTACAGAGAGGATTACCACGAAACTTGAGGGAAGGATGTGGTATGTTTCAGTGGTTCAAGGCATTCAAAAAAAATATTTAACATTGTGAGATAAGAAGTTTTCAACATTTTTGGTTGATGAAAATAATTCATAGACCTTGAAGAAAAAAAAAACAAAGTTTTGAAAATTGAGTGTGTGCAATTTGCTGCAGATCCAAAACCGGAACCAGTGAATTTGAATATGTGGTTTCGTAAGGGGACTGTTGGGCCTTGGTGGAGGTTTGCTCTCTCTGAGTCCTGTTCTAGTTTTGCTATTTGGTCGTAGATTTTTACTGCACGTGTGTAAACCACTCTCTTAAACCCTGCCATGCGCCTCTGTGGATAAACACTTGCTCTGGGTTTGGGTGAGCACAGTTTAAATGCTCACAAGCATTTCTTCTCATCCATATAAAAAAAGAAAGCATGCGTGGACTTACTCTGAAAAATGGCTGCTTCTTCACCTCCTCTGCATCCTTCTCACCAGAGCCCAGTCTTCTCTCTGGGTTCCTCCTTAATAGCTGCTCGTGACAACACACACACACACAACACGATGAGGATATTATTAACTTTTTTCCAGTTTGTCAACTTCTAACATGTGATTAGTTTTTGTTATGATTGTGTTGTGTGTATTTTCACCCTTCTCATGATGCCGATGGCCTCGGTGGAGAGGAAGCGTGGGTAGCGTACTTCATCATTCACAATGCTGTCAAACACCTCCTCCTCATCGTCTCCTGGGAACGGAGACTACACACACACACACACACACACACACACACACACACACACACATACACACACACAGATACACAATGTACACTTAACTCAATAAAATCTACATTACTAATGTTAACCAAATATACGCCCATTCCTCTTTGCACAGGTATGTATGAAGATAACTAAAGCATGTAGATACAAAATATTATATCTTTTATTTCCCCATTTTAAGATAAAATATAATTTGATAATGAAAACTTGATGAAATGCTTTCACAACAGCTGTTTGCAAAGGCCAGGAGTGAATTCAGAATTCTCTAAAATACATGTGATATCAACCTCACAACTTTGTAAAGTGTGTTCAAATGAACATTTAGTTAGCTATTAGCCCATGGACACTGTAAAATCTTTGTGTATGTGAACATGAGTTAGTTCTCACCTCTCCCACCAACATCTCATAGATGAGGACCCCGAGTCCCCACCAGTCCACTGCTCGGGTATAGGATGTATCTGTCAGGACCTCAGGGGCCAAAAACTCAGGGGTCCCACAGAAGGTGCTGGTCCGGTCACCGTAACCCATTCCTACACACAGAGGCAGAAAGGTGAAATTGTGGCTGAACCCTTAAAGGCAAACTGAACTCAGACAGTCCATCTGTCAATGACATAAATATCCACCTTCTTTACACAGTCCAAAGTCAGCGATCTTCACATAACCATCTGTGTCAAGCAGCAGGTTGTCGAGCTTGAGGTCTCTGGAAGAGAAGGAAAGTGAAAAGACGTGGGTGAGGATCCGTGTCTGGTTACAGTATCTCACTAAGCACAGCACTGAGTACACAAAGAGATTAAGAGATATAAAAGGAAAAAATCAAATACTCAAAAACTTGATGGGAAAATAGAATCAAAGTCAAAGGGACAATTGAAGAACAGAATTTAAGAAGATTTATTGTCAGTTATTTGGAAGCTTCTTTGTTTGGTGGCCCTGTGGAACAGTTAACTATTGAGATCAGACAACATCATTAGTATCTTTTAAATCTCTTCTTAAAACATTTCATCACAAAACTTTTATGAATATATGACATATGATGTGTTTTATTTGTGTGTAAAACTTAATTTTATTCCTTTCCATTTTGTGAACGGATCATTATTGTCTTTTTTAGATTGTTAGTCTTTTAATCTCAATTTTTTCTATTAAGCCCTTAGTAGTCTTCTTATAGTCAGAATTTTGCTCCTGGACATAGAAGATGTGAAGGTACTTTTGCAGCTCAGCTGTTGGGTCAGCGGGGTATGTTCTGGTTCCACTCACCTGTACACAATCTTATGGTCATGAAGGAACTGCAGTCCAAGAACCACGCAGGCAGCATAAAACCTGAGGTTAAACCAAAGAAACACTATTAAACAGCAGCACTAACAAAACAGCACTAACTTTGCTCTCAGGCCACGAGCGACCAAAACCAAAACTACTGTCCGAGGGCTGACAACCAGCTGCTCGCCAGCTGCTGCCTGAACTGATACTGCTCTAAAAAAGGGATGCTGGTGTTACAGCTGAGGGGCACTGCTTGTGTGGATGTAGAACAAAAGATGACACACAACATAAAAACAATTGCTACTATAGTTATCATACAATAGTTAGGTTTTCAGTTTAATGCCCTGCAGTCAAAAACAATACTTTTCATTATCTGAGTCAGTTGCAATTGATATTTTCCGCAACCTTTCCTGTCAGACGCCCCCCTCAAATTTTCTAGAGTTCATCTCTGTTTTGAAACATTTTCAGGGTGTTAGAGGTTTAAGAATTCATTTTTTCAACAATCAGGACTTAACAGACTTTTGTTCAAGCCTGAATTTGTGGAATATGTAAACAAATAGTAATATATAAAATAAAAATAATAAAATAATACAAACAAGCCTCAAATTTTAAAGTGAGTTACGTACACAGCTCTTGGCTCTGTGAAGACGTCTGTGTGGATGTGCATCATCAGGTCTCCTCCTGCTGTGTACTCCATAACAAAACACACGTGTTCTGCTGTCTGGAAACACGCAAACAGGTTGACCAGGAAGGGATGGTGCGACATGTTCACGATCTCAAAGATGCGCTTCTCGCACATCAGACTAGGGGAAGGAAAAGTAAATAGGTGGAAAGGAGTTGATCAGCAGAGAAAAGAGGAAAAAGGGGAAGAGAGGAAATGAAGAGAGGAGAGGAAAAGAGCAGAAAGAAAAATTAGACACATTTATATATAATTAGATGGTATTTACTGTGGTCGATGACACACCCACACTCAGCCCACAGATGAACTGTAATCATGGTGATTCAAGACACAGCAACACAGATTAATGCAGTGAACTACAGAGGAGGAGAAATGCAGGGAGGATCCAGGCTGAAAAACAGCAACCAAACACACCCAAACACAGGACCACAAAAACACACCTCTCCACCTCATCCCGGGCCATGATATCTCCCTTCTTCAGAGCTTTGATGGCATACATCGTGCCGGTTTTCTTGTACTCTGACAACAACACCTAGAGGCAGACAAACACGAGCAGCAAAAAGTGACTTTGTTTTTCTCTTTTAAAATGTACAAAATCCGTAAAGTACAAACTGAAAATGTGTAGATATACAACTTATCAAGACGTTTTAAAAAGGTCAGATTTAGATGCATTAAACCAAACATTTTCTGGTAATGAGATAATTATTATGTCCCTTTCAGTCCAAAGCTTTTCGTGACAATAGCTGAAGACATTTGTTCCCACATTGAGCAGCTTTCTTCTTTGTCTTAATGCTGACCTGTCTTTTTGATTCCAAGTTAAAAGGTCTCATTGATAAAGAAAAAAAAAGCTCTACTAAGAAACTGTACCTTCCCAAAGTGTCCCCTGCCCAATACAGCGATCAGCCTGAAGTCCTGCAGGGACAGAGGACCTTTTCTCTGCTTACTGGACAGATGGACACACAGTCAAAATGATTATTTTACAGTGGATAATAAAATACAAAAAAACCGACATTGACACATATCGATTGCTCTTAATTCATGTCAGCATCAATTGTCATGTGAGACACTGGGTCAAGTGTTCTGTGCTCAAAGTATTTAAATATAACATCTGAGACAAATAGATAGAACTGGTCATTGCATAAAAAGGTGGAAATAAAAACATTATCTGTCTTAATAAGCCCTGACAGTATGACAGAGATCACATATGACTAATCTCTGGATCCTGAAACTGGAGCAGCCAAGAGGTTATTCATTATTTTCTTACTATGACACGTCCAAATGTGAATCTTAAACAGTCAAGAACAGACAAACATACTATATACAGAAAATATCAGACTAAACCTGTGTTGAACATATTTATATATATATATATATATATATATATATATATACACACAAACACACATATAAACATACACGCTCTATATATACACATATATATATATATATATATTTAAAAACTGCATATGAACACATTGTGACTGTGTGCAAGTGTGTACCTGCTAACAGGTGGGGTTTGGACAGGGCACTCAGGGGTGAGGTCTGGGGGGGAGAAGGGCTCAATGACTGGAAGCCGGTCCTGGTGGGAGACATGCAAGGAAAGAGACAAACGAAAAAAGATGCAGAGACACAGAGACGGAAAGAGGAGAGGACGGAAGACGAAAGACATGGTTTTACAACAGCTTGGATGTGACATACTGTACAAACAGCACGTTCACTGATTCACACTCTGCTCTGCACTTAAAACCTGACAGTTTCTGGAGACACTGTGGTCAAGAATCAAGACAATCACACCGGGTGTTCTGTCATACATGTGTCTAGAGAAGAGATGTTATGATTACATTACATGACGCTTTTTATCCAAAGCGACTTACAGTTAGTGCATCCAACATCTATGAGGGGCCATTTTTGGTGGGGTTTAGCATCTTGCCCAAGGAGCATGGGCTGGGATTCAAGCTGCTGATCTACTGGTTGGAGGACAAGTGCTCCACCCCCTCAGCCACAGCCGCCCCACAAACCTGCTGTCATATTAACTAAATGTATGTAATGATCAAGACCCTTTTTAGTTTGGGCTTTCTGGGTTCACTGGGCTTACAGAGCAAAATAAAATAAATGGATGGATATATCTAAAACAGCAGTTTTTTATAGATTGATAATATAACTAATACATATTAATATAACCAATAATATATTTATTTATTTAACAGTTTTATTTCTGTATGCTCTTCATGGGGCCTACCTGAAAATATTTGTCTGGTTAATTTGTAATATTGACGACTTCTTTAAAATTTGTACAAACAGAAATCTGAACTACATTTGTTTAACCTTAAAATAAAGTCCAATCTTAAACTGAATTGTTAATAAAAACCAATTTTTTTACATTTTTTAATTATGGATTAATATGTTCAACACAGATCAAATGGGTAAAACAAACAGTTACTCTTTTCTCAATGTATGGATCAAGACCTTTTTAATTTCATTTTTCAATAGATGGATTTTCTTTGTCCCGTACTGACCACAGTGGCTTTACTACAGTAGACCCAACCCCTCAAACACACCTCCCCCATTTCCTGGGCGTCCTCTGTCTCTGTCTGTCTCACCGGAGTGTGTGTGTCCGTGTCTCTCTTGTAATCGCCTCTTATCGGAGAGTCGCTGTCCAGACTCAACTTCTCCACAGAGATCTCCCTGAAAAATTCACACAGAGATACACACATGCACGAACAGGCCAACACAGCGAAGCAGACGGACAGATGAACAGACAAGAACAGAACACAGAGGGGTTGTTAGACACGGGGCAGAGAAAGCATCACATGCTTTATTCTCTGCCAGGAAACACAAGGAATAAGGTTCAAGGAATGCTGCAGCTGTTTGATAGCAAAGTCTCGCTGACAGCTATCAAACGTCACATGTAGATGATGAATGAGAGTGTGTTTGAGTGAGTGTGTGTGTGAACACCTCTGTGGCTTAGGCACGATTTACTGGTGTATCTCACCCGGAGTTAAGTGTTAGACTGTGCGCGTTGGGACTGTAGGTTCCTGAGTTGTTGACAGTGGGAATGGCGTTTCGCAGCAGCCTCACCCATGTCCCGATATCCACATTCATTTGGCGAGCCCGAAGGAATGCCTTGCCTGGAAACGCACGCACGCACACACACACATGCACACACACACACACACACACACACAACACACACACAACAGATACCATCAATATATTATATTATTCATGAGTTTCTCTCATTGTTTATTACCTCTGCCAAGAAGGTAATATTGGTCACTGGAAATAAAATGAGAGGTTTTCCGAAACTAGTTTTTGCTTCATGCCTGCTTTTAAATATATTTCTTGTTTGAGTGAGGTACTTTATAACTGTGTTTCGACAAATGCTGCATGAATAATCATGAAGACACAATGTCAGTCACCACTAGAGGGTGCTGTGGTCTAAATGAGAATACAGTGGACGGCAGCGTGCTTTGCTTCTGGCCATGAAGATAGAACCTGTTTGGACACAACTTATTTGCACTAAATGTTTCTATGTATGAATTTTTCAGAGCAGAAAAATAACTTGTGAAAACGCTGAAATTTCTCAATTCAGATTATCTGTCTTTGTCTCCTGTCTGCTATGCCTCGTCCTCACCTTGCTGCTTAGAAAATATTTTCTTCTGCCTCTGGAGACGAGGAACTCTCTCAATTACTGGGTTAAAGAAGGTCACCTGGAAAAAAACGCACACACACGCACGCACGCACACACACACACACACAAACATGAAACATGGAAAATACACAGCAGCCAGGTATCACACTTAGATGGTTGTACCTTTGAAGTATGCTATATCAAAGCGGTGTTGCACAGGTGCATCTGACAGCCTGTGTGTGTGTGTGTGTGTGTGTGGGTAGGTGTATATGCGCACATTTGAATATCTTTGGATATATTTAGAGCACTTTCATAGATAGGTGTCATGTATGCAGGGACATCTGAGTGTGTACCTCAGCCAGCAGCAGGCCGTGAGGCTCCAGCTCCAGCTGAACTCTGTGTTTCTGGTTGTCCAGGAACTCCTCCAGCTTCAGGTACTTCAAAGCGCACAGCGAGCGATAATCCTTCCAGTAAACTGCGATCTCCATCTCTCGTGTCTGAAACATACACAGACACACGACAGTGGTCAACAGTTACATGCAAACAGACACATGGAAAGAGCAGTTTTACTTTATTGAAAGGACACTTGCATGCACTCTACTAGTTTATGTGTATATCTACTAACCCTTTCCAGCTCCACAGTAAAAGTCTGGTCCCAGGCCTGTTCTCCCACAGTCCTCCAGGATGTCTGGCCGACCACTGTGTTATCCAGCTTCAGCACAGCACTCACCTCAGCTGCACACACACATACATACACACTTATTTCCTCCATAGGCAACATTCCTTTACCAGTATAGAAATGAAAGCTACAGCTTACTCAATAATACATAATACAATTTTAGTATTGATTAATGTCTGTCATTAATTTCTCTGGAGAAACCACAGGAAGTGCAAGATGATAACAACATGGTTTGTGAATTGCCAACTCAGGACATTGAGGTAATCCAGAAAAATTTGCTGATGCTGCTGTGCCCTGATGTGTGAGTGCTGAACTACAGCGGCCAACCTCAGCAACCTAAAGCACATACTGGCTCAGCCACAACGTACATCTACATTTAACGTAGTTACTAGGGATTGGTAATGTTGCTATACTGCACTGAAAAAGACACTGATAGTACAGGAAATATATCTAGATTTAAATCAATGAATTAAGTTTCTAGAGAGGTGCAATGTTAAGTTAAATCAAAAGAGCCTATTTATTTTTAAAGCTGTTGAAGTGAATGTCCCTCAGATGGAAAAACACTTACATGAGAGCTCATCTGTCTTGCTGGGCGTCTTCCCACTGACTGAGCCGCTTCGTCCATAGAGTCCTTTGCTACCCCTCATGAAAGACCTTGTGTCTCCAGGGCTGTGACAGGGCAGCATGACAGCCGTCCCTTTATTGCGACCTGGGACCACCTCCAACAACCCCACACAGCCCAGCAGCTGCACCTGCAGGGTACCTGGAGGCAGAAGAAAACTACTCAGGTGCAACCAACTATGGAACAAAACACCAGCAGACCATAAATGAAAAGAAGAATTTCATTCAGAATTTGTCAAGACACATTGATAAAGTGTACATAAACAGAATTTAGAAAGAATCAGCCTGAAAATCAATGACCAGCCATTACGAACCTGTCATACATTAATATATGGGCTCCCATCACATACATGGGTTATAATGCTCATTTTTACTGAACTATAAGGTATAATAAACATACAGACCCTGTACCATGGCAAAAATATTAATCAAATTTCTCATGCTAGACTAAAAACAAGTATGAAATTAAATTTTATACATCTACACACAGAGTGTTAACAGGCTGCTTTGTAAATATAAAAATGAATGAAAACGAAAAATGAATCAAACATCCTGCAAATTCTCTTTGATACATTCTGTGCACATAGGCAGTTTAAACCATGGCATGTGAATGCAGTATTTCAGGTTTCAGGTCTGATATGTTTGCCAATAGGATTTAGGGATGTTACTGTGATAATACAAATGTTTTAAGGTTTTGCGATTGTTTTTTTCCAGTGTTTAAGTCAGTATGTATGTACTATTATACCCCTGTTGGGTAAGCTTGCTTGAATTCGGCCCGTATAGCTTTGTTTTGTGTAACATACCAGTGAGGGGTGAGGGTTTGTTGAGGGTGCTGTACTGGTTGTGCAGGTAGGGGGCACCGTGGCGGGAACTGAAGGCAGGGGAGGAGGCCAGGACCAGCTCCTCTTTGATGATGTTGGCCTTGGGGTGGTCCTCTGGCAGCTCCGCCAGACGCTGGTCCAGAGAGTCTCTCAGCAGGTCCAACCGCTGAGACGCCTCGCTCAGGCGAGACTGCGCCTGCAAAGCATCAACACAGTGCTGGTGTGACGCACCTTTACATCCACTGAGTGATGGCTTAAATAGTTCGATGGACCCTCAATTAACTATCAACTCTTTATCCAATCCCACACAATCTATCCCGACTTTCATTAGTCACATTTCACAACAGTAAACAACCACTTCAATATTTGCATTGCATTAAATTATTAGTTTCTAAAACATAAGCCAAAACCTCAAGACTGAAAACTGGGTGTAACAGGTTTTTGTTTGAAAACACTTGAGACTTATTGGTGAGTTTTAATGACCAGAAATCACAAAGAACTGGTGCGTTACTGGTACAACAACCTTTTGATCACAAAAACAGATACACATACTTAGAGTGAGATTGTGCAGCAGCCGAATCTGCTTTGTGAAATATCTAATATATAAAATCGAATCGATCTCAGCCAGACACCATATCATGTCATAATTGTGTAATATTTGTGTTTAGTACAAAACACATTCAAGGGGAAGAGTTGAGACAAGCAATCAACACCAAAGACTAGAATTAATAACTTGTGGTTGTTTGCTCTGCCAACCAAGTTCCAGTTTACAATCATGTCCATCCAGACTAATGTAATATATGTAAGACTTACCTCAGACAGGGCTTTCTTGTCCTGAACCTTGCTGGCCCCCAGAAGCCTGAGCACATTTTTGGCCCCCTCAGCAACAGCGTGTTCCACCCTGTAGTGATGCCTCAACTCTTCAATGCGCAGCTCCACCCCGCACATGTCCTGGTTACCTGCAACATGGAGTGGACAAATACCATTATTACGGTGGATGCAAGATATTGTACAATGCAGATTGCAAAAGACTCACTGTTTCATGTCTGGATCTTTTTATCAGTTATGTTCTATAGTTAAATTTTGAAATTCAAGTTGTTTGTTTTGGCAGCAGTGTGTTATAGGGCACACTAAGGATGGTTAATGCCTTAATGCATGTCTTGCATTACACAAGAGTCAGACAGAGAAAACATTAGCAGTGCCTAGAGGGAGGTAAACAGCCTCTGATATCTCTTCAGTAAGCAGCATTTACTTTAGCTCCAGCCTGTTTCTAAATGGTTTTTTCCTCTTAACTTGAAAATAAAACAGAGAAATAAAACTATCAAACTCGCTTGTGAATTTCTATTTTTATAACTCTTATTATGAAACATATGATCTTGATATCACAGTTAATGCAATATATAAATAACAAACTTATCATATACTGGAAACAAAAGGGGCTAAAATTTAAGAAAGGTTAAATGTTTGAGATTATACATATTTTCATATCTTCAGTGATTTTCCACTGTAGTGAGCATTTGTGACAATTTTAAAAGGATTCTCTCGAGGCCTAAAAATTCTAATCGTGTCATTGTTGAGTCCAAGTTAATGTTTTTGCCAAATGTAATGAAATTCTCTATGGGTGTTCCTGATATATCATGTTCATAAGAGCATAAGGTCACCATGAATGTGACCTTTGACAACCAAAATCTAATCATTTCATCCTTGAGTCCAACTGTTTTTATCAAATTTAAATGAATTCCCTTAAGATGTTCCTGAGATATCATGTTCACAAGAGTGGAACGGATGGACAGACAGACAACCTTTGGCCACTGGCTGTCTCCGACATGGAGGCATTCAAATAAACAAACAAACAATAAAAACCTCAAAGTTCCTCACAAAGTTCCAAAGTTCCTCAGACATGGGGTCAGCCTCAAAGTTGCACCATCAAAGCAAAATAACAGCTAAGTAGTGAACCTAATGGTACGGCAGCCTCTCACAGTGGTTAAAAAACACAATGGAGCACACACAGACAAGAGCAGGAGGCCTGAGATGAGGTTCAGGACAATATGATAAATAAGATTGAAAAAGGTGCATTTGACTTTCAAATGACTGGGTTAGTGAGGAAGAAGGACAGAAGGACACCGAGGAGTGATTCAAATGACTTTTATGAGTTATGAGCTGTTCAGAGCGCTGCATGAGACAGGAGGAGAAGAAGAAAGGAAAAGAGAGGGGGGTAGGGGGGAGATGGATATGGATGCTTTTATCTCCTAATAAGGTGTTCTGCCTGGAGCCCAGACCCTGCTAGATGACCCCTCCAGCGGGTGTGGTGCCTGGAGACTGTCTGTCTGTGTACACTATACACACAACCCGGTGTGTGTGTGTGTGTAGTTTAAAGGAGAGAGTGAATAATCAAGAAAAATCAAGAGACTGTGTAGGACACTGGCACAACATTAGAATTAAAGTACTGAAGGTAAAAGTTATGTTGAAGCTATCATTACAAACAATAACATACCTATTGAGTAAGTGCAGTAATGCACATAATGTATGATTTATGTTAAGATTTTTAAGACCTAATCTATTATAAGAGCACTCCACTTGCTAGAACATCACCAAATAAAAAACAATCAAAACTGATAATGCAGAACTAGAGAGACATTCTCTCTTTTTATTCTACAGATCCTTCTTTCTTTTCAAAACCTGGCACCTAACACACCTACATCGTTACTCGCAATGCAGGTCATAGTTTTCAGCCCTAACCGATGCTAATTCGAGTGACAGCGCCAGAGGCTTTTAATCAGATTTCACGCAGCTTCCTCTGGAGTCACAAGTTGTAGTACTTCCCAAGAATACGAAACAATTGCTGCTCTCAATGGTCATTTACATCCATACTATTTTTATCAGGTTACACAGACAGATACAGTATGGCCTTAAAAGGCCCTAAAATAACCCTTCCAAAATAGCCATTATCTTCTTGGCCTTAAAAGACACCCACTTTCCTCACAGCCATCAGCTCCGTCAGTCTGACATTAGCAGTATGGTCCCAAAGGGAACACACAATCTTTAAAATCTGTGTTTTACTTCTACCCTCTCCCACTGGTCCCTCCCTGCTGCAGCTTTCTTCACCGCCAGAGGGGCCATACTGCTGCACAGCCCTACAGAGACTCATTCACCTGTTCTGAAATGACAATGGAGGAAGAACTGAAACTCACACGTTTGCTTGATTGGGTATTTCACCAGTTTAAGAATAAAATAGTCAAATAATCATATAACTGCGTTTTGCATATTGTGTTCGATTATATCAAAACTGCAACATCCACAAGATCCCAATCTGCTGCAATGTTGCTGCTTTACTTCTACAAACAGCACAATACTACTGTGCGTGTGTGTGTCAAAGAGAATATTCAGCATCTGGTCTCTTTGTTGAAAGACTGTTTTTATTTATTTATCTATTTTATTCTACATACGTGTGTGGATTTGACTAATGGTGGTGACACGCCAGGTGACCGTTTCACAGGCCTTTAATAACACACACACATATTTGCCCATCTCAACAACACACACACACACACGTGCACATACACACAGAGACACTTATCTCGAAACAATCATCTTCTTCCCAACAACAACCATGCTGGGAAAACAGTGAGACAGCACTTTAATTGATCTGTTTCTGTTATTGTGTGCCTGTGAATTTTGGAGCCACTGCTCAGAACAAAATGTTTGACATGCAGAGACAAAGAACGCAAGACTGCAGACTCCACAAGGACATGAACACGACCCAGTGAGGAGCATCCTGTCAGTGCCAGCTGCCCGTTCTCATAAACCACACAGGAAAACTTTGCACTTTTACATGTCTTCTATCTCAGGAAGCGTCTGAGACTTACAGCTGAGCTCACTTGACATTGACAGGTCAACAAAAAATCTTCAGTCAAGGAATAAATCCAGCATGTTTGTCTAGCATGTCTCGAGTGTTTTGTAGATATGTCACTTTGTCTGTTCCATGAATTATATTCAGTATAAATATACAGTATTATGATATTATGCAGGTATATTTTTCCAATGAGACTGTACTTGTACTTAAACTTAAATTTCAAGATTGTAGTGATTTCCCATTGCAATCACAGATTAAAACAAAATATTTGAATGTTGAATCAAACATTTACCAGCCACCATGTGAATAACACAACATGGCATTGACTTGTTGTGTAACACTATGGTCACAAGTGTGTTCAGCTATACTGGTACAACATTATAACCTAAGTGTCAGCAATACTTTGTATTCACTCATTTATCCAGTCACTCAAACTTACTCTGTGTGTCGTCATTGTGCTCGGTGGCCTGCACAGCCTTACGGATTTGCATGCGGATGATGTCGATTTTGGTCTTACTGTCCTGTAGCATCTGCTGGGCCGTCTGCAACATCTTCTTATCCTGATTAAAACAGGAACAAAACCATGAGCAAATCATATGGAATTCAGGTGGAAGCTAAAAAACAACCATAAAACTAGAAATATGTGTTTGAATGACAGAGCAATAATGTTGTCACTATGTCTTAGCAAGGTGAAGTGAAACAGACGCTGCGTAAACAAGGGGGAGGGGACATTTGAAGTAGCCAAGGGATAAGGTGCGCACAGGGGGAAGGGGGTCCGATGTACCAGAGGATGTTTGCATAGAGATAAACATCTGAGTTAACAAATTGAAAGGTTGTGGATCATGACTATATACTACTTAACATACACTGGCAGTTAACAGCCATGTGTATATTGTAGGTGTGTGTATGGACTGAGCCTGTGTCCTGTACCTTGGTGGATCCATTGGCGTAGATGGGGATCATGTTCTCGACCCCCTGTTTGACTTTGAGCTCAATGTTGAGCTGTCTCTCCAGGGCAGCAATGCGCTCCTTGTGGGCTGACGTTCGGCTCTCTGCCCCGGGAGACTGAGGGCACTCATCTGTGGAAGGAAGGAAACGTTTGGTGATGATATAAAAAGAAACAAGACGAGGGTTCACACACATGGGCTGCAAAACTTAAAATGCTCTTGAATTAATCTTATTTAATGTAAATTAATATTGTTTCATTCCAGGTTAATATCCTGGAATATGACTCATTGTCATGGTTGTCTGTGTGATTAGAGAGCTGCTGCAACACTGAACAACTAGACTGAAGCAATTCTTTGGCCTCTCCAAATGGTGTCCCACCCAGATGGAGCATGGAAAGTCATGAGTTCATTTTATTTTTCCACTAAGAGGCAGCCCAGATTCATCAAGGCTATGTTAGATCTAAATTCACTATGAGGATTTCAAAGTGTATATGGTTTTTAAGGACACAACTGTAAATGATCTACCATGAATTATGTTCAGCATTATTAAGACTTCGTGTCTTCAGGTTCAGAAAGTGTCATTTAGTTGAAACCATAGAAAAAAGCCTTCAAAGTACAACATATAATTGGATTAATACACATGAAATATCATTTATATATATCAAATAAAGTAGAAGCCCAAAGAACTCCCTGGCCAAAAGGAAAAACTTGAGGCCACCCACACTCAACGTTCAGAGGGGGAACATTATCCATTTATATAAAGGGCTTGCATTCTTTCAGATATTTGGGAATAAATCTAGTCAAAAGCAGATTTCTGGAATCCAAGAATAGTTTTTTAGAAATTAAACCAAATAAAAAAAACTATGCACCACAAATTTTCCTGAATCAAATTGTTCTATCCATTGATCTGTCACTTCGATGAGGCCAGTCCCTACTGAATGGTCATTGTGATATGTGATCAACTGACTGACATTAAACCAATAGTTTTCATATACAACCAAATCTGTTTACTTGTAGGTTTTTTGTTAAATGTGGGAATAAGACAAGTTCACTGTGAGGTGTTTTTTGCGATGAAGCTTAGCTTCATACTGAATTCAAGTGAAATTCCCCTTTCAATCTACCAATTATACAAATAGCTAAAGGGGCAGCAATCTGAGGAGCAGCACACCTCAATTAAATACATTGCAACCTGTAGCTTTACTAACAAGAATTGATTCTAACCAGTTGTGATTTTGTGTGTTAATGTGAAACATCTTTGGTTCTACCGGACACAAGGTAACAAAAGGACATGTTAGAGGTGATGACATAAGTTTCTAAAACATACCTTTATTCTCCTCTCCTCCCTTCACCACAATGTGGGCATCCAGTTCCTGCAGCTGAGCATGCAGATTGTCCACCCTGCGGTTTGAAGACCGTAACTGACTGTCCACCTGCAATAAAAATGTTTTACTTCTTCTTAGTGAGATTTAAATAATACGAGTGCGTCTTATTTTCATAGTAAAGCACCAACCAGAACCAGTTCTACAAAAACGCAATAATAACCGTAGCTTAATCCTGCTAACAAACACACAAACCAACCAACCAATCAACAGGGGTGAAAACAAACCTCCTTGGTGGATGTAATTAGACAGATCCCAACAGTCTGGATTTGTGGGGGCTGATATCAAATCCTTACGATAAATAAATGTAATTGAGGCTTGAATTCATTATAAATAATAACTATAAACAAAGAGAAACACAAACACAACCAAATATATAGAATTTCAATTCTATATATTCAAACAAATTCAAGCAGAGTTTATCTTACTGTGTTAATTCACTTCAAATCAAACATGTTTAATGACAGCTGAGTGAACTATTGTGCTCAAAGTTTGGACAATCTCTACTTTAAAAAGTTTTAAGCAAACACATCTTCAGAGTGTCTGGGTCAAGCTTTTTATTGATAAAAAATATGCCACTAGAATGATCACAACATGCATCATAAATTCCCAGTGTACTGTGGTTTAAATCTAGATTCCAGACTGCAGCATTCAGGAAATGCTTTTTATAGGCAATTGAAAAATCAGAAATTCCTCCCTTAATACCTATAATTGCCTATTAGTCAAGCATTTAATGCTCCAAGTGCTTGAGTGGTGCTGCTCACTTGTAGCAACAGACAGAGGCTGATTCTGCTGCTGCCCAGCAGTTGTACTGGTGTGTGTGTGATCATGAGGCAGAGCGCTTTGGGAATATCCCGGCCTCATAATGTGGAGATTTATGCTCAGTGAGCCTAATCGAAATATTTTGTCATCTGCAGATTTAAGATACCATTCAGAAAGTCCCAACTTTCTGTAGAGACAAACCAGATAATAATTTAACAGGGCAGCATCTGATTCACCAGATCAAAATAATAATAAAGACAAAAACTATTTGGAACATTCTCATACATTCTGGTTGATTGTCTTTTTGACAAATCCCTTTTTCTCATGATACAGAAAACAGCTTCATATTTTGGTCCCATATTGAAAAGAAAAAAAAGGAGGCTGTCGGCTGACCTGCTGAGCATTCCTCTTGTCAGTTGTTGCCCTGCGCAGGTTCTCAGCTCCTTCCTTGATCTTCAGTTCCTTGCGTATCTCCCTGCGGATCCTTTCGCGCTGCTCGTCCAGTAGTTGCTGCACACTGGAGTCTGAGAAGTCTGAGTTCTGGTCCAGACCTAGCTGCTCCAGAACCGACAGCCCACCAGGGTCACTCTAGAGGGGTGGGTAGAGAAGGAAAGATGGAGGAACAGGGAACATGGGAAGAGAAGTTAAGTTAAAGTGAATATATTCAGAATAAAAAAAACAAAAACGATCAGTTCCAAAATGTTATCATCTGGAGATACCCTCCTAAGTAATATTCAAACACACACACACTTGGGTGAAAACAATGCCCTGCTTCCAGCTACACCGGGGTACAGGGTAATTAAAACCGTTGTCATAAAAATACAAAGCTTAATTTACATAAGTCAGCTTGGTAAGAGGTGGTGTTGACAGTGAGGCCGACACGAGAGGAAGATATGTTGAACAGGATAAGGATAGGTGGCAGAGGAAAAAGGGCAAAGTTGGGTTAAAAAAATGAAAGATAAAAAAGTGAAGCAAGATGATGAGAAAAGAAACACAAAAGGAGCAGTCAGGAATGACAAAATCCTGTTCAGCCAGTGTTTATAATAATTCAAAACAAATCTGGAGCGTTGGAGCTTTATACAACAAGAATTGTTTAGAAATACTGAAGTTACCAATAGAGAAGCCATTTTCAAGGAAGTCTTCCTGCCCAACGGGATAGTACTCAATACTGTTCACCATTAAAGTGAAACAGAAATGTCCCATGACCTGCATCGTACATTGGCCTCTTCTCAGACATTTCTCATGATCCGGTTCTTCTCTACTGTGTGAAATGAACTTCTTAACTTGATAAAATACACAAATGGGCACACCTCCTGCTGAAGTTTTCCAATAACTTGATAGAACTTTTCCCCACTGCCTACTAGAATCATAATGATGTGTGTTTGTCAAAACCACCTCTAGCAGAGTGATATCTGGAGACACACAATCAGGAACACAGCAGGATCCTGCTTTAATCACTAGAAATCACAGCAACACAGCCACTATTACAGGAACACACAAATCAAACAAACAACTCAATAACACTTCACCTCCGAGCTGTCCTCATCCTCTTCGTCGCCATGCCAACACATAGTTCACTCAGATTGTGTTCTCCCCCCAAAAAATGAGGAACAGAACAGAAATCTTTGGTTCGCTACCGAGCTCAGCCAAACAGTTAATGCCACACGAGAGCAGAACGGGTTTGGGGGGGCCATAAAAAAGAGATAAAGAGAGGGAGAGTTGAGTGAGGGAGGAGGGGGAACGCCTCCGAAAGAGGATATCCGTCCTAACACCAAGCTTCTCAGGCCTTTCCTGTTTCCTCTGCGATTTTGCTGCTGTCAGTGGAGGGGGAGCGACACAGACTCTCCACATCACACATTCTCCCTCTTCAATCATTCTCAGATCTGTGGCACTAAGCCTGTATGATACCAAGTCATCCTTGGCTGCTTGTGCTCAACAATTAATCAGATATGGTTTAAAGACAATTTGTGACAGATTTATTTTTCTGATTTGCACTCACTTGGGTTGGTGATAATATCTTGAGGGCGGAAACATGGGAAGGATGCGTTTCTAAGCATTGGATCAAAGCCAGAGAGTAACTGGGATGCATTCTGTTGCCCGCTTGACTTCTTGTTTCCTTTGAGCTCTACATTTACAAATCCCAGCGGTGATTCCCCTTCCCCTATAGAAAGACCGTTGGATTGAAATGTACCATCATGCTGAAAATACGATAACATCTCTATATAAGCAGCAGTGGGTGGATTTAGTGTCCTCATGCTCGCTTCAAACATCATCCCACAAACTGGTAGATGGGTTCAATTTAATGCCACTTTACACTCCATAATAACAATGATCTTACAGGTGTACAAGTCCCTTCTTACACAGTGAACAGGCTTTTTCTTTTTTTATCATCAATCAAAGTTATCTAATGGTGGGATGCAACTAGGTACATTTACTTTGTTGTTGTACTAAAGTACGTTTTTATTTGTCTTTACTTTATTCAGGAGTTATTCTCTAGTACTTTACAGTTTTAATCCACATATATCAGCAAATATCTACTTTATTCTCCACTACATTTTTACAAGGACTCTGTAGTGGACTGTAGTAAAAGCAAGTACTTCTTTACTTTTACTCAAATAGAAAGTTTAATGTGGTAATTGTACTTGAGTTCTTCCTCCACTGCAGGAATCACAAATGAGACAGAGGCTGAAAATCTGAATCAGAATCAGAAATATTTTATTAATCCCCGTAGGGAAATTCAAATAAGAATAGGAAAAGGAAACTATGACAGAAATGATGCTGCTTGGACAGAGGGCTTACACAACAAAAAAAGCTGGATGAAGTAAACAGCTAACAGCTAGCCTTGTGCTACAGCACAGGCAGCTGATGGGGTGTAACTGGGCTAACGTCAGCTCCTCTGACGGCTGCACAAAAGAGAAGATGAAGGAGTGGTCTGTGACTCCATTAAAGACATAACATGACTGGCCACTCATGATGAAAGACCCTACAGACTCATTTGATGACTGGTTTTATTGTGTAGGAATAAAACAGGATATAGAACAGTTAAATGCATTAAACACTCGGCTAATTATACTGACACTGTTGTCACGGTCACAGCCAATTTTGGGAAAATAGTCCAAGTTGGTATTTTCTTCACTGCAGCATAATCTGGTCACACAAACAATTTGTAAATAATGTCTAATTTTACAAAGGTTTTGTGGTTTGTCCACATGACACTGACTCATGTCTCTAATCCTGAGATCCTCATAAAGTTTAGTTTGGCCAGTTCATTATCATAACTTTAAAGATAGTACGATGTGATACAATAAAGAAATAAGACACCTAGAATTTCAATTTAAAGGTAAAAATAAATTAATAATAATACTCAAAAAGTGTTGACAGTTTAGATAGATAGATAGAAGCAGTATGTCTTGCCTGTACAATAAACTTAACAAAAACAAATCTTCCTGGGTAGTTGGTTATTTTTCATCTTAACCTGACCAGGCTGTGACCTTTCTTTGATCCAGACTGACTGATGAGAAAAAGCTGACTGCAGCCAAGATGTCCCTCCCCATCTCTATGTGTGAGCATGTGACCTGAACCTGCCATTAAAAGAAACATCGAGGAATAAATTCTCTTCACAGCCTTCAGGATGTGTGGGAACAGGTCTGCTGTCACTTTGAAAAAAACATGTGGAATAAACATGTGAACTGCGGCAGATGTGGACAGATTGTGTCCTGACAGAGTTACTGCATGTAGTGCAGAAAGGCACTGGATGAGTTGTAAAACAAGTCAACTTAAGATCGACATCTTTTCAATTAACTGAGCTCAGTGTAAGAGAGGAGACTGATACACCACAAAAGCTAAAAAGAGGAGGGACTCATCCCACGCAGCTTGTGAACTTGCCCTGGGAGGAGCGTTGAGCAGCGGTGTCTAGGAAAGTAATGATGGGCTTATTCAATAGATAACAGCGCCCAGCGAGCCTAATTCAATCAGACTGTGTGAGCAGTGTAGAAGAGCCCAGGGCTGGACCGAGAATGACAAGACAGAACATGGGTAACATGCAGTTGTGTTTAAAGTGTGTGTGAGGACTCTGTGGAGATAATGCCTGTAGTGTTCCTGCTGAGTGATAATGACCCCTCAGGACAGAGACAGTGTCCACACACGAAGGTCACGGAAAAGCGTGGTTTTGTGCAAGCGTGCACGACACGGAAAAAAGAGATGTAATCGCACGAAACCTATTTCACTTTATAGTGAAGACATGTCTCTCTGGGAAGAAGGCCACAGAGCTCAGCCCTTTTCTGAGTGAGGCCTGTGTTATTGTAGAGGGTGTGTCGGGTACAGTCATTACAAAGTCTACTAGATTGTGGCTGAATTTGATGTCGGGTGAAAATGCCATTATAACTTTTGCTTGCTGTCTGTTCTGGAAAGAGGAGGGACAGTAGAGCTTTGACTGTCAAAGCTAATGATAAAGGAGAAACAAAAACTAAGAGGAAGAAGAAAGAACCGGTGCTGGAACAAATCCACACTCAACAAAGGATGGAGAGATAGGTCGCTCTTTTAAAGCAAAAGATGATGGTGGAAAGAGGGCCGGCTTGTTTGAGGATCCAAAATAAGTGACCACTTTTAGTAGAAATGAAATTAAAAAAAAGGTCAATTTTGGTGTCTATTCTATATGTGGGCCTTAATTCAGACTCAAACACGATAACCGCAGTTCTGTAAATACTAAACTTGGTAAACTTAATATTTATTTATTCAAAAAAAGTGGCAGGTGTATTGTGTCAGGTGCTTTATGGTAATAAAAAGAGGAAAATTGCTGCAGATATTTTTTCATCAACTCACCATGGCCCAGTAAGGCTGTGATAACTGAGAAACACAAGCCTCTTCACCTTTGTATTTAACAACTGACTTCAGGGTTTTAACCTAGTCTCTAAAAATCGGACTTTCAGTGGAAGGTCCATGTGCATGACACTACAGCAATGGTGGCAGCTCTGTGAGGCTGAGCTTACACTCAGGAATTACATACTTCAACACATCTTACTATAGCATGTTAGCATGCATACATTATTCAATTAGCAATGAATACAAACTACAGCTAAGGATGACGGGAGCATCAAAAGTAGTGTTGGAAACACAAATTTACAAAGAGGAAAAGTTATGGTATGATTGAAGATTTGATAATAAACCCTGAGGTGAACATAAATGTTTGTACCAAATTTCATAACAATCCATCTACTATTGGGGTCATAAGAATTCAGCATTGGTATGTAAATTTCATCTGATTACATTTAGTAGTAATAGAGACAAGACCAAAGTTGGTAGATTGAATGATTATCAAACCAAAATATTCATGTGTAGAGCCATGCAGCTGTCATGGCTAAAAACCTGTATGAATGGTAAAACTATCACATCTCACTGGCAAACACAGTACAGTATGACAGAGGCATGAGTCTGCAAACTCTCATATTTTAAAGTAACTTGCACATCATTTCCTGTAAATGTCTTCCACTACCACATGGGCCACTTTGTATTAATTTGCTGAAAAGACAAACCTGCAAGGAAACACTGTTTCCTTTCCTCGTCAGACTGACTGACTGCATACATGGCAGAGAGAGGGAGCGAGGGTAACGGAGAGAGTGGACAAGGAGAGGGGGAAAAAAAACCAAACTAAACATTTACTGTTTCCTACAAAGGAAAGGTTGGTTTAACACTGGCCTTCATGTGTAAGGAAAATACTATGATACTGATTAAATGAATTCCCAGTACACATCGTACAATCATAAGCGAGAGGACCGTTTGCAATGGAGACTGGAAAGAAAATACACTGGCTGGAGCAAAAGCCAGTTTGTCCAGTCACGCTCATGAAAAAGAGAGAGGAGCCGAGAGGGAGACAGGGAGAGAGCGATAGACGAGGCAAACAAAGAAAGAGCTGCATGGGGACAGGAAGAGAGGGAGGAGAAAGACCAATGAGGCACAGCTGAGAGGGTCACAGGGTTGAAGCAGACAGCAGAGAAATAAGCAGGAAAAGAAAGAAGGAGATAGAAATGGGGCAGAGAACAGCGGTGAATCAGCAACTGTGCCACTTGTTCAAACTACATCACAAACAGGACAGAGACGAATTAAATGACCATGTCCTTAATATATTCAGACCAATAATATCGCAACATTGACAAGATATTCAATTGACTATCATATAAGACAAAGTACAGCATCAAATCCTTGTATTTGTGAAGCTGGGTCCATCAAATCTTCTGCATTGTTGCTTAGGAAATGACAACAATTATTAATTCTCTCAATCAATATTAAACAAGTCAATCAACTTCATCAGCTCATCGCTTCAGCCTCACATGATACACAAGTAAGAGGAGACAAGAAAATGAAAGAATCATGACAGGGAGACCTGACCCTCTGCAAACACACTTGTGAGAATGAGGGCAGAGACAGCTAGTGTTTGACATTTAACCCCTTCAGCTGTGTTAACCACCTCCAGGCTCCCCCTCCCTCACTGCATCCTATTCTTCCCACCATCTCCCTCTCTGTTCATCACTCCACCTTCTGCCTAAGCCCTGCTTTATTTATTTATTTTTACCAAAAATATCAACTAACCAGCAAATTGTTGCAGCTTTAGTTGACTTATGTTGGACCTGGTAAGTGGAGCTGTGATGTAAATTCTGCAAATCTATTGTAACTTATCATCTCTCTGGTCTATGAATCTGCAACGTTCAGGCTGTAGCTAACGCTTATGTTGTAGATTGATAGAACAGAAAAAACATCACAGCTGAATTCAGACATACACTGAAGTTATTTTCCTGAAATTTTCTAGAGCTGTATGAGAGAACGCAAATGTCCGAGTTAATTCCACAGCTTCACCTGCCAGGTCCCTAGTAAAATGGCTGAGCAAGAAGGCAGCAAGAAAATGAGAAAAGAAAATTAGCTGCAATGTGTTAATGACATTCCTAAAATGCAACACATGCAAAACTGGAAGAACAGTGGAAGAAATATATCAGGATGAAAAAGAGGTGGCATACCATAGAAGACATCAACTTCAAACAATGGCATTCAAGGGCTTTTTGGTGATAAATGTGGACGCTGGTGTCAAAGTGCTGTAAACAAAAACCCTGTGCTTTCATCAGCAGAAGTAGATAGAGTTGATCAGAAACATATTTATCTGATTTCCTCAAGCCCAACATCTATACTAACACTCAAAACACACGATGGAAGTTTGGCATCTGCTGCCTTCTAAAAAGTGAGTGAGTCTGTCTGATAATTAGATCCATTCAATGAGACTGTAATCAATCAGTCTGACCAGAGGAAAAGTATAATGTATAGTTCTTCCAAAGCATGTGAAGAATTAAAATTAAAGATATCATTCTGTTATTGAATATCGTAGATCAAGTGTAACTCAGAAAACAACTCCCTGAAAATCTTTTTGAGAATCCATCTGCAGGATTCCTTGTTACCCTCCCATGATCCTGATCTCATCTGGGCCTCATACAAATCCCATCACTGTCAAACACACTTCAAGTGCGCACACTGACCAGACATCACTGTGAAAATCATAATTGGTTTCTAAGATTAGAGCAAGTTTATAAACACAAGAAGGTCCAGAGGATGCTCTTATCTGCCCATGTATTAAGAATGGACGTCACTTTCCTTAAGAAACTTAAAAACCCAAAATACAACCACAATTCACGCTTGGTCTTCTTAAGGCTTTTTCACACCTGCAAGTCTGGACCAAGGTCCGAACAAAGGTTCATGTCTGTTATATTTTCAAACCCCAAACTAACCAAACCATTGATCTGACAAAATTTTCCATTTGTCTGGACTGCGGCTCGAGGCACCTTTCACACCCGTTACTTTGGTTCGGACGAAATGAAACAATGAGAGGGTCCAGACCAAACAGCATAGGTGTGAAAGCTTCCTTACCATGTTTTCAGTGATGCAATGCAAACTCTTGCACAGCTTTTTCAAAGTTTGAATGAAGCTAGACAGTATAGTTTTCAAAGTTGTTTTCTCCATAGTTTAATGTAAAAGCAGTAGCTTTTTTTATTCAGAATGAAAATAATATTTGTAGCAACTCTCGAAACAACAGATCTAGAAGTACGAAGACTATGTATAAATAAAATGGGGACCTTGAAAATGTTAAGAGAGGATGACTTCGGGATGAATCAATCATAGAAGAGACTGTGGTGTACAGAGGTGGATGTTAAATGACAAACATTCCCAGGTGGGAATGTAAACACTGTCGAGGGTGAAGTGGCTCCACATACATTACCACTGAACCTTTTCCGTGAGAGAGTGAGCTACTCCAATTTGTTCTCTTGAGAGTATACAAACAGAAGCTGACATTCACAGCGGCTGCATTAATCTTTCTCATCAGCAGGGGGAGGATCCTCCACACAGCTTGCCACCTGTCGATCACTACCTGTTCCAGACATAGTTAGTGTGTGGACCAGGCACATGTCAATCATTGTGCAATCCCTGTCTTTGTGAGTAAATGAAGAGGCTTTAGAGCCGACAATCATCCACAGACTAATGCCCATAAAAAGCTGATATACAGTGGGAGGGGCTTAGAAACAAACTCTTTTGATTCTGCTGAGTAGAGATAACACAGACGCAACCTTTTCTGTAATAGGCTAAAATGAATCCAGGTGGGAATGTAAACTTACCCGGCCTATTGGAAATATTTGGCTTTAACAACATAGCTACATTTTTGGGATCCATTTATTCAGGGAGGATTTACTGAGTATGCAAACTCCCTGCTTCTCATAACACTGGCTCTTAACATAGATATCTGCACAGAGATGAACACAAGACAAGAAGAAGTGTTTAAGAACACATTACGATTTAAATACTGTTTTTGGACAGAGACCACACAGACACACGGAATTAATGTTGTCATGTCTTCAAAGTCGTTTCACTTAAGTCCTCCAGTTATTTGTTCTGT
Source organism: Paralichthys olivaceus (assembly GCF_024713975.1). Lineage (NCBI taxonomy): Eukaryota > Metazoa > Chordata > Actinopteri > Pleuronectiformes > Paralichthyidae > Paralichthys > Paralichthys olivaceus. The sequence goes on along the minus strand of NC_091100.1, from coordinate 15,657,562 downwards.
GTCATTTGTGATTCAGGGTAACATTTCTGATAGTGAAGTTATTGCCAATGTTTCTAGTATTTATCCTGTTACACTGACATTCAAAAAGGAACAAAAGTCAACACAGACCTATAATGTCACTGGTAAGAGAAGTGTATTTATATCCACAAATGAGGAACTGAAAGCACCAAATAATTCCAGCAATGATTCAGGTTTGAAGTGAAAACACAAGTAGACTTAGATTTTTAAGTCTCGATGGTTGAAGAATAGATGTTAGTTCAATGACAAAATGTTTTATTAAATGTTGATTGAAAAAAAAAATCACACATTAAAACAGAGGTGGGGGATCCATTTTCAAGGGTCATTACAATTTTCATAACATCCTCTGTGGGCCATTTTAGATCACTGAACACATCACACTAACTTCTTTAATGTGATGCCTGGAACTGCTAGTGAGGTGCCTCATCATGGGTGTAGATTTTGGTTTATACAGTAATCAAGGTGAATTGTACTTGAGATACACAAACGATAAAACTAAACCTAAGCCCTTGCACCTAATGTCAAACGTTCCACACCTTTGGTAGTGCTCATCATGAGCGTGTCAACACACAAACACTAGGTTGTCTTTTACTTCATCAACAAAAACACCCATCATCAATTTCACTTGGAAAACACAAGATTCTGCATCTACTTTTCTTGTTGTCATGATGTATGTCAGCAGTGACACGTAACAACGTTGTGCGTTTCCTTCACACTGACCATGACCTGACAGGCATACAGTTGGAAGGAACCATTGTGAATTACATATTAGTTTGTAACTTTGTTATTTTCTTTTATCACAGAAAAAATGTTGCTTTCATGTGATGTTTTTGCATTGTTGAGTTGCTGTATTTTCAGCTGGATCAAACAGGTTATATACGGCCCAGAGGCTGGACGCTCCCCACCCCTGTGTAAAAGATAAATAAACTAACACAGGATAATCAGCTCTTTGGTGCTGTACTGGTTTCTGTAAGAAGTCTGCATGCACTGTCTGTGTCTGTGAGCAGCATTAATAGAGTTGTCTTGGTAATTGCTCTGACAGGTCTGGGATATCTGCCTAGCTGAGCTTTGTGAAAAGTGAGCACTGCAAAGCTACACGAACCACACAGATACCACTGTATTTTATGTGTGTGTGTGTTTAACTCTAAAGTGAAGAGATGGAAATGGGTCTTCATGGCTGACTTGCTGTGAAGCACTGATCTGATGTCAGTTTGGGCTTGTCATTCCATATAAGAAGCTTGGAAAATAGAAGACACAGAGAGTTCCTAGATCTGTACACTGCAAAGGGATTTGAGTGCAAAGGTTTGGTACAGACTTCCACCTGAGGTCAAAATAATGTGTTTCAGGGTGTTTATGTGCAGAAGAAAGGAAATGACCTTAGAGACTGACTGTTTGTGCGTGTGTGTGTGCGTGCGTGCGTGAGAGGCTGAGTCATATAAAGAAAACATCTGGAGGCATTCCTGAGACGCCTGAGCAGTGACAACAGCCAACCTGGCAGGAAAGAAGGGGAGAGAAAAGGGAGGGATGAAGGAAAAGGTAAACTAAAAGCAGGGCGAGACACAGAGAGACGGTGAAGCCTTTAAGTCATCAAGATACAAGATCTGTCACTGCACTCCTTACAGTATGTCTCCACTGCATCAATCTACAGTTACTTGTATATCATTAAATTCCACAAGGATGACACTGAACCTATTTGAAGGAAGAGTGTTGTTCGGTTATTTTTCCAGGAATGGAATTTGCTATTATGGCACACCCAATGCACAGTGAGGACACCTGCTTAGAACTGTATGTTTGTTGCAGTAACTACCAACGTTATGCTAAATTTTGCCTGCCTGTAGACCACGGTAACAACTATATGGATGGTTTTTACCTGGCCACTGACATCATAAGAGAAAAAGAGAGTGCAACAGATGGACAAACAGTGCTGCACACAGCTCTACAATGCAGTAATGGTGCAAAAGTGAGATCTTATTATGAGAAAAGTTAAAAACAGAGTTTAGGTAGATATTTGGATTCACAGTAGCTAGCTACCTGCATTCATTTTTTTAAGATGGTGAATGGTAAGTTGACTCACTCTAAGATTGACATATTTATTTCAGTGTGTAAACATTACTACTCTTTGTAACTACTACCACAGCTTCTGCACCAACTGGGCCCTTATGATATATGATCATTCCCATTTCAATACTAAATTACACATATCAGTCCTATAAATGTGCCCTTTTCCCCTCAACAAGATCCATTAATAGTTCCCTGGGAAATGGGTAAAAATGCCAAATCTTGCAATGTTAAAGACAGTAGTTATTGTGTAATGCTGCTTAGTAACAGATAAACAAACAAACACACACAGATAAAAGTATAAGCTTCCTTGCAAATGTTAAAAAGAAAACCTCAATACTTTTACTCTGCACTCTCCATGTTGCTCCCACTGACAATTATGCAACTGTCTTTTCAGGGGGAAATTTATATTGTTCCAAGCAGCTTCAGGTCCCTTGCTGACACTCCTCTTTTTCATATTTTTCCTCTGCAAGCAGAGGGAGGGATGATACTGCAGGGAAGAGGAGAAAAGAGACAGACCCTTCCCCACGAACAAAGGCTATGAGAGTAGAGAGAGACAGACGGGTGGGTAGTCAGACAGAAGGAGACAGGAGGAATGGGAGAGCAAGAGGGAGAGGTGGTCAGCCAAAACGTGATATGGAAGCAGGTGGACGAGGAAGGGAGGGCGGTTGACCCACAGTGCCGGAGGCGATTGATGGATAAAAGCACATAGGAGAGCATGCTGGGAGGCCAGATTCACTGCCAAACACACAAACGTCAAACACACGAGGGGAAGGAGGGGGACGAGGGAGAGAGAGCTTGTGTTCCTTGGTGGAGAGGGTTAGGCTACATTAGGCTATAAACCAGTCAATACAGGGCTGCACATTAAATCAACTTCCTCAACAGTCAAATAAGTTTCCAATCCAGAAGCTGCCGGAGTTTTCATTACTTACTACTTTTACTTGTACTTTACCATTTACAAAGACTTGAATCATCCTAATAATTTGTGTCTTGCAATTCATTATCATACTCACAATATAGTCTTTCATGCCTTAAGCCTTCCTGAAGCAAGAAAGGAAAACGCAAGTACATGTACAGTAAATGTGTTAGTAAGCAGCAGGGAGTGTGATGGACATAGAGGGGAGGAGGGGAAGGATGAAGTCCTGAGAGAAGAAAGGAGGAGGGAAAGAATGAGGTCAGAATGAGGTTCACAGCTAAGTTTAATGTCAAACTGATATCAAAATCTTTCATTTCTCTAAAAATCTAATTAGTTGCTGATTAATTTTCTTTCTCCACCAAATGTTTAAACTGTTTGCAATTTTAAATAAAGTGACAAAAATATAAATATATATAAATAAATCCTGGATCCACCTCTTTGTTTGGATCCAGACAAAGTTTGCTGGATTCTTTCTTGGCCCAAGTCCCAGGTTTCATGGAAATCAGATTAGTACTTTGTGCATAATCCTGCTGACAAACAAACCAATGGACAGGGGTGGAAACACAGCCTCATTGGCTGACGTAATAATGAATGCACATTAGAACGTGTCCAGATACAATTCTGGTGTGAATGTAATGCATTTGGGTGGAAAGTCTTTCTTTAAAGAAGTAGTTCAAATGGTTCACATGTATTTAAATGGCACAATCAAGTGCAAGACAATAGTGTGAGTGTGTAAGAGGCTTGAGTGCTGGTGGTGAGGCAGTGAGTTTAGCTGAGATTAACACACTAAGCTGTGTGATTGCTCAACACAGGGTCTAATGCCACTTCTCAACAAAAACAGCATAAATAGCAAAATTGTGTGATGAGCCGAAAGCCATTGTCTGATGTATATCTTCAGAGGAAGGGTTTTTGTGTTTCATTTATATATTATAGCATCAGGGACGATTATATTTCCTGTGGTGTCACATTATGTCTGTAACATTTTTTTACAGTGACTATATCATATCAGTGGAGTGAGGAACAGTTGAGACAACGATGTATCACCAGTTGGGTGCACATTAGTGTTGCCCACATAATGACGATATAATCTGCAGTCCTAAAATGACTAATCACAAAAGTTGTTCACAGCATCAACAGACATGCTTCACACTAGTGCTCACAATGCTTACACCGATGTTAAACAGGTATTTTACAATAGACGCTAGAACCAAGTTCTCTGAATTCACATAGGGACCAGAAATGTCTGCAACAATTGCACAGCAATCCATTCAATAGTATTTTAGACCAGTGTAGTTGACTAACTAATTCCATACAGCCTACTCCTAGTGTGGCTAAATAATGAAGCCAGCAGAAAATTTCATGCAAGAAAAATAATTTCCCTTATGTCTCTTATGGTTTCAAGTGCCCAGGTAAATATTTTTTAGGTATTTCTACGTGGCTTCTTTCCCCCATTTATTAAACTATATGTGTATATACTGATGAAAGTAAGAGATGGGGAGAGAGCGTACAAAAGCCCCTGGCTGAACTTGAGTTAAAAATGTTGCAATTACATTGTCAGCATCTTCAAACTCCAGACCACCAGGAAACTCCAGTTTCAGAAACTGAATTATTGTTACTCTGCATTATCTGTAGAAAACACTACAAACTGCATCAGAACCAGTTCCTTGGTATAATACTTGCAATCAAAACTGTTGATAGTGATGTAGTTTGACAATAACACAGCATAACACAACACACCTCACTAATTGTTACTGTATAACTGGCACTGCCCTACTTCACATAATTGTAATGTGCAACATGCAATAAAACCCTAAGCATATTATGTGGATATTAATTTGGAAGATTAACATTTGCACTCAAACAAAATAAGCTAAGCTAAATAAACAGGTTGTCTGCTTGTTCTTTGGTACAGCTGACTGCGAGCAAATCAATCAATCAATCAATCAATCAACATTTATTCATATAGCATTTATTCATACAACAACCAAGGGTTGACCAAATTGCTTCACAATATGAAAGCAAATCAAATATACACAAACAACAAACACAAGACAAGAACAACAGTTTCAGTTAAAGGCTAGATCAAACAAGTATGATTTTAGCTTGGTTTTGAACAGAGGCAGATCAGTGGTGGTGCGTAGCAGGAAAAAAATTAGTGTATGTGCATGCAGATAGAGACAGAAACTGGCTACAAGAATATCATATTTGTGTGTTGAGAGCACACAGGGGAAACTAAAGGTACGTGGCTGTTCAAAGCGAATCTAACAGACAAAGACGGAGCATGGAAGTGCATATTAAAGAGCCACATTCACTGCCTTTACTGTGTTAACAGTTTTGACAGTTGGGCTCAGGTGTGGTGGCAGCAGCTGAGACCAGTGCAGCAGGTCTGTAGTTTGGTGTGTCTGTAGTTTGGTGTGAGTGTGAGTGTGTGTGTGTGTGTGTGTGTGTGTGTGTGTGTGTGTGTGTGTGTGTGTGTGTGTGTGTGTGTGTGTGTGTGACTTGCAGAAACACGTTCAGCTCAACAACAATGTTTGCGGTTACGGTCAAAGGGAAATTATTGAGATTAGAATGTTTCATTATGTAATAATGTTAGCTGGCTTTGGCACAAGCCAATTGCGCACAGAATCAGACAGTTAAAATTTAATAATCTTATAGAATAATTGGGGTTTTAACAAGAAGACTTTCTATCTTTTAATTTAATTCTATTTCTATACTTATTATGTTAAAATAAAAATGTGAGAATGAAAAATAAATCTAGTGATAATAGGGTTTAAATGATATCTAATACATAACATCTTTGCTACATCTGTTGGTGAGGTTGTGCAAGAGCAGTTTTGGGGTACAATAAACAGGCAGCAGTTTTTATATTAAGATTAACCTGTTACATCACTATGGAGCAGATTAATCGGACAAAATTCCCATGTTTAATATCGTAGAAAGCACTCAGATTTGCACAGGCTTATATAAAGCAAGGGACAATAACTTTAAAGGGTTGGCTTATAAAATAAAGTCATATTTTTGGAACCAAGTATAGAGTGACAGCAACACATTCCTTGAGGCAGCAGAGAAAATCGGTAAATTCTCTAGAAAATTGGTTTGTTGGTTGAGAAGAAACACATAACCATTTAAGTGAATTGGATTTATATCCGGTAGGGTTTGAATCAGGTTATACAAAGCAATTGGGGATAATGGCAAAGTCTAGGCCTGATTGAATAACCACAGTTTAATGTAAGTAACAGTTTAATCAAGTGGGGAGGCAAAAAGGCATTTTATCCAATCTCTAATAACTTAGCCAAATATCATTTTACAGCCTACGCTCAGTTAGAGGCAGCTCTCATCACAGCTTCCAGAGTCAGGGTCATATGTAAGAAGTGTTGGGAGGAAAACACTCTCTCTTTATGTGTGACATTTGTACATAAATACTCTATTGACTGAACAGGGAAGACATCCTGAATGAGACAATCATCTTCCTGGAAATAGGTGCATGTTAACGTGTCTGTGTGTGTGTTCTGTGTCCATAAATCATTAGGGTAGAAAAACTATGACCTCATTCTGTTGCCAGCTGTTTCTATGACAGCCCAGCATCCAGGTAACACACCAGGGAACAACTTTCTCCTCCCTCACATCTGTTTGTCCAACACTCCCTGAGATCAGGCTTGCCAACATTTCATGAGCTGAATGACATGTCATATGCACTGAGTATGAAGGAAAATGAGCAGAGTTATGGAGGCTGTGGAAGAAGAAAACAATTAGAAGTAAACTAAAAGCAGAATGGAAAGAACTTTAACCATCAATTAATAATTTCAGTCCTCAACAGGACACCTTCATACTCATAACTTTTTGCTAATATGTCTAGATGTGTAAAAAGCCGATGGAGAAAAACAAATCTCATGTCTGTATCATGTCTCCTCTGTCTGACTGTTGAAACTGTGAGACCTGGTGCAAGTACAGTAGACATACTACCATATTTCACTGTAGCTCGTCACAGAAAAATGTTCGTAGACTATAATTTCAATGTCAAATCATGTAATGTTACAACACTCTGATAAAGTGGTGTGAACGGTAAACATTTCCATATTTAAATCAAATCTATTATTTCTTTGACTGAGCTCAGCTCACTTCTACATATTTACAAGAAAACATACTTATCAAAACATGAGTAATGACGATACTGATGCAGCATCCAAGTTGTATAAATAATGTCTTTTCATATTTTGGACTTATTTTATTCAAAGTGATTAGACTGCGTCTCCACTCAGTTATCTAACAACTCGAGCTGGTGAACCTCCCAGTAGGCCACATGTTATCAGTGTAACTTGATCTCCAACCTTTTCTAATGAGAGGGATTGTTTGTGGGGAGACTTTAATAACTCCCATAGCCTATTTATATCTTACAAGTCACACCCTCTGTGTATGACACACACAAAACCACACATGCAAACCCAACACACATCAGCTCTTACAGAGACCGTCCGTACTGCTATGGAGGATCCAAAGCATGCTAGCAAATATTTGGCTACTTGACGCAGTTAATGCAAACATTAAAAAACACACACACACACCCACCCTTTCTTTCAAATCTAATAGTTTATCTAAGCAATGATGCAGTGAACTATTAATTATTTGTAGATGGTGATAGCTGTGGTCTAGAACATGAAAAAAATGTATTCTGACTGTGAAAAGGTGGCAAACACCATTCTTCAGCAATACATATTCAGAGACCAAGTTTGTAGGGCTACATGACACCAATCCCTTGATGCAGGCAGGAGGAAGGTATTAAACAATTTAATCATAAAAGTGTGGAGTCTGTTTGGTTGTTGACTGGGTAAAAGCACTTAAAAGCCGAAGTATTTCCCTTCTAATTATTCCTTGTAGAGGACAGCCGTTGTGGTCCAACTATACCCTGTGGGAAGACAAGAGGGAGGGTTATAGAATGAGGGAGGAGGGAAGGCAGAGGACGGAGGCAGCAGCTGGTGCGTATAGCCTGGACAGAAGGGAGGGAGGGAGCGATAGCGGGTGAGAGTAAACTGCTGGGTGCAAGATAATAGAAGGACAGCATGGTGGATCACTTTACACTCATGTCTGTTGCTGGTCCACTCCAAAACCATCCAGAGCGAGTTTGCTCTGAGACTGGCAAATGTTTCTTTAGAAGTGTGGAGAGACCTCAGGTAGTAAGAGACGCTACACTATAAAACACAAAAATACAACTAATGAAAGAAGTATCAGTACAACACAGTCTGGCAAGTGTTGTATGAATGCAAACCTGCCTCTGAGCAACTGTGAGACACTTGGAACTCGGCCTGGCAGAGAACTGTCAATCATCCAGTCATGGATAGAGACTGCTGAGCAACCCTAAAAACACTTTTCCCTGGTAACAACATTTAGTCAATGGTAACCACTTCCCTCAGTTTCTGTGCAGTGATGTACTTCTGTTTCCTAAACATCCTCTGCAGGTCACTTCACGATCTTCTGTTTTATTGATGAGGCTATTGTCTCAATGATTTACAATACGCTTCTCAAAATAGCAAAGCCTAAAAAAAAAATAAAAAAACAGCAGCACATAAAATATATATTAAAGAAAACAGAGCTCACAAGTAACTCAACTTCACTGCCTATTGAACATACTTTGAAAAGTCAAAGATACTTCAGATTGTTTATTTCCAAGTATAAGAACCAATTTTAATACACTTTTCACAACCACACGACTGCAAGGGCTCGTGTGGGTAGATGGTGAAATTCACCATCTACCCACACGAGCCCTTGCAGTCGTGTGGTTGTGAAAAAAATGACATCCGCGAGTTGCGAGGTAGCCCCAAACTTTACAACCATGCAGATCGTAAATGGGAACTGTATGTGCCGACATACATACATAAACATGTCCATGTGTTTAGACACCCAGGGGAGTATAAACAGAATCCTGTGCATATCCACATTTGTCCTTTGACAGTATCCCACTAACATGGGAAAACAACTTCTGTGAATTTTAGTTATAATTGTTTAAGAAAACATACCAGCTTTGTTAGTAGCTCTATATTTGTTATGTGCTGCAACATTGTGCTGACACACACAGACAGATGGCTACCAGTTGAGTCAACCAGTAGAACACCCTTAATTATCAGTGATGGTTTTACCTGGGAAATTTAGACAAGTCTTATTCAACCATCCTTGCTCTGCACAAGGGAAAAAACTATATTCTCCTGGCTATAAAAAAAACTTTAAATAAAGAAATGATGGTTTACTAACTGTAAAATCAAAAGCTCTATGCTGAATAAAGTAGAATTTGCCAAGCGTGACATGTGAAGGAGGAGAGTTTCATGAGAAAGAACGACCCTGATTGCCTAATGAAGCTTGCTAATATTAGCAATGTGAGCTTCATGCCTAGTTTATCCCACTTGCTTGACTGATATTGCTTTGTTCATGAACTGTTTACCAGCTAACCCCCTGCTGTGGGGGAAATCACAATGCTTGAATCACCACAATGTATGCAGAAGGATGATTTTTCATTTCAGGAATAGCTATCATCAAAAACACTGAAATACGTCAACCCACACCCTAACCCATGAAACCACAGCTCTGATATTTCATGAGCTTCTGACAACAAATAACTAGAGTACATTTCTCCAAGGTGAGAACCCCTACCAGAGATTACAGCATAATGCTCTCTCTTTAACTAGTTCTACTAAATATGTGTTTGACCTTTTGAAGCAAGAACTGAGAGCATGTGATAGCACAATGTTTTACATCCACTATATTTTGAAGCAGACGTAACAGTTTTGTTTATTTGCTGGTGAAAACTGGGAGATTCATCAGAGCATTAATTTAGTTCTTGCAACATGAATACTACATAGTTCTTCAGCTACCAAGTCTAATTAAAACCAAAAGCAACAATCTCTTTAATAAATCATTTGTCCTGTTGATATTATTTTACAGTTACAGAAAGTCTGTAACTCCATTTTAGTGTCTTTTTCTATGTCCAATCCCCAACACACATTATAAGCTGTCAATTTATGCAGCGACCCCCTGTAATTCCAGAGATAGTTAACCGTACTGAGTAGCTGTTTTAACAGCACAGCGGCACTGAGTGATGGAGCTGGGATCGATGTATGTGCCCCGGGGGCACTGCCATAATGAGGAGGGGGTCAAGGTTCAAGGTAAGTCAAAGTGCAAGGCTGCTGGTGTTGACAAGCCAGTCCAGGGCCTGTTTGAAAGGGTGAAGATTTACTGGACTAAAAAGGGAGAGTGCCAAATATGTTTTGTAATGATGAAAGACAACAGAATCATTAAACATTTGCTACATTCATGTTTTGTCTGAGTGACCCACCCTGTCCTACATCTTCTCCCTGACCACTCCTACTTTTACCAGCCCTCCCAGAAATCTGGTAGGGTTCACTGGCCATCAGTGATAGGTGATGTCATGACAGTGTGTGCATTCACCGTGGTTAGCCTCTGAGTGTCTGTGTGTCAGGGGAGAGGGAGGGGGTCCTACTAAAGCTGGAATGCAGGGGTACATCACTATGAGGTCATGAGAATGATGGGATGTTTGTGCAGAGGGAATGCGAGCCGTGAAAGAGATTTTAAAAAAACAGACCAAAATCCAAAGAGGGAAACATTAGCTTACAACAGCTGCCCTGGCTCAAACTATTAAACACACATAGGATTTCAGTTTACATGTTCAAATGAAAAGCTCAAACACTTACCCTCCACCACCCAAATCAACTCACACACCACACTTGATTAATGGGGCTTGGGTTATGGGTTAGTTGGGTTGGTTGGTGAGGGTGTGGTCACTAACATGCTCCAGCCAGAATGAGGAAAATGAACTCACAGTGAACTGAATGTGATCTGGGCTGCTAGTGTTAGACAATACGAGCTATTGTACTGCTGCGGCTGTGCACCCTCATCATCAACATAATGCCCTTTAGATCTCCCCTCCACCCTCGGACCCCAGCAAAGCCATGCCCACATCCGAACTGATCCTATCAGAGCAGCAATGATCCAACTACAGCAATGCTTTTCAAATGGCCAGGCCACTGCAATGAGAAAATGAAAATCACTGACCGAGGAGCAAACACGTCATGGTTCTTCTGATTCTGGTTATTGCTTGAACTACCCATCACTAAAGTCACTACAAGTGCAGAAATGTGTTTACAGCAACACAAAAATTAGAAAAGGGAATGTTAAGCTGTCCATACAAGGGCTGCAGCTAACAATCATTTTCATTCATGATTTAACTAACGAAAAGGTTTCTTGATTCATTGTCAAACATCAGAAAGTTGTGCTCGTCAGTGTCGGGTAAAATAATTGTGTGGCTCAGTGGTACGTCTTCAAATGTCTTGTTTTGTTCAAGAAACTGTTCAAGACCCAAAAACATTCAGCTTCATTTGATGTAAAAGAAGGCAGAGAACCAAACTACCCAATTTTTCCTTGAAAATGAGACAGAAATGAGACAGAACTGCGAACAAACAGTAGACTACAACAGCTTGCACCACTGTCAGAGTGTAGAGCAGCCATCTTGGATTTTGAAAGTGGGGTTAGTGAGGATCCTCCTACTTTCTGGGTCAGAAATCCGACTTTTCATTCTTCTTTTTTTTTTTTGCCTGGGAACTGAAGAAATGTCCACATTCAAATGTAATGTGTTATTGTGCAGGGTTTAGATTGGCTGACAATAGAGACATTCTACGGTGCAGCAGCAACACCGACTTTATGTTGGGAAAAAAGGAACCAACAGACGAGTTTTCTGTTAATCTGTATGTGTGAATTATTTTGGCAAACACGTTCCAGACCTATACCAGGTTTATTTCAGTTTTTTATGGTTTTTACACCCCAGTTTATTGTTCTGATGACAAGCTTGAGACAACCATATCCATGATGTCATCATCAACCAAGTTGCCTCTTGATTTTAGATTTTAGATTTCCTTTATTGTCCCTCAGTGGGGAAATTCACATGTTACAGCAGTAGCACAAGATTTAACTCCAAAGAGAGGACAAACAAGTGCAAGAGTCCACGTTGGTCAGTTTTACGTCCATTTATTTACCTGCCCAAGTCTGCAGGGATACTGTGTAAATGTACACATTAGGGCTGGGCAATTAACCGAAAATGTACCAACATTTATAACCTTTATCCGACTTAATCTTGCTCATGTTGGTTAATTCTGTCAATTCTTTGCCTAATGCATACATTCACAAGCGGTTGGGTTTCCGCTACATTCATATTGCAGCGGCACATTTTGGTCTCAATAAATTGTCTTTAGTGCAAGCAGACTATAGACTACAACTGTTTTTTCTTGTTGATTCCTCTAGATGTTGTGTTGCTTAATAATTTCTCTGAGACAAAATAAAGCACACAGTCAGTTCAGTTGATATGACGTTATGATCATATGTTACATTCCTAAATATAGCATTATTCATGTGATCGTTTCACATGATTGCGAGCAAAGAAAGTCCTTTTAGACTATATTGTTTTATGAAACTGAGATGCCTGCCAGAGAAATGAATGGGAATATTAGCTCCTTCTCTCTGTCTCTGGTTCTTCAGCTGTTCCTTGATGCATTATTGTGGATTCTGTCTGCCAACATGGCCACAGGGCAGTGCTGAGAAAAGCCTACTTTGTGTGCATAGCTGTCTCCTTACGTCATGGTAAGGCTTATGGGAAGTACTCCTATGCATTCCCTGGAGTGTCTGACTCTGGATGCATCTGTCAGTGTGTTGTATCTGTGCTTTTGCAAACATGACAATTGAACTTACAGTGCAAAACATTTAAAACAAGCAAACAACCACTGCACAAACCTCCACAAACTGTACAGTGATACCCCCCCTCCATTCCAGTCTTGTCTCACCTCTAACCTTTGTGAGGAAGTGTGACGCAGTTGGGTTCAGACTTCTAGTGGGGCTAAATAATATTGTCCTTCTGTGGGGGCAAACAAATACCATGCCATGGAAAGAGGATAGGTCTCCACTCTGTGCCACACATCTACAATAATGGAGGCTTAAAAGGGGAAATCCAAACAAAACTACATTCATGTAGGAGCTACAGGAGCTGCATGAAGTCTCATAGAGCATCTGGGGCTGAAGACTCAAGTCAGAAAATTGAAAGATTCTGGTGGGGTGGTATTAAAAAGATGTGAGTTTACCAAACCTCTGTAGTTTGCACCTCAGCTCTGCTTGAGTCCTACAAACTTAGCTGCTAATAGCATTACACACCTAAATGTCCAGTTACTGGAGCCAATCCCAGCTAACACTGGGCAACAGGCAGGATACACCATAGAGAGGTTGCCAGTTTATCACACGGCTTCCGAAATTGTGACTAAAACATGGAAATTAAATACAAGATTTCCCAACCCTTTTCGTTACAGGCACACAGCGAGCGTACATTTTTTTAAAATGTGTTTAGTAACTAAGCTGTCTAGCCAGGGGGACATCAAAGCACCAAGGCTAGAATTAGACCCGGTTGAAGCAGCAAAATAACCAAGCACAAAGCTTTTAAAAGCAGTCAGATAACATGCTGCATTTGAGCAGCATGATAAAACACAGACTGTGGTTCATTTTATTACTGACACGTGCTAGGGTCCATGATATATGTGACACAAGTTATAAACAGAGAAAATAAGAAGTCAGTGGAAACATTGTGAAATATATACTGCGACGTGCAACAGATAAATGTTGAATAAAGAAATGTATAATAATGACTGTCTGCCAGTAGTTTTTTAATTAATCTTGTGGTATAAAGTGTCAGTTTGTTCACTACAATTTACTAAAGCTCCTTTTATAACGATGATGCTTGTTTTGTTTGACCACCACACTAAAGCTAAAAGATCTTCCATTGATAATGATATAAAACAGATAAAAGCCACAAATTCTTTAGAAGCCAGGGACCAGTTTATATCTGATTTTATGTGAAAAAGGACTTAAATTCTATGATTATTAAAAGACATGCCAATTCATAATTATGCTACTAATCTTAAGTGATGACTCATTAATCCACCAACTAATTAATTCACCCTGAAAGATTAAATTCATACAGGACGGAGGCTGTGAGCAGAGCGAATAACAAACACAGGGAGTACATGCCACTCAACTGAGTAAATAGTGTGCAGATTAAGTCACAGGTAAACTTTAACTTAACCCCCTGTAAGTCCTATGAAAACAAGGATTTTCATGTGCAAAATGAAAACAACATGGCTTACTCATAAAATGCAGCAGAGGACAAGGCCAAACACAGGTGAAATGGTTGACGGAAAAGGGAAACCGAGAACTGTCTGTGACTGTGACTTGTCTCCTGTTTCACTACTATGCCTTGTCAGCTGAATGACATCACAGTTCCTAAATCGCCAACAGGTATGTGTGATCACAGAACAGATCAAACACATTCACCTGCATGACAGCATTAGCTCCTGCATATCTGAACTATATGCAACTCAAGCTGAGTACAAGCTGATACACAACACGGGCTTGGAAATGTCACAAGCTCCACTGGAACAATGGCACAGCAAGTTTAAAAGCTACGACTTTCATTATGCTCACCTGCCTCCTCACTACCCTTCATGTTCCCAGTCATAACAATATGAAAATAACTGCATTCACTGTGGATGTTTTACTTGATAAGGTCACTCTGAGTTTAGTGACTTTTGAGAGCAAAGATCAATTACAATAGATAATATATAGCCTACAAGCTACATCAGGAAGTCCTTGGCACATTACCTGTAAAATGCAAAGTAGGAAGTTTTCCTCTTACTAAAGCTTTCCTAACGAAACAGAAGGCAAATGGGAGTTGGGAAGGTGGCGTGTATAACGTGTTGTTTCATAACAAACACCACTGTTGTGTGTTGCATGCGACCTGCATCTGCACACAAAACATGTAGAAGGCAGAAAGCTACAGTTTAAACCAAAGGACCCACATCGTGGAAAATACAACACAATACAGTACAGCAGCAAGGTGACCGAGCCCCGCAGGAGCTCTGTGTACGAGCCCTCTCCACAACTAGAAAGAGTCCCGTCGTACATTATTAACAAGGGACAAACTATCCGTTTCAATTCAACTGAGTGGTTGGTGGACCCTCACAGTAGGGCCTGGGGCCACCAGAAGGTCCTTGAGAAGCCTGAGAATCCCCCATTAACGCTAGCTCCATAAATGCACATTATTATGCCTTCTTTTAATGGCTGTGCCGCCACGTCATCAACAATCCCTTTAGATCTCCCTTACCCTCCACCCCCAGACCCTAGGAAAGCCATACCCACATCCAAACTGATCCTATCAGAGCAGCAACGGTCCAACTACAGCAGCGCTTTTCACATGTCCAGGTCACAGCACTGCACAGCTGTACTTCACTCATGAGAAAATTACAATACAAGGGGAAAATATTTGAAAACTGCTGGCTCACAGGAAAAAAGCATCACTGGCCAAGTAACAAACATGTCATTGCTCTTCTTGTAGATGATCGCTTGAATGACCTGTCACTAAAAGTAATTTTATTATACAGCTACAGAGATGTATTTAGGAATGGGAAAGTTCAATTCTCAATCAATTTGTATTTCTACAGCAGTGGTTCACAATTTAAAGGACCCTAGACCCTAATGTGATCAGGTAAATAAAAGGGTAGGGTTATGTTTGCTGATATGAAAACGTTTACTTTACAGAATAAACATTGCAAAAAATATTTTTTGTGTATGTTTTATGTAAAAAAGTATGTTTACTTTCATAATTGAAGTTCTTTATATTTGGTTGTATGTAATTTCGCTTTATTTATAGTTATTCATAATTCAGCTTATAAAATACGAAACCTTTCTTTGTTGTAAGGTTTTTATTAATTTATATATTTTAATATGTATATGGCCAATAAATATCATAATTATTTTTATACCCCATTATCGGTAGCAGCATTGGCCCACAAAAACCCATTGGTCAGGTTTTATTAATAAAGAAAATAATGTTTATTTCCCAATTGTTTCCACTGTTTTAACTTTTTGCTTGTAACACAAACTTGTACCGCTTTGATTTATAAGACAAAGCTTTCAAATGAAATCTGTGAAAAGAAAATAACAGTGACTGAACTGCTCACAATTAAAGCCATGTGATGAGAGGTCACAAGCTTTGTTTAAAAAATCGCAACTACTGATCTAAGATCCTTATTTTAGTGAATGTGTTGTGGACAACTTGCTTCACTCAATCCACCGTCTAACAGAAAGGTCTGCAGGCCACTGGACAGGAATGTTAAACACAGTAATAGCTGCTGGTTTACAGGACATGCAACTCCATCCACTTACTTGAATAGAGTCGTTCGCCATCGTTGTCTCTGCTGCTCTGTTCACAGACAACCTGTGCACATGTGGGGTTTGTCCTTCAGGTCAACGTGCTGTCTCCTCTCCCAGGACAGTCAAATAAGATGGTGGTAGTTGTAAAGGAAGATGGCTTTTGGTGAATGTTATCTCCACCTTATACTAACAGGCTGTATAGACACAAAGGCAAACAAGTCAAGAGGTAATCCGCATTGTTGGGTTGCCTGGCCGCGCCTGGACTGATCCTCCCAGCGTTTCCCACTGTGTTCAGTCCTCTCTTCACTCACATTAAAATGCCTTGTGTGTTGCGTTTTTGAAAACAAAGTCTTCCGCTCACCAGCATCCAAACTAAACTACTGAGCTACACACTCATTGTTCTTCTTGTTCCCTGGAGGTTTGTCATTCAACAGCTAGCAGCAGCAGCAGCAGCTCCATGAAACCACACACAGCAGCAGCAGCTCCTGCTCAGACACAACATAAAAATAAAGAGACCCTTCCTCCTCCTCCTCCTCCTCTTCCTCCTC
This sequence comes from Paralichthys olivaceus, assembly GCF_024713975.1. Lineage (NCBI taxonomy): Eukaryota > Metazoa > Chordata > Actinopteri > Pleuronectiformes > Paralichthyidae > Paralichthys > Paralichthys olivaceus. Next base: position 15,640,774 of record NC_091100.1, on the reverse strand, counting down.
TTCTTCTTCTTCTCGGGGTTACATCCGTGAAACACGCCTCAGTCTCTGTATCACATGCCACACACACACACAGAGGAAGGAGAAGAATACGCCGCCTGTCAGTCCTCCAGCAGCCGCTCACACACTCACAATGACGGACAATAGCCGGCTCCTCTGTCCGCTCGGTGTTCGGCTGCCTGCTCTCAGAGAAGCTCCGGCGACATCGAGCTGAGACGCGTCTTCCTCGGTGGTTCGTCGCTCAGCATCTCCTCACGTTCAAACTGCGGCCAACTGACGCCACGGGGGCACGCGCGCCACACCACTTGTGAGAGAGACACTGCTGCGCGCCCCCGACGCCCGGGCAATGCCGCCCGGCCGCTCATTGGGCGGCGGGAGCGCGCCCGGATGTGTCATGTGACCCGCAATAGCACAGTGGTGGTGAACTGTAACTTATAATGAACCAACTGTTGAACACACACATGTGAAGGGAGTGACGACAACACAGACACACACTCACACACACACACACACACACACACACCGTGGACTATTATCACATAATATTCAAATGGTCGAGATGAGATGAGATAAGTTAAGATAAGATGAGATAAGTTAAGATAAGATGAGATAAGATGAGATAAGATGAGATAAGCTAGGATAAGAAAAGATGAGATAAGATAAAATATGAATATGAGTATAATAGCGTATGTACTTTTACTTCATATTTAGCATGTAGTTATTGATATGGTTTTTATTCTATACAAAGCCTAACTGTTGCTGTCTTATGACTTCTTTTATTTTTCTCCAATTGTTCCCTTTCAAGTACCATCTGAATGTCTCGCTTTGTGGCTTCATCATTTCTCTTCACAGACTGCTAGACTTATAAAGACTCACTTGAATACTTGTAACTGCTGTAACATGTTTTTTTAAGATAATCCAGGGACAAAGCACAGCCAAGTAAACCAATGAAATAGTGTGTTGAAAGGATTAACTTAATCAGGTCAAAGCTTTAAGTCTGAAGTCTGGTACATGTTATGTTTTTATCAATAAAAGAAGCTCCAGCGCACAACTGAAGCTGAACTCATCCAGACACACTAACGAGCCTGTGTGTGTGGAGGGGCCGAGGAGAGAGAGGAAAACTGAGCACAGGGAAAAGCAATGTCACAGGGGGTGAGTGGGTGTATTTGATAGAGAAGGTGATCCGGACCACATTTGTATGGCTGATTTGCAAAACAAAAATTCAGGATCAGTAGGAAGACAGAGCAGAGCGTAACCCAAGCGCTCTGAGATACACAGATATAGCACATATCCTGTACACTGGCAAATCTCTACGTTCCCATTCCCGTCCTAATATTTGAATTTTTGAATTTCTCAATCAACGAATAAATTAATTTATTGCATGATCATGATGTCACTATAGACATAGACTGATGGTCTTATTTGAGACTGCATTGACAATAACACCTTGATAATAGAAATGACCCACACTGGCTAAATACATGGGATAATAATGGTACACTCACCAAATTAAAGTTTGGATTGATTTAGACTACTGCATTGTGCAAATAGTGGAAAACAACATTACAGTTCTCCACAGACATTCTTTTACAAGTCGGAACTCAAATCCAGTAAACATTTGTTGAAAAATATTAATAATGAATTATAAATGGTTGTCGATTGTTTTTCTGGCACATATCAATAAGAGGATGTTGGATTATAAATAGATTACAAACTGTTTCTTTTTCCTCCGACATTTTCTTTTCTTTTTACTTTATTGTTTTCTTGTTGAGTCGCAGTGACCTTTGACCTTCTCTGCGCTCCTCCACTAGAGAAGGTAAGTTAGCTTACCGCTAGCTACGCAGCTAGTGAAAGTTCGTTCATCTGTTAATAAAGCAAAACAAGCGACTGTGATGGGGATTCATTCGGTCAACAAACTGAACACACGATACGTGCACTGTCTTTATATGAAGGTGATTTCTCTGCTTTGACTCAGGCGTGTGTTAGCATCGGCTAGCATTTTTGGAAGTAGCACACCGCTTCTTGTCAGCTAACAGTGACGGACAGCTCGTGCAGCGGCAGGATAACCTCGATTGAGACGCTTTGTTGTTCTTCAACAGGTTTCTTCATAAATGTGAACTTTGTCTTCAGCAGAAAACATGACAGGTGTCGAGGGTCGAGTCCGGCTCCAGCTGGAAAACTCACCTCCGGGACATGAAGTGATCGGTGGACCCTCGCAGGTGGAGGTGAGCGCGGCTGAGAGGCCGTCAGAGTCCGGGGAGGGCGAGTCCGACTCCCGCCAGAGAGGCCGAGTCATGTCTCCTATAGCCGGTGTGTACATGAGCCCACACATCTTTAATGAGTGGAATAAAACAGCCACATCACCTTTAAAGACTTTATTAAGGCTGCTTGAAAATGACCGGGTGCTGTTTGTATTTTAAAGGATCATTCTCCTCTTGAAAACATTATGTTGATACTGACTGTGTCTCAGAGCTGGATGAAGATGATGAAGATGATGATGATCGACCGCTGTCATCAGTGGCTGACGTCGCTCTGGCGCCACCCCGCGGTGATCCTGTGGCCTGCAGCTGTGACAGTGAGGCCTGCAGCGGTGACAGTGAGGCCTGCAGCTGTCTGGAGCCGGGACATCTGGAGAGGAGCCTCCAGGCCGTGCTGCTGCAGCTCCTCCTGAGCAAAGCAAATGACTTGATGAATGGGTGGGTGAGGGTCTCTGGTGACCACAATACACTGGCTTTATGTGTTTGACTGTTTCTTCCACCTTAAAGGGGCAATTCACCGCAAAATGAGAATTCACTCATCATCTACTCCTAAATGTCCGCTGTGATCCTCGTACACGTACACACTGCACGAACGTGATCCGGAGGATCCAGGCAGGAGCGGACGTTTAGGCAAAAAATATGGTGTAAATGACACTGTTTCGAGTCGGAATATGAATGTCAGGGCTTACGGACACTTAGATGACACCACAAGACAAGTATGGAGGCATTTTATATGTAGTTTTTTTATATTTGAAGAAGTGGTCATCAGATACTTTTGTGTTCTGACAGGCAGGATCATCTGGAGAGAGAGGCTCATGCTGCTGCCGTACCAAACTTCCTGTTCACCTGTCAGCCTTTTTTCAACTACCTGGAATCCACAGCTCAGATCGTCGTGATGTCCCAGCACGCCCCTCTGCCAATCTACACAAGGGTAAATGTTTCTTAGAGTCATCCTTTAGGATGAAGCCCTTTTAATAGCTTTGGTTTCATTTAGCTCAGTTAGCAGCTTTTGTATCAAGAGGATGTTGAACTAGTGTTTTACATTAATCATTCTGTCTTGTTTGACCATTTTTTATTTCTTTATAATTATCCTTTTTAGTTCATGAAGTTGCTGTACAAAGTTTTGCAGAGCTTTTCCAAGTAATGTCAAGCTACACACTATAAATATTTGAACACTGTGCTGACCGACTAATGTATTTCCCATATTTTTGTTTTCTGTATTTGCCAGTGAAGAAAAATGCTGTCAAAAAGACTGACAGATGGTTTGTTGTATCACACTGTATGCCTTACTTTGAGCAAAAGAAATAGTAAAGATTGATAAACATTGGCATCCTGGGAACACAGAGAATATACACAATAACAGACATGTTAGTGAACATCGTGGTTTAACTGCTACAACTTGACTCTTATCTTCTACTCTGTGTTTGTGTGTGTGTGTGTGTGTGTGTTTGTGTGTTCATGCGTGCAGCTGTTAGACTTCTCTCAGCAGCTGTGTGACACGTTGGAGCAGCTGGTGTTAACCTACGCCAGACAAAGTCTCCTCTGTTTGGATGAATCTGATCCTAACAGGTACAAACACACACACACACACACACACACACACACACACACACACACACAGGAACAAGATACATTTAAATCATGTTAGAATTTATGAAATCTTTATATATATGTGTGTGTGTCATTCATATCCTTTAATAAATGTTGTCTGTCCAGGTATCTTGGTCCTTGAGGTACATCTCACAGTACAGTTGATTATTGATTTATGTCCATACAAATATATACAGTATAGCAGTAAAACCTTTCAGTTAACTTGGTACTTGTGTAACGTTTGCATACCTCCAAACTGTTCTACTTTTATATTCAGTAATATATTTTTTCAAGTTAACAAAGTCGCTTCAGATGACACAAGCCTGTAATCATCTTTGCAGTGCCTACATTATTAACACCACAGCAGATAAAATCAAGACATTCACAACTCTTACAGATTGCAGAAAGTATAAATGTATTTCGCTGTACATGTTGATTCACCCATTTGTGACTTTCACGACTGTAACCGTCTCATTTCCCCACAGGGATCAGTCTGTTTTCATTTCTTTTACTGTCTAACTCTCCAAACTCTGCGGTCCCAGCATGTCTCACTTCTGCATCGGTCAGAGTCAGCTTGGCCGACTGAGGCTGACAGCGTTCCGCTACTGCAAACCGACTCCGTACCTCGCCCAGGTTGACATAGGCTTGTACAAACGGATGCGGTGGAACGTGGAGACGCTCCGTGACAAACAAAAGCGGGCAGACGAGGAGCAGAGTGGAGAGAGCGAGGAGGAGGCCGAAACAGTTGGAGACACAGAGTAGTGAGTTTCTCCAACTTTTATTTCCTATGTCCTTTCCGTTCTCGCTCGGTCGCTCACTGATGAGAAAAAAAACTTCTGCAATGATGACATGACGTTACGTTAATTTCTTACTGTTGTGTCTGTGTCCCTGTTAGTTACTTCCTGTGCTGTGAGGATGTCCCCAATGCACACGCAGACACTAATGATGAGAGCCAAGGTAACGTGGTGAGGTCGTGGTCCATCGGTCAGTGGGTGCAGGTGAACCCAGACCCTGACACAGAGGACATCTATGACTGGTATACTGAAATACATTCGTCCATTTTATTTTCTGTTGTTGATTTTAACCTAAGAGTCGTTCTCCTAAAGAATTTAAAAAAAATGTAACCCTGATTCTGACCTCCTGAGAACTGGAGGAGAAATGTGGTCTGGAGCCTTGGTTGGTACCGATGTTCGGCACAGATGATGTGAGGGATTACAGAGCCATTCTTTAACCTCCCAAACTCCTGCGGAAGGATCAACGCTGCCCTAACATTCAATTCCTATTATCAGACGTAGTTGATATTTAGGATTTAAAATCAGGAGGATTATGTTAGTTCTTTCTGAGCAGAACCACAACAGCCAATAAGAGAGGCAGGAGCAGTTGACATTCTGAGGCTAATGCCAGCTAGTTTGCTACCATCGACAGATATTATAACTGACTATTAATATCTTGTTAAGTTGTTGACCGCGTCTCCTTGACCATTTTGTCACCCAGACTCATCTTCTGCTTTTGATTATTAACGTTAGAGGAAGTTGTCACTCCACGCCACTCTCCAGTTTGTTTACATCTGCTTCCCCATGAGGTCACAGGCGATGTAAGATGTTGAGTCGCTGCCTGTTGGGAAATAGTCTTAATAATATCCTGTAGTGTGTGATGCATTATTTCTAATCTTGTAGCATGTGCAAAATCAATTTTGATGCAGATCCACATCAGGGTTTTTTTACTTAACAAGATAGGGTGTTTTTGAACATCTTTACTTTTTTGATGGATCTTGATGAAAAAATCTGGCACATTTAGGGAACAGATATCTATATAACTTGGTGCAGACTGATTGAATTTAGGGGACTTGGATTTGGCGGAGGTATGCGCTCTATTGAATGCCTTTCTAGTGTTTGTTTGGTTTTTAAAACTCCTGTTGTCTGAAATTAAATACTTAAATGTTTTGCTACAAAAGAAAAATTCATCACATTCAGGATCAATAATCATTCTTACATAGCTTCTACATGAAAACAAGCTGTATATATGCTGTCTGACATTTGTTTGTACGTGTTAGGATCACGTGTGAGGTCCCTCTGGCCAACTATCACAAGCTGTTGTTCCTGGGCAGCGAGGAGCCGACCAGCTGCAGTGCTACAGAGCTCCTGCAGCAGCTGCTGTTGTCAAACCAGTCAACACAGTGACGCTCAGCTCTGCAGGGAGAGTGTGTGCATCTGTGTTATAGTGCACATGACATCTGTCTTGAAGATTCACACAGTATGTGGAAATGGACCAGTTTAGTTCACACAGGACGTTGAAGGTAAATCCTGAAGCAAGTTAAACATCTGGTTTGAAATTTCATCACCTCTGTCAGTTTATGTGAAAATGTTTTTATGCTGTGCACTGTTATGAGTGAGAGGTTGTTCTGCACGTTTGGCACTTTAATTTGTTCAGTGTGTTATTTATAGATTTTTTTTATAGTTTTAAAAATATTCTACGTTTTAAGTGTTCGCATTTTGCTGTGGTGTAAAAAAATTCAGAAGTGTTTCATTAAAAAAAACATTTTATTTACATTAAACGTTGCCTTGAAGTAATTACACACAATCACAGGTTTCTGTTGTTCAGAAAGTCAAAGACAATAAGGAATTTTTTACACTTTAAAACAAGCTGCCATGATTTGGGCGCCACAAGTGAGAATGCCCAGTTTACTCCAACATGTTTATCATCTTCATTTAAATTAATTACACATGAGCCTCATTTCATGTTTAATAAATTAATATCCAAAATGGCAGATTCAACACCTTACACATTAATAAATGAAAGTGTTTCCCCATAATTCATCCTGCTGTGTTCATTTTGACCGTACAACCATTCAGCTCATCAGTTTCAATAAGTAGACATAAAAAAAAGGCAATTTACTTAGAACAAAGAATAAAATCTACCATTTACAACAAACATCATTCATTCTCTAATTCATTACAAATCTATATCTGACTCTTAAAGGGCTGCTATACTTCTAAATCTCTCAAGTACAAAAGTAAAGTGGAGTTTTCCTTCATTACAGTGATCAGTCTTTAAACAATATACATTAAAAAAAACTACTAGAGCATGTTTGCGTGAGCACATTTTAAAAAAGTCCAGCTTTGTCTAAAATACAGTGAGTGTAATGCTGCCCTGCCCGGAGGAACAGGAAAGCAGTTTTAATAGCTTCTTCATGAGCTTCGATAAAGAGACTGGACAAACTAGCAATGGTCAGGGGAATTTTCTTCACAGTGGATCAAATAAGATTCTGTCTGATTAGTTGTTAAAGATTAAACACTGGATTCCAAATTTTCTCAGTTTTCACTTCAGCTAATAAACAATTCGGCCTCTATACAGTTTAACACCGGAGGGCGAGACAGCGAGTCAGGAAGTGACTGAATATAAAACATGAATGAGACGGTAATGAGGGCGAACAAATGTCTAATTTTCTGACACCAGTCGCTTGTAGTCTCGAGATGTTCGGTCACATCTAAATTTGTGTTCGGAAATTTGGTTTTCAAAGAATTCCCCAGTCTTTAAACCAGTGACCTGAGCCTGTCTTCAACTCTGACTGACAAACACACAAACATTTACAACCAGTGAGAGAGAGAGAGAGAGAGAGAGAGAGAGAGAGAGAGAGAGAGAGAGAGAGAGAGAGAGAGACTCACACTAGCTCATCACAGAGTCGACATTGATACAGAAATACAGAAATAATACACAGAATAACCTGATATCTAACCCGGCTCGTTTAATAACAGTCCTCCTCCTCCTGATATGACACAGTGCCTTGACCTCTGACCCTCATAGCAGTGTCAGTTCAAACCTAGAGTCTTGTGTTAAGTCCGCGTCCGATAGAATTACAGACTATCATCTGTCCGTTGCCTGTGACCGAAGTAGCGTCATCTATCATGAGAACGTGAGAATCTAAGGAAGACTACACCTGTGGAAAAAAAGTTAATGTGCGGCTACAGAACAGTGACGTCGACCAGAGGAGAAATAACCTTCAGCAGTATAAATCTGATCTCAATCATGTGCACATTAACTCCGTCCTCAGTAGTGCCAGTAGTAATCACCTTTAGTAGGGTGATGTTTCTGAAGATGGCAATAGGGACTTTGTTTCTGGGCCTCGATCGTCAACATATTTGAATCAGTAAACATTATAAGACTTGAGGAAGTGCAATTTCATGTAAAGTCAGCTTTCTTTGAGCAATATTCAGTAGCAAGAAATCTCCAGTGTATTCCCACTTTTAAATAAGGTGACACATGAACAGCTCTTGCCTTAAGTAAATGAGCTACAACCAGTGTGTTTACCTTGGATTAAATGTAGCCATTTGGCATCAGTGTGTGCGGCCGACTATGGAAAGAGGTTTTGGCATAAAACTAAGTGTCCAGTTACACCCTGATTGGAGTGATGAATCATGGGACAATAATCACATGGTTTCAGGTGCGTGTGGGTTGAAACGTAATTTCAGTGTTTGTTTCCATGGTGTTGGATAACGAGTGTGAGGTGAGAGAAGAGCTGAGTTTCAGTGAGGTGTGGTTTTGTGTTCGTCTACTTCCACAGCAGAGAAGAAACACGTTGCCTTTATAACTTCATTTGGAGAAAATCTATATCTATTAACCACCCAACGCATCAGTGTTAGATTAAAGAAATATTTGAGAGGTATTCAAACTAAGAATATAACCAAATATTCAACTGGACACTTTGGATAAGCTTCTGTTTGTTCTCAAGTTTTGTTCCTAAATGTAGAGAAGGATTTAAAACAGCATCTCGAGCTTCAAGTTGGTTCAAAAAGTGACTTATTCAGTTTGATAAATCTTAAAACTTACCATTTACTTTGTTGGGGCTGGTAACTAGTTAGTCTTATGATGAAGTCCCTTTTTTTTGCATCAATAAACAGCGCACATACTTGTAAGAAACAGTCGGCTGTACAGCTGAAGCACCAAGAATTAGCATCTGTGTTAAATGTGCTTGTTCTTAGAAAATCCCTGTGTTGTTCTCAACCTCTTGTCCTATGACTTTTTAATTTCCCTAATTAGTCTACAGCCTGTGACCGCTTCAACTGCAAGTGATACATCTGTCTCAGGTTGCTCCACCACAACACTTTCAAAAGCCTTCAAATAGCTTAAAGAATTCATTAGTTTGAAAAAAGAATACAAATAATTAATCAGGAAAGCCTGAACTCATACATCTAATTTCCTGCTCGTTAATCTTGTCATTTCTTTTGCGACCACTCAGATTTAGCTTTAGATTTGTTTGAGACCCATGGATCCACAGGTTTAAAGGACTGGGCAGTGTTTGATCCTTCCATTGATTTTTTTTTTTGTACATTGCGAAAACTATTGATTTGTCTCAGGTGCCAATTTTCTAAAATACTTGACAATGACATTTTTAACCTTCATTACAATAGGATGGTCATGTCAGTGATGTACTTTATCTTCTTTTAACAGGTATTGTGATGTTATCTGTTCTGGTAATTAGTTTTTCCCAGAGCAAACATTTACTCCATCTTGTAAAACTGTTCTCAGAACTCATTTGCTTAATTGAGAGTATAGTAACAATTGAGGAAGATTAATTGAGCCGCTGAGTAGACATGTGTCTCACCCTGTTTGTTTCTGTCTTATGTATGTGTGCGCGTGTAGACAGCATGTGAGTCATCATCACACACTCCTCAGTGATGCGTCTCCAGCTCTACCACTGTCCACTCTCCCTGTGGCGAGCTTCCAGTCGCCTCTGGAGAGAAACTACTGACCGAGGTGACGGTGGCAGAGGGAGGGGTGAGCGGGGGCAGCAGGGTGGGCCACAGGCTGCTCTCCAGGGGGCTCAGGGTGCCTCCTGCACACCCCGGCATCCGCAGCAGGGAGGAGCAGCCGTCTCCGTTCAGCAGCAGGGTCTGATTGATCAGCTGCTGGACAATATCCACTTTCTTGCCCCAGTCCAGGTCCAGGGGTGGGGGTCGCTCTGGAGACTCAGGAGGGCAAGGGGAGGAGCTGTCATTATCCTGGGAGGGGGGGCTGGGTGTCTCAGGGGCCTCAGGGGGAGGAGGAGGGTGGTTGTTGGTTGACGGCAAAGAGTCTTGAAGTTTTTCTTCATCCGACATCACTATTTCAAAGTCACTGTCTATCTTTTGATCTGACGTCTCTTTCTTGGGCTCCTTCTCTTTAGATAGATTCAGCTCGTTTATTCCCTCTTCTTCATCCTCCTCTTCATCACTGTTCTCAAGGGCTTCATAGATGGTGCCGAGCCCAGAGGGGGACAGCAGCACGGCCTGACCTTTGTTAGACTGTTGCAGCTCTTGTTGCCACTGCATGATCTGTTGCCTTTGCTTCAGCTCCTGTTGTTGCTCCTGCAGTTGTAGTTCTAGGTCTCTCCTCTGCTTCAGCTCCTCCTCCTCCTTCTTCGTAATCTCTGCCTGCTCTATCGCCTTCCTCTCCTCATCTTTTTTCATCTTTATTTCTTCTTCTGCTTCCTCCCTCTTTTTCCTCTCCTGCTCCTTATTCCTTTTTATTTCTTCCTCTGCCTCCTCTTTCTTCCTCCTCTGCTCCTCCTCCTCCCTCCTCTTCCTCTCCTGCTCTGCCTCCTCCAGCGGCCTGCTCTGCTGCTCCCTGCGTTGCTGCATCTCCAGCAGGTGTCTCTGGTGTTGCTCCAGCCTGCGGAGCTGGGGGCTCAACGCCTGCTGCCCAAGACTCCTTGGCGGGAGGTCGGCACAGGTTAGCTTTGGCGAGGCGATGGAGGCACAGAGAGGCTTGACGATGTCGCAGTAGGTTCTGGGGTACGCTGCGTGCTCGCGGCGGTGAGGGTGCGGTAGTGCAGTGAAGCCTGTGTGTGAGAGGAAGTGGGAAGGAAGATTACAGTAGTGTGATGTATAAACAGAAGTGACAAGCAGCAGGACAGTGACAGCAGTGCAGTGAGTACAAGCAGAAGGATGTAAGAGGGAAGGGTGTGGGGGGGGGGGGGGGGCCTTCAGAGGCTCATATTTGTGGACAGAATAGCATTAGAATTGTTAAGACAATCACAGGTGTGACAGTCGACTACAGCACCAAACTGACCTGCAGTTATTTGTAGTTTTGTACTTTGAACAAGTGACAGTGCGATATTGTTTGCAAGTTGTGAAGCAGTGGCAGTATATATTCATAGTAACCAGAAAATAGAAACCCATGGTTTCTGGGGGTGGTGACCGAGGTCAGGGTTGGGAGATTTGTGCAGAGAGCGTTTTAAACATGACTTTTTTTTCCTCTTGTAAAAAATGACACCCAGATAGTTTTTTCATGTGCAAAAATAAAAAAGCAGCAAACTTCCTGTATATGCAAACACTATCAACTAAGGTGAGAAGAACTCATCACCCGTGAATGGAGCTTATGGTTAGTCATCCAGTGATACATGCAGAAGCTCTCCATGCATTTATAGACATCCAGCATTGCAGGAAAACTGAAATAACAGCTTGACTTTAGAAGGAATCAAGTCACAGCCAGACATTTCATTCTAACCTAATCTAATTTGATGATCCTGAACAAACCAATCCATAGTAATGAGATGAAAAAAAGAAAAGTCATTATGCAACAGTGACATGCGTAAGCTAACAGTAATACATCGATGTGGATCAGTGCAGCAAGAATGCTTCAAAGAAAAAAAAAAGTCAGTAGAGAGGAGCTAAAACAGCAACACACCCAGTCGACTGGAGGGAAAGGAACGCAGCAGCAGAATGAGCAGCTGCGGGTTCTTCTTGAGACTCCACGTTGAGGTGAAAAACTTCTTCACTGCTCCAGATGCCGAAGGTGGATCCACGGATGTAAAGGTCTTGTGGTATTGACGATCAGTTCATAGCAGATTCATTCTAGTCATGTGGTTTTCAGACCAGTCAAATATTTGAGTTTGAGTTCCAGTCATATCAAGAAAAGGAAAATGTATGAGGGTGTGTATGTGTGTGTGTGGCAGCAGCAGAAGTAGTAACACTGAGACTGTAACTGATGACTGAGTGGAAAAATGTAATATTATGAGATGTCTAGAGCCACTGGTTGTGAGACCTTGTAATGAAAGCCAGTTGAGTTTGATTTGTCTTGAACAAAGTTCAACAGACCTTAAATATTTCTCACACTCACTTCAACAAAACTGTACGGTGAGAGAGTGCGTCATGGTAAAAAATCTAATCTTTATTTAAAGTTGTAAGGTTCAATACTCCAAAAGATGGATAAACACAACACAGGAATAAGGAAGATTTGCCTGTATCGTAAGGTAGGAGAAATCAAACATGGATACACAATCAAAACGTATCTTCAATTAACAGCTTTGTTCTGTAAAAAGTTTACGGATAAATACACATGAAAACATATTTCAACAGTTCCACATTTCTTTTTGTTAAGCCTGATTTTTTGTTTTCCCTCTTTAAGAGCTGCAAAGTCAAATCCATGTCAGTTCAGGTCAATGACATAATTCCGTGTTAAATTAAACAGAATCCAAATCCAAGACAAGCTCACACATTAGGAGTAAATAGTAGTAGCTATTGCACATACAGGAATTTAAGCCATATATTTGTAATATAAATGTTATACAGAGGGATGAGCCACTGCTCTCCTCTTTTGATTTCTTCCCTTTTTTGGCTCTCTGATTTTTTTGTTTTAACTTTGATTATATCCACCCCCAGAGATTTCAGGACAAACACTGACAACAGGAACTATAACAGTGAGATATTATTTTGGGGAGAGTAGAACAGGGTCAGAGGGAGACGAGGGACGTTATTCAGGCTGTTAGGGAGATGATGAGCTATACGTTACCTGCAAAAGAGTTCTCAGTCTTTTCACAGATTGTAGAATAGTACGGAGGCTGGATGTCGTCTGGGTTTTCCTCTGGTTTCTGCAAAGTGCACGGGGTTGATGAAACGTCCAGGGCTTCATCCGACCCTGACGCTTTCTCCTGGACGAGCTCAGTTGACCCTGCTTCCAGTTGGCGGCACTCTATGTACTGCTGCTCTGTGAGGCATGGCTGGGCAAGAGGCTGTGGGATGAGACCGGGCTCCTTGGCCTCCTCAGGGAGCTCTTCTAGGGAGAAGATGCCAGGGCTCTTGATGCAGCTCTCACCGGAGGACTGGGCATTCGAGTTTGAAGCTGTGGTCATGGTGTCAAAGCCGTACGATGCCAATGAAGTTGCTGAAGGTGGGGTGTTGTCTCCCTGTGCGCTGCCCTCCTCCGTCTCAGCCTCCTCTCCTTCTTCCACAGTGGACAGGCCACGCTGCGCTAGCGGCTGGCTGTCGAAGGTCATGTGGCTGAGTGCCGGACTCTCCAAGGAGTCGTCCAGTTGTGCTTCTCCCTCTGTGTCGCTGGCCTCGTCTTCTGTCACTGAGGATGAGGAGGGATTGGAAGTGGGGGCGGTTGCGGGGCCCCCAAGGACTTCATCAGCTGGCAAGGTCTCTGCCTCCTCCTCTCCCTCCTCCTCTCCCTCTTCCTCTCCCTCTCCTCTGTACCTGTGTGTGCCCAGGTCAGGCTGGGGAGAAAGCATGGGGGCTTGTGCATCTTGTGGCTGGAGCTTCTCACCTCGATTATAGTCACAGAGTTCCTCAGGTGTGCTGGTCTCGCTGCTCACGGTGCTCGACAGAGACATTCCTGGGGCAGAAAGGGGAGCTAGGGCCATGGTCTGCATTGGGAGTGGGCTGCACTGGTCCAACTTCAATTGGGCCTCTAGATTTAGAGGCTCATCTTTGACAGAGGGACGATGATGAGCTTCTTGGTTGTCAATAAAAAAAGGAGCAGAGTCGAGTCCTAGCCAGGCTTGGGCTGGGGCCTGAGTTGGGGTTTCAGAGTCTGCTTGCCATGGGTCTGCCAAAGGGCTAGCTGCTGCAGTTGCTCCTGCTGGCTGAGAGACATGCTCAGGAACCTGCTGTGGCTGCAAAGACTCTGCCCAGGGATCAGCAAAGGGGTTCTGTTGGTCCCACTGAGCAGCTGGGGCAGAGGGCAGCAGAGGAGGGGCAGGCGGTGGCGGCTGGGCCACTCTGTTCAAGTTGTCCAGCCTTTCATCCTCAGCAAAGTCATCCTCATCAGCGTTCCCATAGCTCTCCAGCCCACTCTCCGTCACCCCCTCACTAGCCATATCCACATCTTCATCATCCTCCTCCTCCTCATCATCATCCACATCATTGTCATGCCTGGGTCTCTGCAGATCATCTGTCCGCTCTGAGCCCACATCCATGTCGCACACCCGATCATTGTCGTCGTCTTCCTCTTCATCTTCATCAAAGTCATTAACTGGTATGTCAGGAACCCTCTCAAAGTCGGGTGATCCTGCCGAGGCTCCTTCCATGTCCATGGCTCCTTTGAGACTGCCGTCCCCCAGGTCGTCCATGCTCTCTGTGCCCTCCAGGACACCAGGGGCGCTCAACTCAGACGCACCCTGCTGGCTGCCGCTTACATCTTCAGAGTCCAGCTCAGAGAGCAATGCGCCACCGGCTCGCCAAGCAGACCCCGCCACTGGTCCAGCTGACCCCGGGCGGGACTCTTCTGTAGGCTGGGTGGTCCCACTCATTTCAGACAGGGAAACCAGCTGGCTGCCCTCCCTCTCCTCTTCATCCTCGTCCTCATTTAGATTGGTGGGAGAAACTATCTGAGGGATGGCATTTGTTGTAGCTGGGATGGCTTTAGATGTAGAGGGAGTTTGGTTTGTGAACAAGTACACAGGCTCTTCACATAGGTTTGAAGGGGAGGTCACAGATACTGCAGGCTCTGCTGGGGCAGGGACCATCCCCTGTGTTGTTAGTGATGAAGCACTGCTTTCCAGCTGTTCTTGGGGTGGAGAGGTTTCTGGTAGGGCTGCCCTGACGGGACTTTGTGGAGGAGAGGGAGCAGCGACATGGCACTGCAGGGTGTCTTGAGGTACCTCCTCTTGTGGGGGATCCTGAGCAAAGACCGGGGGAGGGACCTCCTCTGGTGCAGAAACTAAGGATTCTTGTGGTGAAGTCACTGCAGCCTCTGCTTGTGTTTCTCCAAGAACAGTGGATGCTGTAGCAGCTGCTACCACTGCACTGGCAGCTCTCTGCGCTGTGTTTGTACTTGAAAGCCCTGTCTTCTTGACAGCAGTGAAGGGTGGGACAGCCTGAGTGGGTTTGGTTCCACGTTTTGACAGAGAGGTGCTGCCGCTTGCAAGTTTGCTGGCTGGAGAGGAAGGTGGGGTTCGGCCAAGGGGTGGTTTGTTGAGGGCAGGGAACCTTACAGTCGTGGCTGGTTTTGTTGCAGGAGGTTTCACAGGCTGTTGAGCTTTTGACTGTGATGCCTTGGAGTCTGTTGCTTTTGCTGTTGCAGGCCATTTGGATACAGAGTTGAGCTTTGTGGCAGCAGTGGGTTTTGAGGGCTCAGGTTTTTTGGTAGCAGCTGATGTTGTAGCTGTTATAGGTTTTTTAAGGCCTGTAGCAGAAGGTGGTCGACCAACATCTGGTGAAAAACAAAAATAGTGAAATTCTCAATAAAAAAAAAAGTTTTGTGAAATAACACAAATCACATAATGCGATATTTGAGCTCAGACTATGTCAATTAAAATGTTTATATTAGACACAATTAACTGGTTATTTGAGACATTGTGGACCAACTATTCAGAAATATATACATTTAAATAATCATACCATCATGCCATTCGAATTTAAAGGTTTACAACTTAAAACTGATTAACTACAGCTATTGGATATATTTTCTACAATCTTCTTATCTGAAAGAAAAATGTCAAACCTTTCTTAGCTGCAGTGGATGTTTTAGGAGGCTGTGCTGCTGTGCTCCTGCCACTAGAGGGTACTATGGTGGCTCTTGAAGCAGCAGTTTTAGCAGTTGCAGTGGTGGAGGGCTTGGTTGTAGCTGTGGTGGCCCTGGATGTGGTGGGTGCAGGTCGAGCAGTTGAGGGAGCGGTAGTAGGCCTGGAGGCAGAGAAAAAAGGACGTGTTAAAGCAGCAAAAAAACACAACAATGAAAGTATACAACAAAAGCAAACAGCTGATTGTTTGTTGGCAAAGGTCCAAACATGAAATGTGATGCTACAGCTCCACACTCATTTACGAGCATAAATACATGACCTGTCCTGATGCAAATCACAATTTCAAAAAAGCACCATCCATCTATCTATTGCCACAGTAATGCCCCCTTCTCTAGCACGATGCAATGACAGGGTGTGCTGAGAAGGGGGGAGTAGAAGAAGTAATGCAAAGGTAGAAGAGATAGAGGCAATGGAAAGTGACAGGGGCTAAAATATAGAGTTTGTGAGTGGAGCAACAAGAAAGAAAAGAGGTGAGAAAGAAAGATGACCAGAGAGAAGAGCAGGTAAAAGAACACAAATCAAGAGGAGGAAAGTAAGATAACTGCTGTCAGCACCCAACAGTGGTCCACTAGAGAGGCCAGCCCTGCTCTGAACAGCTCAATCTTCTGTGCATCAGACTTTAAGTGCAGTGATATGATGATGATGCTGTAGCCCAATTAAAAATCCAAGTTAAGCTAATGATGTGCTATACTGGCTCTATGAAATCTCCACACAATACATTTGTCTTGTCAGGCTCCAAGAATTTGACATGGTCTGTGCTGCACTGGGTAACCTACAAACAGCTTCAGTCGGTGAGATGAGCGAGTAGCCAGCCGCAGGCGGCACTAGTCCTCATTTCTACACTTGAATTCTGGTGTTGGAAAACAATGGAAAACCTCAGTGCTGTAAATTGTCTGTATGACATCTGTTTCTAATCAAACAGACTGACTTTCACAACAACAGCAGCAGAATAATCAAACGCAACTGCCTTAAGGAAACTGTGTGACCCAGCCACCAATTACAACAATGTCTTCTTTTGAATTTGGTCTTCTGACATGCCTGATGATGAACGCAAGAACTGACAGAGATTCGCAGACTTTGATGGCTTTCAGTGCAGTAGCATGCCTGCACACAGATGCCGCTCCCACATTACAATAACCAATACAATGACCATTTGTTTCCTCCTGAGATCACACAGCTACTGCAGACAAGCACTCACTGCAGTGAGACAGTGCAATTGCCTATTATCATGAGATTTGGAATGTGAAGTGCAGCTAATAATGGCCATTTTTCATATCTAATCCTGTATGTCAGCTAAATCTGAATAGACAAGTACGCTCAATTACAGGAGTCGAGGCAGACGACACTGAGTGATTGGCGTCTTCTCCATACAACTACATTTTCATTTGAAAACAGAATTTTCAAATTGAAATAATCTCTGTCCACCAGCATGTAAACTCTGTATCAAATGCAATCTCAGTCCATACTTATATGCTTGAAAATTAATATCACAAGACCACTCACAAACACTAGGCATATGCATCCAGGAAGACAAAGACATTGTTGCTGGAATAGCAGCACATCTTCTACACATTTCTTTGTAATACAGAATGGAACAGCACAACAGGGTCAGCAATGCTTGTAATTGATTACCCATGGTGGTTCTACACTGGTAGTCGAGGCTAATGCCAGTTGTTACGGTTCTTCTGACACTGAGTCATATGATGGGAGCCTGATGAATCAGCGATGGGTACGTTTTCAAATGAAAAAGACCCAATGAGCAAGCTGTTGCAAGTGTCCGTATCGTTGTTTTTGCCCATCCAGACAAAGACGCAGCCCCAGTTTTAAAACTAGAACGGGGTCAGCAGCGTTTCCAAACATATCAGTTTTAGCAGCTCTAAAACTCTATAGTAGTGTGGAGGCCAGGTGAATCCATAGATACAGAGTTGATGCATTTTCCAATAAAAATGTAGTAGTACAAGTGAAGCCTGCGAAGAGTTAAGGATAACAAAGACACATTATAAGCCTGAACAACCCTTACCCCTCCCTCCACCCTTTCATGAGGAGTCATAATTCATAAAGGTCTGATCCAGAGGGACACCACGGACAGGAATACACAGCCACACTAATGCCCCTGCTCCACACACCCTCTGTGGGTGGTGGGTGGTGGCTGTGGTTCTGTTGTTGGTGTATTAGTATGGATTACATTTCCTGCCAGCACAGGGTTGAAATCAATACAAATCACAGATTGGAGAGAGGATGAGGGGAACTACACAACCACCCACAGGATTTTAATGACCAAACACGAGGTCTTCTTCAGGGCAAAGGTCAGCACAGAGGCACAATGACACTTTATGGGCTTTCTTCGTTTTAAAAGTCAATATTCACAAATGTTTACGACAGATGAAAAACAGGGCACCCATGGCATTAACATGCTGAGCAGCTGCAACATCTGTTTGGCCAAAAATCAAAGTGTAAACACGAGCCAGGGGAGATTTGCTGAAACCACACTCCATCCATGACTCTTTCCTCTCGTTCTTCTAAAAACACAGCTGGGAGGCTCAACTATCTTGGCATACCCAGGCTGGTGGATTAAATTATTCTGTTTTAATCAAGCCAAAGAGAAAGGAGAGGTCTTGGTCAGGATGTACACTTTATCCCTGTGGCAGTAAGCTCCTCCTACAAATACGGCTACGTACATGCTCATCACTTCAAGAGCCTCCTCCGAGACAACAAATGGAAATAAAGCACCGATGCCATGTAAAACCAGCTGCTTTACTCCCTTCCTGAGAAGAGCACGCATTCCTTGAGGTTGTGCTGGCCCACAGTTATCTCCTTGACAATAAAGTGAGGCCTGAATCAGCTCAGTGGAGACTTTATATGAAGTGTTGCAGCCTAGCAATAGCAGGGGCAGACAGTGTTTGGCTCTTACAAGGCCCTAGACACCCACTGTCACCGTGATGGATGCCATTGGTCTTCGCTGTTAGGACAGTAATCCTGCTTCCCTGCCAAGTCTGTCAGGGAGATGAGGCAGTTTTATGTCCAACAGAGCAGCAATATAGAAATTCAGGGGATGAGACAGCAAGGGAAAAACTAAATGGTGTGATAAGTGAGAAGAAAGTGTGTTGCCCAAACAAGTACCTTGTATTTGGTATAGTTTTAATAATTTATCCAATACAGCAGGTTCAGCTTTGAAGATATGGGGGTAAGTTCTAGATCAGAGACAAAAAATACTATCCTACTGCAATTCCACACATTCCCAATAATATCCACTAACTCTAACTAACGGAATCATCCAACCTGACTGCTAACCAACATGAAGGCATAATCCCTGTCCTTCTCGTGTTACACAACTTCACACTTAACTTTTCAGTCTCTGTATGCAGTTAAATGATGAATGAGTTGGAGCACTACATGGAAGCTATTAGGAGGGTTTGAGGAGATCCTGGCCAAAGGCCCAGCACTGTACATGCACAGACCGCAGAAAAGAGGGATGAAGGGGGAAGACAGATTGAAATGGGGGCTGGGTGGACAAAGACTGATTGCTCAGTCAGTGCGAGGACACCAAATGCCATCACTGGAGGAGAGCAAAGCGAAGCAGCAGCCAGATCTGACTTTGAATCCAGTTACCAATGTTTCTCATGGATCCCAGAGATGCCCTGGTGTCATGCAGATGATACGTCGGCAAACCAATTTTAGTTATATGCTGTTGAGACACAGAAATAAGCACAGAGCTGAAACTGTACAGCCTCATTACCAAAACTGATCCAGCATTATGTCAAATCTTATTCTCACCTTCCTTTAGCACAAACACTATTCCCCAGAGTTAGCAACATCACAATATATTACCAAATGTTTTCTGCCTTTCATGAAAGAGACTTTGATAATAATGTGATTTTCATTTCTCCCTTTGGACCAGTTAACATTAATGCTTCATGAGAGGGGGTGGTCTTTACATTTGGACACAGACAGCTTGAGCTACTACAACATGTTTGTTGTACAATAGGCCTTATTGTCTATGCTGTTTTCCACAACAGGTCTACACGAGACAAGAGACTTACTTGCAGGTACTTGACTAGAAAAATGTTAATGTGGGTTCCAGTGCGACAGTAAGGGCTGCTATGACTGCTGTTGTCTCAGTAACATGAAAAAGCGTTCCAATGAAGTTCCTCTCTGGTATTTGATGGATCATGGACGTTGACTTCAGGAGCCAACTACTGACATGAAATTCTCAACAATTGTTGTTTTTTTTTACCTTCATCTGGATTTAAATATTTTGTAGAATGGTGATATTGAGTAATAACGGGGAAATATCAGGAGTGTAACCAAAATATTGTTGCATACGTTGCAATGGAAGTATGCAAGTCATTGCTTGAGCTGAGAGAATGTTAGTGCCCGACTCTGCCAGACAGCTCTAACACCAATACGGACTGAAACACACTCCACTGCTACACAAAGAATTTGACAAGCTACCGACTTGGCCATCAAACACACGCACCACACACAGGTGGCACAAAATGCAACGTCTGTCACAAGGGCAGTCCACCTGCTGCAGTTCTGTTGTTCTCCCTGAGTCTCAAGCTGGGTGGCAAGTGCCCAATGTCACGTCCTGAGGACCGGGCAACAATACAGAATATGTGTTACTGTAATTAGACTCCTACACTTAAAATGCCTCATCTCATCAATTCAGAGGATGAGCTTCTGAGTACACACCTTGGCACTTACACATAAAATACCAAACATATTTTTGTTCAATCCAACACAGACTTTTCCATCAGTCAGGAGAGCCAAGAGCTGAAGTGATTGATGTATAAAGTCATTTAACAATCAAAACCTGCAACCATTCTCAGATTCCAGTTAATTCATAGTATGCAATAATCACAACATTAAACTGAGAGTAATTGTTGGTCTCAGCCATAATTAAAAAAAATTATTTTGAATCTGGAAGCATGGACAGAAGTCGATTGCCCCCCGCTTCTTCAGAAAACAGTGACGTAGCAGAAAGCAGCACAGTATTCCTTTATCTAATAAGAGGACATTAGGACGGAAGACATGTGGGAACAGAATCTAATCAGACCTTTCAGTACAGAACACTACATCCTGTAGGTAGATTAGTGTATTATAATCATTACTTCAAACTTTGGAGACCACTTGTAATTACACATTTTAAAAACATTTGAAGTCAAATGATTTGTCGCTATAGCTTTGGGCTCCAGCTGATAATGATATTGGGCAGCAGATGATAGAAGCCTGGATTTAACCGGATATCTTCAATTTTCAAGAAAAAGGTCTTAACTAACAAAAGCTTCCAAGTTGAAAGGGCAGTCAATGACCCGATCGACTATAAAATTCAGCCGAATGATCATTTGAGAGCAGCATTCAAGCCAGTTCAGTCTGCCTACATCACAACCTTTCCAAACCGTAGGCCCTTTATGAGAGGGATCAGGAGCCGAGTCATCAGCGCTCTGCCCTGGGGAGGTGGGGCTGGTTGCTGCCAGGGGGTCTGTTGTGGACAAAGCCACAGTTCTTCAGTATCATTGGACTGATAAGGGCCTCTGTCTCAGGTTATTACTGTTAACATGACTCACACTCTCAAACCGAAATGTGACTCAATACCGGTCCAAAGACCATAATGGACTTCATTATCCGCTGCTCCCTTTCAGGGCATCAAGATAAACAAAGTCACCCTCTCGTCCAGTTTTTTAAGGGAATTCAACATTGAGATCTCAGAGAGAAAGAAACACAATTAGGAAGAGGATGGGTTTTATTTATTATGTCAATAAAATAAATGGCTTTCTAACCACATAATATAGCTAAATGGACGCTGGAAGCCCTCTGTTTGTAGTTTAAACAATCATGTAAGGGCAGGCTTTGGATTCCCGCAGGCAAACAGTCGTGTGGAGAGCAGAAGAGGTGGAACACATAGACCAAAATGAATTGGCTAACTGCTTTGTAATTTATCTGCGTCATAAGCAGTTCATAAAAGAGATTGGCCAAAATGTCTGGAACCTAAACACAGTCAAAAAGCATTGCTGTTTGCATCTTAGACAGAGAAACGTTTAACTCATGTGGACTCGTCGGCTTGCAGACAGTGGACAGTGAGTCAGCCTGGATATCCAGTGTTTACACTGGAAGTTAGAAAAATATTGGCTGTTGCCTCCCGAGGCTAATTTGTTGTCAGATGATAGCCGATGGGCTCTGAGATAAGTAACCACATAACTTGATTCAACTGTTAAATACACAGTGTCATTAAAGCATCTGCTGACTATTTATGATGGTAATGCATACCTTGTGGTCCTTGAAGCAGGAGCACCACCAGCTTTGGTTGCGGTTGAAGTGCTGGGTTTGGGGGCAGTCGATGCTGCTGACCTGCTGGTAGAAGCTGAAAAAAAAGATGAGACGAGAAAAAGATCAGGTTTTCAGCAAAAAAAAAAAGCATGACGCTACATCAAGCGAGAAATTTAAGATAACATTTAATTTTACAGATTTCAGACTCACCTGTGGTTTTGGGTCGTGCTAGATTAACAGTCTCAGCCACCGGTTTCTTCTTAGGAGGACCATTCACCGTTGGTTTGGTACCATTTGTTGCTGTGGCAGCAGCAACATAGGTCGTCCTGGTGGGTCCAGCAGGCTTCTTGTCAGCCACTCTAGTTTGGTTCTTGACAGTTGAGGAAGGTGCTGCTCCACCCAATGGTCGTATAGGTACAGCTCCTGCTGCTGATGCTTTTGTCGCACTTGCTGTAGCTGTTCTCTTGGTTGCAGCTGCAGAAACACTGTTAGAGGATTTGACGTCATTTCTTGTGCGGTGTGAGGCAGCACCTGGCCTCGAGTTGGATCCAGAAACCACTGCAGATTTGGCTTTGGGCTGCGTTTTACTTGCAACACCTGTTGGTTTGACTTTGAGGTCTGCTGCCACTGGCTTGCCACTGGTCTTTGGAGCAGGCCCAGCTGCTGCATCACTTGCAGCTTCCTCTGGTTGAGATGATGCCTGCTCTGTTACATTGTCCAGTGACAGGGAGGGTTCTGGTATTGCTGCGGCTTCGGTGGGCTCCGTGGATTCCATGGTAACCCCATCCGGTTTCATTCCCTTTCTCCTAAGGTGTGGACACTGATGTTGCTGCTGATAAGTTGGGCCCTGCGGCTCACTCGTCTTGGATGGCCAGTTTTCCTCTCACTTTAATGTCCTGTAAAAGAAAAGTAGAATTAATTAAGAAGTAACCTCCAGGCTCTTAAAAGGAGAGCCAAACCATGCTGCACTCCTCATAATGTCACGAGATAAACATGTCACTGTTAGCCACAGGATGTGCCATTTATGGTAAGAGGCCTCTTTGGAATTTAAGGGAGTCTGAAAAACAGGAAGTGAGCAGTGTGAGATGCCAACAAACCTATAAACGCTTGTTCTTCTCCATACTCATGTAACACAGAACTGACAATACCATTTCATAATGCGTGAGCAAGCAAAATTAACTTAACAATCTCTATTAAATCACCACAATAAAAGAACAGTGGAATTTTTTAAAGAGTGCATTTTGGGGTATAAATGCACAAAACTTGATGACTGTGCTCCAAATGGCTCCCAGCATCTTGAAATTAAAAAGGGGGAAAGCTGTGGTTTGGAATAGTGAAAGCCAAGAGGCTTCACAGTTTCCTGCTATGACACACAACCCACAGAGAATGAGGAGATGACAAGCATGAATGGCCTATTTTGCTTGTCATTATCTTCATGTTGAGCAAATGCTAATCATCGAGTCACCAAACGTTTCCTTCATTGACAGCTTTAGAGGAAAATTAAGAGTATAAGAGGCTGCAGTGAAGAAAAGGCTGATATGTGGAGCATGTGCACGAGTCAGAGTCATATAGGTTTTGACTCATTAACCTCAGTCAAGTTTCTCTTGCTCTGACTGGACAGAGCTCTATGATCCAGATCCATTACGGGTTTAGTCAGCTTTCCCCCCCAATCATGCTCTCCACACACACACTCCCCAGTCCTCTGCCCCTCTGACCAGATTAGCCTCAACCCACCCTCTTCCCGATTACTCCTCTCTTTTCGTAGAGCCACTTGTTCTACTCCTTGCTACCATAACTCCCTTCCTCCAACTTACTGGCTTCCAGTAAATTGATACACAGATGGGCTGACCAGTAGCAGCTCAATACGGCACAAGAAACAAGCTATGCAAGAGATTGAAGAGAAAATAAAAAAGGATCGAGAAGGATAGAAGAAAATAAAACAGCACAGAGCTATTTAAGTAACTACAACAACAAAATCTTTCAAAAAGGGAGGCAAAAGATAAATAAGAAAACTAAACTAATTTAAAAAACATAGATTAGAATTACAAGGCAAGAAATGCAGTATAGTAAAAAACAAACAAACCATGAAAGGAAATCAAAAAGAATGGGCCAATGTTGATGCTTAATATGTAAGCCATTAAACATCACAATATAAAAATAAAATAGTTCTCAGGAGAGCATATAACTCCACCAAGGCCCAACAGTCCCCTTATGAAACCACATTTACATTTTCATTGGATCCAGATTTTTATTTCAAACTGCACAAAATTGCCCAAACTCATAAATATCAGTCCCCTAAACATGCCTGATTTTTTTTTCAATAGGATCCATGAATTACTCTCCGAGACATCAACAAAACAATTTTGTTGGTTTTTCATTTCCACAGACATAAGAAAACCTACTGCAGACACAGTGTCAAATAATAATCCAGTACTCCGAGAACCTGATTTTGTCTTTCAATAATAAATGCAGTTACTTAAATTATCTGTATTCATCTCTAACTGACAGACATTCGAGGTTCAATTAATTTGCGAGAAGCTGCACACATTTCGTGTCCTAAGTCCAGGGAACATTTTGCTCAGTGGTTACACATTAACATCTGCGATACTTATCTCCCATAATTTTTTTTAACTTTTGCTTTCATATTTACAAAGCAAATTTACTCTTGGACATTGATGCACTGGGGGTTAGCGGAGCGAAAATAGACGATTCGTAGGATGAATAACAAATGCATCAATGGATCCTTTGTCACCAATTCTGAACCAACTTGTTTGACCAGATTAGCTTTGAGAAGGTTTGAATACAGAAACTCAACTCTCCAAATAAGCAAACCACACAACCCCCACATCTCATTCCGTTCAGGAGGAAAAGTTACAAGTTGAATACAGTGCTGCTTGTGCTAAAAATCTGCTGTCTACTGTTGAAGTTGGTTACATATCTCTCCCAGGTTACTCAGGTTATTTTCTAACAATACGATGCTTGCAGTATCCCTACTTCTGGAAAATATTTACCCTGAAAAGATGATAAATTGGCTAATGTTTAAAGCCCTCTGGAACAGTGCTGTGTGGCTCAAATCCATTATCATCGCTTCAAGGACTGAGAAGGTTACAAAGCTATTAGCAAATTGGGAACCATGCAACCGAGAGCTTGTTTCAAATTCCACTACAAATCTGTCTCTTTCCTGTTGTCAATGTTGAGTCTAAAAAGTAATCAAATCAGGTGAATCTTGTTCTTTGTAGAGTTTATGGATAAGATTTTCCAACTTATTCAGACAGGTGGGAGCTGCTCCAGACACAAGGAGCTGGTGGACAGGGGGTTGGGATGGCACTGTGCATGACACGGCATAGTTTTGCCAATCCAGCTTCTAATGCCAGGGGCTTAGCAGATAGCAGCATGAATCACATTGCCCATGTGATGACCCCTTTCTGGGCAACTAAAGGCATCATCTGTGACCAGCTGAAAATTGTACCACAGCGCAAAGGGGAAGTGAAGGGATCATTAAAATCCCACCCACACACGCAACCAGAGATAAGTGATGTTTTACAAAATAACAGACTGGCAGCCCTGGTGTTTGTTTTCATATCAAATAAATGGCACCCTTCAAACCAATACTAAACCTAATTCAGGGATTCTTCAAGCTGATGATATAATGGGCTGGGTCAAAGGTCCAGATTTTATGTTCAGAAAACTGACTGCACAACACTAGCAACATTTTTTTTAATGGTCTTTTTGGTCAAGATGAACAGCCTCATGCATTTTGATGAAACACAAAGAACTCCCCCTCTGTCTGCCACTCTCTCACTTCACATTTGCATAACAAATACTCGTCCACTGAAGATTTCAAACCATATTCAGGACGCAGTGCACCTTCTTTCTCGCAGCTTCACACAGCCTATGTCACAATTAGCTCAACACCCATGGCGACAATTACAATGTGTTGTTAATATTGTGATGATGAAAACAAAAGGCACAAAAGCTGAAACAGCCACAGTAGAGAATGTTTAGCCAGAGCGGGAGAAGAGTGTGTGTTTATAAAAGAAGATTGTTAGAGGGAGTCTGTCTAGACGTAGAAAGAACTCAGTGGCCTCGGTGATATTTACATTCCACCTCTAATAAAGAAATATGGCCTTCTGCATCATTAAATCCTACTCCTGACCTGACTGAAGGCCGTTTGATTACATCTGCCATACCCCATCTCTTAGTCTGTTGTGCTACACATCCAGACACTAGTAGTCGAGCTTGACAAAATGGGTCACTTTTAATACTGTGTCTAATACAAGCAGAGAGGGATTTAGCTGTGTTGAGAGCATGGCAGGGGTTTGGAATGCCTGCTGCAGACTGCTGGATGTGGTGGTGGTGGTGGTGGTGGTGAGGGGCTGTTGTTAGTGTTGCTGGGGCTTAATGTCAACTGATCATTTTACCCCAGACTGCTGTCACAATTCTGCAACCCAAAAACCCCCAGCAAAACGACAATACATCGCAGGTAAATACCAAAACACGGCAATGGCTGAAAGTTTGAGACATTTTCCAGCCATTCAAAGTCTATTTTGTAGAGATGAAATCCTAAAATCTGATTGACAGAAAAACATTGGCAACAATTTTGAGATGTGATTAATGATTCAAACAAGCTCATTCCGACTGTTCAGTTGTTTTCTTGTTTTACAAATATAAGAGTAAGATTAATGTTTTTCAATTTTGCAAACAGGTAATGAGGTAAAAAATGGATTAAATAGATATTGGAAATAATACCTTACTGTGGCCATAGTTTGCACATACTTCTGTCAATGCTACGTCTGCTCCATTATGATTGATGGTAGAAAGTGAACGTCTAAAGCAGCAGCAGTTTAAGGAGCACATTCGACCCATCCACATTCCAGCGCTGCTGACTTCCTTAAGACGCTTCAGGGCTTCACAGTGACAGCTGGCAGTGTTGTAGTGTATGTCATGACTTTAATAATGTATTTATTTATTTCATAATAAACACACACGTACATCACCTTATTATAATTTGAGTTTAAATCAGGACAAGTTCTAAATTTTGTAAATATTAAATTTTTCATCAATTCCATTCGCTTCCTGTGTGTTTAATGTAACTATTTTTATTCAGTCACACATACGATAACAGTTAGGTGGATTTAATCAGCTCAAAATGAATAATAATAGATTACAGTTATATGTCTGTGGAGTGTTAGCAAGCAAAGACTATAGGATTAGTAAAAAAAGGTTTGCATGTGAAAATGTTCTTTGTACAAATTTTCAAGCATCAAACCACAAATGTGAAAACTGGAAAGCAGGGCCACTTCCTGGATTATTTTCATTCTACAGGAACACTTGATTCAGGTTTACATTCTTAACACAGTTTATGACATTTAAAACAAACCAATACAGGTCTGGTGAAACTGGACAAGCATAAAGCTCGGGGAGAATTTGGCAAACAAGATATGAAGCCCCTCTATATGTCTCTTTGTTCAATGACTTTACTTTGGTGTGTGAACGAGTGAGACGTGCACAGAAAGAAACACGTTCAGTGTGAGTGTGGACTTGTAACGGTGAGAGAGGACTGAAAAAGTTAAGAGGAAGAGGGTGATCTGTTTGCAGTGGAATGAGGAACTAAACAAGACATTTTTGAAAAGAAGGGGGTTTTCCTAACTTTGGAAAACACAAAGAATACAAATATCTCAGGATGAAAAAGATGTCATACATATAATCTCCTCTTCAGATGTGAAAGGCAATCTTGGAAAATGTCTGGACCCAATTTTCCAGTCATTTGTTGGAGTGCATGTCTGAAAGCAAAGAATGAGGCCACCCTCTGAATGTGGTCTGAGTGATGGGATCTCAAGTCTCTCGAGTCTCCGCAGTCTGTCTTGGGTGTGTTCATAGCTGTCCACTTATGATCAGATCATCTGAGACACATGTTAGGTCTGAACAGGGCCCTTCAAGCCCATCACTGTGTGCTACTACTACAACCACCAGCCCATGAAGAATCTAGACACAAATTCTTGTTAGTAATGGGGAGGTAAATTGACTCCAGCCGCTGTCTGTGTGTAAAAACATTCTGCTCCATCTGACCATACAAGGCAGCAGTGCTGTGTCTGCACTATAACCAAGCATGTGTCTCACACTCACATGGTGTGAGTACACTCAGACTTTTTGCAGCACAATCTGAAGATCACTGTTAGTCCATCGAAATAATGAGTCTCTTAAATTGGAATCGCCGAGGTAGAAGCTGAAGAGAAAAATGCACCATTAAAAGGAGAAGCACAATAAAATATGAATTCACTGTGTTCTATGGCCAAAAGGGTCGATAACGTAGTTTTATGAAGCTACCAAAAAAGGCAAGAACACATTCAGGGCTTTTATCAGTCAATGGATATTTGTGTTACAACTAGTCGTTTGATCACGCTGATTTGTGTCCAACTATATTTAATTTTAACTATCTTCCTTCAACTTTCACCTTTGTAATATAACACATTGGATAATCAAACGATTAGAATAAGTTGAAATATATTTTCATGACTTTTAGCTCCTATTTATTTATCTGGCTTTCTCTCACTGATATTGTGATATACTGCACCCTGGTAAATGTATCCAACCAGATCTGATCTTAAAATGATGGTGGCTGGCAGCTTGCACCAAGTTAGAAACAACCAATAATCATCACTGAAGGACGATGTAGTTTGTCATCTGCTATCACTGTCCGTGCAACACAGCCATTGCATTATTATCTTTTGGGACAGTGTCCTGCTGGCTGGGATGACCAAAGCAGTTATCAGATGGACAATCTTTGCATCTGTAGCTGCTTTCAGAAACGTACTGAACTCCACACATATTCCTGAGGGACTAAATATGAGGATGCAAATGTCCCATGTTTGTTGTTTCAGGCATTTTTCAGAACTTTTCCTGCAAACCCCCAGTAAAATGTGCAGAAGTGAGCTGATGTGAAAACACAGCAGGAAAATTCACAGCGAGTGAGTGAGCATGTTGAATACACATAGAAGAAAAGATTTGAGAGCTTTTGGTGATTATGGTCGACAACAGTGTCGATGTGCTATAAACAAAAAAGACTTCAGCTGAATTTATGTCATGACCCGTCAACCCAATTACCACCCTTTGCCTTTGCCTGAATCTTCCAGAAATCTTTATGTTGTGAATGTCTCTGGCCCGGACAGTATCCTGCTACGTTCTTCTTATGTAAAAGGCAAACTCCACAAAAAAATGCATCTTTTGGACATTTTCCAGAGTTCATGTCTGGAAACAGTTGTGAAAACTGTCTGTCATAGATGGACTAAAGTACTGTTTTAGTATTAATACAATGCACACATTTCAGCCTTCCATAACTTTTCAGGCATGGCCAAGGTGAGTAGAGTGGAAATTACTGTTTAAGTTACAACACTGACTCATCACAAGTTACATTCCCAAGCAGACAGACCACAAAAACCTCACTCACAGAAAGTTTAACAGCATCAGTCCTTGTAGATCGCAGTAAGGGAGGAGGGAGTAAAAAAAACCTGCAGTGTCACTCAAAAACAAAACCACAGAGACACATACGGACATTTCTTCTATCTAGAAAATATACAACAGATCTTCCGTTCAAGCTCATGTTCCTGATGGAGACAAAGATCTACTGCAGGCCCACTTTTATAGTGACATAAAACATCCACTGAAACACACAACTATAACAGACTATGCATTGATGTGTGGTGGACAATTTGATTTTGTTCTGACAGGAGATAAGTTTTTAAGCCGCATGATACCAAAGAAAGCACTCAAACTTTTTCCAGCCTCTGTTTAACATCCCATATCGTGGATAATCAATTCACTTAATTTAAAAACACAAAAACATGGCCCAAAGCCACTACCAAAGTGAGACGGCAGTCCATGCACTTTGTCATTGGTAGACAAAGAGCCACATTAACCCTCAGTGATCTGTCAACTTGGTTGGTCCAAAATGAATTGACTTGTTGTCTACAACCAGCAATCCCTGTATTACAGACCAGAAATTTATCTGAAAGAGAAACCAAAAGCATAACCCCATCAAGTTAATAGCCCAACTTCAGGAATTGGCTGCAAAGTCCAAACCAAGACACAGGTTGTGTACTTTAAAAGTAAATATCTACTCTGTGTCATTGAATGTGTAATGATTAGCCCAGCTTGCAGCCTTAGTAAAGTATAACACCCCCCCAAGTATGACCCAGACAAAGTTTATAACTATAACTGATTATATTAGTGGATGAATCATAATAGTGTATATATTAAAAAACATCTGAAAAGAAGTTACTGTGCATTCACATGCTGCTTGGAAGCTCCTGTGACTCTGGGTTGTGAAGTCATTGTTCTGACGTAGGTGCATTCTTGTGCTTCGAGTTCAGAATGGGGAGAAAACAGATGCTGTAAATATGTGTTGTATTTATGGGTTTAAACCATTTAAACAACACCTTGACTCCTTTTTCCCCCCAATATCTGCATCACAGCCAAGGATCCGATGTGACAGGTATATGCATTTCTGCAACTCATGTACCAACATTTTTGATGTTGTTCTTACTTATGGTGGCATTTACGTGAACTTTCCCACTTTTCCAAAAATTATTATTCCAACACGACATAAATGCCCAGTACGAGATCCTGTATGGAGCAACACATACAAAGACAAAAACATTTTAATAGGTGGGTGTGGATGGAGGGGCTTGGTGTTAAGCCTGCAGCTGATTCTAATCAATTCCACGAGGGACACTATCCATGTGCTAAGTGACTGTAAGCTACTCAGTAAAGCCATTAGGAGCAGGTGGTTGAGTGTGGCTACACGTTAAGTGGACTGAGTCAGTCAGCCTTTAAGGGAATGGCAGAGAAAAGGGGGGAAGGACTCACAGCTACTGGCAGTGCAATGGTCTGCAAGAGCTGCAAGGGAAAGGGGTTACAATCTGTTCTAAGCTTGGCAGGGTTTTCAGAGAGAACCAGGCTAGGCCCTGCTTCCATCAGAACAGCCTGGTGGTGGAGTAGGGAGAAGCATTTGGGGGGTATCATCATCAATGGAGATCAAGAGTGTCCAAGTGCTTTTATGTACGTGTTCAGAGCTGGTCCAAAATGACAATCATGACAACAACGATCATCTTAAGTATTTGTGAGTTCAACATTGGGGTAACCATGAGGGGGAAGGGGGCTGCAAAGTGCAGACAAGCCCTATTGTCTGCACTTTGCACCATGTAACCCGTTAGGCGTGGTATCGAGAGGAGTGGGGGTGGGTCCCTAAGAGTGGATTAACTGGTGCAACGGGGCGAAGGAGCAGCTGGCACTGGTAACTTCACCCAAAAGACCCCAGGGATATCGAACAGGCCGCAGGGTGAAAGAGGGCAGGATCGAGGGGCACCTCTTGGATACAGTCGATGCACATATGACATGGATGATGCAAATTTTTAACCTCTTCACTGAAGTCTACTGGCCTATCAAGAGAGAGTAAATCTTCCCCAGTAACACTGTTCAGACTCTCAGGTCTGCAGCTCATCCCATACACCTTCGACTATAGCATGTATGAACATAAAAGATGATTTACCTATTTTATTTTTACTCAAAAACTTTTACTTTCGTTCTGTCTCACTTTTAGATTAGTGAAGCCACATAAATGTTGAATCACTAGTCATATTTCACAAAAGTCCAGCAATGACCAACATGTTCACCTGCCTTCTAAAAAGGTTCTGTGACAGAAGTAAAAAGAATGGCTGCAGAAGGCCTGCGAAAAATAGATGGAAAACAAAAGATAGGGAGAGATGAAGGGTGAAACCACGTCTATAAAATAGATTCAGACCAGGCATACCTTTTTCTTGCCAAGGACCTTTGTCCCATGAAATCTCCTTCTCTTTTCCATATTTCCTGTTGCTCTCTGCAGTCAACCAACTAAAAAAAGTGGAATGGGGCTGGCTAAGACTCTGCAGGCATGAGGAAAAAACACTGAATCACTGCCTCCTACTCACATCGTTTTTGTGTTAAAAGCTTTTGGCTTTTTCAGTGACTTCAATTCAACATAAAAGCTAAAGAGAACCATAGTAAGTGATTCTGTCTAAGATGGCTGGCTGAAGACAAGCCAAAGCTGACATCAGTTTTCCTATATTAAAAGCCAGCCAGCAGCTACTCTCCTGCGCACCAGCCAACTGGCTATAGACAGTCAGGCAGATAGTCAATATAATGCTGGAGAGCCTGAGGGCCAGATCAGTTACTATGCCTATGAGTGGGCAGGGTGAGCTGAGGCCAGATGGACACTGATCCCTCACCTCGCCTACCATGGCCCTCTGACAACCACACCCCTGAACTGTGCGGAATACACACAAACCAATTATTCAACATAAAGGATTGGTTTTGTCATGCCCAAAGAGGTAGAGCCGAGGATGACAAACAAACACAGGCCCTCAATAAGCAAATAAATGAAATGCATAGCACTGTCTCAGGAGTGACAGCTGCTACATGGTCCAGGTAAGAAAATGTCCTTATTGTACAAGCATGCACTTTTCATGTCCCTTCTCATTTCTCCCACACACACAAACACACCCTGGATCTTTTAAATAAGTTATTCAAAAAAATTGTTCAACAATGGAAATTTAAAGCAAATTATGTCTATGAGGTGGCATTGTGTGCTAACAGACTATGAAAGTGCTGAGTTAGACTTTCAATAATTACAGTGCACTGAGTCCAGTGTCGTACGTTTAAGAAAATGCAGCGTCAGCGTCCACCACTTTATCCTAATGGGCAAGAGAGTGCCAGGCTCCCAACCACAGTGACGAGAGTTACAGTCTCACCATCAGTCTCACCATCCTAAAGCTGAGATGTAGTTTAAACCTGTGTGTCACCCTAAACAGATGCAGCAGAGCAGGCCAGCGTTAGGATTGAATTTCCATGGGTGTGGGGACTGAGGCTGACACTGGTTGCAGGCAGTAAAAAGCAGCTGACTTCCAAGCA
The DNA here is from genome assembly GCF_024713975.1 of Paralichthys olivaceus. NCBI lineage: Eukaryota > Metazoa > Chordata > Actinopteri > Pleuronectiformes > Paralichthyidae > Paralichthys > Paralichthys olivaceus. The sequence continues at coordinate 15,607,936 of NC_091100.1, read as the reverse complement.
GATGCAAATGCTCTGCACTGTACAGGGGTTGGGCTTTCTATTCAGCTGCGCTGACTTTGGAGTGAGTCCCCAGACAAGGGACGGGCTAAAAAGTGCCAACATGCCTGTGGTACGAATAATGGCCTTTAGAGATTTAAGTCCAGCACCAATGCCTTCAAGTAGAAGTTCATATTCAATGGTAAACAATGGTAAAAATGTGTCCATTATCAAATAGACAAAACGATCATCAGAATAATCAATAAGAAAAAAATAATTAGTTGGAGGCCTGAACCAAACAAGTAAATTGCAACAATTATTCACTTAAAAGGTTCACTGTGTAAGACATCTAGTGGTGCAGTTGCATGTTGCAGCTGAATACCGCTCACCTCACCCTCCCTTCCAAACATGACAGAGAACCTGTTGTAGCCTTCAGTTGTCATAAAAACTCAAAGGGTGTTTAGTTTGTCCAGTTTGGGCTACTGTAAAAAACATGGCAGCCTCCGTAGAGGACCCTCTCCAGATGTAAATATAAAGTATTCAAATATAAAGGGCCCATTTTCGGGGGAAAGAAAACAACAATTTAGATGAAACACTAGTGAAAACATCACTAGGATGAATCATATTTATGTTTATTATGTTTCAGAGGCAAACACATTTAGTTTTAAAATCTGCTCGATACTGACTATAAATATACCAACAGACTGATGCCTGTTGAAGGCAGAGAGGAGCTGTAGGTACATTCTGTTCTCACATTGTGATTGTTGTTGAGGAGAAATTTGAACCCTTGACGGTGACATCCACCATTACCTCTCACAGCTGTTGCACGGATGCAGAGGAACTCATGCAAAACTACATTAACAGCACAACTCAAGCAACAGACACATTAATCCTGCAGTATATCACACCATACAAAAGGGTAACGGCCTGTCTTCTCAGAAAACACTGAAGTAAATGTCTGCAAAGCAACTTAGGTGAAAATACATAACAGGTATTTCACTCACTTGAACACTGATCATCAGGCTTGTATCATGTGTGGTAATGCAATATCAGGATTTTTAGACTGTCAAGCTTGATGTAAACAAATTCATAAGTACATACAAAAAAAGAGACGTCTTTCAATGAACTTGAAACGACTCAGTTAAGTCAATAACGAAAGACAGATTTAATCCATGTCCCACCTCTGACTGAAAATTGCATTTTAGTTTCTTTACTACTGGTCTGAGTGTTTGCTTAAAGATTCACTTTCATTTTCTTGAAATCCAACCCCTTGACTTTTCTCTCAAGATTAAAGAATGCACTGAACTATTTTGAGCTTCCTTTCTGGCCTGCTTTGGACTTTAGTGAGAGGAACAGGAAACAGAGGTGTAGAAGGAAGGGAAGTGGCTGTGCAATATAAAAAAATCACAGGCTGTATCCCAATACAGAGGCTAGGTATGGCAGAGGATGTGGGTCTTCCACAGGACCTGAAGGGCAGGCCGACCATGATGCTGCCCTTCTGAAAATAAGACAGTCTCAGAGACGAACGTGTGGCTAACATGGACAGATCAAGATGCATCCAAAAACCTTGATGTTCCTTTCTGTCCGGAAGACATAAAATAGATCACTTCATAATTTTCTGAGAATTACTAATAAACAGTGATTAGATCTGCTGTAAACCATGCAGCTCTTTTACACATACATTTGCTGGTATAGCAGAAAACCCAGCTAAAGGGCTATTGTCTCCTTTACTGTTTCCAGTCGACGTTTGTCTTTTTAGTTTTCCTACAGTGAGTCATGTTTGAAGTTGGAAAACAATGCGTGTCTCTCACAGTGCAAGAAACCTGTCTCAGTATTTCTACTTCCCCTCAAATCAGGAGAAGCTCTGCACCTCACTGTCTTGCCAGTGCTAGAACTTGCAAAATATCACAGTTGCTCGTTTTTCAACCAAATACGTTCCTGGCAATAAAAACCTGCATCTAACACAGAATCATTTGAGCCAGAAGTGAATGTCGGGTGTATGATTTCCCATTGCAGACAAAAGCAAGATGTTAGTGGTTTTTTGACCACTGGAAAATGGGTAACAGTTTATTTAATATGCTTTGTTTCTGTGATAAGTCATAACAGTACTTCATACTCAGCACTGCCCCTTCCTAATCCCATAAGAGGTTTAATAGGATGTTAGATTTCCCTTAAGGTGCCATCGACCACAACATGTTCTGATGATCACGTTTTCATGGTCATTTCAACTTAGGTATTTCTGTATGAATGATAATGTAATATAATTTTGTGTTTGAACACATCTGGCACCAGTATGTGATGACCATCGAAGTGAAAACACACACTTTCACATCCTATTTAGTTTTTACAGACAACAATTGCCTCATTGCACAATTACACTGCTGACCTGTGCACAATGGATTGTGGGAGACAAATGATAGACTAGCTGAATTCATATAATTGTGGCAAAGAAAAGATTACATCTCAGACCTTCTTCTTGTTGGATTTGGCTCTAGAGTTGTGACTCGACTGAATAAATCATCTTGCAGTGAGGCCTCTTAACTGCAAGCAAAATGTCAGAAAATCTGTGAGGGGGGAAGAGAGCATGCGTCAGTCCCACTTGGTTTCACACCCAGGTGACGATAAACCCCACAGCGACAACTCACACTCCCTGGCAGCATCAGCATGAAGGTTTTAAGAAGGCGACACACTCTCTCCTGTGAGTGTCTGCATGTCACATACCTCCCTGAAGCCAACGATAGAGTCTCTCAAACCCAGACCACCACACCCACAGAAACCCGAAGCACACCCCACCATGCAATGCAAACTCTCAGCCAAAACCTGACTTGATAAGAGACATCCCTCTATCACTGAGATCAGCAGACGATGTCGTCCAATAAGTCTGAGCCTCTGAGCCTCAGAGCCTCCCTTTTATCTCACTGAGCTCTGCCAAGTGGAGGAGGAGCAGCGTGCATGGGTGGAAATATGAAAACAGATGATGGTGAGGTTGGTAGGAGACAAGGGTGAAGACGTTAAGAGCAGACAATACATCCGAGGAGCAGGCTACATCCAGCTTTTTCTCAAATCTAAATAAATGATGCATGACATGCTGCTGATGCAAAAGCTACATCTCCTGCTTCTCCACACACTTAAAGATCCCAGAAGTGTTACTGGTGAGAACATGAGCAGGAGGCCTGGAGCCCTGTCTTGAAGATTTTATCATCTGTGTCCAACATCTCCATTATTATCAGCCTGATGCTCGTGTTGTGTTGGGACACCACTAACTGCTGCCTGGTCCTCGCTTGTGTAGCCACTCTTTTGTTTATTCACGAGTTTCGGGATGTTTGTCCAGGCCTCAGGACAAGTGGAGCTTCAATAACACCGTTTGTCTCTGGGAACAAACACGCTGAATTCACCCCCGGTGGTGGCGAGGAGGCCGAGTCCAGCCTCACGGAACAATAGCTCGGTGTGTGAGCACCCAGGAGGGACGCACGGGGCCAGGGAATAGACGGAGCCAGGATACGAGCAGCTGAATCTACTGTCCACCCCGAAGACATGCTCCGTCCCCGGGGAGCGAAACCCACGTTGAGACCACCGCCCCGGTCGTTCCGCTCCGTGCTAACGTTCCACATCCATCACCACATTCACAGACAGGACGTTCAAAACACGTGTCTGCTTCATTAAAGAAAAACGACGCGGCGGAGACACGGAGCTTTGTTGACAGCGAGCGTCATTCAGTGGTTTGAATGGAGTAAATAAAGCTGATAACATGCAGCTGAGAACGTCACAGTCTTTACCTTTCCAATCGCAGCCCGGGCTCCTGGAGACTCTCGCCCCGGCTCCGGCTCGGAGGTGGAAGCCGCTGAGCGCGTCGACAGAGCCGTAAATATTCACCGGACCTCACGACAATGGAGCCGCGTCCTTTCCCTCCACGTTTGAGCGGCGGCGCTGCTGCTGCTCCGCTTCATAAAGGACGGGGTGGAGGGTGGGGAGCGACCCGGGGAGGGAGGCTGGAGACTGGGGGAGAAGCGTGGAGGAGGGGAAGGAGGAGGAGGAGGAGGAGAAGGAGAGACAATATGCAGATTAAACCCCGCGAGCCGTCCAATCAGACAGCGCGAGACCGAAGGGTTATGCAAAGCAGCAGTGACGTCCATTTAAACCTCGCTGTTGGCCTGTGGCGCGAGAGCATCAACATAGAAACCATTCATATCTACACACGTCTGTACCCGTCCACATGTTCACATGAAGAGAGATCCAGCAGAATCTTTCACATCCTTTCAAATAGGTTTTGGAGAATTCAGCTCTACACCTGCCTGTTTGGAATGATCCCTTGCCTTGTGTCCCGCTGATGCTCCGGGGAAACTTCAGAATTATTCCTCTTCATTAGCGAGCCCTCCTCCAAATGTTCTACAAGATGCTGTCCCTTGTTTTTAATTCTTTGTGCGCTATGGTGCAGTGAAAAGATAGTTAGAGAACTTCCAGTTCATCCTACCTGGTTTATCTGCAGTGATTTTATAGTCAATGTTTTTTTCATGAAATCAAATTTCACGTGAGAGGTTTATATCTAAGTTTGAATGATTTTCTGTTATATTTCTCGTTAGACTAATAACACGGTGTAAATGATGAGTCCAATTTGAATGTCAGGGCGTACAGAGACTTGGATGCAACCACAGGAGCAATATGGAGGCATTTTATGATTTTCTTCTGTTTTTTGTTACATTTGCAGAAGTGGTCACCATTTACTTTAATTGTATTGGATTTGGCTGCAACGCTGTTTACCCCTGTTTTGTGGACTCAAACACTTCACCCACCCCTCCATCTGCATAGTGGTGAGTAGATAATGGGTGAATTTTCATTTTTGGGTGAAATATCCCATTAATGCTCCATAGCTAATTCAGAATGATTCCTAAAACAGTTTGACAAGACACAGTCCCTTTTTTTATTGTTTGTGTGCTGGAAATTAAGTGCAGAGCTTTTCATTAACAGTCGATGATGAAGAGTGAAGTAAGAAAACTTTAAGTCCATTCTACCTGGTTTATCTGCAGTGAAGACAACATGTTTAACTTGGTGCACAGACTGATGACACACTGTCCCGCTGGTCTCCAGACTTCAAATGACATATTCTGCGCTCATAGTCTAATACAGTGTTCACTTCCCTATGGTACAGACCCACAATAGCTGCGAGTTGAATGCTTATGTTGAGCTGCAGCTGCAGGCTCTACAATAGAAATCAATGAAAAGAGGGGGAAGGCATACAAAGACTTCTGCAACTCACAGAGAGAGGAAGAGTGAATGGGCTAAGACGTCCGACATCCGCTGTTGTTTTCTCTAATAAGACTCGGAGAGGAGGAGACAGAGTGAAAGAAAAGGCCCTGCAGGGCAAAGAGAGAAAGAAATCTTAAACTCTTGAGGGGTGAGGGGAGGAATGAAGGATTACCAGAAGTCGTCAGTGCACACGTTCTCAGAGTGTGTGTGAGTCATGTCTCAGCTCGGCCTCTCTCTCCATCCCTTCTCTTTACCCGTTCCACTCGGCTAGAGGCCCGGCGCTGGAGCAAGGGGGAAAACCCAAAACTCTCACTGAAGTTTCACTAATTCTTCAACTTTGGTTATTGTTAAGAAGCAGTTTAAAGGCTAACGTCTGGAGCTTTATCATCTGACAGTTTTAGCTGATTTATATTTATACAGTTTGTGCAAATCTGGACCTAAAGGTGAGGTGTGGCCCCACCAGGAGAGTTTCAGTAAACCATTTCATACTTTATTTGACTAAACTAAGCACTAATGGCAGCCATCATTATATCACAGGGCTTGAAAAGCTTGTAAATCCCCTCACATCCTGCCCATCCATCTCAGATTGCTTTGTAATGTTGTTACACGAGGGTGTGGCTCAGCGCCTGGCTCTGCTGAAACAGAGTCAGGATGAACTGACAATCTCAACACAGACCTGGCATCTTTAAAATCTGTTTCTTCAGTGTGGTCTGGTGACGGTCATCCATCTGCCCTGACATCTTTCTGTGAAGACAGCTGCACACACCGCCTGTGGTGCTAAACACAACCTGCATGCAACCCCCCCACACGCACATACACACAAACAGACAGGCAGACACACCAAACACAAACTCAGTGACTCAGTGAATGAGAAATAAGAAATAAGAAAAGAAGGAAACAACGGTCGTATATGCATTCAGACCAATGCCATTAATTTTAGGTCAGCACAATATAATTCTCACTTTAGCATGCCTTGCAACAAAACATTTAATTCTCATGATGTGGAAAATCAGAAAGGTCAACTGTTTAAATCGGCTGGATCACCCCTGATACACCCAGAGAGGGCTGGTCATGGCCTGTGGGTCACGATGAGGTCGTTCCTGGACTCACAACATGCTCTCCTCTCTTTGTAGTAAAAACAGTGAGTTTGCCGGATTAAATACTTCAATCCTGATCCTATTGTTATATTTATATATATTTATTCTACAAAAATGTTTTTATGTGTTGGAGCAATGTATGTGTTGAGGGAACATCATTTGTTTTAAATGGTGCTGTCTGATAAAAAAAAAATGTCTGTGTTGTTTTTAAATGTCTCTGTATAGCATCCTGAATCTACCTCTGTGTATGAAAGGTACTTCATAAATAAAACTGCCTTGCCTTAAATAACATTGTAACACCCCCCTAACCCCTCATTCAACTAGTGTGTGCAATTTGGTGCAAAATCAAACAAAGATCAGGATCAAGTGAATCATTGTGGTTTCAAAAGGAGACTCTCTGAGTACCATTCTTTTTTTATCTGAGGGGCCCTTCCTTACATAAATAACCCTGAAGTTCAAACAGCAAGTCACAATTGAATAACTGGGGCATATTTGAATTCAAGCTGAGATCAAGCTGGCAGTAACAAAAGGCACATTTACCTGCATCGGCTCACTGAAACTAAAAACATCCTGTCCACACATGATGTGAAACACAATGAGTGTGAAAGATCTATTCTAGAAAGATAAATAAAAACACATCTATGAGACGATTTCATAGGACTATGAACCCCCCCCTTTGCTTCTCTCTCACATACACTCCCACATGAACCATCGAGGCATCGTCGGAGCAGTGCATTATGTATGGTAATATTAGGTTAAGTGGCTGGAAAGCAAAGATGTGCTACATCAGCTGCCAAGCCTCAGTCGAAAAGCTCAATAAGCAGGAAATGAGCTCATCGCATTGGTCTGCTCTGAAGAAAAACGAATTGTAATTTCTCCTCTGAGAGTTTTGTGCTGCAGCGTCTGAACTAAAACATGCAGGAGATTCACGACGGCTGTGTTTGACTGAAGGATTTATTTGCAGAAATCAACAATCATACTTTCCTTTAAACTCTCATTGTGCCTTTTTTCATCTGCCATCGTTTTTAAGTAGAGAAATTAACTTGCAGTCCTCTGGTACAGTGTCCACACTCATGAACAACAAGCTCCCCCCTCTGACGAGTCAAAGGAACTGCGTTAGAATGGAACTAGAGAATCTTTGCAGTCGTCCACAACCAGTTTCATTATCACAGACGATCAGGGAACATTTTGTCACTAGATTAACGAGACACGACGCCAAGTAGATGACTTCATATTTGCATTTCTCAGGTAAAAGCAGATATTTTTTTTATAAAAACACGATATCTTCAAACGAAGGGAATATCAAGAAATACAAGTACATGCATTCAAATCAACAATAACTTAAGGCCTGTTTGGCACACATTATTTTAAATCTAAATCCCTAAATAAAATAATTATAAATGTGACAGTGTTTACTCATCAGAAAGAATATGAGATTACTGACACTGAAATGAATCATCATTTCAAGACACTTTTCCTAAAAACATATTCTTGAATTCAGATTATGACTCCTGACACTATTGTGCGTTTTATGCAGTGTTTAACAAGACATAACAATAAAGACAGCAAATTATGTGGCTATGGTATTATTTTAGAGAAATAAATATATGTCTGCCATCATTATATCTTCTTGTTATCTACCATGACCTCCGCTCCATTTTGTAAGACAGTTCAAGTTTTTTCTCTTCAAGATCATTAAAAAAACAAGTCATATAAAAGTTCTGAACATTGGGCATCATTAAAGAAACACAGTATATGCACATCGCTCCGGAGAGCAGCTTTCCTCGTAGTAGCTGACCACAGACGATATTAAGTGCTTCATTAGTGAGCGAGTGCATCCCATCGCATCGATCATTACTCTGACAAATGTAACTCAATCCACTACAGCAATCGAATGCGGCAACAAAAACGAAACAAAAGATACACATTTGTAGGAAATGTGATGCTTGTGTAGTGGGACTGGAACCGAAGAATCAGTTAGAAACGTTACACTCTGTGGGGAGCGGGTAAATCAAGTCAATTCAACAGCTGAAACCTCATTCTGTATTGCTGTTTGTGGTCCTGTCGTCCTCCATGATTGTCTAAAAAAAGACAGCATACCAGAGGGTGGAATTCCTCGTCTCATTCTCGTAGTTTGCGCAGTAGATAATGCTATTTTGAAATAAAGAGTGTTTAAGTAAAAAGTCAAACCCTGTCCTCAGGAGGTAACCGACTTTGAAATGACTATAAAAGTAAAGCACAAAAATAACAACACCATGTTTGTACTTCTGCGAGTCCCCAACCTGTACCTGTTTAGTATCCCAACAGCAGTCCCTGCTTCTGGTTCAGCCATGTGCATTATTACATACATAGGGAAAAATACTGATTTGTTTTGAATATCAACAAGGAACAGAGAAATGTCTTTGCATTCATCAGCCATGATGCTGCTGAGTCTTCCTCTTCACACAGAGGACAAGTCCTGTCCTTCAGTTCACGGAAATGAAGACAGGGTTAAATAAGAGGTCCAATAAAAAGACTGGTGTTATATATTCCTTGTACAGAGTGCTGGTCCAGCTGAAGGCAATTCCTCCTGAGGATGAGTGCTAAGAAACTGACCCAGATACAGTACGTTGGCGTCAGGAGTCTGTGCGGTGTATCCCTGTGGCCAGCAGGGGCTAGCTAGCGAGGTCACAGAGATCTACCTCAGTTCACCAGCAGGACGTCTTCATATGTGGTTGTTCTGCGGGGAATTTAAAATAAAGATGATTCATGTTAACAATTTTCTACATCATAATTCATATATTCTTATTTAGAGTCACACAACTGTGACAAATTATGACACGACAGAATAAAGACAAACACGTTGGAGAAATGCAAATCTGATTTCCCCTCCACCTCAGAATGTTATTAAAAGTTATGGGGCAATGTAAAACCCAGTGAATATGTATATATATTTTTTTGTTTTTTAAATTCAAAAGCCTCTCAAATGTAAAACTACATGGCTAGAAACAAGGCAGGGAGCTCACTTGTCTATTATTAGGTCTCTTCTCTGATGCTTATGACTGTTATCAATTGGTCCTGCTGCAGAAATGTTTAGATCCAATTAAATTAAAATATTAATTATTCAGGCTGCGTCAACCAATCATCTGTTGTGTATCTGACAAGAGCCGCTGCCTCCTCCTCACCTGTCGCAGCAGCAGAAGAAGGAGCACGGCGAGGTTTCCAGACCCCTGAACTTCCCAGAGCTTGGTGCGTCCGTACACTCTGCTATGAAGGCCTGTAAGTCCGTGATGTGGATGGATTCTTGGGTTTGGTGCTGTGATGATTAATGACAATATGTTATTATTTAAACCTTAGGGGCTACTTTAAAAATAATTACTGTGGGACAAAAATGCCCACTCCATAAAACGTTTTGATCATTAGTTCCAAACATTCAGTATTGATCTCCTACCTTAATGGTCTCGTAGGCTCCTGTGATAAGAGCAATGAACAGCGACAGCACCATGTAGATGAAGAGGGAGATGAAGGTGTACAGGTAAACTTGGCTGAACAGCCACACCAGAGTGCTGCTCTCCTGCATCCCTGCGAACGTCACAAACATGTCGTCCCCGTTGATAAGGGAGAACAGGCATTCCGAAACCATGGACAGGGAGCGGAACTGAGGGAGAGGAAAAAAATGTTCTCGCCATTAAACCTCTGAAACATTAGGAAACGACAAACTGAGATGTGCTAACATTGCTTTAAACTGAAGAATGCTAATTTCAGCAATTTGTTGCAAATAATACTCCAACTCAGCAATTCTGCAATGTAGTCAAGACATGGTCTTGGTCTGAAATTTCAGGTGTGAAATAACACTTAGATTTCAAAACAGAACCAATCATGTGAGACAAATTACCATGCAGAAGATTTGTGAAATAAGGTAAAGCCAATATGACTTTAGACGAATATGCATGTTTAAAGATAAAAAAAAGGCTGTTGGAGAATTGTACGCCACAAAAGCATAGCTGACCCTGTAAAATTCAGTTTTATATATGTCTGAATCTTACAAATCAACATACATTTGAATTTAATTTAAATCTTTAGAGACAGGTAATGAGCATTATCTGAGATAAGCAAAGAGTTAAATGTGAATAGAAATGAGCAAAAAGAGAAACATGGGACTAAACTGAAATGAAAATGTATGTTTTTAACATGATACTTTAACATCATAAACTCTGAAGTGATTTTTACTTCACCAAATGTTTACAACCCTGAGAGAGTTTCCGTTGCATTCACCTTGACATGGTACGGTCCCAGGACGATCCAGCCACAGAAGCAGTAGCCCAGATAGATGACGGCCACACAGAGGCAGAATCGAATCACGTTGGGCAACGCAACTCGCAGTGTGATGATCAGAATCTAAAGTTACAGTGTGTATGAGAGCAGCGACAATATATTAACTGAATTTATTACATCACATCAAAAAGGGAAAGCATTTTTCTCATCAGTAATTAAATCAGCAGCAGTACGAGTTGACTCCCACCACATGATCCGAGACTTACATTGTATTTCTGGAAGAACGTGAGGTAGCGAATGACTCCCACCCACACCAGGAGAGTGGAGGTCCCTAACAAGATGCCACAGAGGTCATAGGAGGACATATTCTGTCAGGAGGAAAGAAGAGAGGAGATCTATGACTTTAAATATCGCTCATTACTAAGTAATAAGGGGAAAACCTTTATATTTGTAAACACTAGCAACATTCAAAAAATAAGGATGAAAAGCTGCTCCAACGCAAAAGTACATTTAAACCTGTAGCCTCTCATATTTACTTATGGTAGGAAGAGGAAACTGTGCATGAAAGACTTCAACAGATAACTGCTTATTGAGCCATGATGAGAGAATTTCCTCAGCAGAGGAAATGTGACTCAAACTGAACAGAAAAGAAAGAAATGTGGAAAAGTCCCAGATGAGAGCTACAGAGTGAGAGAGAGACAGTGAGTCTTTGTCAGAGGAGAGAGGCAGCCAGTGTGTGTACGGACATTTTTCAGACATGAACTCCAGAAAATGTCCAGACCTATTGTCCATGTCATTGTCAATAAGGGAAACTTAATTTACACTTTTTATTTTTCTTCTAATATGTACGACTTTCTTTTAAGAAAAAAGCTTTCCATATTTTTTACTTGTCACAAGAAAGGAGCATTTATTTATTTGATTTACAATCCCTCCAATACAATGTGAAAACTGACAATAAATATTGTAAAAATATTATCGTATGATTTTACAAGATGCATTTAATGTTTCAATATATATTTAACTACACCATAAATACTACACTGGTTAAACATGATGATGTTTCAGACCTTTGCTGAAGGACATTTTCTCCAACTGCACCTCTGAATTTTGACTGAATACCACTGGTGTAGATGTAAGCAGGACTCACCTTAGACTCAATGCCAATTTTGATGATACTCCCGGTAATGGTGAGGATATCACTGACGATGAGGAGGATGTACCAGCCGTTAATGAACTCCAGCCGGTCTGCCCAGCACACTTTACGATCCAGAGTTTCCTTAAAGAACTGCACAAACTCCTGGAAAACACACAGAGGTGGTCAGAGGAACGAACCATACATTTATAAAAATGAACTACACACATCAATTTGAAAATGACGATATCTCCGGTCTGTTACAGCCCAGCATCCTCTCTTGTGACTGTAACTCTCCTCACCTGCTGCAGCGTGATGCCTCGCAGTATGGAGCGTCCGCAGAGAAGCAGTGACACCATGCACACCAGCGCCACCACGATGTCAAAAGCTACACGAGAGTAGTTCTCAGCTGGGGTTTTAATGGGAAGGAGGAACAAACAGAACTGTTAGTGATTCTTCACCTCAGTATTGGGATGGTGTGGTACAGCTGCGATACAGTACTTCTGTATAAATAACTTGAGGAATAGAAACTTCCTGTTGGTTCAGTAACAGTAACTGTATATAGCCTTTAACATCCTCATGATCCTCAACACTTCCAGGTGGTGGTTTCTGTCATTTCCAGTCGTTCTAACCAGTCCAGTGTTTTACCAAGTTAAATTTGGTTTTAATGAGTTATTTGATGCTGTAAAAAAAATTACACATCGTGATTGAAAACTGAGACTGTCTCGATTGGTCTAGCACACGAATTGAAGGGACTTCAATGCTACAACTTGCAGACTCTGGCTCGTCCATCTTTATATACAATGTATGGCTTGAAACCTGTTTGTCCCCCTTGTACATTACTGCTGACATATTTCTATGACTTCTAAGAGTCTCATGTCACACTGCTCTCTCCCCTCACAGAGCCCCAATCATCCTCTCAACTGGTGTCTCACCCTGTCCAGAGACGCTCGGGTCTTTACACTCTTTAATCGATGCCTGATTTTCTAACCGGATCTTCACCTTGCCGCTGTGCGCCTTGTTGTCCAGAACAATCTGGAAGAGTGAGGAGACAACACAGTTAATTTCCCATGAAGCTGTACATAAATTCTAGAAAATGAAGCCATGTCAAATTGAACAGAATGTGTAACAATTACATTTTTGGAAGAAATCAGATATATTGATGCTAATTGTCACTGACGCAGAATCATTAAGTAAAGATAAATTGGATCAGTATTGAAGAAACTGCAATGTCTATACTAAACAATGTATAAAATGTGTCCTTTACTCTGTCAGTAATTAGCATAATAATTAGCACATGACCATATACCCAAAGAAGTGACTGTCTATCGCAGTAAAATTGTACTCAGTCCCATTATACCAAATAGAACAAAAGATATTGGGACATAGCAAAGGTCAGGACTGTCTTCTCACAACCCATCAAATAAATGCAAAAGGCAAAAATACATGTTTTAAATAACCATGTATTGTAAAAAACGAGATATCGTAAGACAATGCCCTTCACTGTGCTGGGGACAAGGCAGCCTCTTGAATCCTCATGTAATCCATTACCTTTGGACCAAGGCTTCGTATGATTTGTTCTCACCGTTATGTAAAAGGTGTAGCAGTCTGGGATCTCGTTGTTAATGATGGTCTGTATATTGATTGCCTTCAACTGGAACTCTATTGTGACATTAATCAGCCTTGAAACAGAGAAAAGAGAAAGATTAAAACTGAGAGGGAAACTCTGTATTCATGAAATACAAATATCATTTTTTTAAATCTGATCAACAGACAAGAAATAAAAAAAGAACATTTACTATCATGTATGACAAAGAAAATACCTAACATTTGAGAAGCTGTTTAAATGGGACCAAAGCAGTTACTGTTGCTCACTCTGTTTACTTACAGTATCTGACAGGAGGCATCATTTACAATAGATTGATTGTGGCTCATCAATGTGATCATCATCACCTTCAGTAAAGTTATATCAGTGCAGCTAAAATGAGAATATAAGTTTGAAGGTACTAACACATTTTAAATTTTGCTGGTAAAAGTAAAAGAAAATGAAAGACCTTCAGGTACAGTACTGTATGCTGTCCAATACAAGAGTGTAAGAGGTTGCTTTATAAGTCAAGCATACAATTATTTGATGTGTTAAATGCAATGTAATGTATTTGCATTGGTTAATTCAGTGAAGAAGGTTTTAAATTGTATATGTGGGTTTTTTATTCATAACTTGAAAATAATCAAATACTTTTTTAAGAGTTCAAGAGGAAGATTTTTATGTTTTCAGACACAGAAGCTATATTTGATATTTGACAATTATCAGTAACATGTGAATCAACACAGCAAACTATGCGTATACCTCTGTGTGTGCAGCAGAGATACAGGTGACTTGTTTAATGTCATATCAGCGGCGGAGGCCAAACAAGGAGAAGCAGAAGCCAATGAAAAAAATGAAGCCTTACTTGTGGAACTTGAGCGTAAAGTTCTTGTAGCTGCTGCTGAGTGAAGACGGAGGCATGGACAGAGGGTTCACACCTACACAGTCTGCAGAGGATAAAGAACAGGCAGAGAAGTGTCCTGCTGAGGTAATACTGGCATATGCTGAAGTTTCAATCAAAGACAGGGGAAACATCAGAATTTCTGATCTCTGGCATTTTGCAGTTTGTACAGAAGACAATATAAAAACAACATGAAATCTTGTCAGCAATATTAGATGTAACAGATCAGACAGAAATACAATGCGGTATAAGTTATAGAAATATCTAAAAGTGAGGTTGTTTCCACAGCTGAACTCGCTTCCTCTTAGTTTGTTAAAATCGGACTCAAACAATTGTTACAAGAGGAAGTAAGAAACTCTGAGGGTACGCAACAACATTCATGACGGGAATTGTTTGACATATTAAAACACATGCAACAAACACTGCCTGTGCACATGAACTCTCGCATAAATGCTGTAACAAAGCTCTGCTACAGCTCCCAGCACTTATCATAGAATCAACAGCTTGTCATGGACAGAGGCAGTTCCCACATTAGCACAATACAGAGGTGGGAGCAGAGAGCTTCTAACACTGACCAGTGTTAATCATGTGGTAAAGTGTAGTTCATGTACCTGTGGAGATGTGGGGGTCTATATTGAAAGTGTCGTTGGCTGGGTCGATGCGTCCCTTCTTGTAGTACTGCTGGCAGAGGGAGAGCGCGCTGCCATTCACGCCAACATCGTACACGTATGCGTAGCGTCCCACTGTGGTCTCCGGTAAGGCCAGATACTGGAGGGACGAGGAGAGGAGAATAATGAAGAGAAAAATCTTGTGGCTTCAAGAATCTGCCTCATAAACACAGAGTTGAGATGAAAAAAGACTTGAGGAAACATAACACAGAGAGGAGAGCCTTCTGGTGAGTTTGGTGAGAAGATGAGCTGAACACAGGCAAAAACAGACCGACAGAATCAGTGCTTCTGCTTTTCCTAGTTGGCTTACAGTCAATGTCAGGTACGTTGGCTGTTTGGCATGAAAACACAGACACAAACACAATTACATTTTGGCACCGACTTGGATCAGTGGGCAGATCCAAGAGTATTTGTTTCACTTTAAATTTCAAGATTTTTTTAAATTTTAGTTGATTTCTCAGAAAATAATTCATGGATCTTAAAAAATCTGACATATTTAGGGGACTGATATCTAAGAGTGTGTCCGTTTTGGTTCAGATCCACATACAAATCTGGATCTAATTAAATTAAATGTGGTTTTATGAGAAAACATTTGGGCCTTGGTGAAGTTATTTGCTCTATTGAGTGACACTCTAGTTTCAAACTGAGAAATAAAAGTTAGAGCAGTGTAGTTTAATATATTTAAGCAGCTGTCCATCTGTCTCAGAGCTTACCTTCTCCACGGTGTAGAAGATGTGGTCATAGACATTCCTCTGCGTGTAAACCGCAAAGGAGTCGTCTGAGGACTCATCGTAGTCTTTGAGGAAGAGATGCTTGAAGGTCATCGTGTTCTCCTCCTTGAAGGTCACCACCACCTGGTTACTGAGGCCAAACAGCACCAACTGCAGTGAAGAGGGCGGGGGGGCAGGTGAGACATGTCACTTGGAGGAGATAGGACAGAGGCAGCTTTGGCTCAGGAGTTACAGCAGGTTGTCCTCTCACTAGAAATTTGGCAGTTCGATCCCTGTGGCGCTCATTCTGTGTGCCAAAGTTCCCTTGGGCAAGATACTGAACCCCAAATTGTCCCTGACAGCTGTGGGCAAGATACTGACCTGAGCTGTGACAATGATGATCTTGAGCAGCTGCAGGCCCAGCTTAAATGGCTTGCGGCCCTTGGCGTGATATTTATCACAAGGACTCATGAAGAAGTATTTCAGCTTCCTGCGAAGGGCCTCCTCTCCCTGGTCAGCCACGACCCATTGACCTGCTCCTGCTGTGGGACACTGATGGTTGGTATGGTTGTTGCCATGACTGTTGCTCTCATGCTCGCCGCTGCTGTCTGTGGAGCCATAGTGTGTCACCGAGCAGGACAGGCTTTTTTGCTCTAGAGGAAAAAAATAAGCAAATGTTTACTTTCTCAGTCAGGCTCATGAAAATTTAGATCTATGAAGAAATGAATCTCATTTAAAATATAAGAATTACTGAATAAATATAGAACTAGGCTTTTTTAGTTGATAGGACATGGACATAAAAAGTCAAAGTACACGTCAAATACAGTTTTCTCAAAGATGATTTCTTTGGTTTTAAGTCATTCTAAATATACATTTGTATGGTAAGTTTGGTTTGAATTAGTTATTTGATGCTATAAAACAGAGTAAAACATCACGATTAACAGCTGAGACTCACGATTGGTTGAGTGTGTATATCGGTGAGACCATGCTACTGTGATGACTCTGGCTCCAAATGAGCATGATGGCAGCATTCATATCCAGCATTCATATCCATATATATATATATATCAAGAAGAAAGAGCCCAAGAGACTACAGCTGTGACTATAATAACTGCCTCAGCATGAATTTAAATGGGTTTCCAAAGTGCTGAGCACTAATCAAGTCATTTCCTGAAAAACTTGACTCCACTCAACACCTCCTTCTCACTTCCAGCGACAGCGTCCTGTCAGCACCACAAGTGTGCCGGAGTCTGAAGAGTTTGTCTTCAGCTTTCTGTGCTTTCACCTCAGCCTGACATCATCTCTCTGTCTCTCACTGTGGATGACTTTACTTCTCTTTGGCACTAAGAACATGTGCTAAACTCAGCTACACATGTGATTTAACCTCTGTCACTCCAATGCTAAAACTAGTGGGAATCAGTGTTGGACACAAATATAGTAATGATGAATTGTTTTGTCTTTAGAGGGTTAAAAATGTCCTTCTTCACTTTTAAATATGACAAATGATCTGAAGTCAAGGTTAAATTTTGATTGAAAAGCTGATAGGCATATACCTGTATATGTATTTCAACCCAACAATATTTTCCAAAGCGTGAGTTACTGAGACATCATAGTAGCTGATGACTGGTTGTAGCAGGATAGTCAATCAAGAGCTGATGGATCTAAGATACTGAGTATGTTATGTATGAAGTTACATAGATAAATACTGATAAAACCATTTTAGACATAAAGTGTCTTTCTACAAAATGAACTCCAGAGCATTATAAAAAGGGCATTTAAATAAGATTAAAAACTTTTGTTTGGGCTTTTTCCAAAATCCAAGGTGTAACAGTATTTCTGAAGATATTTGAGGTTTTCTGTAGAATTTACACTGATGTGTTGTTTCTTGCACCGACAGTGTAGTGTTTCCTTATTGTGTTCTTTTGATTATTCAATGAGGAAGTGTGCCATTCCTGCACAAGTGGCAAATGTCTGATTCTACAGAGTGAAACTCTGCACTGAGTCAATGACCCCACTTTGAGTTTATCTGTGTGTGATGTATCTCATCAACAGCCTGTGATCGGATATAAAAACACACTAAAACAACTACTGGCAAGAGAACAAATAAGACTTTTGTGGATTATATTCAAGACTTTTTAGTTATCTTTTTGACTAAATTGTATTAAATAAAAAAAAACAGGACAATCTCAAGCGCCCAGTTGAGAAGTGGCCTCTGGGTAGAGCACTCAGGAGGCAGAACATGATGCATACATTCAGCTGCAGATATCACATGTTTTTAGCACATTGACGTTGGCGCCTGCCCTTACCACCAAAAGCTCTCAATTGCCATTGTCTTTCCAAGCCTTCATTAGCGTCTTCTACATGTATGGCACCTCGTTTTCCATATTTCCATTCTTCCGGGGGTTTTTATGGGGAATTCTTCAGACAATTTCTTGCTGTATTCTCATATGGGCTCAGTCAAACATTCCCAGATGACCAGACTAGTCAAATTAACCATGATTAAAATGCGTGACTAAGCTTCCAGAACAGGTCATTTATGGTCGGAAACAAAACAGGTCAGTGTGTCATGTCTCTGCAGGAATTGACCGTACCAAATAGAAAACCACAAATCACAGGGTAGGCTTATCATGCTGTCACATGCTTCAGCTGACTAGACCAGGAACAATAGGGTCACGCAGTTTGTTCACTCACAATCAGCAAACGACTGAAAACATGACATGACTGATGATATTCAGCAAGATTTGAGGAACTTTTCTTACTATGTTGTTAAAGTCAGCATGGTATGGTCCGATGAATCGCTGAGTCAGGTTAACTCCAAACTCAACAAGCACAATAAGTCAGCAGAACAAACAACAGCTTGGCAGAGCTGTCCCATGGAAATAAGAAGTGAAACAGGAGGAACACTCTACTCGTGTTCAGTATTAGTCAGCACAAACTGTAAACAGAGGAACCTTCTGCAGAAACATTACGGATTCAAGCAATCAAACAAATGGATTTTTCAGTTTTTCAACATGGTGTTATTCAATTTAGTTTGAGAGAGGACCAGTTCAGCAACTGTAACTAAAAGAGAGGAGTTCCTTTTATTAGTTACATACAAATCCACAACACATAAATCTCAATAATTTCAGTAGAGAACGGTTCTGATAGCATTAGAGGTAACGTTATGTGTTTTACTCAAAACAGTTATCCTGTGATTCTGCTTCATGAGCTTATTACAGGGATGTGCTAATAATGTTCTTATTAGTCTAATATTGATAATCATCCCAGTAAATGTCACATGTCTACATTTATTTTAAAATTTAAGACAGCTATTCGCTCCTGAGTGAAGGTTTTGGTTCTAAATTCTTCTATATGAAGAGAAAATGACACTATGAAACACTTGAGAGATAGCTATACAAATTACAAATCTGAGGTAGATCAATTACGTGTTATATGTTCTAACTTACACAATACAAGCAGAAGCTTTAGTTGAATTGCTATTTATCAAAAATATGTTGTGAAACTTATTGATTAGTGTTTAATGGTCTAGCCCATTTAAGTAAGCCAACATTTAAGAGCATCAGAAAGCATTACTTCATCATGTTGAACTTTTCCAGTGTAATTTAAAGGACCAGTCGATCCATTTTGGAGTGATCGCAGGTTCCAGCTCTGTGATTCATCTTTGTTGGTTGGTTTAGATACAGAGCTCGGGTTAGTTCACACCCAGATGTTTTCAGACCAAACCAATGTCAACTTAAGGAGAAGAAGAGATACTTTATAGATCCCTCAAGGGGAAATTCTTTTTACATGCATTTTTTTAACCCTGAAACACAATCCCACACACACAAAGGGCTCATAGACATGCAAATGTGGAGAGAGATGGTGGATAAGTGACATCACTTGAGACTTTGCTCCCTCTAAAGCCACAAAATACTT
Source organism: Paralichthys olivaceus (assembly GCF_024713975.1). NCBI lineage: Eukaryota > Metazoa > Chordata > Actinopteri > Pleuronectiformes > Paralichthyidae > Paralichthys > Paralichthys olivaceus. The sequence goes on along the minus strand of NC_091100.1, from coordinate 15,588,454 downwards.
TTTTCATATATGCAGTCATACTTGTAGTACGACTTCAAGAAAGTGGAGATAAGATTCTCAAAGGTTTAGGTTTTAATAATCACACCCTGTGCATTCTCATCATGTAGTAAAACACAAGCCTTAAGGTTATATGAATAACATCCATACAAGCACTTGACTTCGACTAAATTAGCCGAGAGCGACAGCATAGCAATTAACTTGGCTACGGCCAAGGCAGGTGAGGTGCCCTAGCTTTGACAGGGGTTGCGTGTGTTGGTGAGAAGAATGAAAAACAGCTAAAATAATTCATCCACTTAACATTTCCTGTTGACAGTAGGTGCAGAGAGCAAGTGCCCACATATCTTTGATCAGTGTGTCGATCGTCTCGGCAGATAGCAATCGGGCAAACAAAAGTGGGTGCGAGCCGCCGGCCGTGCTGCCATGTTCGACAGCACAGCTTAAGCTGAATTGCTCTCTAAAAAAAATATCTGGCTTTTCCGGTTTGCCGCCGGAAGAGCGTTGGCAGAAATACCGATGTAGCCAACTCTCTGTCAAACTAAATCCTTTCAATCTGTCAACAACTTGATATCAGTGCCTGGATCTAGTCTGGCAGTCCACAGCCGAAGGCCACCCACAGACAGAGAGTCCAACGTCCCAGGTATACACAAACTGATGCAAACATCTTAAATACAAAAAAGATTATCTTCTGATAAATACGTTCTAGGTTATTTGTAAGAAGGAGGTGATATCTTTTAAAAACAGCAATTCCAAAAGTAGAAAGTAGAAAAGGTTTTCCACTAACCAGAATGTCTGTGATTCAATCGTTGGCTTCTCCAGTTTGCTTTCTGAAATCTCCTCGGACAAGATAGTAATAGTGCTGATGGTAATGCTGATAGTGCATAAATGGTGTGTAATGGAAAAGGTGTTGCAAATAGAAATGTTGTATGAATGTGTGTGTGAATAAGTGAATGCTTCTACTGTAAAATGATTTGAGTGATCAATAAGCCTAAGAAGAAAAGTCCATTTACCATTCACTTCTCAACTAGAATGGCAATCAGTAGAGTTTACATCCAGCCTGGTCCAACAGTCCCCTTAAATGTAGCACCAAGTTTCACACTCACGTCACACACTCATAGATCTATGAATTCGATTGTCTATTAGCCTTTGACAAATTTAAAAAATGCCTCTTGCAATGTTAAAAAAGATTGTAAAAAGATTCCTGGATCCACACCAACATTTAATGGGTTCCTCCCTCATGACGAGGTTCATGGAAATGTGTTGAGTTTTTTGTGTAATCTTGCTCACACGCAAACAAACAAACAGAAGACAAACAAATGGACAGGGGTAAAAACATAACCTCCTTGTGGAGGGAATGTTAAATGTTCAGTTCATTTCAAATTACTAAGCAAAACATACATTTTGCTGTTCACCTCTAAAGGAAAGTAATTATATTTGAAATGGGAGGAAAACTTCCGATGACACACTTCTGCATGTGCATGGCCACCAGACACAGACGACCAGGCTTTTGTAATTAAGGTCAACTGACCCTTTAACTTGAAGCTTATTGCCCACATACTGTGTGTGGTGCTACACAAAGAAGCCATTATGTGTGAGCTTCATAGCTCCTTAAAATTCACAAGTCGGTATGAAAATAGCTATTTTTACATTCACTTTGTAACTTTTACTCACATAACCACATCTGACTGCCTTAGAATGGTTGTAAGTGGATCTTGATTTTAAAAACTCTCTTGTAATATGAATGTTTCACATTCAAGTCAAATCCCTCACAGAGACACAGTCAAAATTCATCTACCCCACAATCACAAACCTGCAAAACACTGCAGATGCAACCATGCGTAAGATGAGCTTATGAAAGAGCTGTTATTATGCATGACAGAGTCAGGGCCTGTGGATGTACTTCAGGAGGTTTGTTGTTGGGTGGGGGCTGATTTTGGTGGAGCAGCTCTTTTTGGGAAAGAGGCTTAAAAACAGTCTCCTTTAGACCAACAATTCACACAACCACTGCGACCTCTGAAATGAGGGCAAGGACTTGGATGTAGTATTTAAGTTCAGTCATCTGATTCTGCAATTCCAAACACTTCGTCAGGGATTGAAAAATGCCCATCATAAGGTCAGAGAAACCAAAATGCATCTGTGAGTGTCTTGTTTCCTCTGACTGATATTAGTTTGAGAAATCTACATTTCTTCATTTAAGATGCAGGAGACAGTAAAATGACAACATGTATCATATGCAAGACTTCAGTTCTCGGGGATGGAATATTAGTGTGGACAACCACACCGGCAATCTCTTGATCAATCTCTCTTGATGGCTGCTGATACCAGGTATCAAACCTCAACAGTGAACTCAGCCATAAACCTCAGGTGCTTGACGGGAGTTCAAGAGGTCCTAATGTATCACTTTCATTCATTCCAGGACCAATGCCACTGTGCCTTTATGTTTTGCATTGTGCTTCTTTGTTTAGTGTGTGTTTGATTTTGATTTGTTATTCTCCATTTGACATTTACAAGACTAATAACTTTCTACATTATTTTCTGTTTTTGTTTGACGCTTGTTCTACTGTAAGTGTATGTTGCTCAATCCTCGCCCATTATTTTAACTGGACATTACTTCAATATGAGTGCTGTCATTGCAATATATACATTACTGTCCTGAATATTAATTAATTAAAAAAGATTAGAAAAGTCAGCATCAGGAAAAGTAAACACCTCTAACTGTGCAGGCTGACATTAGGTCTTATGGGGAGGGATTTGAAGGAGTAAAGTATAATTTAATACTAATCTCTCACTGGTTTTTCATAGTTTTACTCGGGTGACACTCAACAGGTGATGTTCTTCGAACCTTTGTGTTTTTGTGTGTGTGTGAAGTCTTGACCTGTGGAGCAGTGAAGAGGAAAGAAAGACACACCTAAAACACAGAGGAGTCACCACAGCCAAAACGTGATGGTGACAGAATAACTTCGTGATCCTGAACCTCACAGACACACCGAGGTGACAATAATGAATCAACAACAACAACAACAACAACAACAACAACAACAACAACAAACCACCACCACTGTGTCACACTGAGCAAAACAACAGTGTCTCCTTGTGCGACAGCGTTAGCTCGAGAGAAAGGTTGAAATGTTGTTTACCTGGAGAGTCCTGGAGTCCTGTCGCGGCCATGAAGTCCACTTTTTAAAAGACGATGAGTGGATCGCGCAGCTGGAGCTCAAAGCGGCTGTTCTCTGTGTGTGTGTGTGTGTGTGCGGTACAAGGGTTTGAGGGCGTCACGGTGGAGCAGCGGACCGTCCACAGCTCTGTCACACTCACTGCCGGTGCTGACTTCCGCTCACATCATGTGACCGACACCACGTGACTGGCAGCCGGAGCTCAAAACAGATTCACCGAGAGCCCGAAGCGACTCTGCTTTGTACAGTCCCATTTATATGCAGTATATAAACATTATTACACACTTAAAGCTGTATATAAGTACATTTTGAACCGTGTATTAATGTACACAGCAATTATCAGTACTTTTACATGATAACACATTAATACTGCAGCCTTCAGGCATGAGTGTCCACATAAAGAGATGTTATACACAAATATAGGCTATGAATAAACACTTATATCTGTGTATATATATTATTTATATAATATATGCTTATACTATGAAAACATTTAGTTAATTTATTCGTTTAGATTTTTTATTCATTTGTTAACTTACCATTGCAGTTCTAAATATGTTTGTTCTGTTTTATGTAACGCCAAGTCTTATTCCTATGGTGTTAAATAAACTTAGGAGAAACTGTCAGACTGGTTCAAGCATGGCCGCATTAAGCTGACAGTTTCAATATTTTTAGAATACCACCAAAATTAATTTTTGGTGGCCGATGGCAAAATAAGGGAGTAAAGAAACTGTCAATACCAATATATTGGCAGATATATATATTAAAAAATGGGATTCACACTGAGGAAACTACAATTCTGGGATTTCGAGAATAAAGTCATTATCAAACGAGAAAGAAGTCATTATATTACAAGAATAAAGTCAATGTCTTATATAAAATTATGAGAGAAAAGAAAAAACATTTTTAAGAAATAAGCAGCAAGGAGAACTCATGCTTGTTGGATTTCCACTTTTGAGAAACTACAAACTAATTTGAATAACACACAGACATATCATGCAATAGTTTTACAGTGGATCACTAACAAAACATTTTCCTCTTCCACAGAAGAAGCTATTTCCTGCAAGTCTGTGTGACTTCTTCAGAATTGACACAGACACACTCTTTTCAAAGTCTTATGATAATGTGGTGCTGATGAGCCTGATATATTTCATATTTCATTATTTGTAAAACTATTCTAAAGAATAATTTAAGATGATCCACATTCCTTCTTAATGCAGGCGACAGGCTGATCTTCTAAAATTACATGCACTCTAAAATTATGACTTTATTCTCATAACATTATGACTTTATTCTTAGATTTCTTTTCCCTTTAAGTGGCACTTAATCTCCATTGTGTGATACCGTACATTACAACCTTATAGGTTTAGATGGAACTAAACTCAACTGTGACATTAGTCCGATATTCCGTCCATCACACATTTGTGGTTCACAGAAACAAGAGCTCAGTGATGTGTTTATTATCCTTCTCTTGAACAAATGACTCCTCTTCCCTTGCTGCTTTCCATACATTTTACATTTGCAGTATCCTATACAGCAAAACATCAGTACTTTCTTCAAACATGTAAAACAGATTAATACAACAACTAAAATAATTTTCTTAAAATAATATATCAAAGTGGGGTAAAACATGATCAAATAGATAAAAGATAATGAAATCGAGGCAAGGGAGTAGAACATTTTAAATTCAACATATTTTTCATAATTTATACAGTTGTAATTTATTCAAAATAAATTTCCAAAATGCATTCTTTTTCAAATTAAGAGGTTTTTTTTTTACTTGACATTACTAACTTAACCTACAACTTATTGTATATAGGCTAAACTATTAATAGGCTATCATAAACAAAAGCTTGTGTTTTGAAATGAAAATACATTTTCATGAGTTTGTCCCACTTGTAATCTAATGTCTCTGAGGAACCTACACTAAACAAGTTCATGTTATTACTGTTTACTTTAAAAGTAGTGTGGTATTTTCTTAATTTCGATTCAGTTATAATGGCTGCATATTTACATTTTGGCAGCAGTTTTGTCAAACCAGCTTTGTTGTTCAAAACCTCAAGTCAGGACTGTTCTGTTTGACAGTAATCCCCCCTGCATTCAACGAAAAATAAATATTAACCTTTAATCTGCTTTGGCATCCATTGATCTGTGTAGACGTCATATTGTACAATTAATCTTTAGAAGGCCGTGTAACATCTGAGGAAAGACTAACAACCCAATATAATTTTAGAAAAAGTCCTGATTTATATGATTTATAATAAACCTTCCTGGGCAGCCCATGACCCACTTTAACTTTAGGCTAAATCAATATTTGGAGTGTACACAGAGAACTATCCTCTAGTGGGTCACATAACCACAATCATGCACGTACACTTACACAAACACAGAGTTTAGTTTTGTTCATTTAACTGAGTGAAAGCCAGACTCTCTGATTTTCTGTTTGGAGGCAACAACTTGGAGATGCAAAATATGACTTTTTTTGGTCTGTCAATTTTTGTTCTTGCTTCATTCTGCCTCCTTTCTACCTGCAGCAAGCCGGTAGGTAAGTTTAAAAGAGGTAAACGTCTGTGCTTTGTTGAACATGTGTACAATGATTATCATGAGTTAACTAGTAATGAAAAAAACATTGTTTCTATCATAATCATAATCAGAAATACTTTATTGATCCCAGGGGGAAATTGTGTTTATTATAAATTATAGCACATTTCAAATCAGCTATTACAAAGTGTTTCATTAATTGGACGATTAAAAACAAGGTTACAAAACATCAAAGAAAAGAAGAAAATTACTGTAATTTAAACACTAATTATATAATACAAAATCTCAAATCAAAGACAGCAGATAATAACAAAAGAAACAAATAATAGAAAATCTGTGTCAACTGTGCCAAAGACATTTGAGGGGCCTTTCTTATTTTGTTTTCTTCTTTATACAACCCATTCTGGGATTCAGTTTGACATTTTCTTAAATTTAATTTTACAATTCCATTCCATTAAGAAAGGGCCACAGTATGACTGCTATTTGAAAGAACTAAACAGTTTGTTCACTGGTTCATGATTGTACACTGTTACCTTCTTATCAGGTGTCCACTTACGGAACATGGACAGTTTCATCCGCGCTGTGCAGCAAGTTGAGGACTCTGACCCTGGCATGTCCCCTCTGGCTCTGGTCAGGGCCCTGCGGAGGACTGCTGGCCATGATGATGCAATGACAATCCATTTCCTGGGTGCGTCAAATAATCTCAGTGATGCTGAAGTCCTTGAGACAACAATGCTTAATGCCTCGCGCTTCAGCTTTTTTGATAAGGCCATCCATCATATTGTGACAGACTATGGAGAGGAACGTGGGGTGGTTCTTGCTCCAGATGGCACCACAGTGGCACTTGCACCATTACTGCTGGGAATCGAGTCAGGACTGAGGGCAAAGATTGAGGGTAAGCCAGCTAATGGCATCTTCCCTCTTACCTTGGCCAGGACACTGGGCCTGTCCTTCCTCAGCCTCCAGGACTTCCCACCACGTTATCGCATGGGGCCAAGTGGGTGCTGGGACAATGTGGAGCACCCTAAGGTGTTCAGTCTGTCTCGGCTTCCCACTCTGGCCACTGATGCTATGATTAATGGTGGCATGGATGGAGTTGTACTGGGCATGAACCTCAGCAATCAAAGTGAATCTGAAAAGCCAAAAGCCCTCAGTAAGATCTTGAAAGGATACTATAGTTTTACTTTGCATGAGGGGCAGGGCCTTGATGCTGTGACCAGCCACATTAGCCCGAAGCGACGGGAGATATCTAGAGCCTTTCTGGAAGCACTTGATTTACACAGCCAGGTGATGGAGACACTGGCATTGGTCTGGAAGCTGGAGAAGACAGAATGGATTGCCTGGGACACTGGAGTGGGGCAAGCGGTGAAGGATGGATTGAAGGCATTTGTGCACATATACTGGGGTTAGTGATCAGAAAAGTATTCTAGAAGTTGGAGCCTGTGGATTTATTTAATAATCTATATTATTGCTGAATAATCCCGTCAATTACCTAATCGATTAATTTATGCAGCTGTCCATAGAATAGTTAAAGAACTAAATGTAAAATAGTATTTGGTATTCAAAGCTGTATTTTCATTGACTATGGTGGCTGGATATTTTAGCCTCCTACAATTTCAAACTGATTGAGTCAAAAAGAAAACATTTGTTGATGCTTTTTTTTTCTTTTTGACACAAAAATATGTAATAAAACTTTTTGATTATCATTCCCTTAACAGGCATAAAAACTACCTCAGTTTGTAGTATGACACCCAGAACAACACTTCTATCTGTGGCAAAATGCCAAAATAAACCACCAGAGGTCAGCAGTGTCTTAACCCTCATCCTCTCTCCTCTCCTCAGACTGCCCTCAAATCATCCGTCGTTGTCAGTGGGGGGCAAAATCCCTCCAGGATACCCCCATCCCACTGTCTTTGCCCCTTCACTTCCTGTATGTGCACCACACCTACGAGCCATCCTCACCCTGTATGTCCTTCCCACAGTGCTCTCGTGACATGAGAGCCATGCAGAGGTTCCACCAGGAGGACCGTGGCTGGAGCGACATCGGATACAAGTAACCCAAAACTATACATAGCTGAGTGATTGATTGGTAGGTAGTTAGGTTTGTAAGTAGGTCAGTAGTTAGGTTGGTTGGTTGGTTATTTTGTTGGTAGACAGGTAGGTAAGTCAGTAGGTAGGTAGGTATGTAGTTAAGTTGGTAGGTAGGCAGGTAGACATGCTGGTTGGTTGGCTATTTGGTTGGTAGGCAGGTAAGTAATTATAATTTGGTTGGTAGGTAGGAAGACAGGCTGATTGGTTGGTTGGTAGGTAAATAGGTAGGCAGGTAAGTTAGTAATAATATGTTTATAGGTAGGTAGGTAGACAGGCTGGTTGGTTGGTTGGTTGGTGAGTTATTTGGTTGGTAGGCAGGTAAGTAATAATAGGTAGGTAGGTAGGTAAGTTAGTAATAATAGGTAGGTAGGTAGGTAGGTAGGTAGGTAGGTAAGTTAGTAATAATAGGTAGGTAGGTAGACAGGCTGGTTGGTTGGTGAGTTATTTGGTTAGTAAGCAGGTAAGTAATAATAGGTAGGTAGGTAGGTAAGTTAGTAATAATAGGTTGGTTGGTAGGCAGGTAGGACGGTAGGTTGATTACATACATCTGAAGATAGGAGGCAATTACTCCAGCTTACAATAAAAACTGGAGACAGGGGGAAAAAAAGTCTGATTTAACTCTAATGCTGCTGATTAACTTACATTCATGCACCTATGCATGTTGTCATTTTTGAAAATATATTGTACTTTAAATGTGCATGACTTTATTTGTAACATCATTTTTTGTGCATTAATGTTGCTGAGTTTAATGTTTTGTGTTTGTATTTGTTTTTTGCTGCTCTGTCTCTGTGCCCTCAGCTTTGTGGTGGGCTCTGACGGCTACGTATATGAAGGAAGAGGTTGGAAATACCTCGGCACACACACCAGGGGCCACAATAGCCTCGGGTATGGAGTGTCAATCATTGGTAACTACACCGCCACCCTTCCCTCTCGCCACGCCATGGACCTATTGCGTCATCGTCTGGTCCATTGTGCAGTAAATGGAGGAGGATTGTCTGCCAACTTCACCATCCATGGCCACAGGCAGGTGGTTAACACTTCCTGTCCTGGAGATGCCTTCTTCTCTGAAATAAGAAGCTGGGAACACTTCAGGTTCTGACAGGAGTCCCACTGCCACATGAGTCGCCTTACACATCATCACATTATCAATGCTTCTTCAGGGAAGGAACTGTTTGATTTGGTTAAGTTTTGAAATTGTTTCACTACATGAAATGGACATTCAATCCTCCAAACTTTGGACTAATTTATAATTTGTATGTAGATGAGTTGAGAGCCATCTATTCCAGTGCAGGATTAATTAAAATCAAATGGATCTCCCTGGTCACACCTCAAATGTGGGGCACCGATGATATAATAGAGAGACTAAGGCACTGAGCTCAGGTCTGAGATGAATTAACATCCAACTCACTTGAATGTACAGAGATCCTAAGGATGTTAGATGGGGTGAACATCTTGATTCAACAGCTGTTATTTACCTTGTTAGACGGATCACTATTTAAAGGTCCAGTGTGTAAGATTTAGGTGAAAGGGAACTATTGGCAGAACTTTAATGTAGAATAATTCTCATGATGTTTTCACTAGTTCATTTCATCTAAATTGTATGAATTGTAGTTTTCTTTAGCCCAGAAAAGGCCCTTTATATTTAAATACTTTATATTTACATCGAGGGGACCCTCTCTACGGAGGCCGCCATGTTTTTTACAGTCCAGACTGGACCAACTAAACATCTTTTGAGTTTTTATGACAATTAAAGGCTACCACAGGTTCTTTTTCATGTTTGGAAGGAGAGGGTGAGGTGCAACATGCAATTTCAACACTAGGTATCACAAAATTCTACACACTGTACCTTTAAAGCTTTGAGTTTTTGAATCATGGTGAGTATTATGAGACATATATGTGTTTTTCCCTAAGCAAACAAAACATAAATAGATGGATTTCTGATATACTGCAAACTGGAGGTTTTAGTTGATAAATATCCTGAATTATGAGGGACATATTCATGTAAATCATCTTTTTTCTCCTTGAAACAATAAAGAGTCTGTCACATGTAATAAATGAGATTGTTTTGGTCATTTGAATCTTTCATCAAACAGGACTGGTTGTCAATAAAAGTGCATGATACATTTTTTTACAATTTGTTCCACTGAATCAGAATCAGTGTACCAACAACCATCAAAACGCAAACAGACATAAATGTTACACAATATTTTAGCCTATAGCTAACCCAGGCTACCTTACACACAGATACTGAAAGAACCTGTTTACTCTGCAGAGTTCACTGTAACATGGGAGGACGCAATGGATGAAATACTGGGGTGGAGCCTCAGAAAATAAAACCTCATGGTTTAACAAGAGAGGCCAACTTTATGACACAAACAGCCTGTGGCTCCAGCTAAAGACAAAGATCATATGATTTGTTTGATATATGTCAACATGATGTAAAAGAAAGAAAGTGAGGGCTAGGTAATTTTTGTAGATATGTACTGTTCTGTCTAATAGAAATATTCTAATGTCCTTCACAGCTCCCTAAAATTCAGCCTGGCGTGTTTCACATCCTTACCTCTTATACTTTGTATTTCAGGCCAAACCCATAGACTCACACCCTATTGTCTTGTGTCCCCTCTGGTTCTGCTTGTCTACGTCTGTTCCTGTGTCCTGCATGTTAGAAATGTTTCTTTCTCAAGTGCTGAAGACAAAATAGATCTTATTTTATACCTGTTAGATACACCTCTGTGTACCGCTGTGCCTCTTGTGTGCGTAATGGGATATTAACAATAATTATATTGTATAATGTCATTACCAACCCCCACATGAACTCATAACAATAATGAAAGTGTAAGATCGAGGCATCTCTTCTGAGGTCTGAATTTCAAAAAACTCCCATGTTTACAATTAAATTACACTCAGACTGAATGTGAAAGAAGTGACAGTACCGAAACATGTTTGCTGCAGTTTTCAGTATCTGACCAATAACATGATATAACATAATTTATGAGTAATATAGTGAACAGTACTATAGTAATATAGTGAATAATTTTGTGAATAACATAATGTCTATGGAGGAATAAAAATGAGCCGGTGGTAAATAGTCTGACATGATATAACACTTTTCTAGTCTTGATGACCACTTGAATACACATTACAGAACATCTGTGAGGAGAAGTTTGTCTATCACACATCAGACACACACACTGATTGGTTGAGCATGTGTATCAACATTACTCACTACTGCACAGGCTCTTGCTCTCACTGAACGAGATGACAGTATTCGAATCTGCGAAATGATAACCTCATTTCCTAATGGTGGGAGAAAGTGGAGATGTGTCGTCTATATTTAACCGTACTGTAGTTCGGAGTGAGGTATAATTATCCTGACTTGCCTGAAATAACAGGGAGTTTCCTGATGAACGGCATGCACCATGCATCCTGTGCTTTCTGGAAGAGGCATTAACTGCTGGGCCTGAATTCTGACCTGAAACATGAGGCTGTAGACCATTAAAGAGGAGAGGAACATTTCAAAATAATGTCTCCTCTTTGCTTTGCACTTTTCTCACGGACATAACTGAGCTCAGATCATTATGTGATTAGGACTATTTTCTCATACTTCTAAAATTCAGCTCCAGAGAAATATCCTCTTGTCTCAGCCAGATCCTTGTGTAAGAGCTTAAGATGCTCTTAATGATGACACACTTGCCAAATGTAAAGTCAATAAGTTAGCAAGATATTTGTTCCACTTACAGACAGACGTTTGTGGAATCACTACAAGATGAGTTATTTAATTATATAAAACTGACAGAACAGAACAAAATAAAGGACAGGACTTGTGCTGAACTTGATCATGAAATTCATTTGTGTGAGTCTGTCTGTCCTGAAGTAATCTTCAAATAAGATTCAATATATTATTACAATTTTGATTCTAAGACCCTAGAACTTCTGAGCATATAAGAACTTATTGTACTTGTAATACTTCCATACTGCAGACTGAGCAGAAAAAAATGGTTGTTACTGTCAGTGGAGCCCATTTCCTAGAAATCAGCTGCTCTCGCCTCACTGTGAGCTCAGCAACCTCCTGTAGATGAAATACGGAACTGCAGTAAAGTTAAGCAGTGAAACTGAAAGTAAACAGAAACATATAAATAGAGCTGCTCTGCTGGTTCAACCCGACAGACAGAACAGACTGTACCAAACCTGCCACCTTCCAGCATCAACAGGACCATCAGAGGAGAAACAAGAACAATGTGTGAGTTGTTTACCTGCTCATTTAACTTCCTTAGATAGAAATATTACTACTTCACCTAAATACAACTGATTGTTATTAAACAAGCATCTTTAAATTCTAGTTTTGTAGCTATGTATCCTCATGTGCATTGTTGTTGCTCTCCTTTGTGACAATGTGTTTGATATGTGACTGTCACATTGTGCAGCTTATGGACAGATACGTTTGGTTGAGACCAGTGGAGCTTCAGGGGCAACTTCTCAGCAGGACAACCTGGGATACTCAGGTAGTTCACTGCAGTGGAGAAACACATTTGATCACTGATTCGATCACCAATTAAAAAAAAAAGAGCAAAAAGAGATCATTGCACCGACAGGCCAAAAGGTGCCTTTGTTGCTTGAATGCAATAATCAAGTGTCTTTTCTTTCTCTCTCCAAGGTGTAAAAGCATCACACAAAATGGCAGAGATAGACAGTGGGAGAATGAGTAAATACAAGAGCAAAATCAATAAAGTTGGACAGAGCTACGGAATCGAACCGGCTCTCATTGCTGCCATCATCTCGAGAGAGTCCAGGGCTGGAAATCAACTGAAAGACGGCTGGGGAGACTGGAACCCACAGAGGCAGGCGTACAACGCCTGGGGACTGATGCAGGTTATAACAGCTACTATGGTTTTACACACGTCCTTCTAGTAGAACTTCATATTACAATACAATAATGCCTTTTTTCTAGGTTGATGTTAATCCCAACGGTGGTGGACACACTGCTGTAGGTGGATGGGACAGTGAGGATCACCTCCGCCAAGCCACTGGGATCTTGGTTACATTTATTGAGCGAATAAGAACCAAGTTTCCTGGCTGGAGCAAAGAGAAGCAGCTGAAAGGTTTGTTTCACAGAATTTGTGTAATTGTATTTTGACTTCGCTCTTAGTTTAACTTTGTTTTCATGTATATTTGTGCCTGCAGGAGGGATAGCAGCCTACAACATGGGGGATAAAAATGTGCATTCCTATGAGGGAGTGGATGAAAACACAACAGGACGAGACTACTCCAATGATGTCACAGCCAGAGCTCAGTGGTACAGAGACAATGGGTACAGCGGCTGAAGCTGATGAGTCTTCTACAAATCAGGAATGAAACATCGTAGTGTGTGTACTGTGTCATAACCTGAGCTAAATAAACGTGATGCAAAGTGAAACTACAATGCCTGTGTATTGAGTTAATCCTTGTTAGTGATCAGGATTCTGGATTTAGATCAGGGTTTCCCAATCTTTCCAGTGCCCCCTCAAAATAACGATATCAGAGACTCAGGAACCAGTCACCCCTAGACTAGAGCTGTTTGGCAGAAAAGTATAAATCTCTGTGCAAATTTTGTATCATTGTATCACATGATGCTATAAATCAACCTGCTGCATCCGACACTACAATTTTTTAGATTGTTTTAATATGTATTTGAATTATGGAAATCGTTTCCTGACCCCTCCTGTGTGGGTCACTGCCTCAGGGTACAGTGGTTTGGAAACGGCTGATTTAAATAATTAACATCATTTCGATATTTATTGTTTCAAATGCCTGTCTGTGTTAAAGCTTCAATTCTACAAGGTTTGGGCTGCAGAGAGTAAAACTCTTACATGTAAACCTTAGAGTTGTGCTCTCACATGAGCACTGAATACAGAGAAGAAGAACCATGACGCAGCATTTCACTGGAAATCTCTTATCTTATTCCTATCGTCTCTGGGCCCTTCCACAGACAATAGGAGCTCGAAAAAAATAAGCCTTCCACTCCCTTACTTGACCTTCTTAATTCTGCTCAATTGCTGGACGCCTATCATGATTGTGCTATTTGATCCCAGACACTCAACAATACAGCCAAGATAGCTTTATAGTGTTGATTTGCCATGACTTCATATGATACCAAATACATAAAACAGGTCTGTCCTAAATGTCTGACTATGGGAAAGTGTGAAAAACTGAAATTCCTGTAATAATGAATGTGATACTTTTCACTTCCATTCACCAAGCCTTCAGATTCAGTGGCTGACATTCATCATTTTCTCAGCTCTTGATTTGCTGCTAAATAAAAAATAAAAAATCACCAATAACCATAAACAACCTTTTACATAAATAGTAAAACATAAAAAGAGAACAGTAGCACAACTCCATTTTTTACAAGTGAACAAGTAAGTTAACCAAGTTTTGTCTGAAATAAGGTAAGAAGAGCATTGTTCTTTCCTCAGTGAGCTAAAAGAAGTCTAAAATAGAAACTACTATCACTTTTGGATGAAAGATTTGACTTCAATAATACAACACAGTCAGTGGCTTTCTGTCCCGAAGGCACTCCCACAGCTTATTGGAGGAGGCTGGAGACGTTGACTGAGTCAGTGGTAGGTGCAGTGGAGCTCCTGGTGCTGCCGCAGCTCTATTTTGTGCTGGAAGCTGTAGAGGCAGCGCGGGCAGCAGTAGGGACGGTTGTCCTTGTGCTTGCGGCAGTGGGTGATGAGGTTGGAGCTCTGGCTGAACGCCTTCCCACATATCTCACACACATGGGGCTTCTCTCCTGGGACAAGAATACACAGGATGTTTAAACTACAGAGCAGTTGATGAAATGATACGACCTTTGGAATGGCCTTCAGACAGTGCAAGCAAACTGCAGCATAGAGTTTCAGCTTCTAGCAATGGTATTAGACAGAGAGGAATTCTGTAACCAGTTCTTTAAAATGTATTTATCGATAGATCATCAGATCTGTCCAAGTTATTAAAAGCCAGCAATACTGGCTGCATTTTTAGATTAAATTCAACTTTGTTGTATTGGAATGATTAGAAATACTCTTGTGAGCATGTATGCTGATGATTTTGTGTCACGCGTAGTCTCAGCAGCTTCCTACTACAGAGTTCTGTGTATGATGTGTCACGTGATATCAAAAACTACATATAGCAAGCTTATAGAAAGTTGAAGTTGCTTATAATGATGCTATGAGAGCATCACTGAAGAGGCCTAGATGTGCCTGTGTGAGTGAAGGAGGCTCTACTTTACAATCTACCTCTAAGAAATCTCACGTTTACTAATTTGCCAGCTAAATGACATACCTTATTTACTGGTAGTTCAGTTACTTGTATTATACTAATATTATACATACCGTTACTTTTTTCCAAATGGCACATTTAGAAACACAAATATATGGAATCTACATTGACATGAGGATATCTTTCATCCGCGAGGCTCAACCCGATGGGTGTTGAATGTTTTGTTTAGAAACAACTTGAATTGTTTCCAACATTTTAGGAAATAACAATTTGTTTCGGTGGCTGATTATGTTTACATGCAGGGTCGGGCTATGTGTATGCGCTGGAAGCACTGGTGATGTAAAGAGAATGAAGCCGCACTTCTCTTGAATCATTTTATATAAAATGATGTCAGCTGTGGTCTTTGACATGTTAAACATAAACCCACCGGTGTGAATGAAGGTGTGTTTCTTCAAGTCAGACTTCTGGTGGAACCTCTTGCCACAGTACAGGCAGGGATATGGCCGGGTGTCCGAGTGTATGAGCAGATGAGTGGAGAGGGTGGAGGAGCGCTTGAACACTTTCCCGCACACGGCACAGCCAAACGTCCGCTCCTAGAACAACGGACACTGTGGTAATGGATTCACAAATGTTGCACATTGTACTTGCCGGGGGGGGGGGCACTGGCTTATGAAATCTGATTAGCCTCTGAAGTACCCCTGTCCTGTCACTTACAAACAATATTAACAATAAATATCAAAGTTTGTTTAAACTTTATTTGCAAAACTTTTTTTTTGAAAAAGGGGCAGTTTTCAAAATATGTTCAATGCTGTGGGGTTTTACTTGAAGCTATAGAGCTAACAGTAAACAAGAAATGACTTAAACTTGCGCCTTACTGAATGAGGACCTGTGCATGGATGTCAGACATATAAGTGGCCCCTCTGTGTAAATTGTGGCCCTTTATGGCCCCTGACTTAGAAAAATCCTAGATCTGCCACTGATTCGTGCATTAAATTGCCTGAAGATGAAACAGGAAAATACAGCACAAGTGGAAATGATGATGCTGACCTTGCCCCTGCATGGGGACTGCACAGTATCTGTCCGACTGGACGTGATGTGTGCTGCGGACAGATTTGCTGCGCTTCCAAGACTCCTGCATACGTGGGTCTTCAGACTGGACACACAGGAAAATATCTGCAGGGAGATTAACACAAGTTTAATGGTGAAAAACTAAAGAGATGATGGCAGACTTCAGGAGAAGATAAGGTTGGGAAAGAAAGATTACATTCCTTTACACTACAATAATTTAAAATGCTTCCTGTTTTTTGGCTGTACTGCGGCTGTTCTGCCCTGTTTCCTTCCTGTGTTTCCTTCCTGTTTGTGTGGTGAGACGTGATCATTGGTTCAGTCTCCTCCCACCACACCACTGTGACCACACATCAGACTATACTCACTGACCTGCTTCAGAATGTAAAGGTACAGCTTGTAGAAAGTTGTGATATCTAGTGTTGAAGTGTCATGTTGCAGCTGAACAGCCCTCACCTCACTCTCTCCTTCCAAACATGAAAAAGAACCTGTGGCAGCCTTTAGTTGTCAAAATTTTTTAAAGGTGTTTAGTTTGTCCAGTCTGGTCTAATGTAAAAAACATGGCTGCCTCCGTAGAGAGGACCCCCTCGATGTAAATATAAAGTATTTAAATATAAAGGGCCTTTTCTGGGGTAAAGAAAACTACAGTTCATATAATTTAGATGAAATGAAAGAGTGAATCTTACACACTGGACCTTTAAGGACTAGGCTGAACACTACTTCTCTGCCAGAATGTCATCTTCCTCAGTGGTTTCTACACGGCCAACCTCTGCTTCTCCTACTGTTAGTTTGAGATACTTACCATTGGTGCCTCCTGCCTGGATCCTTACTTGCTTTGTTTCACCTCTGCCTTAGGATCCTTTCAAGCCCTTAGCCTCCTCTCAGCCACACTACTCCCTTGATTCCTCTCCTTACATCTGAACTTATTCTAGAAACCCCCTGACTCATTTCAGTGACGCATCTGTCCCTGGATTCCTCTTCGCCCCCAGTTTGCTTTCCTGGATTTCTTTGTTATTTAGTCAGTAATGCCTTGTACTAGTTTCTGTACAGCACTCACCTCTTGTATCAAACACTTTTTGAAACTTGCACACTGTGTTTGTTGTTATGTTCTGCCCATTGTGTTCAGTACTTTTGGTAAATCCCAACACAATTTGTGCAAGTGTGGACAGCAATGTTTACAGAACCTTAAGGTTTTAGACATTTAATGATGACACTCAAATCATGTTTTGAAAGTTTTGTCTTTGGAAACTGCTAAATGTCATTTTAGTTTTTTAGCCATGCTCCTGGAACGACCTTGGGGTGGATGACAGTGTTGGTCTGCAACACCTCACCAACTATTGGATGGATTGCCATGAAATGTGTTGCTCAAACTTGCTTCTCCTTAAGAACGATCTGTCCCCTATCTTTCCCTCTAGCACCACCCTCAGGTCAAACTTTCAATTTGTTCAATACTTGGGTTGATGTCCACATAACCTGCAAAAATGAAACCTATCACTTCCCATTAACTGCAAGTGTACTTTATATTTAGCTGCAATAATCACTTAAAACCTTTTCTATATAAATCATGGAGCAGTGTCTTGTGTCTTAATTCTTCAGAGTTGTGAACAAATAAATATGCAGTAATGAGGGATTGATCATACCTTGCTACAGAATGGACACTCCTGCCTCGGAGCACTGGTCTTGGAGCAGCCTCTGCTCCTGGTGTCCTTCAGGTTCTGAGGCTGCTGAGTCAAGTTTCCCAGACTTGCTGAAGATTTGTCAGGATATCCTGAGCTCACATGAGGTTTGGACCGAGAAGTTGGTGTCAGAGCGTCAGAGTTCACTCTTTCCACAGGGCTAAAAGTATTTGAGCTAAAAGGCTCAGCAGGTCCACAGTCTGAGAGGAAAGACATAAGATTCTCAAAATGTGGAGTCATACACATTTTAATCATTTTCACAATCTCAGTCCTCACTTCTACTTTCAAGCCATCTCTGCATTTACTGTAAATATTTGTTTTTTCTGTCTCTGGAAATCCTTTGAGACATTCTTCAGAAAAAAGTCAAAAATTATTTATTATTATAAATTAGAATTATGTGATGATATGATAGCATCATATTACTAATTAAAGCAAAAGTCATCATGAACATGAAAACCTTCGTGTGATAAGAGCTACCAAAAATGACAGAAACCATCCATAAAGGTTCAGGGTGTAAGATTTTGTTGAAAGGGATCTATTGGGAGAAATTTCATATCTTAGTGATGTTTTCACTATTGTGTAAATATCAAAACTGTACAAATTGTTGTTTTCGTTATCCTAGAATGGGCCCTTTATATTTAGATACTTTATATTAACATCTGAAACATGTTTTTTACAGTAACCCAAACTGGACAAACTAAACATCTTTTGAGTTTTTATGACAACTGAAGGTTACCACAGGTTCTCGCTCATGTGGAGGAGCCAGGTATATGATTTGTACTGCAGCCAGCCACCAGGTGGCAACTGAAACGCTTTGGCTTTAATTTTGGGGAGCTGTCATATCGTCAATCTTTATTAACAGTCTACAAAAACAAACTATCAAAATGAAATATCTCTGTCACCCACCATAAGATTTGGGACTCACTGGCTGAAGGTGTCCTCTCTCATGTGAGTGACTGACAGCAGGAAGGTCCGGCTGCAGTAAAGTGATGGACCCTGTGTTATCATCGGGTGACTTTGCTGTGGAGTCCTTCAGAATCGTCTCCAAGGAGGACCCCAACTTCTTTTGTAACTGGTTGAATTTCACAGGGGTTGATCTGGGGCTTCGTGCTGCAGGCCGAGGGTGGTGCAGCCCTCCTCGCTTCACCAAGAAGGAACGAGGCATCGTTCAGAGGGAAGTAGGACGTGCTCTTCACCAGATATGAAAAAATGTATACAAATGGTAAAAAATGAAAATGAAAAGAATGATAGTGTTAATGAAGGCAATAAAATAATGTTTCGTTTGGCAGAGCCTGTTGTTATAGAAAGACAGCTGAAGAAATTCCCATTTTTCTGAATCATATTATTTTTATTATTATTGTTATCATTATTATTATTATTATTACTATCCATATCACTTATCCTTTGAGGGTCACAGTTGAGCTTGAGCCAATCCCAGCTGACATTGGGCGAGAGGCGGGGTTAACCCTGCACAGATCACCAGCACATCACAGGACATTATTATTATTATTATTATTATGCAACTTCTTTCTCTTATAATGTTGTATTCCACATGTCTCCATGTACTGTTTTTAACTATGCTATCTTAAACTCAATTTATTACTACTACTAATATCAATCATAATTACTATTATTGAACGGTCTTATTTTTCAGACTCATTTTTTCTCATATTATATATATATATTATATACACTCTGCATTGTAATTCCCTTTGTGCTGCATTTTATGAATTAAAGGTGCTATATAAATAAACTTTATTTTTTTAATAATTATTATAATCATAACAACAGAATAGTGTTTCTCTCCAAACATTAGTATATATGTGCTTTGATGTGCTGTAGCTGAAGGCAGACACTACAAGGATGAATCGAAGTGTTGCACAAGATGCTTAAGTTGCCCAGAAGAGGGCAGCAGAACTGTACATTTGATACTTGGTTTCCTGCTTGAATGTAAATACTTGTTTAACATGCATGACTTGTTGCAACGGTTAAAATGGCCTCTCTGGGATTAAAGGCTGCAGAGACTCTGGCAGCTGGAGTCTGATTGAAACTGACCAAAATATTTTGTCACTGTTACTCGAGAAGAATGGAAACTTTTATGGTTTAAGTCTATTTTGTTAATTACCTCCACCAAGAAGGTTCTCTGTCTGCAGCCGCTTGTTTGCAGGATTACATCAAAAATACTCAACAGGTTTCCATGAAATTCTGTGAAGGGGCAACATGACCAAGGGAAGAGCCCATTACATTTTAGTGTGAATCTGGATCAAGGGGCAGATCCAGTAATTTATTTCTACGTCTTTAGCATTGTGAGATTTGAGGGCATTTTGTTGATTTCACGGAATGAGTGAATCTCGATGAAAACATTCAGACATGTTTAAGGGGTTGGTATCAATGAGGTTGTGCAGTTAAGGACGTAAATAAAAATCTGGATTTAGTGAATTTAAATGTGCTGTTAAAGGGGCTGTAGTTCTTCAGCTGCCTCATGGTAACAAATACTCTTGGTATCTGCTCACATTGTGTTCTTTTTTAACCCTCTAACCCAGGATGACAGTCCACAGAGAAAAGGGGTTTCTGTATAATAACACCAAAACATGGTGCATGTTTTTTTCCCCCCTCTATGTCCTGTGATCCTGGGTTAGAGAGGCTCAAAAATAAAACAATACATGCAAAGGTAAAACCAAAATAACAAAATAGACGCAAACCATAACCATCCGTACCAGTTATAACGTGACCTAAGCTGACACATCAACGTATCATGTTTTTAAAGACTGTTCGATTTGTGATTTTTTTGTGTACAGACTGCAAAAATACACGTTTACATAAATTCTGTAAAACTGTAAAATGTACTTAACACTTTTTTAAAATGCCACGTGAGTATATTACCAAAGAGAAAAATACTTTTTTGAACCTTTAACTCTAAAACTGCATACGAACAATTGTGTTAATTAATTTGTTTATCTAACAGTTCCGAAACAGCAGTATACAGGAAGTATATGAACATAGAAAAAAATAATGTTTACTCTGGGTTACCTAAGTAAAGTGTTAAATAATAATGTTTATGATAATAATAATAATTCAACCAAAGCTGCCCTGTAAAGCTCTCTAGTAGTGTAAATATATTGTAGATCAATAGAAGACATTATGATAACTGACTGAGCCACTTTTATTTCTTTAGAAATAATTGAACACAACTTGTTATTTTACAATACGCTTACAAAGAAACAAACATTTCCAGGAAAATGGAAAAAAAAGCATTGTTTGATCAGGGGTTACCAAATTTCACTGTTTTTCACATAATAATAATAATAATAATAATAATAATAATAAATGTATGTGTATATCCATAAAGCGAAGAAGTACTGTGTGGCTCATGAAGATTGTTTTCAGAAATAAAAGTGTAATACTTACAGTTTTCACATTCCTCCGGTGCTTCTTAAAGTCACATCCGACCTTCACACTGGTAATTTGACAAAGGTAAGAAACGTTCTATCAACCTAAAAAAGACGAGATGGAATCAGTGTGTCACATATAGTATGAAGCCAGCCTGTTCTGAGCTGGACCGAGAGTCGTTTATGCTGAGAGTCATGAGAGTGAAGCAGGATGAGGAAGTGTTTCAGCTCTGATACCTCGGAGCCGACGCTCTAACCATGCTGCCTCCTCACGCACAAAGTATACAAACACTGCACACTCGTGTAGGAACACAGAGTCTGTCCAGCTCCTGGTGCACGCTGTGGAGCTGCTGCAGAAATGCACAAGCTAATCATCAGACTGACCCAGGTAAGGCACACGCAAGAGGAAGAAGCGACTGTGCTGAAAACTCCTCAGAAAGTGTTGTCACACTATGCTGACATGGTTGTTTCCAAACCATTGACCACTAAGATAAGGTTTAAAAGAAGCTGTCTGGTGCAACAGCAGATTTCTTCCAACAGAATTGGATGAAAGTATTGATGAAAGAGTCAGAGCAAGAGAACATACATTTAGTATGTTTGAATAATAACTGTGAGAAACCCGAGGATATGTTTCAGGGATGATAGGGAACCTTTTTTTTCCTAAAAATTATTTTTTTCCTATCAGAAACAAAGAGCGATCGAGTGTTCCCAGAAAATAACTATGGATATTGAAGTAAATAAAGCAGGAATATTTGGAGGACTGATATTTATGAGGGTGTGCAATTTGGTACAGATTCAACTAAAAGTCTGGATCAATTGAATTTAAAGTTCGGCAAAATTTTGGTCCATGGCCCATCTGCTTACTCAGAGGATGCAGGATGGTCAGAATGATTTCACTTCACAGGTGGTGTAACTCTATTCAGTCGTGTGTAAATCTTAGACTTAGTAAAAGACTAACTTGCGATGATAGAAGAAAGATACTCACTGAGTATTAAACAACACAGTCAGGCCTTTGCAAAGGTGCAATGTCAAAGTTTATTTTGTATCATTCGCAGGATACAGAACACTGAAATGTATTTTTCCCCATCATACAGGAATTTATATAATCTTTACTGTCATTTAATATATTTGACAACAACATCAGCTGAACTGCTGGAGAGAGAGAGGGTGGACAAGGTCGGGTATGATGCCATGGATGTCGCACGCAGCACAGGAGAAAGAAATCCTTCACCAGACTAACCAGGAGAACGGTCTGTGAGGAAATGCTTTTGTCGTTTGGTGCAGCGTTTGCATTTCCCACCTTGAATCAGGGAAATCATGTGGAGGACGATCGTATTTCAATCCGCGCTAAATGAACCTTATATTACAACGCTTTTTAATGAACGGCTGGAGTGGCGGACTTGTTGACGAAACCTTTATTACATCAAGACTTTTAGCATAGAGTGTAAATCTACCTACTTTTATGGCACATTATGTTTGTAATGTTTTGATCATCATCATCTTAGCAGGAGAAAACAAAGTACCGATGGTGATTATAAAAACAATATAAAAGGATGAGAGATCTTACCATATCCAAAAGTAATTCACAAACATTTCAAAATGTTCCGTCACAGTCGAGAGACAGTTGTATTCAGACAGTGGTGAGAACAGAGCACCATCACTGAGCAGCAGTGTACAGACGAGTTGTTTGAGCAGTGATCTGGTCCTGATCAGTTATCATTTTGTCAAAGTCACAGTGTAGTTTATGACTGATATCCCAAAATATCAAATTATTTCATCTAAATCTTTTTGCAGGATTACGCAGAAGCTACTGAATTGTAGCTGAACCAGGAATTAGTTTCACTTTCATTTTAGTTAATTTGTCATTGAACAATTCACAGATCTTGATGAAAGAAATCTGACATTAAAAAAGGACTGATAATTATGAATGTATGAGATTTGGTGCAGATCCAAATAAAAACCAGGATCTAGGAAATTCAATTGTGGTTTCATATAGGGATTTTTGGGCCTTGGCAGGTTTGCACTCTACTGAGTTCCCTTCTAGTATTATAATATTAATATATGAACTTAAAATGTTCGCTTATGGTAGATTTGGCAAAAACTGTAATTACTGTTGGTTATGACACAGAATGAAACATGCTTTAAATGGGGAGTCTGAAATCCAACAGAAGAAGGGCAAGTTTTTACAGTGCAGTCAAATAAATGATGGGATTAATTGACAATAAATTCAAATAAAAAAACCCTGTCTACAATAGCCTGGTTTCCAGAGCCAAAAGAGAAAGCAAAATAATGCTGTAATTGTCCAGTTAGGTGCCAGTAAATTAAACCACTGGAGAAGAAAAGTTGGTGCAATGAGATGATGTAGGTGAAAGAGCAACATTCAAATCTCAAACTGCAAAAAACAATCTAAAAACATGATGGAAATACAGTATTCATGTAAGTTTCATGTATTAACACAGGGAATATGTGTATCATGATTTATTCACTGTTTCCCGATTCAGTGGAAAATTAATTCAGATATCTCTTCACTGGAGTTTTTTTTAATGTGCATTTTTAATTTGCGCATGTTCAAACACGTGAAAGGAAACCCACCTGTAGTTTTGTGACAAAGATGCTGTGCACACGATCAATGGTCGGATTAAGTGAAAAACATGCCTGATTTATGTCCTCCGCATCAGACCCAGTACATTTTCTGTAATCTTTTGAATATTGCAAGTACGAGTCATATAACAATTCATACTAATACAAAATGTATCCACACTGAATAGATATATCTGGGAAAAAGATATAATCACAAATGGGTATTGATGTAGTAAAAATGTGAAGGAAGTCAAAGTAAATGATTTAATGGCCTAAACCTTGTTCTGCACATACTAACAACTATAAGGAACTGAAGTTGAATGATATGGTCTGATGATATTCAAACATTGATTCCAGTGTGGAGATTTCAGTTGCTACACCCACCAATGACCACTAAAAGGCTGTTATTTGCAACACAGTGGTGGGCAAACCAACATCCTCTTTACTTTTTAAATGGCCAGTACTGGAAGATCCTATTTCCTTGTTTCAGAGAAGATTGCATTCATCCTCTGCTTTACTGTTTTTTCATTACTGCTGCACAGAAATGCCAGAACAGTGAAGCATGAAGTGGACCTTAAGAAAATTTGGGGAAAATCTTAAGTCCGATGAAAAATGAAGCACAGTACGAAGTCAGGATGGTTCATCTCGGAATAAAGTAAACGTTAAGGTCCGTCAGTAAAGTAAAGAAATGATCCCACCACGAGTCTGCGCCACATCTCACTGCTGAATGTCCAGAGCAGAGTTTCTCTCTCTCTGTTGTGCAAAGAGCAGAGATCACGCACGACATCCTGTCTGATAAAACATCACACACTCAATCTGACTTGACTGACAGTGATACAGCTTTAAATATCATCCATATAACTTTCTTTCCCCCTACACAGAATATATTTTTGTTTGATATGTAAAATATTTTCCACCCACACACTCTCCAGTCATGTCAGCCTTTTTGTTTGGCATCGTTACAATGTGATCGACTCTCTCCGCTGCAGATTTACGTTTAGCTGTCAGAAAGTGATATGAGCACATGAGCTGGTGATTCCACATCAGCACTGATACCTGGATTATTCTTTTTGCTTGTGTGGGACACTGGCAGTTAAAAGGTATAGTCTGAAATTTTGGGAAATACAATTATTCACAATACTCAAGTCTGTCTATTACCACAAGTATTAGGGCCAATTAAAGGGGAGATTTCAAGAATAAGGTCATAATATTATGAGACTAAAATCGCAAAATTACAAGAATAAAGTTGTAATATGAGAAAAACGTCAGTTTTAGCCATTCTAAAGGGGCAATATCAGAAGATCAAACTGTCGTCTGTGTGACAATGAAGAATGTAGAGCCTCTTGTTAAAGGTTCAGTGTGTAGAATGTAGTGACATCTAGAGGTGAAGTTTCATGTTGCAGCTGAATATTCCTCATCTCACCCTCCCCGTAACATGAAAGAGAACCTGTGGTCAAGTTCAGTTGTCATAAAAACTCAAAAGGTTTTAGTTTGTCCAGTTTGGACAACCGCAAAAAACATGGCGTCCTCCACAGAGAGGACCACCGCTCCATGTAAATAAACAGTTTTTAGATATAAAGGTTCATTATATCGTAAAGAAAACAACATTCAAACAATTTAGGTGTAACACACCAGTGAAAACATCACTAGGATCATTTTATATTCAATTTCTTATTCAATCTTCACTGAACCTTTAAGTAATACTTTTGTATAGGTTCCAATAAAACCAAACACTTCATCTTTTGATCCTCATTAAATATGTTTTTTTGTAATAATACAACTTTTGTCTCTTCTTATTATATTCTGACTTTACTCTTGAAATTCTCAGAATGTTTTTCTTAAACATAGCCCTAATAAAAACAAAATCCATTCAATATGAAGCCACAGCTGGGAGATGGTTAGTTGAGCTTAGCTTAGCATAAATGCTTAAGATGGCCACTAAATTAGTAATTTAGTAAACAGCAGTTCAAAAAGTAAAATAAAAAAAATACTTTTCGAAGAGAATGATTTTAAAAATCAACTAGAAAGCACCTTGCTCCATTCAGTTCTCTAAGGGCTTTTACAAGCTGCCTCACTCTTGAATGATGTGGGCAAATACAGTATTAGTTTTCAAACAAGTTGGGGTGTAACGAAGGCTGTGGTAGTGGTGGTGATGTGCTGGACTTCTGTACTGTGTGCGAGTTATAGAAATAATCATCTATCCCTGCAGCTCTTTTATCTCTCAGACTCTCAGACAGACAGCGAATAAACTTAGTTGCTGAAATGTTCAACTTCAGCTCACACAGATGCAATGACAAATATTGGTTTTGATTGATAAATACTGAAAAGCTCCAGTGAGGAATCATGTTAGACTGCTCACAAGGATTAGGATGAAATAATAAAAAGAAAACAATAAACAAAATGGAAGAAGCTAAATGTAAAATAATAGCAGCACTTTTTCCATCTCTGAAACACTCAGTGTCACAGTAGACCTGTAGTGGTTGGCACAAGGGAGGCTGTAGAAAGTTTGGCCTCTGTAGGTTTCTCTACGCTCCTATAGTTTCATTTAGATATATAAAAAAATATCAAAATAAATTACAACATAAATAATCTAAAAACAAAAGATTTGGCAACATTGGGTATCTTCCTTCCTGTTTTTGTGAGTTAAGGTGAATATGAGCTTTTGTATGGACTCGCTTGCCTTCTTGTTGCCACAGACACAGACAACACATATGTAGCATGTCAAAGTGTTCATGGATCACATGCCGCCTTGTGCTAACCCCACAGTTTGACGTGTACATGTTCAGACACTGTACCTTCCCTTCTCATGCTCGTCGCCATTTTAAATTTTCTTTTGTGAATCCATGGCAGATGGGTTTTTTTTAATGGAGGCAGTGAATATGGATGTTTCTTTCTAAAAAAAGCCATACAAATGGAGAAAGAAACAATTAGGATGTATGTAATACTGAACCAATCAGGACAGAGAGTTATATAAGGGTAGACAGAGGATACAGTGTCTGTTATTCAGTTCACAGGGAAAGGGATGAGTTCTATCTGTTTACCCATGATTCATTCCTCGTCATGGTCACAGGATCAGGTCCCTGTGTTATTCTTAAGCAGCGAGCAGCATCAGTCTTATTAGTCCAGACTCCGTTTTTTTTGTGTACATTTGTGTTTGGATGGATATGGCAGGCAAACAGTTACACGTGGGAACAAGGAGAGAGGCTTTATATGACCTCGTTCGTCAGGGTACCGTTCAGTGGGGGGAACAGGGTGGAGGAGGCAGTCACAGGAACGGAGACTAAAGGTAGTGACGACCAACCGAGGTCTGATCAATGCCATCATGTCTGCATAAAGTAAAAGATAAACACTGGAGAAGCTGCGGAGGAGGACTGGATTGGATAGAACAGTCCTGGTTTACAGAGGTGGTCCTGTCCTGTAGAGCCCCAGCGTCTCTTAAGGTCAAAGAAATCCAAGAGGAATCTTCGCACCCCCTCCATATGTTCAATTATCCAGTCCCTCCGCGCACACCATGCTGCCGTACAGCTGCTGTGGGTCCGGGTGTGTCCGCATGCGCTCCTCCGCTTCGCTGTCCGTGCTGCCCTCGCTGTCGAGGCGGGCCGAGGGGTGACACGGACCAGACAGGGCGGGGTAGAGCGCGTTGGGAGGCAGCGGGCTGGGGAGAAGGTCGTCGTCTGAGCTCAGGTAGTCCCCCTCAGCAGAGGCGGGGCTGGCCAGGCAGAGATCCTGGTAGTTGGTACCAAGGCCTCCGCTGCTGATGCCGGTGCCGGGAGCCAACCTTTGTCCTCGCAATTGTCTGATCTGAGTACAGAGAAGAAGGTTTTCATTTGGTGGGTCCTACAGGTTGATTTATTCTATATATCAAACAGCTGAAATCAGGAGCAGCTTTCAGACATGCACTGAACACCTGGTAATCTCCTGATATTCTCTGAGGGATGTATGTGAGAGCCTCCAGACTTTTTCTGGAGTTTCTCCACCAGCCCCCTAGCAAAGGCTCTGGATAATGTCCGTATGAGCCCATGTGTGAACACAGCAGGAGATCCTCCCCAGGATTCTGCAAGCGAGTGGGCACGTTTCTAACATGCAGCAGGTGCAAAAGTGAAAAAAACAATACAAATATCTCAGGATGAAGCACGGTGCCATACACGTAGACGTCACGATTTCATCTGTTCGTTTCTCTCTTACTTCATCTGCCTTTAGGCCCGGTGGTAAATTAATGAAACATATGTGAGGTTTGACCATCTATCTATTCATTATTTTTTAATTCAACAAAGTTCACAAATGAGTTTCAAACATCAACTGTGCTGTGAGAGAATTTGAGGATTCAGTAGCACAGTAAATATTTTCAGTATTACATCAATGACAGAGTACGAGGTAATAGTGTGTAAACTGTGTTAGACCTGTTTGACGAGCTTTTGCAAAAACATTGTTGCTGGGTGAGAAAATCTGTATCCTGCTCCATAGAGGTTTTGCAAAAAGGTCAGTGTGGTCTTTACAGCTAAATCAGAGCACAGGAGGGTTCTCACCTGTGGCTGTGATGTCAGATAGAGGAACTAAATAAATAAAAAAATAAAAAAGATTATAAATTTCTCTTCCATCATGTATCATTTCATTTCTTTGAGCTTTTAGATTACTGTGTAGTCACTCTCATCTGACATAACATAAGAGTTCATCTGCATACACATGCTTCTTGCATGCTAACATTCATGTACCACAGTGACTCATGACAAATGAGGTTTTTGTTTCTCGCCAAATCTTACAGTCTAGCAGCAGGGTGGGGGGAGGGGAAACCAGTGGTTAACCAATGGAAATGTTCTGACTGAGTTTGACTGCTCCTCACGCTACACCAAAAAACATCGGTCAAAGTTGTGCTTTTGGGGGTCTCTTTTCCCATTTTTTTTGCTTCTGTAATGTAAACTAATAAAATAAAAATGTCATCCAACCGTACGGCTTATCCTTTTGAGGATCAAAACATCAGAGAACTGTCAAAATGCTAAAGGGAAACAGCTAAATGAATCCCTAAACTGAATCACAATAAATAATTATTTGCGTAAAAACTGTATTATGTAGAATATGTTGTGTATTGGGACTGTCCGTATGTCTCATAATCATATAGTGATGGCTTAAAGAGAGGTGCCACTGAGATTTTTCTATCAAGTTTATTGCTTCCTCATCTGTACGCACGCAAGTTTCACTCCTATTTCATAAAACCACAGCGTTTATGAAACGCAAAGAAGGTGGGGAGAGGGAGAAGAAAAGCCAGTAGGGGAGCAGTAAAGAGCAGGGCAATGTCATCACACCCCCTCATTAAAAGTTGAGACAATTTACTCAGTCACGCACTGCTACTCTCTGAATGAATAAACCCTGAGCTTGTGTTCGGTGAGAACTTTGCGTCTCTAAAATAGGGTTGGAGAGCTGTTTGTGGATACCACACAGCTGTGTGTTTTCCTGTGACAGATAAAACATCTGACTCATACACGCTGATTCTTTTGAAACTCACTCATCCTTCCACCAAACCAAATGATGAGAACAAAGTTGTCTGGGAGGAGTGGTGGTCTCCTCTTACAAGAAAGACTTTGACACAACTGTGAATGCGTTAAGGCGGAAGTGGTGTCTGTTGTGACACTGCACAGAGAAGACATTTTTGTGGTGGTTACCAAGGCTGCAGTATGGTGTGCGTATGTATGTTAGTGTGTGAGTGTGTGCGTGTGTGAACCTCGTTTTTGAGCTCAGAAATCTGGTCCCGGAGCTGGGTGATGTACTGTCTAGAGTCTGAATGGTTCAGCTGGCCCTGGATCAGCCCTTCCTCCTTCTGAAAAACATTCGACACAGACATGTTCAAGGTCAAAGTCTCTTTACAGTCACTTCATCTAATCTATATTTATGTAAGCCACATAAACACACACCTGTATCTCAAGTTCAGCGATCTTCTGCCGAAGTTCAGCCATGGCAGCCATAGTGTCTGCTTCCCTCAGCCGCACCGCCATCACCTCCTCTTTACTCTGCATGTACGAGGATATAGGGAGAGGAGTCAAGAGAAAGACATACAGCAAGTAAGTGAGAGAAAGGAGGGGAACACAGTGTTATTTCATGGTTATTGGCAGAACACTGTGAATGATATGGTGGACACTGATGTGCATCATAATTTGTCTCAGACCCCTGTCCTCCTTTTGTGGACAAAAATTCTCAATTCTCACCATTTCTAATTAATTTCTTTTATAATCTTCTGTTTTCTCTTGTCTCTGTTTTCCAATCTAGTGATTAGTGTCTAATTAATACTATGTGTTCGCGTCTTTTATATTTTACTAAGCTGGACCAGGAAATGTTGCCCTCCCCATCAATCATTCTTTTTATTTCTTTTTCCCCCACTCTCCACGCAGACCTTGCAGTCAAACTCGGCCTGCTTCCTTTTCATCTCGTTGAGTTGGGCCTGGAGAGCTTTGTTCTGATTGGCCAACATCTGGAGCCGGTCCTGCAGTGCAGAGCGTTCCTGCTCATTCCGACCAATCAGCTTGCTGTTGATTTGGTTCTGGAGTAAAAAAAAAGTTGAGAGGGTCAGTGTGGCTCCAACAAATCTTTCCTTGAATCAATCGATCAGCTAGTTTATCAAACAATTGCAGTGAAGCTGACATCACTGAAATTGCTTAATGTTAACTGTACTAGTGCAGCTCTAAACCTGCCTGTCTGGAATGAGCTGTGGTGATACTGGTTGCAGCTTTCTTTCTGAAACTGTTAGAGACCTGCAGTAATTGAGCTATGGCAAGTAGACCTGCTGTTAGACTCAGAAACCACAGAAACGTGAAGCTACACCACCGCTGCTGCACAATGGACTGTTCACCTGTCAAAGGATCAGTGAAACTCCACACGCAGAACCCGGAACTGCAGAATCAATTGTCGTTGTCAAAACGCACCGTTGACGTAGATAAGCCCCAACTGCCTCTGCTACAGAGCTCTGGTCGTCTGTTTATTTTTTAACTTTTACTAATATTGAACATCCATCGCACCAAAGTCAGCAGTGCACTTTATTGTACCCTTAACAGTTCTCGAGATATGCGTTCCACAGACAGAAAAACGGACAGATTTCTACAATTATTAGATTGAATAACGATACTTGACTAAACACCTTGGCACCACGGAGGAGAAAATCATACTCTTATAAATTATATTGACAGTGTATGTTTGTGTAGTGTGTCTGACCTGGCTCTCCTGCTGCAGGGATTTTAGTTTGACCTCTCGGAGCTCAGCCTGGGCCTGTGCCTCCCTCAGTCTGACCGTCATCAGTTTGTCCTGCAGTTCATTCATGGCGTTCTTCTTTGGAGATTCCTTCCAGTGGCCGCCACCTGTGCTGCTGCCACGGGACATGTGATGCTGCAGAAACAGGAGTAAACAGTGAACAGACATAGACACACACGTGGTTTATAAAGAAATAGCGCCAGTCTGTGTGTGTGTGTTACCTGCCAGCGCTGGTTGAGCTCAGTGACAGTGTCCTGCATCTCTTTGAAGGAGCTCAGCGTCTCCAGCTCCCTCAGCTTCATCTGCTTCACTTCCTCCTGTAGAGCTGCCACATTGTTCTCATCTGGCAGGCAACTGCTCCTCTGGATGGACAAACATTACTTAATGTCAGTTAAACGAGTTCACAGCCATGCTGGTGGCTCTGTGATGCCAAATACAGCCAAATATATAGAACGTTATTTAAATGTCCAGTGTGAAAAGATTTAGGTGAAAGGGATCTATTGGCAGAAATTTAATGTAGAATAATCCTCATGATGTTTTCACTTGTTTGTTTCATCTAAATTGTATGAATTGTAGTTTTCTTTACCCCAGAAAAGGCCCTTAATATTTAAATACTTTATATTTACATCGAAGGGGTCCTCTCTACGGTGGCCACCATGTTTTTTACATTAGTCCAGACTGGACAAACTAAACTTTAAGAGTTATGACTTATAACAACTGAAGTTCACCAGGGGTTCTTTTTCATGCTTGGAAGGAGAGGGTGAGGTGAGGGGTGTTCAGCAGCAACATGCAATTTCAACACTAGATATCACAAAATTCTACACACTATACCTTCAATGTAAAATATTAACATAAACACATATTTTCTGGATTGTTTAATCCATATAATAAAAATTATAATGTCAGCAAACATTAACACTGTGAGCCCACCTTCTCCAGGTCGAGCAACTTGTCTTGCATTTCCTTCAGCGCTCCGAGCAGTTCGGCCTCTCGCAGTTTAGAGTGCTCCAGCTGGGTTTGCAAACTGCTCACGAACTGCTCTGTGTACTAACAAAGACAAACAGAGACAAACATCACTGGTAAGCAGGATCACTGGATGTCAGGTCTTTGAGGCTTCACACCATTTTGTTGATCAGCTTTCCTCTGACTTTTCTAATGTTCACTCACAATGGAGAACGTTTGTTTCATAGTTGTATGTAGATTTTGTCATGACAAGGGGCACAGCACAGCTAGAATTACCACTGTGCTTTAATGGGTGAGAATTATGACACCTGCTGCTCTCTCTGTTTTTTTGCTGACAAATATATTCAATGTTCACTGTACTGACATGAACTCCTACATCCTTTTTCTTTATTTCTGAAAGGCGTCACTGTCATCATCAAGTTTTCTGCACATGAGCTTCATTTTGGTCAGACAGCAGGAAATTTGCAGCAACACATGAGTTACTGCAGTATTCCTAATTTCTGTAACAAAATAAATCAAGAGCATAGACTTCAACATGCCACTTGAACCACATGATAAAAGAACTGTTGAAAAAGGCAGCTGATTTGCTTTCTCTGTGACTGATGTTTCCATCTGTTAGCACACTGTCTGTAAAGTAGCCCAACTTCAAAAACTGCTGATCAACAAAAGGAAACTGATATTGAGCAACACTCAGAATGATGTTAGAACATAGAAAAAGGTTACTGTACATTTTCATGTCACAACATCAAGGTGAAACTGCAGAGCTATAAATGTCAGAAGGGTGGAAAAACAGAGAAGGGTGAGAGGAAAAATACTTTTCTAGGAGGCAAAATAAAAACAGCTTGAAATTGGGCAAGTACATAGCGTGAGTAAAACAGTCTTACTTCGTCATTTCAAGCATTTTGGTCTCGGTTATCAATGAGACATGTGAGTGTGTGGAGCGGTGTGAAATTTGGTGGGCGATAGATGCCAGCAATCTGCGGTGGAATAACATGACCTTTCACAATGGCAACAGTTGAATGATATATATTATATTATATATTATTTTAGTTTCTCCTGCTCTTAATTTGATGTGAATGTATATAGCTTAAAAACTAAAGGTACTAAAGTACTAAAGGCATAATG
This sequence comes from Paralichthys olivaceus, assembly GCF_024713975.1. Lineage (NCBI taxonomy): Eukaryota > Metazoa > Chordata > Actinopteri > Pleuronectiformes > Paralichthyidae > Paralichthys > Paralichthys olivaceus. The sequence continues at coordinate 15,555,382 of NC_091100.1, read as the reverse complement.
TATGAATTTTGTCACACATCATATTTTCAGAGAAGAGTGATTTGCTGAAGTGAATTTGAACTGTATATACCTTTAGAAAGACGACTAGTCCTGACCACCAGTGTTTGTTTTCTTCTAGGGAAACAAACAGGATTTCTCCTGAGTTTTTACTTTGGATTTGGCAGGAGAAACTTTGGAGACAAACAGCCCCTCCAGATAATTTCAGGGGATTATTCGGAATTCGGTGCATGCCTGAAAGCAGCTCAAGAAAGAGTAAATGTATTTCAAAAGAATTATCCTTTAATTAATTAAGACTAAAAGTATGTTGTCATATTCTCTATGTTTTTACAAACACTTGACATGATCTGTACTTCTGTCCAAACTGGGATTAAGTGAAACAGGGCTAGTTTGATTTTTCACACAAACTCAGCCCAGCTTTTTAAATCCCTTAATAGATACCACAGAGATTTGCAGATTAAGTGCTTCCACCGTGAGAGAAAGTCATTGCATTAGTGTGAGCACAGACTCTGGTCTGAGGTTTTACCTTCTGTTGCTGCAGCTCTCTGATGGTGTCCTGTGCTTTCTCCAGGCTCTCGTTGGCTGTGTTGCACTGCTGCCTCACCACTGCCAGCTCACGCTTGATTACGTAGTTCTCCTCTGCTTCCTGTGCCCTTGTCACCTGACCCTATAGCAGCAGGTCAGAGCAGAAGAGGGGTCACGATCGGCTGTGAAGTGCAAACTTTACAGTGCATAGTTTATATCGATGTAGGGAGAAGGGTAAGTGTGTGCATCCAGGGAATGAAATGTTATTGTGCTTAAAGGGAATTTTGCAACATGGTAAATGGCTGATTTTTGCTAAGTACATATTTTTGTCTTTTTGGCCTTTATTTGACAGGACAGAGAGTTAAGTAAGAAAGGGGGACAGAGAGCGTACGGGGGGTGACATGCAGCAAAGGGCCGCAAGCCAGAATAAAACCTGAGCCACTGCAGAGGCTTGGTATGGGGCGCCAACACTACCAGGTGAGCTATATGGCACCCCACATGGCTGATTTTTTAAGCCTTAAAGGAAAAGTTCAAAATTTTATAAAATAAATTCATTTGCTTTCATGTTAGCCTTAACAACCGACCTATTAGCCTTGGTCTGTTTGAAGGATAGAAGTATAAAAATCCATCTAAAAGCACCTCTTAAGGTCACATATTAACATTCTATATCTATTTTATTGAACTCTACTTGCCCAAGCCTGCAGCAAGCTAAGAAAACAGACAGGTTGCTTCCTGTTTTTATGCTGAGAGAAGACAATAGGCCACTGGCAGCTGCTTTATATTCTCTGCAAAAAAAGTAAATACTTATATTCCTCAAAATTTACAATTTATATTGTATTTTATTCACATTTTGTTGAATTATTGGCATTTATAATAAAAATTGGTAGTAGAAACATGAGTAATAATACACTTTTACATGCCACATGCAGGGATTGTTCTGCTTCATTTCAATTTTCATCATGGATAAATAACTGTACATGCATATAGGGATAAAAGGATGTGGACTGATAAACTACATAGACAATATTCTTTTCATGCACATTTGCCTGGAGATTGTTAAGCAGAGGGAGAAAAGCACTGCAGGAGAGCAAGAAGAGGAGGACAGCAAGCTCAGAAGGAAAGTGGTTTACAGTACTCTACCTGAATCAGTCTGTCTGCCAGAGCAGCGCTCTCCTACAGCATATTAAAGGAGAGGAACAAGAGGATGAAAAAAAAAAAGAGAGATGAAGGAAGTGAAAGAGTATGGGACACCAGGGAGGATAAACCACAACAAATCCAGAGAGGAAAGTCAAGGAATAGAAAGGATCACAGATTGAGGAAGCAAACATTTGAAACAAATACAGAGGAGTGTAGAAAAAGAAGCAACAGTGAGATCACTCAGAAAATAAGTATTTCACAGAGAAGAAGCTTTAAATGACAGTGAGTCTCTCTGGAGTGCTCAAGCAGAGGGAAAAACCCTTGTGTGCAAATAGACCCAATCACAAGCATCTACACCCACACACGCACCAACAAGCTCCCCCGGGAAAACATTTAAACAACCTAGAGAATGACCCTATCACAGTGTTTAACTTCATCTGATCGTAGTGTGAAGAGTCCTCTGCTGAGTGATCCGGTTGTTTGATGCAGCATAAAACAGATTCGTGTTAGCATTTAGATGAGCTGGAATCCATCTCTCACCTTTTCCAGTGTCTCAATCCTCTGCTTCAGAAGCCGGTTTTCTGTGCGTAATCTCTGCACAGAGAGGAGCGGAGAAGTACTGAGCAGTCATTTTGTTGTTGCATTCATTTTCATACTAAAACTCTTTAATGGAATATCCCTATTGTGCACAAATACATAAAATACAACACACTGAGTTAAACACACCTTGATCTCAATCTGCTCCTCCATCTCTTTGTTCTTGATGGTGGTGTATTCTTTCTCAAGTCTAGTGGGAAATAACATAACAGGTTACTTCCTCCTTCTTGCTTCAATAATTTGTGCTACATCTGATTTATAATGCTCAAAAAACCAAGCAGGAAAATACCTTTTCCTGGTGTCTCATCCACACATCACAATAATTGAATTAAAAACATACTACACACTAAAATAAATTATTGTTCTCTAATGAAACCAACCCTGACACCAATACATTTTCAACCATTCAGACGTCCTCCATCCTCTACTGCTCCTAAATGTCCTTAGACATGGCTGCTCTCCCTCCCTCACTCACTCACACACACACGAGCTAAATGACATGTAATATTAACGTTTGTTAAAGTTGTTGCTCATAGCATGACAACATATAGCACTGCTATCTAAAGGCATTTATAGGTCATACAATTTGAAACAGAAAACAAGCACATAACTAACACCAGGTATGAGTGTACTTCGCAGGAAAAACCTCAGCATTAGGTAAAACGCAAATACAAATCCTCCAAGTCTACATGAAGCCTGAGTCACAAAAGTTGTTAGTTGAGTAGTAATGGCTCTTACTTCTTCATCCTCTTGGGGTTGTATTTGACCTGGTAGGCCCTGAGGATCAGTTTGTCGGGGCAGCTGTCAAACTGGTGGGGGATCACCTTCTGGAAATGCTGGCAGGTCCAGAGGGGGACAGACAGAAGATTAGAGCTCTAGAGTGACAAAGACACTCATTCGTATTCAATGAAGACGCAGCTAGAAACATTTTTGTAGAGTGAACAAAAGCCATACAGGCAATGTAAGATTCATATAATGAACCTTGCCTGTGGCAGGCATCATCGTCTTATTTGTCCCACTATAGTTTCATAATAATCCGAAAATATTTAACACATGATTACATAAAAGATCTGTTTGAAAACATTACTTCATTGTAGAGTTGTGTGCAGTGCTGTTTGTTCTTGTGCTGTTAAATCAAATTCTATTATATTTAACACAAAATCATCAGATCACTTTATATAGGTTATAAAACACTAAGTCATAAACTGAGTGGAGACTTAAGCATCATAAAATCAAAAGGTGTAACTACCTTTCAGAATTATAGGTAGCTACACCATTAATTTCCAATGCTTAAATATAACAATCCCTCCCTGACTGTTAATACAGCAGCTGCATCCAGATCATGAAAGATACATGTAAAACAAGAGAGAGAAAAATTATTATAATAGATATAATTAAGTTAAGATAAGAGAGCAATTTACCAATCCAAAAGGATATTCTTGTGCAAGATCATGCTCCATGCTCAAATGACAATACAATAAAGATTAGTTACAAAAAAAAAAAAATATAAGCATAAACTAAAATAGAATAAAATAAGAATAGAAAAAGTAGTATTGGAAATCACAAATTAGAAGTAAGTATTGCAAATGATATGAAGATAATACTGTACATGATAAAAACTGGAAGTGATATTGTACATGAAATTATTAAAGTAATTTGCATATATAGCACATGAAGTTGAGAAGTAATATTGTACATGTTGAAAGAGACGTCATGCCACAGCTTGCCTTTATATAATTAATCAAAAAGAGAATCATGGTATCATTAAATACTGTTTATGTTTAAAATGACTAGAAGCAATTGAAGCCTCCTTTTTAGAGCACATCTCTAAAAATTTGCTTTCAAATGGAAATGTGGAGCCAGTGACTCATGAGTGAATCTGAACAGGAAACTAATTCCTCCCCGAAAGTATCTGTTTACCTGCGACATGCCCTCCATGTCCAGCTGAATGAGGTCAGTCTGGTTGTACTGCAGGATGGCCAGGCCCACGCGGAAGATAATCTCTAGACCCTGCAGGTCATAGATTTTATTATAGAGCTTTGCAAACTGAAATAATATAGATTAGTAAACCAAATATACACTGTCAAACTTACTTCATACATGAAAATATCAAAGATGCGAGTGGCGACAGGCAGAGGGAGGAAGGTGAGGAAAAGGGTGAGGAACCAGGACGAGGCATACATAGATGTGTGGAAACTCTGGGACCGGAAATGGACGTTCAGCTCTGGAAGTTGCTCCTGTCATAACAAATGATTTTCAAGTTGACATAACTAAAAGAAACTCAAACGTTTAAGTCACAAAAGAAGGTTGTTGCTGGAGATATAATAAAAACAATTTACTGCCCCTCTATGGACAAGTTTCACACTGCAGCCCTCATGTTGTTGGACTTGAGCTTCCTTTTTTGTTTTACCTGCAGCAGATATTCAAACTGGTAGATGCAGAGGCCGAGCTCAGCCATGCTGGGTTTGAACAGTTCCCTCAGACGGTACTCTTGCATCAGACGTACAAACACACAAAAGGCCTCCTCCTCAGGCATCTGGGAGGAAATGACATGGGTGAGGAAAGTTCTCTCATTACTATAAATCAGACAAAGCTTATGTTGAAACACAGTGACTCCCATACTGAACTTATCACTGACTGAACATCCAGAGACAATTTAATTGCCTATTACAATTTAAAATAAAATTATCAACAGTTTTAAGTTATAGTAATCAGAGAATTCTAGTGGGACAGATCATAATGAACCTTATAATTCTTAAGGTGAAGTACTTTACAGAGCTTTTCATGAATAATTAACTAATTACGGATCATTGGATCATTACCTGCATAAGGAGCAAGCCTACGATGAATGCACTGCCTTGGCAGTAGCCCACCTCTCGATCCACCAGAGAATATGCCTGAATAAAAAAAAAAAGTAAAAGTCATCAGAGGTCCTTTTATTTCTAGAGGAAACAGCTACTAAAATCACAGTTAACATGACAGTTAATGAGCTTCTTTAAATAGGTGCGGTGTTTGTAGACTTGTTTTTACTTCCATATTGGAATGGTTTGTAGATTTATCTCACCGAGCTAGTATCTGTATCATTGGGGACAATTTTTTTAAAGCGGAAGAAACGTTAACATAATCAAGGCTTACCTGAATGTATTTAAGAACTAGTGCATAATAGTTTAACATATGTGATATGTGATGGGATTTTAAAAGCATACTGCCAAAAATACAAGCAAAGTTAACCAAGTTATTTATGCATGTGTGTCCACACAAAAACATTTATTCCAAGAGACACAAGTCTCACCTTTTCATATGAACACAGAAGTTCAGATGCTGAGGTGATGTGAAATGCGGCAGTGCTCACCTTCATGACATTGAAGAGGACTTCCTGCCCCAGGCTGTCCTGGCCTTTGAAGAACTCGTGCTCGGGGTAGGTGCGGGCGATGTCCCTGCGAATGAGCTTCTCGCAGGGGGAGGACATTTTTAGCAGTTCAGAGTACTGGTTCTTCACCGGCATGTCAGTGGCGTTGCCTAACAGCTGCCAGACGATGGCCCGGAAATGATGAGGGATGCCCTTCCTGATCAACTCCTGATGTGCAGAGAGAGGAAGACAAAAATAATTTCACCATTGCAAGATCAGGTGTTTTCCCAATTTTGTAGTGCTTTCTCAAGAAATAATAATAATGAGTGCCATTCTAGTTTTATCTGAATTTGTACACTTCTTCTGAACACTCACAGGTGTGGAAAAAACAGTCGTACCACCAGAAATCGTGTGTGTGTGTGTGTGTGTGTGTGTGTGTGTGTGTGTGTGTGTGTGTGTGCGTGCGCGTGTGATGAGAAAGGGAGAGTCAATTATGAAATGATAAATAGATACTGTATACTTACAAGGACCTTTTAGTATATTATCATTACAGCCCCTCAGTACATTATGATGGATCACTCTTCACATTAAATCTTAACCTAATGTTTTTCAAAACCTAGTCATTAAAGTCTGTCTGTAGAGTTTGTAGGCAACCATTGACATTAAGCTTTTTTCCATTGACAATTTTCTTGCCTTCCCTTCTCTCATCCATCTTCTCTTCCCCTGGGGTTTTCCTCTTTTTGTCAAAGAGGACACAGAAGGACATAAGCCTGATAAGTTGTGAGAGGATGTTAGCAAATAAAATTAACCCTAGGCTATGACACACACATGCACAAAGAAAGAATTGACCTGTGACACAGTCTGTGCGTGTGAATATAAAAACCTGCATAGAATGTGCAATGAGTAAGGGATTAACAGTGTCCTGTTTCTGTTCTTTTCCACTAGGTGATCCATTAAACTTCCTCTCAAACCTGATCCACAGGTGTAAAAACAAAATGAGGAGGCTGATAATCTTCTTATAATGCTCTCATTTAGATTTATACTCAATGACTCATTCTTGGGAAAGTGCTAGATGTGACAGCTTTAATCTTTCATTTGCCATCTTTCTTCCCGAAAGCACACCTTCAGTAGTTTGTCCTTCTTGCGTCTCCATTCCTCCCACTCGTTGACGATGCGACCCCACAGGATCCAGGTATCCTCCTCCAGGTGTGACAGGTTGGAGGAGGCTGAGGAGCTGGAAACTAGTGAGGAGCCACTGTTGCGCCGGGAACCACTCATCGACCGCATGGACTTGGAATCGGCCTCCAGTAACCTGCATTAGGAGACATTTTATAGGGATAAGAAGCTCATATTAGGATGAATAATTTCAGATGGAAAAGATGCATTCAAGCAGGAAACACAGAACAGCATGTTTGTCTGACAGAAGATGGTACACACACTGGAGAGTGAAAGGGAAGCTGAGGTGAGCATTGAGAGTTATGGCAGGCAGATGTGACTTTGAGGCAGATGTGACGTGAAGATCAGTATGGTTTGTGCACAACCTCCCTGAGACACCAGAGGCCTCGGGGGTAGTTACCTCAAAATATCAACTCAGACACTGACCCGTGAGGATGCTGCACACACAGCTGGACTGGTTTCTTTGTGACTATGAAGGTTTTTTAAAGGAGACATACTTTGCTTTTTAGGTTTTTCTTTGTGTGTTATTTAGGGGTTTTGAGTATGTAAAAGGTATGCAAAGTTAAAAAGCCCAAAGGCCACAGTAAACAGAGCTCCTGTCCACATGTTATCATTTTTACACCACAGTTATTGTACAGATTTATAAAAACAAGGAAAATATGCTAATCTGAGAGCTACTAATTGCATTTGTTTTTATCTGTGGGCAGCTAGGTCTATCCCCATTCCCACTCTTTATGCTAAGCTATTATGAGATTGGTATCAAGGTTATCTTAAGTGTAAATATTTTTTCATCCTTGTATTCCTAGGAGTGTGAGACAGCAGGACAGTGGGAGGCAGAGATGATGTGATTAAAGAGAAAGCTCTTCACGCCCGAGGGTTCAGTCACACTCTGACCACAAATGTCTGATTCCTTTTAGTCACTTGACTCCAACATCCAACAGTCTGACCCTTCTGCTTAAACATGTGATTTGTAGATGAAGAATTTTACAGCATGTGGTTCCTTGATTTTAGTGTCATCTTTCTGGTCCTATTGTTCTTGCTCTACATATCAAACTCCCTTCCATTTTTTCAATTGTTGAACTTATGTTATGGAAAAGATAAAAGCAATGTAGTTCTTATTTATTAATGTCACCTATTCAATGTTTTCTAAAACACTGACATAACCATAACTTGTTGTTTCCTGCCTTGTCCATACAAATTCCAGGATAAAAATTATCCTACATGTTAAGTCGATTTTGAGCCTTGTGGGCTTGAGTGGATGCTGTAAAACTGTTTCACTGTTTATAGAGAGCACAGTTACAGTGTAAGTTGGTTATATGATGGTTAGGTGGAGAAAAATATATCAAAATATTTTTAGAAATCTTAAACTATCAATTCCTCAATTCCTAGCTTTGCTATCCATCTGTATGCTTATTTTTTTCCCTAAAACAATCGCAGGGCTAAATACATGACAGGTAAACAGATCGCATGTATGATCGCATACATGCTTTTGAAGATCGGGGAAAGATTAATTCAAAATGTCTGATGTGACCTTTGAAGAACAAACCTTTTTTGTAAAACCGCATTCAGTAATATTCAGTTTTTTTTAGCAAGGTAATTTGAAATTTGTTCTATGAACAAGACAATATTTGGGTTTTATTGCAGACAACTTTCTGTGATAACACAGACAAAAATTCAATGTTCCTGGATGAAAGTGTCAGCATGATAAAAGTTTTATGATAACTTGTACCATTACTGTTATTTAAAAAAAGTCCCTAGAAACCATATTTTTGTATCCCTAATTATGAAGCTCTAATTATCTCTCATTAGACCATCTCATTAATTAGCTGCTGTTTTCACGCTACGTTCAACTCCTTATTTTCTGCACTTGAGCTTCTGCAGCTGAAGTCAAACTTTCAAGGAAACTTTAAACTTGACCCATTTGTCCATTCTTTCATCTGTAGTCTTGAGTTTACACTCTTGTTTGATCAGGAGAGTTTTACTTGAGGTATCAAGTAGCTATGATTTAAACTCTTTTTATGTTCATTGTATGACTCTTGGTTCCCAGAGGATTCCTCAATTTTTAGGTTGTGGTGTTTTATTCACCCTACTGAACAGGCTAAAACTGTGCTGAGTTGACATAACTTTGTTATTGTTAAAAAATATCTACCATGCATGATGTAGGTATTTGCCAAGATGCTTGTGCATCAGGTTGGAGTAGAGGAAAAGACGTCCTGCACTTTTTTGGATTAAGGAAGCACCAGCCATCAAATTGTGTTAAAACAAATACCAAAGTGCAGTCACTAGTCAATCAAGTCACTTTCAAACTAAGGTTGGTAATCCTGGAAGAGCTAGCAAGAGCACACTATAGTTTGACAATATGCCACCGATACATCCCAACCCCTCCAACTGATCTAAAAAAAATACCTTTCTGTCACTCGCTCACTAACGTATTGTCTCTGCTTCAGCGGTGTGTCTCTGTGTGTAAAAAGTCCTGTCATGGGATCAGGCAGGCAGGTTGGTTAAGGTACACCAGCCAATCATTTCAGTTGGTCCAAAATATGTTTAAAAATGTGAAATGTCTTGTTGTTTAAAAAATTGCTGCCATATTTTAAGAGGTAAATCAGCCAAACTGCATTCGTGGAGTGTGAGAATGGAAAACTTTACGAGTATAATAAAGCAAGGAGTCAACTGACTGAGACTGTACAAGTGAACTCTGGACTAATGAAAATGTAATAACTGTTTTGTTTTCACACAATAAGAGGAGCTACTGTCACACCTGTTCTGTTCCTCCAGTTTGGCCAGCAGCTCCAGTTCATCGGGACTCAGGTTCTCAGAGTCCGCTGGAGAGGCAGCTGGTGCTGACAGTGCTGCATCGTGAGAAGATGAGTCTGGGCTGAGCACTGGGCTGCCTGTGGATGAGGGGTCTTGGTCCATACCGGGAGGGGAAGAAGGGCACTCTAGCTGAGGGAGAGCCCCAACAGAGTCTTCTCGTTCTGGGCTGCCACTAGGTAAGGACATGGCAGTGATGATGGAGTGGGACAGGTGAAGCAGAAGCGGGTGTAGTTAGAGGGTCTCACTGTTGGTCTCCCTCCTCAGAGAACCTTACTGTCACGTGATTGGCCACCTGGCTGGCCGTGGAGCCAATATGATCAGAGCTCTTCAAACCTGTGATGGACGCAGATAAGGCAACATGTCATCAAAAGAACTGAAGAGACAAATACATGTATGTCCTCCATTTTTTCCAGACCTACCTCAAAATAACATAAGACAATTCATATGCACACGTCAAACTTCCAAAATCCCTATAATGTTAAAACAATACTTTGAACTAGTCAGTAGAGTGCATACCTCCATCGAGGCCAAACTGTCCCTTCCAAATAAATAATAGTCCTCTAAACATGCTCAATGTTTTTTCATCAAGCTCCGTTAATTGGTCTCGTTATAAAATGCCATATCTCGCAATGTTATAGAAAGTGACAAAAAGACCTGGATCTGATCAGGATTCACACCAAAATTTGACGGGTTCTTTCCTCACCCATACCACATCCTTCCAAGTTTAGCAGAAATCCATTCAGTTGTCTTTTTGTAATCTTACAATCAAACAAACAGAGAGGGGTGAAAACATAACGTCCTTGGTGGGGGTAAGAAGGTGGACTACAAACAATGTAAGCTGCCACACTTTGCTAATAGGACATAAACATTCATACTGCTCCAAACTACATTTAGTTGCCAACAACACTGCTCCACACCCTGGATCAAGTAACTGCTTTGAAGGAGTGGCCATTAGTCACTGTAATGACATCATTCTGAATTGCATTGTGATCTAACACCAGGGAGGTGGGTTTGTTCTGAGACTGACAGCTGCCCAGTGAAACGTCACAAAGAAACAATGCTGCTACAGAGAGCCTCCTCACATTAGTATTGGATTATTTTAACCAATGTAAAGAGAAGTGAGAGAATAAAACTGTCAGCGACCACACAGAGCACTTATCCATATACAAAATCATTCAATTAATGTCACACTGACTGAATCTCTGTCACACACCAGTTATACTGGTGTGAGTGGTTCTCGTAGCTCATTCCTCAGCAAATGTGTTGGATTAAGGTCTGGGCTCTGCACTGAACTGATCTAAACTCACTATGAAATCACTAAGACCTGCATAAATAAATACCTGTCTTGACTTCAGGCTTATTTTAAGGGGATAGTAATTACTTCATACACTGCTAAATTGTTTAAAGTGATTATAATTTAATCTTCATTTGCAAATCAACTGGGGGTCCCAACCTGGACTATTTTGAAATGCTTAGTAGCTCTGTAGTAAAGTCATGTTGACAGAACCTGACCAATGTGATTGTGCCAATGAAAGACATCACAGGCCTCCCTGCAGGTCACACACAGAAGGAAGGCCACATGCGTAAAATCTGCTGTCTGACTGTTAACATGGGCACAGGATACGAGCAGGACAATGGCTTCCAAAGAAGACCTAAAAGTCTTTCAGGGGTGAAAAGTGGCAGGGGACAAATGTGGAGGATTCCTTTTGCTCTCAGCTACCCCTTTCAGGACAATGCAGGAGAACAATACAGTGACTAAGTTATCATATACATAATCACACTGTAGAAAACTCCAAAACAATGCAATGAAGGATTGATGCAGCTTTGTAATCAATCACCAAGGCCGAGAGAGTCAGTCACCAGCCAGTGTAATATGAAGAATACGACCAAGACATAAAAACGAGTGGAGAGTATTCGTCTGTGTCACTGTGGTCAGTAAAAGGTGTGAGTCATGCAGGATGAGAGTGCGCGCGCGCGCACGCGCGCGCACGCACGCGCACACACGCACGCACGCACGCACGCACGCACGCACGCACGCACACACACACACACACACACACACACACACACACACACACACACACACACACACACACACACACACACACACACACTTTAATGAAAGGACACTGTGAAAGTCTGACAAAGCAAAAAAAGACAGATTTCCTGAGCTTGGCTGTTGCTCTGTGTATGACATCAGGCTCTGTCATTGTGTACTACCTTGAAGAAACTGCAAGGGGGTGAGGGGGGTTCATTGTAATCCAGCATGTTAAGTGTGAGTGCAGACTACATGAAGGGTTACTATTTTGCATGTTTTGCACTATATGCTTGTTTGACCTGTGAAGCAGTGTTACAGACAGAAATACATTTTGGATGGGGCTGTTAAAAAAGGCACAAAAAGGACTTAAAATACTTTTAAAGAAGTACATAAAAGGGCAAACATCAACAAGCTTAAAAAAATTTTTATAAATTTAATTTGCATTACAAAGTCTATAAAGGCTTTACACAATTGTATAGACATTATATCCAGGCCAGCAGAACCAACTGTGCATCGGTTTTATAAAGCAAAGAACTATTCATGCTGTTTGCTTAATAATTGTATTGTGCACAGTGGCATAGCCAGGACATTAAAAACCTTATTGGCATATTAATGGGCTAATGACGTGGGCAGGATTTCTGCCAGTGCACAGACGGGTCAATATGTTTGTGTATGTGTGTGTGAGAGAGTGACAGCTGCACACGGGTGCAAAATAAGCATCATTGCTTTTTAAATTGCAAAGTGACAAGTAAACATAAACCTTAGCAGGAGAGAAAGAAATCACACACACACACACACAAGTATCCCTAGTTCAATCATTCATGCTCACACAGAGTGTCTATGGGAACTATGTTCTGGTGGCTTCCTATAGCTTCTTTTTATAGTTGTTTTTTAATCCGAAGTTTATTTATTATATATTTATTTATTTGAATATGTATTCTAGTAACAAAATGTATTTTGATCAAAGTTGACAGGGTGGGCCTGAGAGTAATGTGGGTGAGTCGGTGCAGCTCAGGCTACACATCTGCTGTGAAGGAAAGCAAAGATAGAACACTAAGATACGCAATTTGTTTTTGTGTTTATGTTTAGTCTCTCTGTGACTGATATCACCTCGCACAACTATGGTATTGTGCACAATCTATGCCTAAACGCATCCACTCTGAGCTGTCACTGTCTACATAAACAAACAATGCTCTTGTTTTCCTCTTCTGACCTCCACCCACACGCACATGCCCGCAAACGCGCACACACACGAATGAGACATCTCCGGTTCGCATTCAATATGTCTCATTTACAAAACACTTTTCTTGGTTGGTGTAAAGATCCTCTTTGGGGTCCCCATCTGGGCTTCACAATGGTAAGAGAGAGCTAGCCTAGGGCAATAGAAATAAGGAGGATTAAAAAAACAAACCCCCCTGCTTTCTGAAGACCAACTAAAAGGGAGATCCATCCATATTTTCCCTTTTGCAAATAAGCAAAGACACAGTAAGATTACATACTATATCACAGACATTCTGTGGTGTCAATTATTTTCCCTCATCCAAGAAACAAACAGTAACACACAAACATTTTATGAGAGAAAAAACTGAAATATTGGCTTGTTTTTAGACATCCCCCTCCCCGATCTCGGTAATGTGTTACACCCTCCCTCTTCTCCCCTTCCATCTGTATGTGTACGCGTGTGTGCTTCTTGCCCCCGGGGGCCTTTCAGCCTAAACATCAAGGGCAACTCCTCCGTTAATCTGTAGCTGCTAACCTCCCTGTTGTTCAAGCTCACACTCTCGTGTTCAGTCATTGACACGTGGACTCTTCCATTTCCACTTCATTCATCTCCTGGCCCCACTGTCCATGTGACTTCTGCTGGACTCTACACTGCTCAAAGAATCCCATTGTAAAGAAGGAATTAATTTTCTTGATGATATCGCTGCTCAAAGCTCCCTCACTGTTTGTGAAAACCATAACTGGAATACGAATGACTCTATTAGCTAAAACCAATGCACTGATAATGACATATTGACATATGAAACACACTCCACATATAGACCAGAGGGTCAATGTTGTGTATAGTAGATCCCAATCTATACATGAGTAAATGTATTATAAGTACTGTCTGTGTGAGAGTACTTCAAATACATTTACTCATGTATAGTACTAAGAGCAACAACTTTGATGGTCTTGAGGTCTTGTGTTTACTTGAATATTTTCATTTTATGCTTTGATATTTCTACACCAGAATAACATTTTACATATAACTTATGATTACTTTATAAAATATGATGCAATGTTATCATGAGTATATAATTACTAAGTAATTTTTATTTGGATCTGAACGAAATTACACTCACTCATAATATATCAGATTTTTTCATCAAGATCTTTCAACTATTTTAATAGGTTCTTCCCTGACCAATTCCACATACTTTCATGGTTTCATGGTAATCTGTCCAGTGGTTTTCTGTGTCATGCTGCTAAATAACACCAAACAATCGCAGACAATCGCAGATGCAATATATTCATTTAGTACCCTGCTCAAAACATGAAGGTAACACTCACACATCAGATCTTGATGAAGGAATTGAAAATCTTTACTGACGTACATTGTATAATTAGTTGAGAACAAGATGTGGACTCCTGGACAGTCTGTGGCGGTACTTGGCGGTGTTGGATACACGATAGATAGCCTCCCATACATGTTGACCCACCACTAAACCGGTCATTCTGGATGATGTTACAGGCAGCATAACATTATGCTTAAGTAAATGATTTGTGTAATTTACCACTGCTGCTTGGGCTACTCTTTAGTGTGCACTGACGACACCATGGATTATGATCTTGTCTCAGTGTACTAGGAATGGTTACTTATCAACCTGGACAACATCAACTTTTCAGCATCTTCATTACAGTAACGACAGTCTGTTCTACAAACGAGCCAAATGCACAGGCTGCACTGCATAAATTATTGAGATGTAATTACCAACTCTGATAAGTTCGTGCCCTGCGGCAGATGTTTTCTGGGACTTGTCCAATAAGAATTTAGCGCGACATTGAGCCTGAATGAGGAAGAGACACAATCGGAGCAAGTGAAGTGACACTGCCGATGAGAATTTTTCCTTAAACCTACTGGCCCCTTTGTGTGACTAATGTTTTCCTGCTCTAAATTTAGTTAGTATTCCTCTCTAGATGAGTGCCACTGTGAAAGGAAATTGTCTTGAAATAGCCATCACCACAACCCATCAATTATTTTCCAGAGCATGTGACGCTCTTTTCTATATCACTCAACAGTCAGTGTATTACAACCAGTTCTGGTCAGATTACTTAATATCGTGCAACTGAAACAAATCTGAGTGCTGCCACAGGCACACAGCCATGGTTGAATGTGATGCTAAAGCATTCGTTTTCCTGCTGCATTCATTATATCATCTTTTAATTTCATATGTTCCCAGCAGTAAACTGCAATCAGTAGCTGAGCTTCTGTTTAAGCACCTGCTCTGATTATAAACATCTGTTGTTCGCCTTAGAAATAGCTCAGAGGAAACAGCAGAATGCACAAAGAGGATCTCAAAAAAGAAGTTCCTTATATGAAAAATGGGTAAACCATTCAAACTGTACTGAGAGTAAAATCATACAGGCTGGTGTTCACAGAGACTTCACTCCATTGGTTCAGTTTCTAAAAAGAAAATCGAAATGTCTGAAACATGATTTGCTGCCTTCCTTCATTCAGGCGGAGAATAAGAGAAGAAAGTATGGCTTGTTTGTAGAGAAACCAAACTTACTATATTAAATGCTACTTAATCTGAGCTACATAAACCTTTTAATGTCCAGATTATTCACCACAGAGGGGCAAGCTGATGGGCCGTTAGCTCATTGGATAAATCATATCACAGGTTCATCGTGTAAAGGAATCATCCCTGACAGCCCTGTGTGATGACACACACAGTAAATCATTCACTCACTTTTCACATCGTAAACAGCAACGACAACCTGACTATGCTGATGAAATTATCTCCACAGTATAGAGAAGGAGCCTGTTGCAGAAATCACAGAAATCCTAATAATGACTCCTGCATTTCATCATATAGTGAATATAGTCCATTTGCCTAAGGTAAGAATGTCAGGCACGGACACATCTTCAATTACCATTCAAACAGGTGAATAGATGGAAAGGAAGGAAAAATTCTAAGTAGAGCTCATGTGATTTAAAAATGGATTCCTCTGAAACATTTACGATGGTATATATCTCATTATTTGAACATAATTAGACATAAAATCCAACATGCAACAGTTTGAAAATGAGATCACCATTCAGTCAGTGTAAAATCTGCACATCCAGTTAGGTAGAGAGAGGAGAGCAGTGGAGGAGCTGCAGTCATATGGAGCTTGAACCCTGGCAGTTAAGTCATCAAGCTGCTTCCTGTTTCCATGTGTCAGCAAAGAAGACAAAGTGCAGTGCCGTGCACAGGCCAGGCCGACACCAAAACAGTCCACCAGCAAAGCCAGTCTGGAGGACAAGCCGATGAAATTTAGACCATAAGACAGATTTAAGATTTTGTTTGAAACTCCATTAAAACAGCAAAATCTTTACTTTGATGATGATGAAGATTACATGGGGAAGAAATTTCAAAGAAAAATAAATTAACGTTTACTATTTTAGAGCAGAAACATAATTGACTGACAGAAAATTAATCAGAACAAATGAGTTGTTTGAATTATACCAATGATAATTGGTTGTGCCATCTCATATATAAATATTTGCTTCTATGATAGTATATTCAGTATCTTTGGACAACAAAAACAAGTCATCTGAGGATGTGATGGGCTAGTTTCACTGTTTTTGTAATTTTTGTTGACAAACAAATGTCGACAATAATCTTTTTTTGGCAGTTTGGCCTGTGTTATTTTCATAATTTAACAAATTGATTGTGTTGCAATGAATACAATGAACCTGGACAGCAGCAGGCATTACAACTGAACAGAATATGAAGAAATCTGCAAGATGATATCCCTCCTCCTGTTCTTGCTGGAGGCTGCACACACACATGCATGCACATTGCAGATGTTCAAATGCTCGCACTTACACACATAAGCTTAAACATAACTCAGAGACGGTTTATCTTGACGACACTGCAGCCCATTAGCTTACACTGTCTCGCACAGATGAATACTGTGGTGGCAGCAGCAGTAGGTCAGTGCGATAGAAAAGGTGAGCTGGGAAAAGGTGAGGTGTTTACGCACCACACAGTGTGCAGTTTTGTGTGTGTGTGTGTGTGTGTGTGTGTGTGTGTGTGCGTGTGTGTGTGTGTGTGAGATAATGGGATCAGATTAAATAGTTTCGAAGCTGAGCTACCTAAAAACAAGGTCACCAGGATGTGAGAATCAGATACCTGCTTCCTTGATGGGGAAATCTACAAGATGTATTTTGCATGGTGAGTGGTTTTCATAGATAAGCCTGAAGGCGTCCTCAGTGTTTCTCATAGGGGGATTTGATGAACCCATTACTCAGTGGTACATGTCTTTAGTCATGGGGTATTTATGCCCTAATTACAATCAACACAGTGAGATAACTAAATCTTCCAATACCCCTTCCCCCATCTGAAAAAAAGGTAAGTGCCTGTAGGAGCGCTTTTATTCTGTGACTAGTCAGTTGTATCCCTCATCCCTCAATCATAGTCCAAAAAGTATGTCAATCCTCAAATCTTTATCCGACTTGGGAGGTAAAAATGATACAGGCCTGGCCCAGATTTAAAGCACAGAGTCATTTAACTCAGTGGTTTCCAGTACTGGTCCTCTGGGGTTTAGAGTAGTAATGCTGGTTTCCTGTCTTACAAGCTAGTCATGCATGTTCAAAAAGGATTCACCTGCAAATCGCTCTCTCGTTGGAAGGATACTACAAAAACAGCTGGATCTTGGCTCCATACAAAACAGACAACCGTTTATTTAAATGACAGTTTTAAACCAGTGACTAATGGATGGGCAGGTATAGGGTCTCTGTGTTAGATGCTGAACAAACATTTGGACACACAAACGAAAGAAGCCACTCTACCGTTCAACCACTGTTGTTCCAGTTTGCACAGCTATCCTTTTTAGGACTTTGCATCATGGACAGCCTAACCAAAACATTATCACTAACCTTAACCATGACTAATCATAAAGTATCCTTTACCTTAATTTCACAACAATTCACATCTTACCCCTAACCTTAACTAGCACCTCAGAAACCGGACCGAGCAGGCATTAGTCCCCATGACATCTCCTGAGTTCAATGTTTATACTGGGAGAAAACAAGGTCATCAAGAGGCAACAAAAAAGAGCATACAGACACAATTTTAAACAAAGGTGACTAATGGATGGGCAGGACAAACACAGACACAGACACACACACACACACACAGGTGCACACAACATAGCAGCCACTCTACCGTCCACCCACCGCTGTTTCAAATATTACAGCTATGTATGAAAGATGAGTGAGTCCAGTAATCCTCTGTCCTTTACCCCCATTACTTGTGGAGGCTTTAATCCTATTGACTGTGTTGTTTGGACATGACAGCTCATTATCTCGGTCAGACCCGGCCTCCTCCTCTTCCTCCTCCTCCAGCAGCAGCAGCAGCAGCAGCATCAGCCGCAGGAGCAGGAGGAGGAGGAGGATGCTTGAACAACAGGCCTACATGCTCTGCAGTCGACTCATGGCTCGGCTGGCTCAACATCTGTGGCCCAAAAACAATGACACATCATCCCTGTCTGTCCCGGCTTCCAGCGGTTGTGTAACGACATTTTAAAAAAAGGGGCAAAGCGGCAGCAGCACGCTTTTCCACAGCGACACGCACGGTTTCCAGGCTCATGAATGGGCCGTGTCTCCGCTGGTATGCTGCACAGTGGAATTTTACACTGAGGTGAACGGAGCAGGCGGAGGAGGCTGCTGTTGATGGGGCTTCAGCGTGAGGGCCTGTAATAATACACACTCCCTCCAGACACGGATGTTCCATTAGACAATAAACACATGAAACCCGGGACACTTACCTCCGGTCCCATAGTCTGAGCGCTGCGCGTCGTCCTCGCTCCCACACCCGTTGTCTGTCGTTAGCGTCAAGCTAGCAGCTAATTTGAAAAAGAAACCTCAACGGAGCCCCGCGGAGGAGCACGGAGACACAGTCCAGCGCAGAGCCATCCTCCTGCCGCCGTTCAACCGCGGAGGCGCCGCCGCGACGCACCGCACAGCTGCTCGCGAGCCACGGCGGAGGCTCGAGCACGTGAAACGGGAGTTACCGGAGGAGGGAAACGTTAGTGGAGATGTCCATTACAGTAACCATGACAGCACCGGGAGAGGCAGCCTGCGGTTCGACGGGGACATGGCGCGGGCTGAAGACCGCTGTGTTAATCACTACGAGGACATCACACAGAATGGCTGGCGTTCCGTGGACTCTGTCGAGCACGAGGCTGGGCGAGCCAATCACGTTGCGGGATGAGACATGATTGGCACGTCGTCGACCAATAGCCTGCCAGGACTACGGGATTCCTCTGGAAGGACAGCAAGGAGAGCCAATAACCGTAGAGCTTTATTCTGTGGGGAGGCGGGACCCACAGGTGTGATACAGCAGTGTAGGCTTAAACGGATTTGTCATTAATGACAACTAAATTATTAATAATGTGATAATAAAAGTTCTCCATTTATTCAGCTTTTTGATTTTTTGTGTTTTAATTGTCATTTAGTTTTAAATATAGTAAACGTATATATAATATATAGTGTATATAAAATAGGTATTATTTGACATATGTAAACTAAAATTATGCATATGTATTTTTTATTCATAAGTTAATTTCATTCATCGACCAAACTAACATTTTTTATGCAAACACAAAATCTCCAATCTTGAAAGGAGCATAAAGAAGAATAATCTTATACAATATGCCTCCTTTCACAAGACATTAATTAACAAAGCAAATGATTCTATAGAATTATAAAATTATAAGAAAAAAATAAAAAACAGTTATATCCTAAATTTTACTTAATTAACATCTTTGTTGTAGTCACAGAAAGCCCATATTTGAAGTTTTCTGTCAACTGAACACGCAGAGCCTGTTGTCATGGCAGTTGTGGTATTTCCTCACACACTGAAAACCCACCAATACTCTACTGCTAAAATCATTGAGATGATTAATTGACTACTGTAATCAATTAATGGAACATTTAAATTTTACATTGAACCAAAGTATTCCGGCCTTGCTACACGAGTTCCTTGTGTTAAATTGGCCTATAGGTTCCAGGTTAATCTGTTAGTATTTCACAGTATATCATAGTTTTATATCTGGTGTCTGTGGCAACATTCCTGCCCCTGGCTCACTGGTAGCAACATGTTTTATGTCAACCAGCAAGCATGCCAGAGCTGAAGAGGGGAGCAGCCGTGGTGACTGAGACACAGTTGCCTATAACAAGTGCCTATATTGGGGGAAAAAAGAAAGTGTCCAGGAAAAGTTTCTGATGCTTCAGATAAAAAAGGCAACTTCATATTCAGAGGAATTATCAAGAGTCTGACTTTTCCTTGTGTGAGAGGAAAGTTTGTGTGATTGTTCTCACTGCCAGAAAAGGGAGACAAAAGTTCCACACTGCAGGTTTAGTGGGAAACATTTTCTATAGGTGACTCTACATACTGTAATCGTGTTTAACAGTGATAGACATAACAGTGCATAATTCCCTCTCATTGAATATCACAGCTCTGAGCCTTTACCTGACCTTTGTGATTCTGTCCAATCACAGCTGCAGAGAACTGGACGCTGTCGTTTCCTCAGCACTGTTGTCCTGCGACTGATGCCTTCACGTGTTCTTTCCCATGGTGTGTTGAGAATACAACGAATTCGGACCGGACAATTTAGAAACCTGTAGGAATAGATTATAGGAAAATAAACATGTTTGACCAGACCTTATTAAAAACAGTAGCACCATGATGTTTTTTGCGTTTTTTAATGTAGTTATTATTGTGCAAAAACGTTGTAAAGCCATTGGTCCACCGCGCAGCGAACGCTGAGCGCTTTCTCCGAAGTGTCCCTGAAGGCAGCATCCATGTGAGCTCCGGTGTGGACACTTGCTTGTTCTCTGCTGCTCGATCACAGACATCTGCGGGACAGAAAAACACCACAGCGAGGTAACGTTGTGAAGAGTTTCTACCTTTCACACCAAACTAAGCGCTCAGTTGTTATCAGCGATGAAACGTTTTGACTGCTTTGCCGCAGGAGCTAAAGTTGCGACTTGGAAATTCGCTTTGGTAGCTAACACGCTAGCCGCAACACCGCTAGCTTAATTTTGAGAGACAGTTCTCATTTGAGTGGGTCAAGTTGCCGCAGCTGCTCATCACTGGTAAATAACTACATTTCTTTGTCACTTAAAATACCGCGAACTTAGCGGTGCGATGCTGGAGGAGCTGTTGGAAAGTAACGCGTGGGTCCCGATCCACGGTTAGCCGCTAGCTTGCTCACTAGCCGGTTTGAATGAAGGGTACTCCATAGAAATCTATTGTCGGTGAGTGCGCCGGGTCACCACCGGTCCGCTGTTGTGTATGAGTCAGCTCAACTTAAATCTCTCAACGTCCTCATATAATGTCGATTTAGAAGATCATGTTGCTACAACAATTAATTCATTTTGATGTGAACCATCGCTGCGGCCTTCTAGTTTTTTCCGAGCGATGCTAGGACCTTGCTGTCAACAGGCAGACTTGGGTTTCCCGATCATTGTGGCATGAAGCTAGTGTCTAAACTTTGTTCTGCTCATTCCATTTGGTTAACAGCGAATCACTAACAAAGCCCTTTAATTAACTTTTGGACAGTACTACGTAAGTACTAGTAGAAGTGTGAACAATAAAATGGTATTAACAGATCACATAAGATAAATATGGCATCAGTAAGTAATAAGTAACATGCTAAACGTAAGTGTAATGATAATAATGTAGTGTAAGGAATATACCTAATATAAAATGGAATTAAACTAGTATATACAGTGTAAAAGCAGACAATGTGTGCAGTGTGAGAGTAAATACACTGTAAGCAGTAAAGATTCATTCATTATATTCTTATATTTCAAATAGATTTAAATCACCATGGTCTATTTACAAATTCTGAGTAAATTTATGAGATCCTCCAATTTACATGTAATACATTCAGATGGCTGAGAACGACGTTGATAATGAACTCCTGGACTATGAGGAGGATGAGGAGCCGCAGGGAGCCCCTGAGAGTGGGACCCCGGCAAACAAGAAGGAGGTGAAGGGGTCCTATGTATCCATCCACAGCTCGGGCTTCAGAGACTTCCTCCTGAAACCAGAGCTGCTCCGTGCCATTGTTGACTGTGGTTTTGAACATCCCTCAGAAGGTGAGTGTTGTTAAAAGGTCAAAACCATGGCTTGGATATAATCGTCGTTTTAAACCAACAGCGCAACACTTTCAATTGAGACTTGCTCCTCCACAGAAACATTCACGATTACCATTTGTTCTATTTACAGTCCAACATGAGTGTATTCCTCAAGCTATTCTGGGCATGGACATCCTCTGTCAGGCAAAGTCTGGTATGGGAAAGACAGCCGTGTTTGTACTTGCCACCCTGCAGCAGATAGAGCCTGTGGATGGTCAGGTGAGTTGGTTGTTGGGCTTTTTAACAAGCTAATACATCTTCTATATGTTTTTATACTTTGTGTTTCAAGGTGTGATTCGGTTGAATTCATTTTGTGTTAGCTGTCAGATGTTGGGCTGTTGTCAGTCTTGAGACCTCTTGCGTTAAAGAAGTTAAAATATGCTTGCAGTTCTCCTGCTCAAAAATTAGTATGTTGAAAAACAAAATGGATCCATTTGTATAGGGGTTTTGGAGAAATTAGGACTTGAGGAAGTAAAACTAATATTCTTATTCCCTGCACTCCAGGTGTCTGTACTTGTGATGTGCCACACACGAGAGTTGGCCTTCCAGATCAGCAAAGAGTACGAGCGCTTCTCCAAGTACATGCCCACTGTCAAGGTGTCAGTATTCTTCGGTGGCATGGCCATCAAGAAGGACGAGGATGTCCTGAAGAAGAATTGCCCTCACATTGTCGTGGGAACTCCAGGACGTACCCTGGCCCTCATTCGCAACAAAACCCTCAGTCTGAAGAACGTCAAACACTTTGTGCTTGACGAGTGTGATAAGATGCTGGTGCAGCTCGGTGAGTGAGAGGAACAAATCTGTCGTACAGAAGTCGCCTAAGAAACCTCGGCCTTTTGGCTGTATCTCATCTGCTTATTTGGTCAAAAGCTATCATGTGGGATTTAATGTGAAAATATCTCAAAGTCATCCATTAGTACTAGTTGTAATATACAGTTTTCGAATTAAACATTAACTAGTGAGACTGCTGCCTTAAATCCAGAAATAATGAACAAGTTTATAGTTATTACTATTTGTAAATAATAGATTTAATTTTGGGAGTGCTATTTGTTTTGTGCCACAGACATGAGGCGTGACGTCCAGGAAATCTTCAAACTGACACCCCATGAGAAGCAAGTTATGATGTTCAGTGCAACATTAAGCAAGGAGATCCGCCCTGTTTGCCGCAAGTTCATGCAGGATGTGAGTTATCATTGAGATTGACTCTTGAAATTGAACCGCGCCAAGCTGAGAAAATATAAATATTATGAGATAGAAGTGTTTTTTGTTTTATTAGTGTTCCTACCTTTACTCAATCTGATTGATCAAAGAAGTGTTAATAATTTCCAAGTAGCTCAGGAATGCTGGAGCTTCTTTCACTTGGTATTTTTGCTCTGTTGCATAACTTTACATGTCATCGTTTTCTAGGATCGGGTAGCTGTAACAGTTTCCTCCCTTTTTATGCACATATACATTACTACAAACATTAATTACGGTCAGTGGTGGCATAAAAGTTAGAAGTGAGCTTGGCTTTTTTTTTTTTAAAATACATTATTTCATCCATGTCATCTCATGGCTATTGCAGTTTTGTGTTTGTATTGAAACCCCTTGTAGCTTTGCCCACTTGTGGCTGTCAGTGTCATAAGTGGCCATATGAGAGGGGGAAAGTGATCCTCCTCAACAGATTTCTCTTGGTCAGGACATTCACCCCTTCTGGCTCTGCTGTAAGGAGAACAAGTTCAGCGGGCCACCAGGGACAGTTCATCCGTTAAAAACTTGGGGCAAGCCTTATGTACGGAGTTGTCATACGTAAAGCTCAGCAAAACATGAATCAGAGTAAACTTCAGAAAGAAGTTTGCAGACTTCTTAATGAAGTTTTCCCCTCATTTAATGCTCCTTACTTTCTTCATGCATGCTTCAAGGCTTCCTGATGTGGTCTGTAGATGTGTGTTTACGTGTGTTAATGTGTGTCTGAGAGAGACATGCAACATTTTGCTCCTGTTTTGCTGTGTAGCCGATGGAAGTGTTTGTGGATGACGAGACCAAGCTGACTCTGCATGGCTTACAGCAGTATTACTGCAAGTTGAAGGACAGTGAGAAGAACCGAAAGCTTTTTGACCTGCTCGATGTGCTCGAGTTCAACCAGGTACAGTTTCTAATCAGTCTTAGATGATGACTCAGAATTAGTTATGTACATATTAAAGTCTTTCTGAAAGAAATTTAAATGTACATTTACATTTTTGGTTAAACCACAATGTCATTCCTCTTGTCCTGCTATTCCAGCGTATTTTGTTGTTTATGCCTTTCCCAGTAAAAAATGCAACCGTCTTGTTTTGGCTCCTGCTAGGTGGTGATCTTTGTGAAGTCAGTTCATCGCTGTGTGGCTCTGTCTCAGCTGCTGGTGGAGCAGAACTTCCCTGCTATTGCCATCCACAGGGGAATGGCACAGGAGGAGAGGTAGATTTATATTTCTCTGCCATGATCGTCCTTTTGCTAAATCTGTATTGACGGGCGCTTTGCCAATTTCACTATCTTCAGAATGACAAAACATAAGGAAACATCATATCACTGTGTTGTAATTAGTTTTTATCTTAGAGTCAATGATCAATTAAACGTTTTAATAATAAACTTTTACAACATCAGCATTGTAGTTGAGTTGGTCCACTGGGCAGTATGAACTATAAAGATACATTTACAAGCAGTTTTAGAAGATAAGATTATATTAGAGGCATGCAGTTAAGTTTCTTAGTCATCTTCTCTTGAACTGCAATATAATATCTTGCTTATTACTTTTCCTGTTGTTGCCCATCCCTCCCCCAGGTTATCTAGGTATCAGCAGTTTAAAGACTTCCAGCGGCGGATCTTGGTTGCAACCAACTTGTTCGGCCGAGGCATGGACATTGAGCGAGTCAACATCGTCTTCAACTATGACATGCCAGAAGATTCTGACACGTACCTCCACAGAGTCAGTCCAGCTATTACATAATTTTGTCATGCATTTGAGAAATGTTAACATTTTTTATTTCCAAAGCATACAAGCAAAATTCTCGTAAAGGGGTCTGTAGCTTGCACCAAATTTACCCGAACAATCCTCATTAGGTTATAAATGACACCTGTATAAAGAACCAGCAACCTGTGTTTATTTGAAGTATTTAATGCTACTTAATCAGGAAATTGTGATCTGAACAATAGAGTCGGACTCCTTCCTCTTTCGTATAGAAACTTGTGGCATTTCTGTTTCCTTTCAGTTGAGCCTCTTGTAAGCTCAAACTTTTTTCTCTGTGCCACAGGTGGCTCGTGCTGGCAGGTTTGGGACCAAGGGTCTGGCCGTCACTTTTGTGTCAGATGAGACAGACGCTAAGACCCTGAATGAGGTCCAGGACCGCTTTGAGGTCAATGTAGCAGAGCTACCAGAGGAGATTGATATTTCCTCTTACAGTAAGTTCTCTTATCTCCTACAACCTCTTACACTTGACCTTTCAGTAAGCAACAGGTTTTTCGAAGAACCCATTTGTTTTGTGTACGTCATCTCACAACTCTTCAAGGCTTTTTGCCCGTGTCACTGGGGAGAAAATATGGTAGAGAAATAAAGCAGTGGTCATGCCTTATGTTATAATTCCTTATTGTTTTCCCTTTTCAGTTGAACAGTCCAGATGAGCCTGAAGTCGTTCCAATGAAGATTGTGTTTGAATCTTGGTGTTGCTGTGTTTTGATGGAGAGTAAAAAATCTCAATGTTTAATTTTAAAGTCCCCCTCCCTCCATATTTGTTTGCAAGTTCATGAAAGTAAACCACTTCTTTTTTTTTTATGTGTTTGCGGGGTGCTTGTTTTAGTGTTTTTCTTGTTCTACCATGGATATATTGTTTGGGTTAAAGAAATAAACTTTTTATACCTCATGTGATGCTGTTAGATTTAATTTGCACTTGTAAGTGTATCAGAGGTTGCATTAAAGAAAAAGACACAAACACCCTCGTTAAACACAATCCGTGTCATCACTTTTGACTGTAGGTAATTCTTCTCACAAGCAGAGGGTGCTGTTGTCGCAGTTTTCAATACACAGTCACTGTTTCCCAAACACTTGATGACTGAAGTGGCTGCCAGGTAGGATCATTTGAAACTGAACAAGTTGAGTTAAATAAAACCACATGAAACCTGAGTCCTGCAGCCATTTTTATCCGATGAATGGACCAACAAAAACTTATGACAGCTACACTATGGTGTCTTAATGACCCTTATACAACCTTGGATCTAAATAAAGAAAATGCATCCACAGTGTCATTGATCCAAAATGCAATACTAATAGTTTGCATTTAATGCACAAACAAGAAATCCAATTTCCTGGAAAAGGGTTGGCATTGGTCCAGTCCCTGCTGACACTCACTTCCAGATAATGTTCCTTATCTTTTATAGTCAGTGCCACAAGGAAACTGCGTCATTTGTTGCTGTGTGTAAATAAAGTTCTAGATGGCTTAATATGCCAGCATGTCAAAAACAGCACAGTTGATGCAGTCTGTCTTAATGTTCATAATATACTTAGTCCACCTTCTGCATTATGCTCATTACGTTTTCTACAGAAAAACTGCAGAAGTGATTATTTTGCTGCTTGTAACAAGCAATGCGTCTTGGGATATGAAGACCTTACCGTCTCAGTATCTGAGGTTATCGATGCAGTCAAAAAGTTATAGTTCAGTAAGTTTCAGTGCTAAACAAAGTGCATTGTTGCTCTGGTAGCATTTCACTTCTCAGGCTAATCTGAGGGTCTTAATAAAATATCCCCAACACCTGAACCACCAATCGGTCCAGAGGGGAGGAAGTCAAGGGGTGCTTCAGGGCTCTAGTTTAGGTCCCTCGTCTGTTTGTACAGGAGTGGGTAAGTGTACAATCCACTCTGGTCATACATTACACATACAAGGTTGCCTTCATGATTGTGAATTAAACCTTCCCGCCTGCAGTCTCTGTCGTCAGATGGGTGCCTGTGGTCTTCACCCACTTGGAGCCAGATGAGAAAAATGACCCCTCGTCCTGAAGCGTCTTCCTTCATCAAGAAGGTCGACCTGATCACATTCAAATAAAATAAAAAATCCTCAGTACTAGTCTATGAACTTATGTGTGTCTCCGTACATCCAGTGCTGTGGAGGAAGGGACACTTCGTTGAGGTGGCCACAGTCACTGCTGCATTTACATGACTGGATGAACATGGCCGACCTCTGGAAACGCTCTCCATCCGGGCAGGCAAAGGTCACAGGTACAGTGCGCGTGTGGCGTGGCGAGCAGCACCTTCCGTTCGTGCACATACCGCAGTAGTTGGGTCGGTACAGTCGGACACTCATACATTCTCCATAGGACAGGCGGACGGGCTCAGGGGCTTTCTGGGTTGGGGAGCACTTCTTCCCTTTCTGTGGTTGGATGATAAAAATCATAGGGTTACATTGAGTGTGGTCCCTAACTGGCTTCAGTGGAGAAATTGACCAAAATGAGCCAAATGAATATTTTTATTTTAGAAAAACTAGAAGCTTTGCCACATATCTGTCCTGTCCTTTTACACAGAAGCAGATTTAAGCGGCTTTGCACGCAAACTCATTAGTTTCACGGACCAGACTTCATCTTGTTGTGCCAAAATGGGGATTGAGCGAGGGATTATTTTTAGATTTAAGTGATTCATTTTAAGATTAAACCTGTATTTACCATTTTAGTGTCTTTCTCTGTTAAACACACATACACCTGTCTTGCCACTATAGCTTTTACTCAGCAGAGCAGAGAAAGAGCTGTCGGTGTGTGTCCAACATGGAGGATTAATATAGACACACCACTTCCCTGGACTCTGAGTACACAGATGGGGCCTAGCTATGGACAGTTGCTTGGCAGGAATGCCGGGGGTGGGGGACTATATTTAAAAAGGCGCCTGCCTGTCACCAAAACACAGCTGAGTAAATCAGCACTGCCCAGTTCCCACTGGATGTGGAGCTTCCAGAAAGTACCGCTACGATAATCTCTGTTCTTAAGCTTGGGATAAAGATGGTTTTAGCACTCAAAGCATATTTACTCAGGGACAGAACATCTATTTTTTTTTAATTCTTTGCTACGCAGGTCTGATTCTTTTTGGTTGAGAGAGGGAAACAAGGAGGCACAGCAAAAACAAACAGGTATAGTTTTTCTCCATTGTCAGACGTGACTCAATAAAAGGTGAAAAAATTCCTTCTTGATAAGTGTTATCACAAGGTGTCCAGATTGTACTGTCTGATAGACAAGTTGTTGTGATAAGAAGCTCCCTTGGCAGTAACGTAGCTATTTGACCTATGCTCTCTGTCTCCCTCTCCTTTAGTTCAGTCTACTTCACCTTGGCTGGGACGCTCAGGCCCTGGCACGGCCGCACTGTGCAGATCCTCGTCTCTCGCTCCAGTTTACACTCAGAGTTGTTGTTGGTGATTCGGGATGAGACGCCCATCCCGCAGCTGCGAGAGCACTGGGACCAATCTGTGGTCTGCACTGGACACTTATTTTCCTTCAGATGGTTCCACACTGTGTGAAAAGGTGGCAGGCAGGGAGAAAAAGAGAAACAATACACAACAGTTAGAACAGTATTTCCCAACGTGGGGGTCAGAACCCCAATAAGAGGGTCAAGACAAATGAGAACAGAAAAACTGTATTTCATAGTTTCTTGTTATTACTATTATAATATTTGCATCACAAAATCAAATATTATGGCCAACAAAACTCATACACAAAGTAATCAGACTACATACTGCCCGAAAATGCATTGCAGCCATATGATTTCAGTGTCAGTGAAATTTTAGCACTTAACTACCCACACTAACAGAAAAAAAAACTGTTATGATAAATTATAAAAGCTTTTTCCTGTTCTCTCACCAGGCAGGTGTTTGTAGCCATGTTCACTCTGCCAACCGCTGGACTTCACATCTGCGAGTTCGTTGGCTAGAGCCTGATCAGGTCTGGGCAGGTGGTGTTTTGGTGGAGACACCTGTGATAAGAGATAAGACCGTGTTGTTTGTTGGGAACTCATCTGTGCTGCGGCCACGCCTGTCTTTTGTGCGCTCTTCACAATGTTATCACCACAATGCCCTGGTTACCAAGGGGTTACTTTCGGGCGAAAGAGAAACGTCACTCTCTAACAGCAAGAAGTATCTGATCCAACAGTATCTCGTCTACTCAAACAGTTATAGTTTGATCTACCAGAAAGAGGAGGATTTAAAACAATTTCCACATTGTGTGGAAAAAATGTGAGGTCCCACTGACCTTGACCTTTTACCATCTAACCACTTTATCAATGAGTACAGGAAAGCATTTCTGCCAAATATGATGTAATTGCCTCAAAGTGTTCCTGAGTTATTGCATTCAGAAGGAAAAAAACATGATTTTTACGGTTAGTGAACTTGACTTTTAACCCTTAAACACCAAAATGGAATCACTTCATCCTTGAATCCAAAGAGAACATTATGTTATATTAACTGCATATAAAGCCCCTTAACACTGAATTTAACAATTGATCAACAGAAAAAAAATGGGGAATTACTGCTACTTGTTTGAGATTTATTTTGTTAAAATGTGTCTTTCATCCTCGTCTCCCTTATTGTCTATCAAGAGGTTATCACAGTGGCAGGTGATGAATTGTGACTACATCAAACACACACCTGATGCTTAGGTGGCAGGCGCCAGGTGCCCTTGTGGCAGTCTACACTGAAGCAGCACTGCCCGGGAATCCTGACCAACCGTGGGTAGGGGCAGGATGGCGAGGCTGGGGGCAGTTTGTTGTTGCAGAGAGGAGCGCAACCAACGGCGCCGTCGATGCAGGTGCACTGGTGTTTACAGCCGGCACGGAAGCTCTCACCGTTCTGGTAGATCCTGCTGTTGTACTCGCATGACCGACCCTCAGATTTAGCTGGAAATACACATATTATTACTCAACTGAAACATTCAAATCATGTGTGGTAAGATGTGCACAAACTGGCTGTTGCTTTGCATAAACCAGAGAGCCACAAGGTTATTGTGGGCACAAACCACAGGTTAGGTATTTCAGAGATGCATCTCTTTGTACAGGACAGGACATGCTTTAAAGGGACCAATGATAGAGCCTCAGCTTGCATCAGGTATGTTTAGAAGAATTATCTTATTTCAACATCTGGAATTAACCCTGTTGGGCAAAGCTTCTCTTTGCCAAAACAAACAACACACAAAATGCAACAGACAACAGATAAGATGGAAAGGTCAGTGGAAATAAGGACAGGAAGTGTGAGACTCCTTGTCTCAGAGTCCTCAGCATGGAAGAACCAGCTATTCATAGTTTGTTGGGCAGCACTGGCATGGTACAGATGGGGGGGTGTATTTTTATCTCTGAAACCCCCTGACATCGTCATAAAACATCGACTACTCATTAAAATATCCCATGTCCTGTTCCTGGATGTGTAGCGTGACACCTTCCTTGATCCCCAAATTGTGATGCCTTTGACTTAATGGAAAGCAGGCTAAATTAATATCCATGTCCTTGACATCTTTTCTACCTTGCTAGACACATTTCATGGCCTTTTAACTTTTATATGAAGTATCACGTTCACCATATTAATTTTAAATATAGAACACCTAACACCAAATACAATATTTTCCCATACTAGGCACAAGTCAGCTATGATCTCAGTGAAATTCCTCCCCTGCCAGCTTTACATTGTTCCTTCCTCCCTCACCTCGACAGATGCCCCAGGCCATGGTTACATCATTGCCGTAATTACACTCCAGCCCTTTGTGGTGGTCACAAGGCCTTATGGGGCTGCAGTCCTGGTTGAGCTGTGCGGCACACACCTTGCAGCACCCACATCCATCTGGCACAGCGCTTACCCCAGGAGGGCAAACCAGAGGCTCTGCAGGGCAGTGACACACTGGTGGGCAGCTAGCAGTCACCTGGAGGGATGAGAGAAGGAGTTCAGGTCATCAGAGAGAGACTGCCATGATTTAGCGTCAAGGTCATGTTATGTTTTCAACAAATATGAAGAGAAAAAGACTGCACAGTGAAGCACATACATGCTCATCAAATATCTGTAATTCTTTGCCAAAACTTAGAAAGTCTTGCAATGTCCACACCCACTTGATTAAAGAAAATTCACAGACAATAACTGGAGAGTTTAAATCATCATCAGGGTGGTTCAGTGCACCACTTTCAGCTTTTCTTCCAGTGTGGTGGAGCTCTGGCACATTGGTTTTTAGCCTCCTCAGGGTTTTCTCATTTTGAATCCTTCCACAGACAAAGCAGTGTGGTACAGTAAAAGTTAAGTTACTGCTGGCCACTCGTCCCTGAGTGTCTAGACAGCTGCAGGGTTTATACCCAGCTGACTGCTGCCTCACGATTTGAGTCATCACAGCGGCACTAGAGCCAACTTGTTCCACTCCGTAGGAATCAACATGTCACTGTGGCTGCAAAAGTAAGACATGAGTAGACATGCTTATTACCAGGAAGGACAGGCAACTTCAGAGGGACTGGGTTCTTTATTACTACAAAACACAGATGAGGATGAGGGACACAGCCTCACCCAAACCTTTTATTTGTTTTTTAAGCAGACTAAGATCTTCAGCAGTTCATACCATTAAGATGTCTTAAAACACGATACATGGTATATAAATACTTTTCATCAGGAGGTGAGTATGCTGTAAGTCAAAGATGAATTTGAACATTTCAAAACAATCTATACCTTTTAAAATTGTTTAACCACAACATAACATCTTACCTGTGTGATGACGGCTGTTGTCAGTACAGTCAGGTAGATCAGTGATGCCATGATTATCCTAAGAAAATGTTCAGCAAAAATGACAAATAAATACAAAACCTTGAGATGAAACTACTGTCCCCTGAACGTTAGTCTCAGGTAGTTCCTCTCTGACTCTGGTTCTCTATTCGGACCTTGGTCCTTGTCTTTCTACCGGAATAAACTATCTTAAACTCTTTATACCCACTGTGAGCCTTGGAGACACCACGCCCCCAACCAGACTTTTAACCAATCAGCGCGCAGGCAACAACCCGGACCTTTTCCACGAGGGCGGGTCCCTATCGCCAGGGTCATTTTCTGATTGGTGGGCGTGTTTTTTTTGGATGTGAATGCAGCCATTCATAAAAATGTGCAGGACCCGCTCTGTATTTATTTTATGGGTTAAAAATTAAAATGCAGCAGCCGCTTTCAAGTCACACTTAGGCACATTCCTGCTTTTGTGGCCTCCACTCTCCAAACACTCAGTAAATATATTCAGCTGGGGTTAAGACCTCCACCTCTGGGGGGAAAAAAGGAGAGAAAGAAAGAAAGAAAGAGAAGGGGGAGGAAGTCTCTCTGTTTTTCCAGACTAATGTAGGTGCCAGGGTAGAAAATTAAAGTGGAGTGCATTAAGAAAATAGCAAGATAATAGCAGTTGTCAGAGACAGAGAGAACTTTGTTGGTTTCCATCACAGACTGAGAAAATGTGTTTTCCATATTTTTTAAATGTAGGTATTGATTGTTTTGCTCCCCATGTGCTTCATCTTGAATTCAGGTGGCCTGGCTCTTTCTGACTATTATTTCTAACCACATGGTGCTGACATGGGAATGATGAGGATACGATCACTTGGAAAGAACGGTCGGTGGAGTCGAGGGTGAAAGAAGGATTATTGTTTTAAGGGCAGCTCACATGAGGGCTGGCCTCCTCCTCCTTCTCCACCTCCTCCTCCTCGCTGTCTTCCTCCTCAACCACAGGTTTATGGTTTTCAGCCACACCTGCCCCGACACAGAGAACTCCTTTGATGAAGGAAATGTGATATGCAGAGGTTTGGAAGTCAGGTTCCTGCTATGAATGTCTGTACTTGCAAAGTTCTGGCTTGGACTTAAAAAAGGCCAAACATCTCACACGGTTTCTCACATGGGCTGTGATTATGTGAGGTGCTGGGAACTCTCTGGCAAATTAGTTAAACCTATTTCTCAGCCAGGAGGTAATAATCAACACCCCATATTCAGTTTCAAGCTTAAAAAGGTAAACGTGCATCACTGTCGGCTCTCAGTAAGTTGTGTATGTTTTTTTCTGGTCTGAATGTGCTTTTTATAATGTGCCTATTTAAAATGTATTTACATTTCTGTTCATGTCTTTTGAGATGGCATAAACTGTATTTATCTCCACCATGTTTTCGTCTGCATTTGTTGTTATTAAGTAGCAACTCCCCCAAAATTTCCATAAAATTTAATTTACGAGTTGGGCATGTTCCAAAGAAGAGCCCATTCAATTTCAAATGGATCCATGTTAGGGGGCGGATCCAGGTTTTTCCATTTTTGGTGAATTTTCAAACCATGGATCATACATACAGTATTTAGGGGACTGATGTGAGTATCAGAGTATTTGCAGATCCAAATACAAATCTGCATCTAGTGAATTCAAATGGGGAATCATAAGGGGACTGTTAGGCCCTAGTATGTGTTCAACCAAAAGTGCCATTGTACTTTACAATGTACTGCACACTGTGTGACAAATACAACCCTAAAAGTAACGATTAGATTAGAACAACATTCCCATCATACACTGAGAGAATAACTTGTGCTACAGATAGATGACCCTCTTCTTCAGCTAAGACCCTTTTGGCAATGACAATATATAATGAGTTAATAAGTGAGGGTTAGGATGAGATTTAATAACCTTTGTACAGAACTAGGCTGGCTGTTTCCTGTCTTTATGCCAACAGTATCCTGGCAACAGCTTCATATTTAACAGATATGACAGATATTTAACAAAATAACTAGTTCCGCATTACAGAACAAAGTTAGAAAACTATGACATCTTAACTGACATAGCTGGCAGTATTTTCCTTCTGAATCTACTTGAAAGAAATCTATCTGTGCACTGCAGCTACCTGTTTGACTGTTGTTTCACTGAAAAACACAGCAGAGGTGGTGGCCTAGAGTCATGACTCTCAATTTAAAAAAGGAAACCACCTCAGGAATCTGTCAGTCACAGCTCTAATGGTGTGACCTTAGAGACAAAGTCACGGCCCATCTATTTTAATCCACAGGTGGTCATGGTGCAGGCCGAGTTCTGAAAAGTCCTGTGACTGCTTCTGTTTTCAACTTCTCCACTGATGCTGAACAAAAGAGGAAGCATCACAGGTGCCCTGGTTTGACGGAGATGTAGAAACTAGATGAAGTAGACCTGTCACTTTAAGATAGGGGAATGATTTACTGTAGGTCAGCACTTGTCTGTGAGAAGTTTTAAAAATGTTTCTGTTAAGTCTGCATTGTTTTAGTTACAGACAACTACAAATGTTCTTGTGAAGCCGAGGCTTTTTAGGTAGACGTAAATAACGTTTCTGAAGAAAAGAAAAAGAATGTGTAAATTGTAGTTGGGTGCTCTGAAATGTACAGTACATGCACACATATGTAACTTTGGCCACTATAGGGGTCTCAAATCAGAAACAACAACAAGAAGAAAAGACATAGTTTGATGATGTTGCGAAGCAGCACGGGATCATGGGAGTAAACTAACACTGCAGATGTAAATCTACCTTTTCATTAACATGTGTGCTGTTGGTGTCTCATCACCTGCAGGTTGGCAACATTTTGGATAAAGTGAAGTAAACAAGTCAACATAGTATACAACATAGGTCTAATTGTTTTCTGACGTTTTAATGAAGTCTTCCATACATCTTTCAGGTCTTAGGAAACAGCAGTGACTAAAAGAAGGTAAGATGGTGGTGAGAGAGAGAGAGAGAAAAAAAAAAAAGGGGTGTAGAAGTGTGGAGAGGGAGGGGGTGACAGGTGTTTCATGGTAACAGAGTTTGTTTTTTCAAGGGGAGGAGTGCACAAGTTCCCTGCTGCCTGGTCTGGTCTGCCCTGATGGGGTCTGGCAGTCTGGCTGTATGGTATTTCACACAAAAACAGACTGCTGGTATTTCAACCCGCACCACTTTTAAGGTCACATGAACCAAATTACATGATACTAAGGTCATATATTTAGAAAAAATACATAAGTACGTTCAGACAGACATATAGAAATATATGTTATGCAATATAATTCCAATGCAATTATCCAAATGGTAGTATGAAATTGAGACTTGTGGAGAAAGGTCCTGAGAGAGAAAAGGGAGGAAGAAAGAGTGCGAGTGGTGGTGACAGGGTCCTTAAATGGCATGGTTTCTCTGCTGCTGCTGTGGAAAGAAAGTCAAGCATATGGGAACCTCATTCATGTGCGAGTTAGAGGCAACACAAAGGAGAACGGTTTCTGTGTTTATGTGTAAAACAGAAAAATAATAGAGCAATTATTGATTATTGTCTTTCCCTGTCAGACACTGAAAAGCCTGGGAAAGCTACGAGTGAGACTGCGTTTGTGTGCATAACCCACACGCCACACTCCTGTAATATCATAATGTGGTATGGGATATGTGCTAAATCTGGCATATGGTTCCTGTGTTAATGAACTGTGAAGTTCAACTTCACAAAGTATCATAAAGTTATGTAAGTGATAGTGCAGCACTGGGCTTTCTGGAGAGGAGAAAAGGCCTGGCTGTAACAAGTGGAGTCAAAAACAACTTCTTCAGAGGAATTTCTCCCCCTGGTGGAAGTTATGGAACAAAAATAATGAATCACATACTTATTTTCTCCTGTGAGTATGGTTTATAAGAATTGTTTGGATTAAACATGTCTCTGATCAACCCTGCAATTACCTATACACCAGTTAAAGGTATGTTTTTGTCTGCATTTGTCTCTAATTTAGCAGGGTTATGCAAAAACTACAGGACAGATTAAGACAAAACCTGCTTGAAGGATGTGGTAGGTTTAGGGAAGAAATAATCAAATTTCAGTGCAGATCCAGATCAGGGGTCGGATCCAGGAAATGTTTTTTTTCTTCACTTTTTTAACATATGAGTTTGGGCATTTTTCAATATTTTCATTGATTTCTCAGATAATAATTCATGGATCTTAATGAAAAACATCAGGCATGTTTAGGGGTCAGGGGTATTTATGAGTGGTGCAATTTGATGCAGATCCAATAAAATCTGGTTCTATGTGAATTTAAATGTGGTTTCATAAGGGAGCGTTTGGGCCTTAGTGCTCTGCTAGGTGTCATTCTAGTTCTGGGATTTAATCGTCTCCAACATCTTGTCAAAACATCAGCGTCTATCCACTTTTCACAAGTATTTTTCCCTGTCAACCTGACTGATTTTCCTTAACTCTCCACAAGATGGAGCCAGACACCACAGGTTACAAAAATATTTACATTTGATTTAATGCTTGGCAAGAAGTGCAGACACAGGAAAGCCCAACAGACCGTGAACCCAATGAACCCAATGAACCCAATGAACATCATTCCCACCTGTTCTAGGGTTACAGGTCTGTGAGCGACCACGGCTACATCACTGTTCAATATGTTGTTGCTTCATCCTCCCTCCTTCACTCGCTCAGCATCCTTCATCTTTAATTAAACTCTTATCAACAGACTGTGAGTAGGTGGCAGAGCTAATGAGGGATACTCATCTCTCCACATCCACCTGTTTCTCTCTCGAACCCTATTTGCCATCAATTTCCTATACTAAACCTCTCAAACTCACCTTACCTATATTCTTCACCTCTTCGAGCCTCTCCCTTGTCTTTTTACACACAGAGACAGCATAGTGCAGTATATTTGAACCTGGTTTTATTCGGTGCACGCACTTGTCTCCCATCACCCATGGTCTCCTGATTAGACTGCACCCCCCACCCCACCACACCACCAGTTTACTGGAGCTCACAGCAGCTGACTGACAGCGAAGGAAAAAGCTTTTCCCAGGTAGAGGTGCAACACTGCCTGAAGACTGGTAAACCTAAATCATCCTGCTCGTCTGGGAGTTGGGGGATTACCCTTTGGCCAGCTGCTTGATCCTTCCTTTCCCATATGGGAGTATTGGATTTTAAAAGCATAAATATGGAAGCTTGTGCCACATGTGCTGCTGTGTGGAGAGGGATGTACAGTATAGTGGATGTTAGGATTTCAGCCCTCAGTAATTAATATCTAGTTAAAATTTACACTGAAAAACAAATGATCTCATGTCGGCTGGAGACATATACCGGCCTCCAACTGCGCTGCTTAGACCATGCACAAAAATCAGTTCATTGCTTCTCAGCTCCCTTTAAGCAGTGATTAGCCATGTATTTACCTGCCTCAAATATTCACCACAGTGTAGTGCTGGAGTACAGTGTAACAAGAACAAAAGACTTTTGATGGATGTGTCCTTCAGGAAATGTTTGAACATCTCACATCTTGCATCAACAACTTTTCCATACAACATTTCTTCTACGCTGACATCACGCACTCTTTGAACCTTTTAACTAACAACCCCCCATCTTAACCTTGAGCACAGGAGCTCCTCATGGGCGTGTGCTGGGGCCCCCTTCTTTATTTCTCTTTGGCATGACTGTGTGCTTGTACTCCAAAACTCCAAACACCATCATTATGTTTGCAGATGATACCACAGTGCTGATGTTCTGAGCCCTTTGCAGCACGGTGCTCTTATAACAGCCTCGATGGCAGCGAGACCAGCGAGGCTTCATGAATTTATAAAGTTGCAGACACACACCTACCTGCATGAATGACACTGCAGCGGACCTAGCCTAACTTTAACTTCTTGGGTCTTTACATTATCCCTGCTTAAAATCAGCATTTTAGCCTTATTGTGAACATGTTAGCATTCTCACATTAGCTTTTATAGCCTCAGACAGTCACTAGAATGCTGTTGTTCCACATAAATTGTACATTATATATATTGTAATTGTGGAATCATATTATGTTTAGTGTAAACATTAGGACACACATATTATTTTGCCATGTCAATTTTTTTCCATATTTTATACTCGTCTTTCATTTTATACCTAGATTGACATTATCTTTAATTGTCTGCTAATGTAATGTCAATAAAGTTGTGCTGATTTACATCTTAGACACTCTTTGTCACTGCTAAACCCCCTCCTATCTCTCTCCCTCTATTCCCAGCTGTGCATCCCATCTCTTGCTAAGTCTCCTCTTTTCCCCTTCCTCATCTATCAATTCTTTCCATTTCTCACATTTCCACATCCTTTTCTCCCCAAGCATCATGGAGATGCACTACACGCTGACAACGAACCCAACCTTCCTTCAGCAGCGGCAGAGTAACACAGATATCTCTGTCTGAAACATTTACAGATAACCCACATCTCTCTTTACACTCCTCTCCCTCCATCCTTGATTTCCCTCTCGTCTCTTCCCTCTACCCTGACGGAATGAGGGTCTTATGAAGATAAATGCAGCCTCTCAGCTTCCTACTCCCATTTTGCTTCCTTCGCTGTTGTGGTGAAGGAATTCCCTTGGAATGCTCTCATTCTGCAGAGTGTCTACCCTGACAGGTTCACAACATCATTTTTTTGTCCATGAGGAGCAGAGAAAAGACCTGTACATGGTCTGCTGGAGTAGCTGAACACATTAGGCTGCCGTGATAGCGACTCAGAGGCTTGAAGCTCATCAAATTTCAATTATGGAGGAAATGAAGTGAAAATCTAAAGAGGCTATTTGATCATCTAGGTTACTGAACTAGAAGAACTAAAAGGGGAACTAAACAGATTGTATACACAAGGGGGCAGGGATACCGGAACACAGGTGAAACACATTAGGAACAGGTACCGACGATCTTGAGTTCAGGAAACAGGACAGAGACAGGAAATAAAGCTGAAGACACACAAGGAGTGACATTTCAAAATGAAACAAGAAATCCAAACAAGCAAAACAAGGCAGTGTCCATGATTGAAAAATGTCCATTCAAACAGAAAATCACCAACGGTGTTTCATTGTGTTTCATAACAAAAGTCCAAATCTAAATTACTGGAGAACTTTGCTTGACCTGAAGAGAATCAAGTCATATTCAATGCAGGCAATTTATGACTATACTGCGAAAGTATAGTCTGACAATACCTGCAACAGCTGTGATGAACAGTACAGTAACGACACCTGTGATAAAATAAACTGAAAGAGCATCAGAAACAGACACCATCACCTGTCTGTGAACACCAGACCAAATCTCACATCAACAGAGGGGAGGGTTAAAGGTCACTGACCAGAAATCAGATCAAATTAAAGAACAAAATATGTACTGAGCCTGTGCTCTTGATTATTTATCTGTGCTGTCTATATCTGTTACAAACCAAAGTTTGAAGAAGATATCTGAAGCACTGACTAAGGTTTGATTAGGTTAAGATGTAAAAATGAGTTGGTTTAAGAGAGAGCTCATAGTTTAGGTTCATTTAAATGCTTTGTTAGAGGAGCTTCTTTATCATGGTTGCAATAATAAACACAATTTCTAAGGTTATAAACTGATCGGAGTCATGCTAATAACAGATAAGAACAGTCTCCAGTGTTAAAGTTTGACAGTGTTTTGACCCATCCATCCATACACCCCCTCCTTGTGCATCACTTCACTTCCTCCTTTGCTCCTGCTACGATTCCTACCACTTATCCCTCGGCAAGGGGGGGGGGGGGCATATTTTGATTTAAGGCAAGTGCTTGTTTGTGTATTTCACATATACACCTATGTACTGTACCTGTATTGAGTTTCACCGTGAATTTGATATTTGAGCAAAGCGTTGAGACAAAAATGTGAGCAGAGGGGCATGAATAAATAAGTGAATGAACAAACGTCTTACGAGCCACGAGGGCTGGTGTGCATGTGAGGGCTATGTAAGCAAATTTATGAGCTGGAGAGGGGATGTTTAATTTAAAATGAAGACAGAGAACCGCCTCCGAGAAAAACAGGCTATTCCACTCACCCGGACACCTTGAGCTACTTACAGAGGCAGCAACCCTGAAGGCCAAAAATGCATCAAGGACAATGCAGCCGTCTTTTGCTTACCAAAAAATAAATTATAATATATCCACACCACTTTTTTTAGAGAGACATTAATATGCCACAGACTGTCAAGCATGGATATGAACCAGTGTCAGGGGTTAAGTAGCATGATGGATAAAACACTTTTTTGTGTCATAGAATGATAAAGATTGGATTGTTCCATTGGTGTATCAGTAAGATACAGAAACAGGAAACCATCTCTAAGTTTCTTTAGATGTTTTCACAAATGTCTTCACCTTTCACATATGAAGAACGCAGCAGGAGATTGTTCAGGTAAGCATCTTAGAGAGCTGCCTTGGAAAGCAATATTTCCTCTGATATTGGTTGAGGCCTTGCACCAGTGATTAGTGCAGAGGTAAAGAACTCTGTTGGAAGGAAGGCCTCGGTTAGTAATACCACGAACAACTTGAGACGTGCAATATATTTTATTTTCTCTTTGCAGAAATGGAAACATAGAAGGAATGAGGGAATTAATGGATTCCTTTGATTTGAAGAGCTGTTGCTCAGAAGTATTTCATAACATAATGATTGGCCAGTGTAGTGTTAAATGTACTTAAATACTTTCCTGATTTTTACAGAAGATGTTTTAGGGTTTGAGTGTCTGTGGGTATAAGTAGAAGTTTAATGAAATTTAATGCTGCGTGAAGACAGAGGAGTGTTTCATACAGTATTTATTTTGAGCTTGCACAAAGCAAACAATAGGAGGCTTAAATAGGAGCTCTGCAGTACTTGATCTCTGTGTCAAGGCCTCCTTTGCCAGACAGAGGGAGAGGACAGAAATTTACAGTGCTGTAAGACTCTTGGCAGCTCTCCTCCTCCCTTCGCTCTGAGAAACGCTGTAGGAGGTGGACCACAGGTGAACGCACACAAAAACTAATGTAATAGTTGGGTGATGACACAGAGATAAAGAGCAGGGATTTCCAACCTCTACAGCTGCCAGGGAGTTTCCTGTTCCATCTGATTTCACTTGTGTGAAATCAATGAAGATACATCTGTTGGTCTGTTAAATGAAACCTTTCCCTTGAAGTTGCCTTTCCTCTAATGTAGTGGCAACAATAAACAAGCCATCTATTCTATTCAATGTTGTAAGACGGAAAAACAAATGATGAAGAGTGCTGAGTAAATAATGAAACAATCATTTTTTGAAAAGTAAAGTAAGTGATTCAGGTCAAATAAAGTCTGACTCTGTTCAGACCTTGTATTAACATTCGTCCTGAGTGATCTGATCACAAGCGGTCAACGCTAAACTCTGAACGCACCCAAATGTGTCCTGAATGCATCTTGAGATCTGATCACTCAAACCACATTGGGAGGGGGTCTGAGATGCATGTGGCCACATTCTTTTTGCCATGTGAACCAAAATGCATCCTTGATCTCATATGAAGGACTGCAGACTCAATGTCCTCTGACCCTCTACAGTTTTAACACTTTTTTCACTTCCATACATTGATTTGTTTGTGGCCACCACATCACACATTCATTTATTCAGTCCCTCTTGAGTCTACTTGAATTCTGTCCCACAAGTGACATTGCACACATCTGTAGACTCGGACTGGGTAAAAACAACATCATTTGGTCTGCACACACAAAATGACGTACGTGTTTATTTGCATATAAAGTGGATAACAGAGACCAGTTGTGCTCACTTGCAAGACAAAGAAAAGAAGAAGAGGGAAAATGGGGTAGTGGGAGTGAGAGATGGTAAATGTAGCACATGCAAACATATAGTGCAAATTTACAGATTACAATGGAATGTAGAGGGAGCAATCTACCCTTCTGTTGTGTGTGAAGTTTTGTATGGGATTAATTTCAACTGCAGATGAGAGTTGAGTCAAATGCGTGGCACCAACGTCCACTGGCAGCGGTGTGATGTTGGCGTGTACAGGATCATATTCTTAACATTATCAGAAATCCAAATCAGAAAATGTCATCTTGTCGTGTAATCTCTCCTTCTCGCCAATTATCTGTTTATGATGAATTCTGCTCACTGAGCGATGAGCTGCAGTTTAGAAATCATTTTTAAGATTATTATCACAGCATAGGGCATCAAAGATTATCTCAACACAAATTACAATTGTCCCAGTATAGTCACCAGAAAACAAAATAAAAGTAGCACAACAAATAAGCAATGCAAAATTATTTGATGTCTTAATAATTACTTTACTTACTTTCTACTTTAGATGTTGAAATTGTATCTGTACTTAATTACATTTTGTGTCTATTGACAGCTGCTGGTGTCCATATTCTATAGGTTGCAGTTTCTCTTCTGTGATAAATTACAATAATGAAGAGAATATTAAAGGTTTTATATAATTTTGAGCAAATTTACCAGAATATTGTGAATTTTTCAGACACAGATGAAGTTCAGTTTTTCCTGACAGTCCCGATTCTCCCACGTGGCCTTCTTGGTTAAAGCACCACAGCGTTTTTGCACTGGACACTGGTGATCTTGAGCATCTCCTTTGGGCCAATCCTCAAATGTCAGAGAGTCGTTGTTTATCCATAGCCAGCGGTCATTCAGGTAACGTAGGCCAATCCACACAGGGTCAGTGATGTGATGAGCCTGGATCGCTTTCTGGGCATGAATACGCTCCGCTTCCGAGATCAAGCTGGGGAGTTTGGTCTGGGTCTCTTGGCAGTACTCCAAAGCCTCCTCCCAGGATTTCGTCATTTCCACCACGGGAATTGTGATGCAGTAAAAATGCTGGGATCGATTCATCCCATCATCATTCCATTTCCCGGCCAGAGACCAGATTTCTACAGCATACTCTTCTCCGTCAAAATTATCTGGTTGAGTACTATGCCAGTTTTTATATGTT
The DNA here is from genome assembly GCF_024713975.1 of Paralichthys olivaceus. Classification (NCBI taxonomy): domain Eukaryota; kingdom Metazoa; phylum Chordata; class Actinopteri; order Pleuronectiformes; family Paralichthyidae; genus Paralichthys; species Paralichthys olivaceus. The sequence continues at coordinate 15,512,698 of NC_091100.1, read as the reverse complement.
AGGTCTCCCCCTCCTGACCACTTCCAGTGGGTGATGTTGTCGGCCTCTCGGTAGAGACCGATCCATCCTTCAGGACTGCTTTTACCTGCAGCTTTCATGAGCTTGTCTTGATCCCTCTGGCTGCTAACAAAGGAAAGGTCACTGTATTTTTTTCTACAATAAGCTTGAGCATCTCTCCATTTCTTATTTTTGCTTATATATGTGTGTTTCGCTATTTCTGCCTCAACAGCAATACAAAGAAAGATAAAGAGAATGGTTTTATCCATGGTCATCGCTCTGTGGCACAAGCTGATAGCTCTTTTCCTTCTCTGAAACGGTATCGCTTCAGTCTCAGGGTTAAGAAGCAAATGTCTTTGCATGTGCTTTGGTTTGTTCATGGTAGACCTAACACCCAAAGAGAAAAACAAATTACTTACACAAAAACTATTTGGGTTGTGGCACCAGACATGTGCTCATCAGTTGTTGACACTGGTAGGAGTAGTATCATGGAACATCATCAAGATCCACAGATGAATCCCTGTGAAAAGGGGAAACAAATTCTGGATCTTCCCCCTCATCCAGATCTGCACTAAAATTTAATCAATAAATCCATTAAGCGTCCCTTCACCATCTTTCGTGGTATCTGCCCAGTAGTTTCTGTGTAATGGTGCAAACTAATGGTGAAAACATAACCTCCATGGTGGTTTATTGCAGCTATTTGTTCCGTCCCTCCTATCACATGATGTCTCCAGCTGTATCTGGTCTTTCAACAATCACACATCCTCGCCCATGTCGACCCAGTCAGGGTTAATCAGGCCCTGGTTTGCATAGCTTGTGTTGTCCACATGCCCCCCCCTCTTGATCCATAGTTTAAAATGGTGAAACCAGTCCCCACTTCTGCCCAGTTTATTGGTTTGAATTTCTATCGTAGACTGTAACTAGAAAGATGGACGACGTGTCTCCACTCCCTCCCTCTATCCAGAAATGAAGCCAATATATCCCGGATATGAATTTTGCCGTCTGGTGCATTTGGAGAGGGCAGGATTTACCTACTGCCAATAGCCACCAGGAGTTGATAGGGACATATTGGCTGGACTTTTGTGGAGCTGCCATCTTTTTATACAGTCTATGATTCCTATTAGTTTACTGATAAGCTCCAAGCACATAACCCACAGTTACACTTGCTGTTGTTTCAACGCTCCCTGCTCACACTGTCCTGACCAGCTTTAGAGGCTTGTTGTTGACATGCATCAATTTGTAATGTGGTTCACAATTATGTAGCAAGGACAGGGTATGCAATACAAATTTGATTATCCCTAAGATGATTTACCTTATTCCTGCCAGACAAGGGGTTTGAGCCCCTCTGCAGCCACAATATGGCAGATACCAGATCAGTGAGTGGGCGGGAGCCATTAGATAAGTGTCACTTGTTTAGCAGGTATCAATTCCAACACTCTCACAACTCATGCTAATATGATTGAGGTCATTCAGTCAACTCATGCCATCTCTGCAAAAGGAACACAAGTGGCTCTACAGTCAAGTCTCTCTGTGCTCATGGATGTGAGTCAGACAATAGTCAAGTGTCAGTACCCAGGAGTAATATGATTCAACGCTGCCTCTGCTGCAGCTGTGAACTCCTGTTCCAGGACAGATTGTCTGTTTGGAAATGGAGCACAGGAGATCACACTGTTTGCTTCATATGAATGGATGTATCAAATGTTATTGTTAATGGTATGTTTTCTTTTAGAGTTATATGCACCAATCAGTCCACAGTCCTGTGTGAGGAGTGCAGCAACAGATGACTGTGAGGGCCCAAGTTTATTTTCCTGTTGGGTTGCCCAGAGACAGTTGTTCACGATAGATAATCTATGACATAAGTCCATTCAATTAAAGGTACTCCTTGGAATTTATGACCAGTAGTAGTGTTATAGGGCTAGATTTTTGTCATTGAGCCCCTATTCTGTTACATATTCTGCTCATAGCACTGGTGTGACAGAGGTTGAGTTGTAGCGCAGGCCACAAAGTCACAGGGATGTCACATACAAATGAGTGCTTGTTCAGTGTTGGAAAATGAAGAAGTAATTTCATGTTATTAATGAAACACCAACAAACTTCATCAACTAAGTTGTAACGTCGCTATTTGAGTTAGCTAGTTAAACAGACGAAAGAAGGGGTTCACTTGGTTGGAATTATGGGATTTGGTGTTTGATGTATGGACTCTACTCAGATGAGGAAAAAGGTTTTACCCACTCGACAGACTACAGCTAAATAGTAGAATAGCATTGTCTTCATCACATCTTAGACATAAACAAAACCCTCATCACAGTCCACACACACTGCAGAACACACAGAAAATTGTATTGCAGTAGTGCCACCACGATGAATTAATTTTGTTTTTGCAACACTTGCAACATTTGTCACACTGTAAAGCCTGGAGTCCATGCAGGATATTAAACACTAAGAAAACTTTATTTGACTGAATATAACTGTTTGTTTTTGACAAAAAACCCACAGGGAATTCACAGTATAACTTTTGCTGATATGAGAAATACTTTCAGCTCCTGTGTTGTACTAAATTTAAACTAGAACTTGTTGAATAAAAGAAAAAACACAGTCCACCATTTAGCTTTGGCCTCATTCATTTAAAATGACTGTGGCACCATAAATAAACATTGGTTGTAAAGTTATCACCACAACATAATTACCCCACACTGCTCTGAAAAGAACCCATACACCTAATTATTTTTTAAAACTGCTCTTACATTATCTCTGAGTTTACCCCCATTACTTTTAAGTGTGCACCAGCACCAGTGCCATAAATATACATGTACTGGATGAAAGAACCACTGCTTCAGGTCTCACAGTCTCGCTCTATTAATATGACAAGTAAATCACATCAGCACTTAAGAGACTCATGCTCTGCTCTGGATTTACAGGCCAACCAGGACTGTGAACAAGAAATTGACGATCTGCTGCTCTCTGGAAAATAATTATGAATAATGGATCAAGTTGAGGAATCTAAAAAAAACACAATGTATTTGAATAAGTGTCATTAATATTTTGAATCTATGAAATTATGTTTATTTGTATTTTCCAAGGCTATAATTGTAAATCACATTTTTGTGTGCATGTGAAAAAATAGTACACATGTATCTTAAAGTGAGAAAATCATATGTCTGTCAAAATTAAGTTTGTGAATAAATCTTGAAGTTTTGCAGCTGTAGAAATATTTTGTGCATTTGTGAAAATGTTTTGTTGCTTAGAAGGTTTGTTATTGTAGAGATATTTTGTGTATGCGCAATTAAAATACGTGCAGGGATGTTTTCAGCAGTGAGGTTTCACAAAGACGGAGAGATACACAAATTTCCTGTGTGTATATGACACTGAAGTTACAATCTACAAACCTTGAACCTGGCACAAATACACAAAACCTTTAGATGAATGATAATTTGTAAAATATAGCAGCTGAGAAAGGAATACAGTTTTACAAACCAGAATTTCTCAGATTTATTCCTTTTACAAACTCACACATTCAGTGAATGCATTTTTTTATATGCAGCTGCAGGTTTTAAAGTTGAACATCGTTTCATCAAGTGAACATCATTTCATACTTTCATCAACTGAAAATATTAATGACCCTTTTTGAGTGTATTATCAATAATGGAGAAAACATGACATGAATAATTGCAAACAGACAGATACAAAACCCTGCTGCAGACACAAAATACATCAAGTGTGATGAAACGTAGACTGACAGTATTAAGAAATATCTTGCCTGTGTTACAGTAATAAATATGCAATAATTCCTGTCAGTGTATTTTATATGAAAGGAGCGAACAGGTTGTAAATCTTTACAAGTATAAAGTGTGGAAGGTACAAAGAGCAGCTTCCTTTAGTTAGACGAAACTAATTCTCGGACACCATAATCAAATTGTCTCTATGCTCCGTTTGCAATTGATTTGTTAAAACATGAGCCGGGGAGGTCAGATGGGATGAAAGCATGTTGTGTAAATTGTATGTAAATTAGATTCTCTGAGCTCATGGAAGTGAAGGCTGACTCATACGCACATGTATTCCCTTTTCTCTGCCTCAGTGCCCAATGTCCTAACAATTTACTGATCCTAATTGTGTTTTGTAAGTTGTTTTGAACACAACTTTTGTCTCCTGCTCAGATAGGAATTGTGTTTCGCCTCAGGTGAAATGGTCAATTGAGAAAAAAAAAAGAGAAAGCAAATTAACTCTCCCTCCCAGTCATGCAGGCACAGTAAAGATAATGAGTTGTGAGGCAGGTGAGTGTGTACCATCACTATGTTTATTTATGAGTGTTTATTTATCAGAATGAGAGAGATAGAGAAAGAGAGAGTATTTAAAGAGTGAGGGGGTCTGACTGCTCTGTGGCCCCATGGCCAACTGCATTATTCAGTACAGAGATAAGAGGCTACACACTGAACCGTTCTGATACTGCTTAACCAGCATGCTTGCACACACACACACACACACACACACACACACACAATTAGATCCACAGACTCATTGCACTCTCGTACACACAAACACCCTCTACTGTGGCCATCTGATAGTCGACTGAATAACCTTGAAAGGCAGGAAGGACAGAGGAGCCCAGAGGGATTCAGACTCTGTATGCTTTCCTCTTAAAGCTCATCTCTATTCCCATAATCAGTAAAGGCAAGCCAAATAGTATTTTATGGGAAACACACTGACAGGGCTTTAGGGAAGAGTCTCAGTGTAAGTGGGGTGATATTGTATGTATTCATTAAGCTTGTGCATTGTATTACTGCACAATCTGCACAACCAAAATGCCCAACTTTGATGCGCACACTGTGCAGGACTGAAACACTAGTTGACAACACCATAACACTGATGGTCACAACCTCTGACTGGTTTTTATCACTTAACAATGCAAATAAAGCTTAATCCAAACAATCACTTCTTCAAAAATCTTGACAAAGGAAGGCATTATGCTTAGGAGCATTGGCCTGTGATTTATACTGAGTGTTTATTTTTGTCACACATTTAAAAACACCACTGGAGCTTAGACAGTAAGATAAGATAGCATTTATATGGATTCATACTGTACATAATGGTGCTTTATCGAATCACTTTTTGTGATATCAGGAGAATAAAAGCAACTCAACAAAAAGCATCTTTAGTCAGGCATCGACACCGGGGTGACAGTGGTTCTTTCCACAGGGCTGAGTGTGTGTAATTGAAGGCCCAGTAGAAGGTCAAATGGCTTCTCTCTCCCAGAGGCTCTAATAAGGTCAGTTAGGCCTCACCCTGTCAAGAGGCAGCGCTCCCGCACACATGCACACTCACACACACACACACACCTATAAGCAGCCCTGATGAGCATCATTACTCCTAATCTGGTCCTAATCAGTGTCGGTCTAGATCCAGAGTGAGACAGAAAACTACTTGAAAAGTCAACTCCAATTCCAGAATTTAATTAATGAATTGTATTTTCCTTGTATTGCATGTTTACTTATTATTGATGTCTATTTTTACTGTCCTCTTTACTACTACAACATATTAGCTTATCTTAAATTAACTTTGAATGAAATTTGTATATAAACTTTTCTCTGATTCACTTATTACTTTTTACTCTCCTCTGCTTGGAACGGTGTTTGGAATTAGGAGATTTGATTGGCTGAGTAGCATCATGTGAGATGATTTAGAGTGTATGCAAAATTTATTTACGCATTTATTAGTTATAGGACCAAGTCCAGGTCCAGCTAGGACGCCACTTGGGTCCGGATCCAGACTACAATCCACCTTTTAGTGCCCTCTGAGCTAGTGTTTCATAATAATGTAATATTGTCAGATATAAACACCAAAGGAAAGATGTTTTTTTTACCTTTTCCTGAACTTAATACTTTTTCTAGATGCTAAGAACCCACACTATACACACAAACGCTATTGAAAACTATGACAGAGAAAATAGACCCAGTTACATATGAAGAGCTCACAGTAGGGGGCCACTTTATCACTCCCTCTGTAAGACGCAGCTCCTGTTAGTCATCCAGTGGAAATGACAAATGACCTCGTTAACATGTTGTGTCCTGCACTGTCTCACATGAAGCAGGGGATTAACCTACGTAAGGTGGGACTCCTCAATGACACAGAGCGTGACAACAGGCTGAAATCCCTGCTGTCCTAACTCTGAGCTAATGTGTTCAGTCACATAGAAATTATTGATGACTTCTTGATTAATATACATCTTAGCTCTGCTCAGGACTGAAATAAATATGCATATATTATATGTATATGTCTAATACAGGGCTCATATCAGTACGGCCCCTTGGCTCATTTGTAATGATTAATCACACTTTGAGGGATTGTGGGTGATTACCTTTGAAAATATTCATTTGCAAGGTCACAGGGCAATTTCTCTCACTCTCTCTCATATATATATATATATATATATAGAGAGAGAGAGAGAGAGAGGAAATGAATCAGCTGAACATCACAACCACGTAGAAATGTCAGAGACAGGAAAAATGAGAAAAAATCAGTATCTTTGTACTGAGATGACAGATTAAATATGAGAGAAGATGTGAGTGATATAAAAAAACATTATTCATCATCACACTCTGTCACTTTGTCCCTTTTAATCTTCCAGTAATCACTATGTACTTCAGCTCTCCCACCACTGCAGCATCACAAGAAAACTCTTACTTCGTTTGCACCAAACTTATGTAAAACATTGGCTCGTGATGTCTTGAACAGAGAAGCTCACACACACACACACACACGCACACACACACACACACACGCACGCACGGCCCATGAAGGGGAGTAATGATGCTGGCTAAATGTTTTCAGCAGGCCTCTCCATCATGTCACCATGGCGACCTTGGCTGGAGCAGGCCGGTCAGCCTCCTGGAGACCGACTGTTCTGACTGAACTGGAGAGGAGAGTGATGAGTGTCCCTGTGCATCCTCGCTGTGTGTGGGCACAAAAAGTAAGCATGAAGAGTGCAAGGAAGTGTTCGCCTGTCCTTGTTTGTGTGTCTGCTCTATTGTGTATTTGTGGTGAGAGATTGAGAGTAAATAGAAAAAAACAGAGGCAGGGAGGGTGATCGGATGAGATCCAGACAAAAGTCTAATGTAAAAGCTCAGAGACGAAGAATAAGAGGCGGATGATGGAAAGCAGACAACTCTCTGTTGACAATGATGACAAGAGAAGAAGAGGAGGTATAAAAAGCCTCAGGGTGTGCTTGTGCGTTCAAGAAGGATGACAACATAGGATGGATCAGGCATTCCAGTGACTTCTTCCTGCAACCCAATCTTTCTGCGTCACTCCTCTGATGATGGTTCAACTCCACCACTGACAACAAGACGGCTGAAGTTCAGTTATGCCTCTTAATATCAGCCACTAGTACAGACTTACAGCACTTACATTTAAAACATCTAAACTCCTTTAAACACTATGGGTATTTGTCATGTAAATAATTTGCATGTTAGTAATATTTTTCAAATATCGTATCAAGTCTTTCACATGAGCGTCAGAATTTCACTGAGCAAATCAGTGAAACTAACTAAGTTCTCCCCTAGTCTGACAAGGAGTTATGCTTTCGTCTGTGTTTGTTTCTTTGTTAGTGAGTTAGGAGGATTACGCAAAAACTATGCAACCAATTTCCAGGAAATTTTGTGGAGAGTTGGGGCATGACCCAGGAAAGATCCAATTACATTTATTTAGCCGACAAAGGATCAGGGAGTGGATCCAGGTGTGTCCATGTGTTTTTCAAAATTTTCATTGATTTCTCAGAGAATAATTCTTGGACCTTGATTAAAAAAGGCATATTTAGGGGACTGACATGAGTGTGGGTAATTTGGTGCAGAACCAAATAAAAATCGAATGAATTTAAATATAGTGTCATAAGGGGACTCACCTTGGTGGAGGAATGCACTCTACTGAGTGTCATTGTGGTTGTTTGATGTGGATCCCATCTTTTTCTCTCATTATTTATTAGTTAAATTGTGTCATGCCTAATTTTAATAGTCAGGTAAAATTCGCCTCTGAATTATTTGTTATTTCATGCTGTCTATTTATGTCATTGGTGATGTGCAAAGACCTTTACTGTTCAAACCCTGAAGCACTGTGGGATACAGATAGATGGATAGATAGATGGATAGATGGATAGATGGATGGATAGATGGATAGATGGACAGATGGATAGATAGATAGATGCACCTCTATTACTGTATATCCTCTGTCATCTCCCCACAGTTTTTTAACAGGTCCATTTCATTCCAGCGCAAACAAAACCTTTTGCTTTATAACTTTATAGTTTTATAGATTCAATTTATGGTGTTGTTTGTTTGAGTTGTTTTACTGGGGTACACGACTCATGCCTCTGACATCTCCTGCCCAGTGTCTCTACTCATATTTATGATGACTTTAGCCCTAATGTGGAGAAATAATCTTCTGCAGCCTCCAGTCTCCACCGATAAAAATGCATCAATAAATTCAGCAATATAAGTAACTAATGATGAAAATAATGTGCAGGGTATTTTCAGCTCTGAACTTGGAGATTAGTACAAATAGCCTGTGCCAATATGAATCACTAACTATATTTCAAATGCAGCCAGAGTAGATGTCCTGCCTTTTCTATCCTTGCTACATTTTCGCTCAATTCCAAATTAAAAAAAGAAAGAGGATATTATTGTCATCCAATATACCTTGCAAACTTTATCTTCTGAGAATTGAAAATTGCTCATTCGTTGCATGATTCTCCACCCAAAGAAAAACTTTGTTTCTCAGTATGCAGGGTGCTTAACATCCACCAAACACCACTAACGCCTGCATGCCCAGAGCAGCTCTGGCCTTAAACCTAAATAAATTTCCCTTGATAGCCAGCGTCTCTTTCTAAACCAATATATGTCTATCACTTTAAAGTTTCAGTTCTTTCTTCCACTTCGTGTTTATGTTCGGTCACATTCAAAAAGAGGAAAGTTTGGTACCCAGCGCAGAGCATATCAGTCTGTCCTGTGGTAGATTCCTTGAGTCAAAGTTAACGTTTGTGCCGGATATGATGAAAGTCCCTATGGGTATTCCTAATCACAGTCACAAGAACAAGAGGTCTGTGACCTCAACCTTTAACCAACAAAATCTAATCAGTTTGGTTTTCCAACGAGATCGTGTACTAAAGGCAACAAATTGGCTTTGGTGGGTCACAGAGACCTTTAACCACATAAATCACTCTTTCCTTGAATTGAAGTAAACCTTCATACAAGAAGGCTGACAAGAAATTCCCTCAAGACATTCTTGTGATATTGTGTCCACAAAAATGGGACGTACAGAGACAGAAGGACAGATGGACAGACATCCTGAAAACATACTGCCTCCTGCCCCTGGCTGTTTTCAGTGTAGAGTCATGAAAACATTCAGTGAGCAGCAGCTCTACAGATGGAAACATCTAGTAGAGGAGCAAAGTTAGAGGAGAATGGTCAGACTGGTTTAATGAACATATCAATGAGTTCAGTCTAATTCAAAGGCCTCGAGTCACAGATAAGCAGCCTCCTTATACTGAGGTTTGAGTCCTCCGGCAGCAGCCACAAGTCTTCCCAGCTCTCTTTCCCCATTTCACACTTACACTGTCCTATCAATAAAGGCAAAAATACAGAATTTATATGATATTGTAATGTTGAAATTAAGATGTTTAGTTTATTAAGGTGTTTAGTAGCAATTGGAGGCTCTACCCAGTACATGTCTTCCTAATAAAGTACTCACTGAGTGTATCTGTTTATATATCTGGGCTGGTACTGTACGCTTGATCTACTGTTTAATGGACAGAAGCTATTACAGTTATTGAGTATTTATTGTGGTGAGGGTGGGACATACAGGCGCTTCGCAGAAACAACATGTTTCATGGAGGAATAAACTTTAATGGGTTTGTCCTCTGAGGGTGACCAAGACAGAGCATATGGGTTTATATGGCTGTGTGTTTGTAGGTGTGTATGTTTGTCTTTGCAGATGTAGTAAAATGCTTTTTCTGAGCGTGCATACACACATTGCATACAGAGACCAATGTACTGCACTGTACCGAAAAACAGTATACACAACCTGAAGTTCCATTTGCTAAGACAACTATAAAGTTGAATATATAAGCTAAATTGCCTGATGTAAAGTAGATATTTTACAGATCCTTTTATAGGACACAGTATCATTTTACAGATCCTTTTATAGGACACAGTATCATTGTGAAGGTTGGATGAGAAGCATATGACTTTCAAATGAACAGACTTTCTCAAACTTATATTGAGTGTTTTATTAAACAATAAAATATGTTACCCAGTGTTTATTTGCATAACAACAATGTTTTCAACAAGTTAAGATTAATTTATTTTGTTAAATTCCCACAATTAAATAATGTAAATTCAACTTAGTTTATTATTGAATTTACTCAATTAATTAATTTAATCTAATTGGATTTGGTAAATTAAAAAGAAAACAACAAAGATCCTAGATAAGCTATTTTCAGTATTTGTTATATGTCTTAATCACTATAGGTGACTGAGACACATCTGAGTTTATTTAGATAGACAAATAATTACAAAATATCATAGTAACAACTAATTTCACAGAAAACTACAGTAAACCTTCAAATAAGACACCCATGCTAAACTCCTACTTTCATGTCATTTCCTGTTGTGGCTGTTCTTGGAGTAGCCTCAGATGACACATTGCCCTGGGCTGGTCTGACCCCTGTTGTCCTTGAATTACTTCACAACACATCTCTTAGCTCCGATGGCGAAGCTGACGTGAAGGAAGAAAGTGTCATGTTTCTTGCAAAACACTCATCTTAAAAAAGTCATGCTGGGAATTTGAAGTCAAACAATGACAGTGTAATCGACAGTAATGCTGACAGTAACTGCATAGAAAAGGGGGAAATATTACAATATACAGTGCAATACAATAAATACAGCCAAGGAGTAATTGTTGTCTACCTAATCTTCTTTTTATTTGGAGAGACATGAGTAGACATGAGGACACTAATCTGAGCAACAAACTCCAAAGCAGCTGAAGAAAAGGCGGGAGCATTAAAAATGACTTAATATCAATTAATAATAGAATATAAATTTTTGACTTCATCATGTTGTTTTTTAGAAGTAAACAATCATATGCCAACTGTAAGTCTTTATATATTTAATGAGCATATTATAAAATATTTAGTTTTTTATGGGAAATGTTGCTATTAACTTTTGAATATCTGTTTCTCAACCCCCTTGTAACAAACCAAAAATATTAATACAAACCATGACACAAAACATATAAAATATACAAATAATAATAATAATAGTAATATAATACAAGTCACAGTCAAGTTGATACAAAACAATACAAAATATAATATAAATATAAAATAATAATAGTATCCTCAACAGTTTTTATTTGATTCTCGGTTTATATGCTTGCAGTATGGTCAGTGCTGTACTGAGCAGCCAAAATGTACATGACACTACTGGCATGAGATGACTCCAAAAATATACTGGTATATATTAAATTTGATTCTTGGTATCATTATCCATAGTTTTTCAACTTCATTTAGCTGAAAATGAAAGAAATCTCTTTAGCTTTATTTATCTGGCTACCCACAGGACTATCACATCCCTCCTGAATGAGCCTGTTGGCCCAACTGTACCAACAAAGAGAAGAAACGAGAAGGGGATAATCACGAAGTAGCCCACCAGAGATGCCCTAGATCTTTCACTGCATACATGTAGGTCCGTCTCCCTCATTAGTGCTTCATTGACTATTCCTGTTCTCCCCAGACATGAACTAAAAAGGAATAAAAGAGGAGAAAGAAATTTACTCCGGAGGAGCAGGTGGCCATGTAAGCTTTATCAGTGCCAAAGAGGAAAAATAAAAAGACGAGGGGAGATAATTACCATGTCTCTTTTCCTCATTGCACCAAATCTCAGCTGAGCACAGGATAACTGTCATCTTCCTTTAAATCAGTTACTGCTTTATATTAAAAATTATCTTAAAGATACATTTCCCTGAGAGATACAAGTCATCATAAATGTATATATGTTGTGGTTTTCGTTTCTATATTCAAAGCATAACATAAATATAGTTAAAACGCAAATTTACTGAAACACACTCACTGCACTTGAGGTTGGGAAAAGATTGTGATCTTTGGTTTAAATGAGAAAAATGTACGGAATGACAGCACGGGCAGGCAGGTCTATAACTGACAGAGAGGTGCACCGAACATTCATTTCATTTGGACTGAATAAAATGATTGGTTGTGGTTTCTAGAAAACTTTATTTAATGATGGATAGAAGATAAAAAAGAGGTTCAGAAACAAATTAACCCCACTTTAAAATGTAATCAGGTTAAAATCCTGTAGATTCCATATAGAAATGTTAACAAAGTCAGAGTGTTGCTTGTGCAATGTCAGGGTGCTTGGGACAGTATGTGTGTGTGTGTGTGTGAGCTCTTAGTGTGAAGGCAGAGCACCGTATCTGGATATGCAACTGACTTAATCAGCGGGCTGCGTCCCGGGGTGAGCCTCGCTGAACATCTGAGGCAGTTGCTGTGGTGATGTGTCACCATGGGGACAGGTTTGTGCTGTAGGCTTCTGTAATGAATCTCCACCTCTGCCCCCCCTCTTTGCCCTTCTGTGGTTCTTAGTCTCTCTCTTTTTCATTCTCTGGAGTTCTGTAATGAAATGAATTTTTCTTTTCAGGATATGGGTCAGTCCGCCCCTGCTAACCCCCTCTATATATACGGTCTGGCTGAGATGGACTGCTCCATCACTGTCACAAGGTGCACAGATTGGGTGCCGAAGCCCCTAATAAAGACGAGAAAAACATTTCGCTGCCATATAAATACTTTTGCTTTGTCTGGCCTTTGTTGATGGATGTGCACTTAGATGTGTCTGCAGGTGTGTGTGTGTATACACTGTAAATATACTACGCACAGCACAAAAGCTTCAAGTTGTTTGGTTCCCATCTTCTTCATAATGCACACATGTGCTTACTTAAATACATACATACAGTACCACCATGTTTCAGGTTTGATATGAGAAAGAAGAAAAAATATCAAACAAAAATCACCAATCACACTCTAAAATCCTCTTTAAGGTTCAAATAAAAAAAATATCCTCATGACCTTAGTTAAAAAGGTAGGTTTATATAATTGTGATTGTTGTTAGATTTGTATTCAGTGTTTCTGAAGATAAGACAAGATAAGATAAAATGAAGAATTAAGGTTTTAGAATAACATAATTGAGACCAAAATAAACTGACATTCAAATGGTACATATATTACATTATATATATGGATATATATATCCATCACAAATGCACATCTGGGTTCTGAGCAGGTCAAGGACTTTTATTATTATAATTTTTTATGGCTTGGAGAAGTGAAAGTGATATTTCACAGTGAAGAACTTGGAGGAAATATTTTTTTGCAGAGCTGAATTGTCTTTTATGGGATCACATCTTAACCCCCGAATTGAATTTTGTGGCCACAACAGCAGAAGACCATGTCAGGTTCCACCCCTGTCAGCCAACAATAGAAATGTGAGGCTGCAGAGGGCACAACCTCAACAACAACGGCTAATTGAAGATGGAAAAAAAAAAAAAGATTTATTTTATATTTATAATTAGGATTTCTGCTGAGGCACACAGCCAATAGTAGAATTGAATGTCAATAGCATGAATCCATGGACCCAACCATAACTAATATATATTTATACTAGTAACTGCTTGCTGTTTTAACTGAAGCAGAAATAGACGCCTAACTAATTTCTCTAAGTAAATGTGTTCAGTCGATACTGCTGTTTAACAGGCCGACGTCAGACTTTGGTCCTGACCTCTCTGTCGCACCTTGATTGCAGGCCAAGCAGGTTGTCACTGGACAAATTACAAGTCAACCCCTATTTACAAAGTCACAGGACAAGCAAAGATGAGGTTGATAATTATCACAGTTTCTCTGTCAGAGCAGTACAGACAGAACATTCTGTCACAACTGTGCGATATAGAGCTGTTACATTAAGTCATTATCATGCAGTTTATGTTCATCCTATAATTAAAACCATGGATACCACTGTGTGTCTGAACAATGACTGGGAAATAAATGATGGTGCTGCTACTATGCCTTGGTAGAGCTGCCAGTGCTCCTGGAAGGTTTTAAAGCTTAAAAATACAACTTTGCAGACATAATTATTAGTAATTATCAAACACGAATGAAAACTGAATTACTGTTCAAGTGCTTGCAGTGTTAAAAAAGCACTGGTGACAAAAGCTTAGATAAAAAAACATTTTGAAATGATCTCCTACATATGTTATTTCTGGAGTATAATAGGGGGATCAGTCAGTTAGTCCAACATTTACAATATTGCTGCCATAGAAACAACTGAAGCAATAACTATATGATGATAGCTAATTTAGAGATAACAAAACAAGACATCAGTAGGAAGCATGGGCATTATTGCATTGAGCCTGTTCAGTTATAGATGGTTATTTTTGAACAAATTATCATCCATTAAATAAGTAGTGAGCCCACATCCCTAGCGTCCCCAGTGTGAATGACACCTATGGTAATGTCTGACACTTTTTCAGTCAGGACGTGTTTGAGACTGGGACATTATCAGTTAAAGCGTCAAGGCTATGATTAAAATACAGACCTTGTGGACTGTGACAGTTGAGGATAAATGGTGCTGTACATCATCTATGTGTCATGGTTTTAAACCCCCTGCACACAGGAGACTTCTGTTCTTCTGCCTCATTGTGCCTCTCCTTGGTTTGAAGCACATTGTGGGATTTACCTTAAAGCCCCAATAAAAGATATCTTAAATTCCCCTAATAAGAGCAGTTAGGCTCACAGCAGAGTGGTAAAGTTAAACAAGAGGTGAGGTGAGGTGATCTGTACATATATATATTTGTTGTAAGATGTATACACACAGAAAAAAATCACAACCAATGATGTCGACAAACTCACAACACCATGTAAAATAATAATCATCTAATAAGACACTATGCATTAAAGCACTCAGATAAAAACCTACCACAGCAGAACTTTGAACAAACTGAACATTCTAATAAGGTAATAAAGCAGTGCTACTATATTACATGTCATTACATCAGGTGTCATGTGTTTGATCACTCAGAGTACGAGTGTAATAATTTTACTCCAAACCCCCCTCTAAATGCCCTCACCTTGCCAAGTGTTAAACACACACCTCAGATATCTTTTAACACCTGTTCAGTCTTTACCCTCCACTCATGTGGCTGGATAATGATTTGACGACAGAGAGGTGCAAAATAAATGAGAAAGGGAATCTAGCCGCCGCCCAGACAGGATGATCTATTTTTACCACCGCGACCTGCTCCCTGTGGTTACCAAGACAACCACTGCGCCTTTGTTTAATCAGATTTTTTGAGCCAAATTTATACCGTGTCTGAAAAGACACACAGATGCACAACGTCCATTCCCTGAAAGAGGAGAAAGTTGTTTTTATCTGACATCATGTGGATGGCCAGTTTGTCAAGAACCTTCTGCTCCAGTGTGAAAATCTGCTGGTAAGTGGTGAAAAGTTCTATGGAAACTTTTATCTGCATTAACCTGCAACACAAAGCAAACAGTGCATTATTTTAACAGGACTTTCACTTTCATTCAAAGTGATAAACCTGCACAGAGTTCATTAAATGCATTTATGGTTACTGTATCCCACAGTACATTACAGCAGATTTGCATCACCTTATCAGAAATAGACAGCTCTCAACGACGTCAGGAGACATTATTATTCTTTTATGAACTATAACATTTACCTTCAGGGAGGTTTTTTATTGTACAGAGAAGAGCAGAGCTCATCACTTCTGCTAACCAAGTTCCTAGACCAAGCCTGCTGTACCGTAATGTTTTACATATAATCCTAGGAATCATTAATCTCACCATTAGAGGTGGGGTGAGTTAATCAAATGTTCATCATCTTTTATAAGCAACACTTCAACATAATAATCTGGGCTGCTCTAATTAAAGCAAAGATCCCAGACAGTGCCAAGTAAATGTGGTCTTTGCAACTCGGAACTGGAAACTAGAAGAACATCTAATTAAGTTATAGTGCAGTTCTTTTAGGTTATTCCTTGGTAGGACAGACAACATGTCCATATGTTATCAGTACTCTATATGTTCTGTCACTTTGTTTTCCTTTTCTACTCTTTTCTTCCTGTGTCCCTGTTACAGTGGTAGGGACACAAAAAATGAAACAATTATGTCTCTTGTGTTAAGTCCAAAGACTCAGCTCTGGACCCTTTAGATGGTGATAAGTCCCAAGAGCTCCATTAATTTGCAGGTCCAGTCTCATGAGACACTCTCTACTCGTCCATTGCTTGGATGAGAGAAGAGGCCAATTAATTGGGACTGTTGGATTAAGTGGAAGTTTTGGCATCAATTTTTAATTTCAGTAATTAAACAAATATTAAGTATAAAGTGGACGAAGTGGGCAAAAACCCACCTAATGTGAAAACATGGTGAGGCAAATAGATCCCCTAAATTGTCTGTACTGCCACACAGTCTGTCTATGAGGGCGTCATTCATTCATTTCAATTAATTCAATGCAACAACATTATTTTTGGTTTAGAACAGAGGGAGATCAGTGAATCTGTTATATTTGATTTTAATGACGAAACAGCAAAACAGAGAGGGGTTAGGGAGAGAGAGACACTGTCATCAGTGGGTGGTGATATTGACTGGTGTTTCATTACCCCTGAATGGACTATTGATCAGCCTGTTATGAAGCTTTGTGTATTTTTCTAACACACACACACGCACACACGCACACAGTGCTGACAATAGGCTGTCACCATAATGATTGATCGGCAGACCCTCGTCTCCTTCTCTCTGACACACACGGATGCCCACACGCAGAAACACACAAGGGCTGCCATACAACATTCCTCCCACATCAACACCCTGTCTCCCCCCCACACACATAAACCACAATACCTTCAGTCTCTCTCATCTGCAGCCTCCCATCACAATGCTATCTTTGCTCATTATGTCTTCTTTGTGTTCGTGCCCTCCTGCCAAGAGCGATTGGGCCAGAGCTGTTATTGTTCCACGCCCTGTCTATCAAACCATACTGGTGGCTTATCAAAATGAACATTTCCATAACACTGGACCGTTGGCATCTATGAAAAAAAAGGAAATACCAAAGGTGAGCTGAGCAAAGACCAGAATAAAGCTCCACATAATGGTGTCTTGACATTTCCAGAGCGACAGGCAGTGGAAGGCTAATAGCTTTCTAGGTCTGCGAGCGATTATGTGTGTTTGTGTGTTTGTGTTTAGTTTTTTACTTGTGTATGCTTGAGTGCATATATAAAAGTTTATGTGGACACATATATGCATATGCAGCAGCTGTTTTGTGAAACTTTGTTAACACCTGTGTGTACTATGACAGGGCCCTGGCTTCAAGGAGACTCGTTTCGTTGATGACAAGAAGAGAACATTACTAAATGTGTTAAAGTTGAAAACCTAGTATTTAAATGATAAAGAATCAACTGCTTTTTATGTATTTTAATATAATCCTGTTAAGCTGCTGGTGCGGTGCTAAATAGCTAAACAAGATTATGTTAGAATGAAGAAACAATTTGATGCTGTTTTATTTTTTTACAATACATAGCACAAGGACTCCACAATGAAATGTAAGAAGAGAGACATCAAATCAACATTAGGTGGATAATTAAAGCTAATAAAATCAGCTAACAACAGCTATTATTGCATATCACACGTGTATACATGCTCAGAGAATGGAAATCTTGATAAGCATAGCAACAGTAACTACAGAGGGTGGGGCTTAGGGAACTGTCAGGACACATTTAGGGGCTGGAGTCAAGCTCAGGAATGTCGGGTGTGACACGAGTTTGGGAGAAAGAAGCAATACATTTTTATACTGTTAAAACTAATGTTTCTATTATCATCAGAAGAGAGCAGAGAGTCTGGGGACCAGGTTGTCAACTGGACGACTTGACAAGCGAACTGATTTTACCACAGAGAGCAGCGTTAAAGTGAAAAGCACTCACTCTGCAGATACTTCTGTGGACTGAATTATTCCCAAAGTAACCTGCACACTTACAAGTCTGACTTGAAGAATCTAGGTCGAGTGAGTTGTTGCTGACTCGAGTGCGACTCTGTCCAAACCCGACCCAAAACCGTCAGGCATTTCATTGAGTTTGAACCCGACCCCGACCCAATGTTTTCCATGATTACAGGCACTCGCAGCATTAAAAATCAAATAGACAGTCCATCCATTGTGACTGAACCTGGCGCAAAACCGAGTGTCATTTCAAAATGTTTGTACAAACCCAGCAATGGGCTTAGGTCGGGTATCAACACTCTCTGATTTGAAATTTTGAGTTTCAGAGGGCAGCCCCACATATGATTGTTTCTGTTTGCTGGTACACAAAATATGAGTCGTGTTTTGGAGTGTACACCTAGTGAGCATCTTTGTTTCATTCACTGGAAGGACAGCGACGCCATCTTTGACTGCATGATCCAGTTCTCCTTGAAACGTCCATGGTAGCATCTGATTCTAAAAACATGACGGATTAACGCTGGTGCTGAGAAAGTAGCGACACTTGAGGACAGATGGTTGCATGTCAGCGAGAGGGAACAGTGAATTGTAAATGTGTTCATTCGTGTGTTTGTTTGTTGTGTGAAGTGACCCTTTGAAATAGTCATTGGTCTTTTCCTCTCCATGCAAATTTCACCCTCAGCACCTGAATACGTGTAGGATCTTTGTCCGTCTTGCCTCTGCTCACACAAACTCACACTCCACCAGTGGTCACCTGTTTGAGAATTCAAATTCTTTTGCATGAAGCCTCGGACAAGAGAATGTGATTACACTTTGCTCTGTCTCTGGCTCGACACCCTCCCTCTGACTCCCATCTGTCTTCTCTGTGCTGCTTCATTCTTAATTACCATCTGTATGTAGCTCTCAGCGTTGGCTTCACCTGTGAGGATCGGCTTGAGGGACCAGCCTGGTCATGCTTTTTCATAGCATACATGTTACTACACACTGGTTGCAGCCACACAGGGAAACACAGAAACATAAACAAATGATCTTATCTGTACATGTTTAATACTGGTTGAAAGAATGAGGAAACTGGGAACAGATGTTTAAATGAGCAGGGAAGCTCAGGTGACTGGGAATAAGGCAAAGGTGAGTCATGACTGGGACAGTGAGTAACGTATGAGGGAACCAGGTGGGCTAATGGATAGTGGCAGAAATAAAAGAAAAGAAAAAGGAGTGGACATCCAACATGGCGAATCTAACGGATGGAGCATGTATCTAATTTATAATTTCAGGAGACACAACACGTTCAATTTTGATAAACTCATCAACAAAAGTGATGTTGTCGATCACACCGTGATAGTGGGCACATTCACAACCACGGGCACATTCACGACAATTGCAACAATGAGTAATTGTCCAGGTCGAGGTTTGATGTATTAAATTGAGCTTCACTAATCTTTAAATAAACAGGTGAACAGCTCTTTGTGCAGCGGTGGTGCAGCAGCTTCAGGGCTCTGAGTCCAACAGCCTGTCTTTATTTGCTGCGCATCAATTACTGCAGGTCACTTTTAAAGTTTCAGAAAAAAAAAACTGCAACTAGCATCACCACAGGCCAAACAGACGGCCCATTCTAATCAGGCAGGTGTAAAACGGCCACTGCACCAGAGAAGATAGCAAATTATCATAGATGAACCAGTTCTGAGGCCAGTACTGAAAGTTCAACATATAACTGCAGACTGGCTAAGAGGCTAATATAATGGTTGATACCAACTCAGTGAGTCAACCCAGGGCTTCCCATGTAACGTCACATGAAAGGGGTTGTGTTTGCAGTCTACTGCCAGCATATGTTACAAATGAATTAATAAGCTTGAAATATCACTGCCACACCACTTCAACACAAGTAGGTCTGACTATGGTCACATTTGTGTAATCCGTTAAATGAATGTGTTGCTTATTCTTACGGTGTAAATGCCAAGTTTAGCCTTATTCCTTTAGCTGTAAACCCGGCAGCGTCAAACAGATTTAGTAAATAGTAAATAGAGGTAAGTCGGCTTACTTTCATATCGTAAATGTGCACGGTTTTAGTGCTTCAATCAGTCTCTGTTGTAGTAAAAAAAGCACAATGAAATGGCTTTGACATTGCTGCCAGGAATAACAGAAAGCAATGAAGAAGACAGGAGGGGGCCTCCCACACAGGAGTACACTCCAGCCGAGGAGCCGGCACTCATGAGGAACAGGCAAAGTTTGAGGAGTTCTCTGATCTCTAAAGACTTGTATTTGCTTATGAGACCCACTCATGATTTGCCCACCGAGTTCCACCAGATCTATGAGAGGGGATCCACTACAGAAAGAGGGGATCTACTGTTGTAATCCTAAAAACCCAGGGTTAAACCTGAAGTTGCCTCTCAAACCATGACTCCCGCTTTGTAGTGCAGGCCTTTGTTTTCAAACACATTCAACTCGGTTTTGTCCAAATAATTTCTATAATAATCTATATTTATGAACAAATACATTTCATATTTATATTTAGGTAACGCCAACGCAAACAGGTGACCACTGGTGTGAGTTTGTGTGAGCGGAGGCAAGACGGACAAAGATCCTACATGTATTCAGGTGCTGAGGGTGAAATTTGCATAGAGAGGAAAAAACCAATGACTATTTCATAGGGTCACTTCACACAACAACAGAGATACACATAAATGAACACACATATACAGTGCACTGTTTCCTCTCACTGACATGCAACCATCTGCCCTCATGTGTCCCTTCTCTCATCAGCCATTGTTAACTTTGTCAACGTCAATCTGTTGTGTTTTTAAAATGAGATGCTACCATGGATGTGTCAAGGCGAACATGATCATGTAGTCATGATGGCGTCAGGTTTGAACTCAAAGAAATGCCTGTTGGTTTTGGGTCGGGCTCGGACAACGACTCTAGATTCTTCAAGTCAGACTTGTTAAACAGTGTGCAGGTTACTTCTGGGAATAATTCAGTCCATTGAAGTATTAACAGAGTGAATGCTCTTCACTTTCATTGCTGTAATAAATAATTTCATATTTGCAAACACACTTGTATTAAGTCTGAATAAATATTCACACACTTTACAGAATGTCATTCACCCAACATATATTTATACAGTGTTTCTATACTCAGCACTTTTTCTTTAACACACTCAAACATTTGACTTTTTTTATTATTTATGCTACTTACGTGTATGTATTTTCAATATGACCCTAAAGACATCTGTCCTCTACATTTTCATCATAGAATTTCTTGCATCATTTATTTGATTCCATTTTCGCCAAATTCCCTCCACACTGTGGTTGTTATTATGCTGAGCACTGATCCCAAAATAAAGACAGTGCAGTCAAAAGTCATAGTCAAAGTCATATGCAAACATGCAGTGAAGACATATGTTGAGAACATATGGAGGCAGAGGTGCATTAATGGTGAACTGACATCCACAGATGCACAAGGACCCAGATGCATGCTCATATACAGATTAACCCTCACAAGAGCGCATCCCTGTGTGTCAGCATAAATACATACACATACAGTGTGCACCCACACAAGCACAGAGGCACAAAGTCACACACAAGGGCATCGTATTACAATCCTCTTAAGTCGCTCCCTGTTGCCCTGAGCTTTGATCAGTATCCTCCACAGTCCATGACCACCATCACAGTCTGCAAGTATCTCTCATTAGGCAGATCGAGCACAGTGGAGGTCAAGCTCAAAATTTCAGGCTATGTGGGTGGATGATTGTACAATTATGCACCCGGCTTGTTGGTCAAAGCCACCAGATACATATTTCCATATTCATGCCTGTAATTTCCAGTTAAAAAAGGTCATCGGCTCAGTAGCTATTTGCATAGCAGAGGGTTATAGAGGGAGAGGAGCCGCACGAGTCACAGAAACGCTGCCAGGAGGGATTCAGATACTTAAAGTGTTTGTTATCCTCAACCTCAAGCTCTAATTGTGGGAGATTCCTAACAGTAGTTGTTGCCTAGTCATTTTTTATTTTATTTATTTATTTATTTTTAATTGCAGTTGTGGCTTGTGATGGCATTAAAACAAAATCTCATGGGAAACATCTTCTAACTTGTGTGTGCTACTTAGATAGGGTTGTGCACTGAGACTGGCACCGGTTCGTACACGGCCAGTACCGAACTCTGGTGGCAACACACTGTCGACATGGCTCCAGTGGGCACGACAACTGCTGATATGCCTAAAGCTGAACGGTTAAAAGTGTGGCTGTATTTCACATGAGATAATTCTGACACCGGCACATGCAGCAAATGTAAAAGGAGGAACAAGACTAGAAGCACCTGTATATATATATTGTATATTCAAGTATACTTCAAACAGTAAATATTGCAAATTTCCACTTCCAATTTGCTGTTGCAATAACCATCATTTTGTGCTTTATTTAAGAATAACATTTGACCCTGGCACACGTACTACTTTAAAAACAATAATTAAGAACCAGTATGAGAAAACAAACAGACAAACAATACTCAACCCTACTAATAACCTCTCTTCAAACTGTTACACTTGTACAGTCAGCTGGACAAAATATCCAAACAAATGGCCACACTATTGTGACTATATGTATTATTTATTTACTGCTATCTCGGTATCTGTGATAAGCTAATATTGGTCTCTAATTATGACATTTGTCAAAACTGTGTATTTGTGTGTTTCTGAACTGAGGTATATGTCTATCTCTGTTCAGTTCAAGTCTGATGTGGGCACCTACATATTAGTGAGTGTGAGTATTGGTATGCAAGTTGGAACAGGAAAAGAAATCTGGAGTTCACAAACCACAAAGGATCTGCGAGTAAATTAAAGAAGCACACGCAGAGACGTGAGTAGAGAAGGCGAAGATAAGAGCGTCTCCTACAGTGACCTCTGCCAGAGGGGAATCAGGACCTTGTTTCTGTTGAGCTGCCTTTTCTCCAGCAAATGAGTTCTGCTAATTCCTTCCAATAAAAAACCCCACAGTATCACTGACAGTGTATTCTAAAACTTCTTTTCTTCGTCCTTCTTGTGAACTCCCTGATGGCTTATTCTGTCACTTCAAGGGTTTAATCAGAGTAAAAGAGAAGCAAACACATAATAACTAATCAGGACACTATGTCATTCTGATCAATTATCAAATGAATCAACCTGATTAACATTGGAAGAATTGTTTCCCATTCAACTAACCAAGCTGCTAGAAAAGATCTCACCGGAGTGATTGAACAGCATTTAAATTATCCAATGAATTGGAATGTTTGTTTTCGGGCTCTTAAACTGAGCTTCTCCATTAGACAAACTGGTCCTATGCAACACAACAGGACTAGATTTGGGCAGCAGATGTGATTTAATTATGTGGTCCATCAACTTTATCCTCCAGGATCACATCCACACCCAGTGCTGTGCTCTCCAACATGTTACACAACCAGTAATGGATACTTCCAGCCTGATGTTCTCACAGCCAAGTTCAAAATCTACAGCCCGTCTTCTCACAATAATCATTATGCAAACTGAAGACTCTCTCTGCCAGCCAAAACTTCAGCGCTCCATTGGCCCACAACGCCACCAGCCAGTCCAGATGGCCACTGCCGGGCTCAGCTGCCATGTGGCCGCAGCTCAGACTCATTAAGACAGAGTGGATCATTTTGCTATTCCCTCTCTTTCACATATATGAGAACACACACTCACACTTCCAACACAAATTACATTTTGTCAGAGTCACCTTTGTTTAGCACAGCAGCTTTAAGTCATATGAAGCAATATGTCACTCAACAACCTTTTTGTTCATGTAATGATGATACAAATCAGTCTGCTATTTCAAATATTGTTATACAATTTACATCTCATCTATCCCTTTAATATATCTTAATAAAAGTTATACAAGTCAGTGAATATCTAAATCAGCCGAGTATTGAATAACTCTGATAAACCACAGATGTTGCTGAACTCCTGACACTCAAAATAATATATATATCTATACATATATATATATATAGATATATATTTCAGGATGAAAAAGAGGTTCCATACACATAGAAGACTGACGAAAATCTTTATAATCAAATGACAACCAGATTCAAGAGCTTTTGGTGATAAGATGCCAGTGTGCCCTTGTCTCAATATTGCATTGTAATCTCCAGCAGTGTTTGTTTGTATGTACAAGTTCCAGACAATTGTGTCCAGACATTTTGCGGAACTCATGTCTGAAAACAACAAGAGAAGCAGTCTGATATAAGATTACCTGGTCTATGCCATGATAGAGGGTTTTATTCACATTACCCACCTCAACTTGTGACCATCCGAACACTGCCTCAAGCAGTTTGATGGCCCGTTGTACTTTGGCTAAACACAACAAATAAATCACTTAGTGTCTACAGCAAATGTTCAAGTAGTCTTCATTAGCTTGACTTATAAATAAAGACCTGAGAAGAAAATCTGTTCAGGAGAGCTTTGAAATCAAAGACAAGAAGCTATTGGAAGTATGATGAGTTGTGTCAGGACCCGAGAAAAAAGATCATCTCATCCACATGTATTCAAATGTGGAAGTGAACTGACGGCTAATCCAGATTTTTAAGATTTAGAAATCTGAGCACAAACAGGGACAAAGATCTGATAAATACAGTACATGGGATTCTTTTTTTCTGCTTCACTAAGCAACAACAACAATGTCTCAACGCAGGACACAATGTATTTTGCAGCATGTCAGGCTACAACTGCACAACAGAAAGTCTCATGTAAATCACCACATCCAAGCAAAAGAATGATCTCACTGTGTGTTCCAGCAGTCAAACATACGAGCTGATAAACATGCTGATTTGATCACACAGGGATTCGTCTATGCACGGTGTGTGTGTGTGTGTGTGTGTGTGTGTGAGAGAGAGAGAGAGTGCATAGACATGGATCTAATTAGGATTCAGGCAGTTAATGGGGAGAAGCCTGATGGTGTGTGATTGCCTGGGTCTAATGCCGACACTGAGGGAATGTCAACCCTCCTGTCAACACACACTTTAGAAACCTGCAGTGCCAGAGAAGCTTTCACCTGTCGTTATTCCTCGATTTGTGTTCTTCTCACTTTCTCCTGCAGCATTTCTATTTCTTTACTCCACAACATGCATCAACTTTTCATGTCTTTTTCTCTCCATGTCTGTCACATTCACAGACATACACACACATGCAGCCTAATTGATAATGGTGTAAGTCAGGGGCGTGGAGGTTATTCATTTACAAAGCACTTCCTCTGCTTTCATCTCCCTGCAGGGACATCCACCTCACATCTGCATGAAACCCAAGAGACGCAGAAAGGTAGAGACGGAGAATTCAATATATTTAATATATTGTCTGCTGCTTATGAGTCTCACACACACACACACAGACACACACACACACACACTGTCTTCTTCAGTTTGTCTCAGGATATACTGCTACCCAAACAAGTAGCATATACTCATTGTCCACTCACACACTACTGCACTGTGTTAATGTGACTGCATTAATGTTCTAGTTGTTTAATGTTATATTCAAAAACATTAAGATGGATTTTATTACTAAGTATGCTTCATGGCCAAACAAATTTGATAAAGACACTTTGCCATCTGGTATGGGCGGACTCCTCCAACTCTGTCCCATGGTGCATTGCAGTGCCTCAGCAAAGTTTCAGTTTTAACATTTATAACATTTCACCTTGTGTTGCTGATTTACAGCACAGCTCACATAATAGCCCAACGTCTGCAGGATGGAGAGTTTCCACAACACTGTCACAAACACTTAAAGTCTCAAATATTTTTTCTCTTTTCCCAGGATGCAAGTACTTGTCCTTTATAATGCAATTCCATTATATGCTACTCCATACTTCCACTCCAATACTTTAAAGATGGAATTATTGTGTTTTATACTCCATATATGGCTTTAATTACTTTCAAAATGAAGATTTTACACAATTGATTATAAAACAAGACAACACATGCTTTCATTTCAGATGGAGTCACGGAGAAAATAAAAAAAAATGTTCACATGACAAATTCTTAGGATAAGCAAAACCAACAACACAAACTTAGAGAAGCAACTGAAGGTGTTGACCCTCTGATAGCAAACAACCAAATGCACAAGGAAACCAAACCAGCTTATAAAGCCTCCCAGCCTGATTGTCACCAGCTGAGGGAGAAACCCCAGATGCATCTCATTGCTCCTGATGAGCTGGGAAACCTGTGACCTGGACTTCTGATCTCTATATGATCTCTGTGGCCGTCACATACGTCACACCACAAATCAAAGATTAGAGAAAGAAGCATTCAGAATATATCTGGTGTCCCTGCATTTAAAGCTAATAAAGGCGTTTGAATAAGCTCCACTTTAAGCAGATAAAAAGGTAACACACAGCTTACACAGCTACTTCAATGATATTATATATTCATCGGTCTCAAACAAGTACTTTCACTTAAAAACTTGAATTACATTTCACGTTCACTAAATCAAATTGCCTCTCAATTGCAAAAAGTTATCTGCCCGTTTTGAATAGTTTTTCCTATTTCTTCAGCCTTAACTGTTACATTTACAGATGTTACTGTCTTTTCTTATTTTCTCGCTATCTCTACACTTGAGTGTTGAGCTCCCTAAAATGGCTCCCCTGCAGACACACTTAAATTCATGAAAGTGGTATCTACTATTCCTGTATACTCTGATGTACTCTGGTTTTGCGCTGCCTCTGCTTTCAATTTTCCTTCAGAGATCAGCATCGTCTGGTTTGTTACTTGTCAAAAACCATGATTCTCCATGCGAAAGCTTTTTATGTCGCTACCAGGGTAACAGTTTGCAGGTAATGTGCTATAGTTTACCACTAAACTAACATGAATTCCCCATTTTTTCTATCTCCCTCATCTCTTGAGACTAAAGTGAGGCCTTGGGCCATATGTTTATATATGTAGGTGGGTAAATAAAGGTTACTTGAAAAATGTTTTGGAATCATTTCATTCTCTACCAGCAGCCGTGACATGTTGACACTCTTTGCAAAGATGCAGAATAACAACTTGAGTCTTTTATTGGTGAAACATAACATTTAGTGGACATTTTTATGGACTGTCGCAGTTGCTCCATAAGACTACACTGTAGCCACTGCCACAGTGATGCAGCTGCCAGTGGAGGCGATCTGAGTGTTAGTGATTTACACAGCCACATGTATAAACACACATAGGGCCCAGGTTGAAAACTACCGGAATTCCCCTGTAAAGCACCACTGTATATCCACTGTGATTGTCTGTGGGCTTCAGTCATTTGAGTCTTTTGTTGAAAAAAGCATTACTGCTATTCTGAGCTCCAGGGAACGGCTTTGGGGATTTGGAATGAAAACAATCACTCGAAATGTTTTTCTGCGAGCTTGAAGACAATTTAACCTCTTGGAGTTCATTGGTTAAAGTGTGATTCTAATTTTGTGTTTGTCTCTTCTCTCCAACATATGAGGCTGAGGTAATTAGATTATATCCATATAAATGTGCATTACTCCCCCACTGCTTTAACACAGACGCATTGCAGGCTAGATCGCAAATTATTCAAGAAAGACTGGGCAGACAGTATGAGCATCAATATGTAACTAACCATGACTGAACAGAAAAATAAAACACTGGCTGCTTGATTGATAAGCGACCTCTGGTGAGTGCAGAAGGACTGCAAACATTTTGCAATAAGATAACTATAGATAGGCAGACGATTCTGCAGTGAAGTTTTCATTGGGTGCAGGGAACGAAGACTTTGTTAGAGAGCAGAGCAGGGGTCATAATTTCCAAATCTATTACAGAGTTGCATGAAAGTCAAGGACGATCTGAGCCAGTGGAGGGGAAAACAGTCTCTGCATCTCTACAAAAGACAAAAATAAAGACATAAAACTGTCAGGACACTAAATACTGACCTTGTGATAGAATGGATCACTGTGCCCTGTAAAATATAGCCACTGAAAATAAGCATCATGTTTCTATAGGTCCCACATGGCCTTTGTTTAAAAAAAATGCTCTTCTGCCATTCAACTCATCAGCCCTGCTAGTAGAACTTTATCTACACACACACACACATAACCGCACACACACGCACACACACCCTCTCCCTCCCCTGTGACCTGACTGCTGTGCCGATGTGTTACCGTTCTAATTAAAGGCGAATTTCCATTCGGGACGGAAACTGAGTTCATAACACCACCTGAGTGACAATGGAACTGACGGTGTTGCATTACCATCAGTGCGACAATGCAAAATTGCACAGCCATCCCGCACAGAAACACAAACACCTATGCTTATTAATAAAAACCCTGTGACTCAGATGGAGGGAGGGGGTATTGTTTGTGTCTGGTGTTTTTGAGTTCACGTAATTAATGTGTGAGAACGTGCCTGGTGCTGATAAGAACGTCTGTGCGGGTGTTTTCAGTGTGGGAGTATAGTTGTGTGTTTGTGGAAATATGTAAATGTGTGATAATGCATGCGCCAAGAGTTGCTGCATGTATTCGCTCTCATTAACATACTTCTCTATCAGAGCAGGATCAGCAACAGCTACATGAGGACCGACAACAATAGCTCGCACACAATGGTTTTCATAAAACAGCCTCTGTAAATTGTCAACCAGCTGTAGCTAACACAAGAACATGCTGATCACAGTTAAAAAAGACAGGAAATGGATCCGCGAGGAAACGAAAAAAACACCATGCAGGAAAAAGCCAACTTGATCCACCAGTACACATTAATTTCAATCTTTCAAAGCGAAATTCATCTGCTGTAACATTTGAATGTGGCCTTTGGTGTTTTTTGAGTAAAACACGTCTGATCAACGTAAGCTATTTACTGGGATTGCATTGGTGAAGAGGTCCCTACCCCACCACTGATTACACATGGGGATGATTTACTGTTTCTTAAAGATTAATCATACCAACTGTTTAAGCCTGTCTCCACCCACTGTAAAGTTATGAAACACATGTCCGTGGGTGAATCAGGGGAGATATAAAGAATTTGTTTTGGAGAAGTATGCTCTCAGATCGCCCCTTTAGTATTCAAAGTGTTTTACAGTTTACTTTTCATTTTCCCATTCTCACACATAAACACACACACTATGGAAAGTTACCATGAAAAACTGCTTTCAACATCTTGCTTGAAGGGAACCAAGGCTCGAACCGTAGATGATCTGATGAGCCACAGACACCCCCAAAGGTCTGACATTGGAGTCTTTCAACTGATCCATGGTCTAAACCAGGCAACTGTTGGCAAAACATATGGTTACTAGGTGGGTCATTAGCGAGGTCTGCTCAGGATAACAGTCCTGAGATGGTCATTATGGATCATTGGAGATTCTACGTTTTACAATTTACTGTCTTTTAAAAACGTTTTATGTTTGTGTGGAGAGAGCAATAATAGGAGAATAGGGAAACACCACCACTTGGGAAATTAACACTCACTGCATCAACATCCGAAGGCCAAGGCACAAATAATCATTAACAAGTCATACATTTGAGTTTTCCAGATGACTCAAATGCTATAGGGTGAAATACAACAAGACCAAAAAGTAGAAACAGGACCTGTTGGGAAGAACATAAAAAAAATAGAGATTACAGGGCAAACACATATATTTTTTTTTCTTCACATTTTTGTTCAGAACCTTAAAACTGTGCCTGAAACCAGACCACAAGGAGTGGCCAATACTTCACATGCTGTAGGTGTAGGGACCCCCACCACAGGTCTTCAGCCTCCCAGCAATATGACACTCATCTGCACCAAAGGAAAGTATTAGTCCAAAAGAATCACAAAGAACCCAGTTGATTGACAATTGAAACTAAATTAGATATCTGAAGAATGGGATGGACAGATGCACAACCCAAAAACAGAATGCCGTCCATTATAAAAACCTCTATTTTTCTGTTTCAATTTTGATTCTTTAACTGGTATTACAAAAAGCGCTATCTTGATTTAGTAATGTTTCGCTTTGTCTTTGTTTGTTAGTGCTCATTGTAATAAAGATAATGCACAAGGACAATGATGGATGGGGAAAAGTTTCAAAGAATATTATAATGTGAAACAGGCAGTAGAAAAGTGTATATAACCTCTCTTCCATTACATTAGGGCACTGCATTGGGACACCTCATCAAGCACACTTAGTAGACTCTAACACTTCATACTGTTCCACTCACACATTATGAGACACACACTGCTGCAGCATGACATTAACCTGGTTATGTAGCCTGCTTTAGAAGTGAGAGTGACACGTAGGTCTGTGCTGCTTGTGATACACCATTAGGCAACGAAGGCTTTACAGCCGTTTTTCTACAACAGACCAACTCTGCTCTCTGTCTGTCCTTTGTCTCCTTCTGCCCATCTGTCTTCCCACCAACCTCTCTCTAAATGAATCCTTCTAATACCCTTATTGTTCGTAGTGTGGCGGCTACACAGTTTATGGAGCAGGATCATAGTCATTTATAGCACCCCGGCTGTGCGTCACCCAATGTGGGACACGTTTGAGCAAAGCTGCTCAGAGAGATTAATCTGGTGGAGGAGAAAAGTAAAAGGGAGAGCAAGTGCAAGAGTGGGGAAGTGTCCCTCCAATGACCTGTCCTCAAGTGATTTATTTTGTGGATGAATGATAACACAACCATCATAAAGGGCACAAAGATTGTGCGGTACCATCGGACAACTCTTAGAAGAGGAAGATACTGTAGTAGCAAGAGAAAAATAACTCTAAGTCAAGAAGTAGATGCAATATATTGAGTGGCTTTTATGACTTCATGGACACCTGCATCTTCTGTCACTTTATATCCTGAAGGTGTTCTGTGGAGTTTTCTCAAAACAAAAGTTATGTTCACATCCAGTGTCTCTCATCTAATGCATTGTATTTCCTTCTGCATGAAAATGAGCAAAGATTTAACATCCATCTTCTCATTTATTTGAACCCCACCAACTCTCAGTTGAACAAAATAAACCCATTAGTAGGACGTCATGGGAATCTGTTAGTTAGTGCAATTCTCTGCTTTTCTCTCATTCTATTTAATTGCCACTTTTGCAGCTACTCTGTATCAAGTGAGGTAAAGAAGAAGTTCAGAGAACAAACTGGTGAATGGTATAAAACTAATAAAATAATAAAACAAGCATCTGCTGTACTTTACTCTGTACGACAAAGATTCTGCTGCCGAGAGGTAGAGAGGTGACCTAGATCCAGTGGATGTCTTAGTTTTCTGTATTTTTATAGAAAGTGTATTGTAAAGCTTATGTTGCTGCACCAGCAAGATCCACGAGCCCTCTAACTGAACAGAAGCAGGAGGAACAGAGGAGGAGGTGAAAGGCCTCGAGGATAGATGGAGGACAATTCTCAACTCAGATGATTTTTCACACTTCAGTGGTTTTTGTCCTGTCTCTGATCTGGCTTCACTGCGTTTGAAAAGCTTTTTTGCAGCTCAGCTAAATGTGAAAATGTGTGTGTCAGAGGGAAAAGAAGTTGCATAACTATTTTTGGATCTCCTGTAAATATATCAGTGTGTATCAACACAGACACACACACACACACGCACACACACACACACACACACTCACACGTTTGTGCAGCTATCCTATTAGGACTGTGCATTGACTTCCATTCATTAAGGGGAGTCTGACCAAAACCTTATTACCAGGAGCTCAGAAATTAAGTTTTGCCTCATTAGGACCAGGCTTTCTGTCCCCATGAGGTCTACTGGTCTCTACAAGGTCAGCGTTTGTAATGGAAAACATCCTAAAGAGGCAACAAAAACAAGTACGCAAACACACACACACACACAACTTGTTTGCTCTGTCCCTGCTCCTCCTCCTCAGTCAGCAGCAGGTTTCATCTACATCAGTGTGACTGTCTTGTTTTTTGCTCTGAGTGGACAATGCAGACAGATCTCGCTCTCCTCCTGCACTGAAAGGTCTCATCACAGTAGGTGGCTGTAACCACTGTGAAGCCCACAGCTCATGGTCTGATGAAGCAGCAGGAGGCCACTAGTTCTCTGTGTGTGTGAGAGATGACATGATTGGAACTATTTTCCTATGGCCTTTAGGAAGGCTTTCTTCTGTTCTGCATGACATGAAATGCTAAGATGTTGATGTTACTGAGGTAGATTTGAATTACTGGGTTCGATCAATCACATCCACACGTTAACCAGGTGATGAGATTCATGAAATAGCAAGACGCTGCTGATCCTTCACTTCCTTTATCATCAACTAATCTCTATAGGAGGACAGATCTACCTGTGTGCGAGCAAGAGCTACGGAAATCATATGGTGGGATTTCTTTTGAAAGGTGATGCATTATATCTTTATGCATCAGTTGGGCCTCTGCTCTGTTTTTGTCATCTGGTCTCTTTCTTAACAATGTGGGCTAATCAGTGTCACTCTGAGACTTTATTTTATATTGCTTTTATGTGTTATATGTCATTACAGCATTTCTGTGATCTGTGTTTGATAGTACAGAATACCAATATTAACTGTAGATCAATAATTCCAAATGCATTTCTGACTACATCAATTTAAACACAAAACACAAGCAGGGGACCCAAAAATACAATAAATAGTGCATCAATCTACACCATCTCACACTTCGAGCGTTGTGCTGCTGAAAATCTTGCAGCAGTGATTTCATGGATCCTTCACCTATCTATTATTATTCCTGTTAAACTTTAATATCTGTCCCACTGTGACATTGTTATTCTAGCCTGAGACACTGAGCATCAGAGGAGCACTGGCAGCTTTGAGACACAAGAGCATCATCAACAGCAGCTGAGGGCTCGTACAAGGACAAATCCTTTATCCTCAATGGAGTGTATATAGAGTGACAGGTACAGTATGTAACCCTCACTATTTAAACCCTTCATGATCCCTTTGTGGCTGTCATACAGTTTTACTTTATAAGTCATACCTTACTTTACTTTTATAGAAATGATGTCAAAGCTGTAGCTTCCAGTTTGTTATTAAGATAAAATATACTTTGAATAGATATTTACAATATTATCCTTTCTATTTTAATCTAACCCCTTATTCACCAAGTACAGTATATGTCCATAATTCAACGAAAAGGTGCTCAATAATAATTACTCTCTGTGGGCTTATCACCACAAGAAACCACTTTAATATAAAAGCCTATTCATTTGACCATTTATTCTTAAAAAAGTGCAGCTTTAAATAGCTGATTTCTTTATTTCCAAGACACCTACTGCACACAGTAACTGGACCAAGTGTTTCACTTCCTCCACAAACAAATCTGTCAATGTGTTGTTGAGTTATTGCACACACACACACAAGGACCTGCTAATGTTGCTACACCTGTATCATAGCTGTTAGCTGCACTGTGCTGCTGTTCCACAGGGAGCTTCACTGAAGGGCCACATGATTACCTGGATCTCAGTGACTCTTCTGTTTCCACAGATGTTTGAGCAGTAAAACCTTTTGGGTGTTTATTGCTGGTGACCAACAATCTCCTCTTACTGGGAGTAACCGAGCAGAAACAGGAGACCAGGACTCTGTAGCCACAACTCTCATGACGGATGACAGTCTGATTCCTGTGTCTCTCAGAGAAAATCATCTGCCAGACAGATTGAATTATTTATCGGCTCCATCCCATGCCTGGACTTACTCGAAACTTAATACAGAATATTATACTGGGATACTTTGAGATTAACAATTGTATTCTTGTATTCTAGTTATTTCATCCTGTTACTGTAACATGTGGAAATAAGTCCATCATCCAAATCATTGGTGTGTTTAACGGCAGCAGACATGTTAGATCATAGTTAAATCATAGACAAAATATGGACGACGTGTCTCTCCCCCAGTCTCTACTGTCTACTCATCTCATTCAGATCCTCAATATTCTGTAGATCCATCGACCACCACCAGTGTCGCCACCTTTAAACCCTGATGACATCACAAGGGGTTGATACACCAAATAGACTCTTACAGTAATATCACATCACTTACTTATCTTATTGTGCACAGCAATAGATTTGGTTAATTTTTCAACTGAAGTCTCTCTGTGTCTCTGTCCCAAGTCTTTTCCTCTGTGACACCACTGGAATCTGACCATTTCCCATGTGTGATTAAATTACAGCCGTATTTATTTAAGAGCATTTTTACAGTCGTGTTGCTAAATGGTTCCTTTTCTTCACAGCACAGGATAACTGCATGAAATCACATAATATGTCAGGTAAAGTTGTAAATAAGAAACCAAACTGGAGCTGCAATTTTGATTGACAGACAAAATGATCAAGACTCATCTGCTGCTGAGGAAGAAATAAATATTCAGTTCCTGTTTGAATAAGGAAACTTGCTCAGAATTTGACATTCAGGAAAAATAATCCTTCTACAGGGGAAGGTATCAAGTCAACCAAGATAGGGAAATGTTATAAAAAATAAAAAAAAGTAAAATATATATTCAGAGTGCAGCACCAGCAACTTAAAAAAGTGAGATTTTTGTCTGTGTACACGTCCGGAGGGAATGAAAGTCCTCAGGCAAATGAGACGACAAGGCAACGGTGCAGGCATGTCAAAGACTGTGTTGTCAGTCAGAGATGTTCGGCAGAGAGAAAATATTCATTGTGATTACAGCCACGGCTCTGAGAAGATCAGCTAGGTGCGTATGAAGGGAAGCGGCAGTTCGAAGTTTCGTGTGAGGCATCAGCTCGGCAGGCTTCTGATCATTTTTCCTCTCCGTCCTGGGATCCTCCAGGGACAGCAGAGGCCCGGGAGCGGAGCGTAGTGAATGTGAAGGATAATGTGAGAGAGAATGAATTGTCTCGGGTGGTTAGCTTTGTCTCTCAGGGAGGAATGGTATCCCAATATCGTTTCAGTGCAACACCAGTCAGAAGCCAAACTCTGCAAACACAGGTAGGCTTTACCCTAAATCTCCTACATATAGATATCACAAAATGATTTTATGGAAATAAGCGTAAATTTTCCTTTTTCTTTTTTACCCAAAAACTAAATGAAAGTAACTTTAAATAAGCATGATGCCAATTTGACTCTGATGTCCAATATTTAAATAATTATTTTGAACCTTTAACAATCACTTGGATTTTTATACCCTCATTAACGCCTGTCAGGCAGGCAGCTGTCAATCACAAGTGGGTCTTTTTTTGCAGTGATAACAGCAAACTGCACCGCAGGAATGCTGTTCTTGAGAAAACTGACTGGAGTAGAATGACATGTCTGTGTATTCTCTTCAGTCTGTCACTGTGCCCTCTGTGGCATTTGTCAGCTTTCATGGGTTTGAACAGAGCCAGTACATACCACCCAGGGCAGGAATCTGACAGTGAAGGGCCTTTTCTCCAACATGGTAATTTGACATTGTCAAAGCCATTCTTTCAGACGGAGGCTTGGTCTGCCTGTTGAGAGCATGCTTCAAAGCACGGGGTTAATTTGGAGCATCTGCCTGGAAATGGAAACATGACCTTCTCTTATCTGTCTCTGATATCGTTAATCCCAATCAGAATCAGAATCAGAATCAGAATCAGAATTCTTTTATTTGCCAGGTATGTTTGCACATACAGGAAATTGCCTTGGTGTAATTGGTGCACTACTTATGTACATAAAACAACAATGTAGAAAAACAACAATATATAAGAAATTGTATAAAATAGAATAGAATAAAATAAAATAAAATAAAATAAAATAAAGTAAAGTATATACATATATGCAGTAACAGAGTAGTAATAAATTATAAATTATGTGCAGGTGGTGGGGTGTGGTGGGGTAGAGTCAGTGAGGTGCAGAGTCAGTGTGATGCAGGGGGCTTGTTTGTGAGCCCCACTGCCACGGGGAAAAAACTGTTCAGATGGCGAGAGGTTTTAGTCCTGATGGCCCGAAACCTTTTTCCGGAGGGAAGTCTCTGGAACAGGTGGTGACCGGGATGTGAGGGATCATCAACGATCTTGCCTGCTCTCCTACTGGTCCTGGAGTGGAACAGGTCTAGGAGGGCCGGCAGGTCACAGCCGATGACCTTCTCAGCTGACCTTATGATCCGCTGCAGTCTGCCCTTGTCCTTGGCAGTGGAGGCAGCGAACCAGACGGTGATTGATGAGGTGAGGATGGACTCAATGATGGCTGTGTAGAATTCAACCATCACTTTCTGCGGCATGTTGAATTTCCTCAGTTGCCGCAGGAAGAACATCCTCTGTTGGGCCTTCTTGGTGATGGAGGTGATGTTCTCCGCCCACCTCAAGTCCTGTGCAATGATAGTCCCCAGGAATCTGAAGGACTCCACTGTTTTAACTGGGGAGTTGCACAGGCTGAGGGGGGCAGTTTGGGCTGGGCTCCTCCTGAAGTCTACTACCATCTCTACAGTTTTTAGAGCGTTCAGCTCCAGGTGGTTCTGGCTGCACCAGGAAGCCAGGCTGTTAACTTCCTCTCTGTAGGCGGCTTCGTCCCCATTGGTGACAATCTAGCACTGTGACCAAAGCCTGCAGAGCCCAGAGGTTGTCAACTGAAACTTTGAGGAGGGAGTTTAAAAGGAATGAGGGATTATCTGCAGCAGTACAGAAACACAGATACAAGCAAGATATGGGGAAGTGCCACAGAACTGAGCTTTCCCGTCATCACAGATCTTGATCCAGTCACCTTAAAGCAAAGTATTCCACGACCACAACAACTTCCTGAGGAAGAGACGCTGCAGACAGGTTGAAGTACAGAATGGTGATGCAGAGGATGTGAACCTGTAGGTCAGGCAGCTGTTAGGAAACTCCCCTGTGACGTCCCTTCACTCTGAGATGCTTGATAACACCCAGAGGGAAAATATTTTAGATTGGAGTACAGTTCTCTCACTCTCTCTGTGACAGTTGCTGCAGGTGAAAGAAGTTTTCTATTCTGAATCTGTTTAAAACTTTCATCCAAGTCACCAGAGCGGCTGTCGGCACGAGTGTCTCCACTGAGGATACAGTCAGAAAGTCACTGTGTACATTGTCTGTGATGAGATATGCAGCCGCCAAAACCTGAGTTTTCACTGTCAACAATAATCCAATCTTTGCCTGCCACAGTCCACACATACATTAATAAATCTTCCTAGACCACAGAATTGTTCTAGGAGCCACCAAATCAATAAATATGCTGCTAGTGGGACTGTAGTGTAGGGAAGCCTTGTGAGCTGAAGAAGTTTCTGCAGACACAGATGTCTGAAGCAGAATCATTGATTGAAGCCTGATCGATCGAGGCGAGAATAGCAGCGCGAGTTAAAGCAACAACTTTTACTAAGCAACAGCGCCCTCTGCAGCCACACGTGGTGATTAATTCGGTTGGGCTCTGCGTCCAAGGATAAAACAAACATCAATGTGGAGCTCTGACTGAAACACAACTGATTGATGGATATTACCCCGAGAAGAGCTGCTGCTGTAACAAGTGCACCAGACTCTGTGTAGAATTCTTGATATGTAAAAAGTTTCCTGGCAACTTTCAGTCAGTTTCCTCTCAAAGGAGATGATACCTGCTCACCTAAGTTAGTTAGAGCCAGAGCAGCATGAAAGCAGCTGCTATTCGAAGGTAAGAAAGTTGCATAGTGTTGCTTTAACATTGTGTAATGCCACCTAACTCTGACAGTTTCCATCTCGGTAGATTTTTTAACCTTATACTTCATGTCCAGACAAGATGGAACCACATCACACTCCTGCATGTGTGAAACATTTATCAATCTAGACCCTCACTCTTTGTTTCTTCTTTTTCTGAGGGTCTCTACTATGACCTTGGTTGCTATGGCAACTGCCAAAATGGATCGGGCAGCTGTGTCTTCACGGCTACGCTTGAGATAAACAGAGAACTATGGTTTATAGAGAGTGACATGTGAGAGACCTGCCTAAATAAGGCTGAGGAAAAATGATGGAAAATTCCCTCACATGGAGTGAATCTGTTTTCAGGTAAAATCATTTGTTGCACTGTCGGGGTTCAGACTAACACCTGGAGTTTTCACGCTGCAATATTTAATAAAACAGAAGAGGGAAAAAAAACATGCTTGTCAAGCATGAAACACTGCAGCTAACGTGCACCATGTAAAAACTGAAAATATTTCATACTGGGAACAGCTGCTGTTATTTTATGGTTCATGGAAAGGATGACTGAAGGGTTATGAGAGGGAGACTGGAAATATGAATGTTCTCATATCTTTTTGCTTAGTTTACAATGGTTAATCTTAATGTGCTGAACATACCATTGTTCATTTAATCACTCCATGGCTTGACAAGGTTACCACAGAACTGAGAGGGAAGTGAAACAGATTTAACAGCAAGGATCTGTTTTTATTCATTTGTGAAAACAAGTGAATCTTTTCTTAGTATTAGTATTAAGTTTTATTTTATGCAGTGTTGCAGTAATGTCACTATAGCGTTATGTCTTATTTTACTAGATAAAGATTTTTATGTAGTCTGGCTATAAACTTAAAATAAAGAAAAATTAAATGTCACTCTTTGTACTGACATAACCATGACCACTACTTATTCCTGACCTTTAAGAAATACTTTTGGGAAATTAACTAATTCAAGATTTCTTTCTCCAAGTGTTGTATTCTCTTCACCATGACAGAGCTACGGTTAAAACAAAGTTTATTAACACAGACTGAAAAGATCACACTCAGATGGCAGAGAAAGACAGAGAGAGTGACTCCCCAGCTTTTCTTAAATCCCTGTCCACGTAAGAACGCTCATCACGTGCACCGCAGAGGAGAAAGAGTGAAGAAAAGGAGGAGGAGAGAAAAGCACAAGGGAGAATGCATACTCTTCATACAACCCAGATTGTTTTAGTTTGCCCATTGTAGAGCTTCAATGTCATCATGGATTCCGTATAATGTTAAAACTCACGGATCATTTAAAAATGTGTTGAATTAAACTAGTTTTGTCATTGACACATGACAAGCTGTCGGCCTGTGTCAGTTTATAGTCGTCATAACACTGACAGAGCAAGATGGCTGCATGCTATGACAAACTAAATGTGCATTTATTAATTTATTATGACCTTTCTAAATGATATCCTCCTGCGAGCCTACCCAAGGCTTTGCTACACAGTGACAATGATTAATAAACAAATCCTCTATTCATAACCATGGCCAGTGTTTGTGTTTCATTAAAAACTCACTGCAACCTTGGCACTGTTAGTATCAAGGTCACTTTTATAGATTCGAGTTGCTCTTTCTGAGGTCTAAACGTTGGCTCTGGGCAAACCACTACAGTTTATTTACATTTATTCAAAGTTGACATTTCCCATTCTGTTGAGGTGACCCTGCCACACACACGCTCCAGGCTCAGAATCACTATAATTGATATAAACATGAGTGAAACTCTTGGTGATAGGTGATATTAATGCGAGTGATTAGCTTGTTTATGTATCAAAGCCTCAGGCTACTTATTCGCACAGTATATGTTAATGTAGTTCCTCTGCCTCTGTTCAAGGCAGGACAGATGGTCGCTGTGAATGAACATTTCTGCATTGAAGCAGCCTCTGATAAACATCAACGATAAAATATAACTGTGCTGTGTTTCCACTGGAACACAACACATCACACTCAGTTTCACCGTCTGTTGTCTGTAGATGATTATAATTGCATTTTCATCACACATGTACATTTCTATGTCTTTCTGGAGTATTTAGTGTTTCTATAGCACATCGTTATACAGTCAGTTGGCAGTTTGTTAGTAAAATAATACAACAGTAAATCACGAAGCTTCAGTTTTGAATTAAACAGTTTCAGAGAAGAGTTGATTCAATCATCGTTTTAGAGGATGTCAGTGTAGTGTGTGTGTATTTACAAGTGTGTCAAATTACTTGTTTTCATGAGTTGTCCCTAATCTTTATTTTTATTTAGTATTTTTTAAATACGTCACAGTGCACTGAAAGTTTTATATGATAACTTTGAGTTTGAGCCTTGTACAAAAGACCAGAAACAAATGGAATGATGAATAATCGTGATCGACTGAAACATTCCCACATTCCGTTAGCTTGAATGTAATTGGGGATTTCTCTGGGATTAAGCATTGTTGGAAACATTTCAGATAATGTGTTGAGTACACAAGTCAACAATAGAACATAATTCTTTCTGGACATTTGGATGACGAATTGTTTCATATCATATCTTTTACTTGTAAGTTAGTAGGTTTCACATAAAGTAAAGCCTGAGTTTCTCCAATTAAAGTGTGTATTTTTTAGTGCTCTCAGCCACCCAGAAAAAAACTGTTTTTATTCTCCAGTATATAGTTAAAGTAAAACCCTAGAGACTATAATGCTTGACAGTAAGTAAATATATTTGGCTATCATTCATATTGGCTTTGTGTCCCCAGTGACAGTTTGTTGACTCCAAGCAATTTCCTCATATCCATCTGTACTGTCATGTCGAGATGTATAGCTCGGCTATTTGTGTCCCATCCCATCAACATGATGTTCAAAGTCCATCACACTCCTCCTGAGGTTTTTGACTGTGCTTGTATGATGAATTTACAGTGTGTGTGTGAGGGGATGTGCAAATAGTGAGAGAGCATCAGAGACAGAGCAGCATTCAAAGCCCTTTTCTCTGGTAGATCATGGCGAGCTTCAGGAAGTGTCTTGTGTGTGTATTTTTCCAGTGAGACTATCTGTAATCCACTTTTTCTCTTTCCATGTCGCCTCAGGCTGATCAGAGCTCCTTTCTGTTGTAGAAGAGTCCCCAGAGTCCATTTGTGAACAAACTACACACACACACACACACACACACACACACACACACACACACACACACACACACACACACACACACACACACACACACACACACAGGTATCCCAGGTATAATTAAAACCCATGTCTATATTTAGAACAGCTCACACATGAAAACATGTCTTGCTGCAGTGTTTCAAAAACGAGAGGTCAGCACTCAAAGTTGTTCATGAAAATATGTGGAGCTTGCACATAAAATTTCATTGAGAAGAGAAATGTCAAACAAACTCTGCCCTGAGTTTAAAAAGAATTGGAAAAATGAAACGATTTTTTTGTCTTCTGTTCTGAAATTGAAATTTCATAGAAAGTAGCCCGACATTGTTTCTTGAAAGAAGCCCAACAACTCAAAGGGACACACCATGGTCAGTCTTTATCAACCATAATCCAAAGCTGCTCTTAAAACATCTATAGGCTCATTTATCCTCAATTTCAGATACATAGAAGAAAACAGATGGAACCTTTTGTTCTAACGATGCGTTCATTTCATCCATATAGGAGCACGTCATCTGAAAGTTTACCATGCAGATTAAACAGACAAAATGAAGCAGCAACATCATGGGAAGAAGTGAGAGTGATGTTTATATAGTTTTAAACAAACACATCTCTTTTCCTACGCAGCATAAATGGGCCTCGGGACTATGTCACCATCATCTCCCATCTGAAAGTCATTTTTAGACACAAAACCTCACTTAACAAATGCACTGAGGTTAGAAATGTTCCCAAGATCTGTTCTTTTTTATAGTTTAGCTTGGTGGATGATTCCTTTTATGAATGTAGTTCCAACAGTTTTGTTGAATGTCAGTGAATAACTACAGTAAGTACTGAGGAGGACTCAAAGGTTTGAATATCTGACATTATGGCTGGTATGGATTTCTAAGTATTGGTAATAAACCATAAAATAAGACATCATCTGCATATATGTTTTGTTATCAATACAGATATGTGTTTTGTCATGTGTTTTATTCTGCCTTTATCACTAACAACATGGTTTCTACTTCAACTTGGGATTCTTATGGTTGTTTATTTAATGTGTACAGTAATCAGGCTAATAGCCATGTTGCTAAAACTACCATTAGCAGCCATAGACTGTATTCAGAGATGAATGATGTGTCCCTGCTTCCTCCCACTATCCAGAAATGAGGCTGCAACATACCTGAAACAAATGCTGCCATCTTGTGCATTTGGAGTTTTCTCAGTAGGATCAGAGGACAGAGCCACGGTGTCAAGGTTTCATAGATACCCACGC
The DNA here is from genome assembly GCF_024713975.1 of Paralichthys olivaceus. Classification (NCBI taxonomy): domain Eukaryota; kingdom Metazoa; phylum Chordata; class Actinopteri; order Pleuronectiformes; family Paralichthyidae; genus Paralichthys; species Paralichthys olivaceus. The sequence continues at coordinate 15,470,714 of NC_091100.1, read as the reverse complement.
TCGACCAGTCGCGAGTCAGTCTCAGCTCTCAATCGTGACGTTTCATCCTGTTTTGACAGCATCAAATAATTAACACTTAACAGAAACATGAGCCCTCATTACATCAGTGTATGAACTACTTAAAATGACAGGAAAACTTTGAGAAAGGTTTATATGATGTTTACTTACTTTATTTTGGTCCAGGTCCCATCCACTTATACGGAGGAGGTAGGAGCAGCTAAAAACAAGCATTGTTCATTTGATAACAAAAAACACATAGTGGTGACATTTCTTAAATGAGCAGAGGTGAAAATGAGGATATTCTGTAATGATTTAAGAGTTGATAAAAGAAAAAGAGAGAAGTGGCTTTCTGCAACAGCAGTGTCAACATTAATACCACTTTAAAACTCCAGAGGGAAAAGTTGTCTACTGCCACATTCAAATAATTAAAATTACTTGTGTAGATTTAGTGTATACCATTAATTTGTATTGACTGAAACATTAAGGCAGTGGAAAAGGGACAAACTCAGACTGTAATAGCCAAAAGAAAAGCAGGATTAACTGACACAATCGATTTTTTGCTCTATCTAAGTGTTTTTTTCTGTTTACCATATTGTTTAGGGTACTGAGGATCACACATATATATATATATATATACACTAGTAGACATAAATAGGATAAAAAACAAGAAGCAAATGTAAAGTTCGTCTGCTGACACCATTAATATCATGCCACAAGTAAACCTAACCATGCATTTGTACAGAAACTTTGGTTGTTTGTACATTTCTTTAGTGTCCCAGTGAGCCCACAAACCTGAAACAGGATGAAACATGTGGTGTGTGAGGCAGTGGGGAGGCCTGCAGGTGAAGTGAGTGAGATGCTGACATAAAACACAGGTTTATATTCAGCACTGCAGGTTAAAGTTTGATCAGTACAACTGAACATATGGTCTTTGTCGACCGGGAAATGTTTCGTTCTCCTCATGAACAATTCAACTTACAGTTTTCCACTTCATCACTTCTGTCTCCGTGTCTCCCTCCATCACACGCTCGCTGTCTCCCTTGTTTGTTTCCTTCTTTTTTATGTGGTCTGGGCAACGTGTGAAGTGATGGGTGTTCAAGGTTGATTCACACGTCAGAGGAGGCGCTGTTCGAGATGCTCTCACTCCCATCCTTTTCAAAAGGGGCCTCTTCATCTCCTCAGCCCGCCTGCTGAGCACCCTCACTGGGCAGAGGGAAACCCAAGGCCAGCCTCCCTGACAGCCATTCACACCTCCACCATCTTTCAGCATCATCCACTCTCTCTGTCTTTTCATCTGTGAAAGGAATCATTTCATTCTTGAAACCTAACAAGGAAAGAGACTATGAACAATGATTCTTCTTAAATCCATGTGGTGACTGACATTTTTAGCTTCCTCAGACTGTGCTGTGACAAACTGCTTCAGTGAAGCATTAGTACCATTAGCTGCAGAAATTGTTTCTACAAAGACAAGCTTAGATTGGCTTTTGTTCGACTGTTGAAGTGGTTGATTATGTTTTATTCATAGCGACACAAGAAAGAATAAATCTACCTAAACTTAGTTTACAAAACATTGTCAGTGGTTTGGTCTACTTTGTTCACATTTGCTGTAGTCCACCAATTAATATGGATTGGATGGTGACTCGATTTGCAGCCAGTTTTAACTCATTGAAATGTAATCGCTTGAATTGTGTTGAAATAGTATTTATATAACAGCTAGATCTTCATATTTTTGAGAAAATGTTTTATCTTTTTTTCTAATCTCGATCAATTTATGGCTTTTTATCTTGAGTCTGCTTGGGACATTTTCTAAATCTGCACATTGTGGCTTTAAAAGAAAATATAGACAATGAGCAAAAATTCAAACCACTCAGGCACTGCCTCTAAAAATGTTATTTTCCAGACATTGTTGTTGTTTTGAAGACAACCTGAAGTTCACACATTCGTTTTCATTCAGGTGAGGGTAGAGCATGCAGGAGGACATGTGGAACTCAGCTTCAGTTTTTTTTATACAGCACATCGACACCGGTATCCTTCCAAATCAGATCTTGTCGTTCCAAGTTGACATCTGTGTCTGCGTCTTCTACATGTATGACACCTGAGATATTTGTATTTTTCCAATTTGGCGTCTGTTGAATGTTATGAACGTCACCATTTTTTTCTTTCACATGGGCTCACTCAGACATTTTCAGGAAAATGTCTGGCGCAACTGCATTTGTGTTCTTACATACAGCCCCTCTGAAAAAAACTTCAGAAAAACGTCCAGACTTCAATGCACGTCTGAAAGCAGCTTGACTGTGCCATGACGACCAATGCTGGAACACCACACACACACACACACACATCTCTCTCTCTCACACAGTTCTCCACCTCATTACCGCAGCTCCCTGAGGGGATCCTTATCAGTTTTAGCTGGCCTCACCTTTACTCCAGCTATGAAAGAGGTAGGAGGGAAGGAGGACGGATGCTGGGATGCAGAGATGGAGGGATGATGAAAGGAAAGTTAGTGCAGAAACAAGAGGCGTACTGCAGGTGAGATGGACAGAGAGGAGCGGAGCGTGGCTGTGGGGAACCTGGGCATGAGAACAAAGATGGAAGAAATGCATGCAGCTTATTGTAACACAGCCGTGTGAGCCTCTGTCGTATTTGACTCTGAGTTAAAGAAAGAGAGAGAGAGAACGGAGGATGGGAGGTAGAGTTTTTCCATCTGAAGAATCACTCATTGATTTGCTGCTCTTTAAATGTTTGAGTGTCCCCTTTTATTTACGCAAAACTTTATTTATTCAGGCTCCCGTCAATTCTCAGTTGAACACAGCCAGTTAGCCATGCATTATTGACGAGGATGCTGTCGACCTCTCGTGGCTCCGATCTCCCCCTTTTCTTCCTCTCCCTTTTCCTTCTCTTCTTCCCTCCTTCCGTCTCCTCACATCATCGCTTACTTCTCCTCTCCTTTCAATTTAATTTCCTCCTTTTTCCAGCCATCCATCTCTCCCCCTCCAATTGCACCTCATCACTTCATCCACCTTTTATTATTTTGTCTTTCTTCTCTTCCTCCTTTTCCCCCCTCTTCTATTTCCTTTTTTTTCTCTCTGTCTCCTACTCTGGTGGGGCTGGAGGTATTTTACAGCAGAACCACAGTGAATCACAGCTCCGACTGATTATTAAGAGGGAAACAACAGTGATTCATTCAGACGCACTACACATCTCGAGCTCCCTATTGTTCTCAGCTGTCATCATGAAAGCACGCTGTATACACCTGTATAAACATTCACGCTGCTGCTTGATCACTCTGTTCTCCCAAGTTTGAACCCTGCTAATCTTCAGTGTTGGCACAGCGGGGGAGATTTCTTTCCAGAGGGAGAGGCTGAGACATAGCAGCACATCTGAAGTGAACAGGAAACAGACCCAATCCACCTTGATGTGAAAGCCCAGCAGGGATATGACCACATGACTTAAGGTACTGGATGCATCCTCCTCCTCCTCCTCCTCCTCCTCCTCCTTCACTTCAAAAGAACATCAGCTTCATTAAAGAGGAGTGCCAGGAAACATGAGAAAGTGCTACAAAGAGATGAGTGTTTGTCCTCATATCCATAGGCGAGCCTGCTTTCACAAACACACACGTTCATGAAAACAGATTTCATTTACTCACAGATTTGTATGCAGCAGCCCACACACAATCATAAAAATGAGAACGCACATGCAAACACGTGCACTCTTGTATAATCCAAGGCTGAACGGGGACAGCGCTGTGTGTGCTGGGGTAAAAAAAACTAAAAGACAAGGGAAGAGGTAATTAGGGCCACACATACTGTAGCTGCAACAGTGTACACACACACACTCAAACAAAGTGTGTCAGTATGACTGTAGTGCCAAATGTTTGTCAGGTGAACTGGACCTCTGAGAACCCTCAGAGAAACAACACAAAACACGAAGAAACAAGAGGGAGGGAGGAGAGGGGTGGAAAACAGCGTTATTTTTATTTGAGGAAAACTATCATATGTAACCAGAGGGATGGGAAGCTCAATGCAGCGCAGTTATTTTGCTCCAAAATGTGGTTCAAAGCGGTCACGTCACGTGACCATGGCTAAGTGATGCTTCGGTGCATCACGCCGTAGATATGAACTATGGGTATGAATCAAAGTCAGAAGTGAGAAGTAGAACGCATCTTGCAAATCAGCAGAAAATTGCATTAAATGAGTGGAGTGAAGTAGTTTTCATGTGATTAACTAGATGCTGGAGACAGTTATCATTGTGCTCGTGAGCCACATTCTTCATCACAAGCATGACTGGCTGGAAAGATGTCACGTGAGGAGAGATGCTTAAATAAGAAGGGGTCCATGTTCATGTTCATCATCACAACAAATATGATAATTATTGTACATCTGGCAACACTGGTGGAAAATTCTAAACTAGAATTGGATGGAAAGTGAATGAGAGTGTGTGAGATTGCACGTAGTGAATTTTTAAAGGACAAACGCGTTCCTCAGAGAAACGTCTGTGTAACTTTAGCTTTCAGACGTGCCCTGACATTTTCTTCGGGACAGGCTGTTTGTTTGTTGAGTAAAATGTCTGGGAAGCAAGTTTAGATGGCGTATTAATATCTCAGGAGCCATACCTGCAGAAGATGCAGATGAAGATCTCAATTTGGAAAGACAACAAGATTGTTAACATCAAGACTGGCAGATTCTGACACACACATTTATTTGTTATTGTCAATGGCTCAGTCAGTATTAAGCTGTGTACATCAATCTGTTGCTGATTAATTATTGTTTAAACAGCATATATAATGTGCTTGGATGTGGTTCTAATTCAAATTCCTTTAAGAGCTGACAGACCATATCAGTCTGATAATAAGCTGGTTAATGCTGCTCTGTAAATACAGTTGCCCACACAGTCTGGAAACAGAGACGTGCATGGTGAGACAGACAGACAGAATACCCACACTGCAGGTACATTTAATTATTTAACTGGACCTCTGATACTTTGAGATACTTGTATTTTACTTGAATATTTTATTTTTCATTGTACAGTTGATGAAAACATGAAAACATCAAAGATGCATTGATATACAGTTTTTCTTTTGAGATTATTTATTGCTGTTTGCTATAGAACATGAATAAAAGTAAATACATTACCTCATCTGTGAACATGATTTGCAACCGAGGTAGGTTTTCATCTGTAAAATTGTGAAGACAACTCCCATAATCCCACGCTGCTTCCCGACGTCATCCAAGTAGATCTATTGTCATTGTTTTGATTGCGAGCCTCTCAATCTCTCCAAGAACAACAACTAACAAATGTTGGGATTGTTGATTAATCTGATGGTGACTTTCTCAATCAGTTAATAATTCATCCATCCAGTCCCAAGGTCACATCTTCAAACATCCAGACAACAACAGTCTAATGAGACTTAATATATTCAGGTTTCTGTTAAGTTGGTTTTCTGGGGAACAAGAAGCAGCATCAGAGTAATATTTTAGTGAGTCTCCGTCACACATGAACATTCAACACAAGGCACATTCGCTGTTTTCAGTGAAGGGGGCTTGATTAGACATCACCCTCAGTGATCAGCTATTCTCTGTGTTAACGTTTCCCACTGTGGATTCACTGGTGTGTCAGCTGAGAATGACGATAAACCTGCTGCTGCTGGATGTTCTTTAATGTTCTGAAGTCATGATGGCACAATAATAATATTAATTATATAATTCAGTTTTACCTGTGCCCGAGCATAACCTCTATTTTATTTTATTATTATTATTATTTATTTTTATATGTTTTGTACCCATTACACAATATTTTGCGACCCAGTGCAGGACTACGTTGGGGGTGATGAGCAAATAACTCTAACCCCTCCCTTTCGGAGCTTACAGGTGGATGCTGGGGTGGTGTAGGGGCTGAATCAGTGGGAAGCAACACTGACGCAGGGCAGATACATTGACAGGCAAAGGGAGAGATGGGAAATCTTTGCAGTTGAAATAAACAGTCATCTTGGGGAGTGTGTATGATAGAGGATTGTGGAGTGAGAGAACTAGCTCACTAACTCCAAACTCCACAAAAATCTAACCAGAGACATGTTGTTTGTGCACTAATTGTTTCTTTGGCTTTGATTTTGTGCTTGGATCATGTTATTCTGTTGGGACGGAGCATTCAGTCAAAATGAATTGTGGAAACTGAAAAAAGACAGAATTCAGCTGGGATTGTAGCCTGAAGGTATTCTAACTACTTAGGCTCAAGCTGTGTGCTATATCTTTGCACACACACACTTTGTCCTTCAGAGGCATGTCAAAAGTTACTTTGATGGGGGTCCTACAAAAAAATTCCCCATCTGGTTTCCAGGTAGCTGTGTGCATTAAGTTTGAAAGTCACCCTGACAGCAGATCAAACTCCAGGAGAAGGACAAAAAGCTTCAGTGCTTCAGTTTCACGTGTGTTCTTCCACAATATAACTTGATATTATACCAAACCACGAATATAAACCTTGTCTCCCATGAGTAACGTTCATGTTTGGGCTCATTTGCATCAGTTATTTATATTCAATGCCAAACAGGAAGGCTTGAGGTTCATACAGTGTAGTGAAACGCAAAGGTGTGAAGGTTAGGGAGATGCCGCAGCATAGCAAGTGTTTCATATCTTCACTGCCTCTGTTCAGATTCCTGTACTGTACTGAAAACTGGTGTTGATAGTAGGAACACTAATGTGTTTTAAAAACAAAATGTAGGTGTGTACAATTCAGACTTTCTGCAGAACTGGCTCCAGCTTCTTGTTGAACATACTGATGTCAGAGTAGCAACAATTTTCTCATCCAACTCTAAGTGTAGCTAAATGTTGACCTTTTAGATCTAATATCTCTAATCGCAGGCTGTTTGTTTCACTCAAAACACATTTTACTAGATATAAATCCATGTAATGACTTTTAATTCATATGAATGATCATCATAGAGCAACCTTTCCATTGGCTGCAGCCGACTCTGATATAGCAGAGGAAGGACTGGTTTTCTGTACGAGTTCTAAGTACTTTTTTATTATCATTGTAAATATTTCCAGATGAATTATGGAGATGAAAAGTGCTCATTGCAGTTGGAGTTGCCTTTGGTGTTAAATTGCGATTACAGTCAGCTGATGAATGGGGGTGACATTTTTCTCCCTATGCTCAAGCAGGTCAATGAGGATTTGATGAATCTACTTTGGCATTCACACTTGTGATTTATTATTCATTGAATTCTGCTTTATAGTCGCTGGGATTCAGACCAAGTGCAGCTCTGTGTTACACACACTCAAGGAGTACATATAAATAACAATAACACCTGTTTTCATGAAAAGGAGGACAGAGATTGTCGCCTGCACATGGAGCCATATCTTGGACACTGCCCTGGACAAACCGGGATGTCTGGTCACCACAGATCCACTGAATGTATCAGAGAAGCTCGAGTTTAGAGACCAGTGTGAAAATATGATATAGAAGGACCACTGTCTGTTATCACTATTACATAGATAAGGAATTTCTGGATAACAGCACTCTCAGTTTAATATATATAAGTTACTGCAGCAAAATGGAAATAAGATCCATATATGTATATGTCAGGGGATTCAAAGCCATAAATAGTAAATGAGTGCAATACATTTATAATCGTCAACGTTTTCATGAAATCAGACTCCAGTTTTGATGCTTTTAAATGGAAGTAGCTTTGTCACCATTAGCACAAAGAGCATATACGTCCTCCAAGGCCAACACCATATTTTGCAATGTTGAATAATAAAAATGATGGATCCATCCCTTTGTCTGGATCTACACCAAAAGTTGATGGGCTCTTCATGGCCCATGTCCCATCAAGTTTCATGGAAATCTGTTCAGTAGATATGTTTAATCCTGCGAACAAACCAACAAACAAGTGGAAAGGGATGAAAACATACACTCCTTGGTGGAGGTATTAATCTTACACCGATTCACAGTAAACAACTCATGTATGAAACCCGGTGTTACTGTTTCAAATTTTATCTCAATGATATCAGCAACAACTGCCACTTCACAGTAAAAGCATTCAAAGGGCAAAACAGAAGGTTGCTTTTATTGTGTAACAGGATGTGCATAGTGCCATTCTTAAAATCTCTGCTGATGTGCGGAAAACTACTCACGACGTGTGCAGCATGAAATCAGATCACATGGTTGTTCATGACCTAATGGATAAAGGTCAGTTATTAAGTAGAAATGTTTGGCTACACAACAAAACGATATCTTTATTATTTCAGACAAACACTACTCAATGAGAGTCGAACTGCTGTTACCCTGGTAATCTGGATTCCTTCCAAGGATTATGACTGAATGAATTTTCTGTGTCAAACCAATAAAATAATATTAAATGAAAAACTTTAACTCCCATGCAAATGACTTGCAACGAAAAAAAGGTTTCAACAACACAGCAGCTAAATAAGTAGAAATGTTCACATTATTCCAACAGTTTCTATGTGATGGTGACCGTTTCACTCAGTGGGACCTTTTAGCTTCACTGATTTCTAGTGTTTTGCAGAAAGCTGCTGGACGACCTCTACATGGACGTGAACATTCTTCTGTCTGAATGAAAAAGCAAAATACTGGAACGTTCAGATTACAAAATCTGATTTCATCCTCCTCTCTCTGACACTTTCTAATCAACAGCTTTGACCTGTGCTGGCTGACAACTTAATGTGGAAAAGATCAACCGTTGCCTCCTGCACTCAGATTAAATTAATAGAATGTGATTAGAAGTGGAGAGTGGCTGGTGCAGGAGGAGGAGAAACTCTTCAACTGAAATAAAGTTCAGAAAGAACCCAGTCCAGACCAGATGCAATATAAAACCCACCTCAACACTTGTCATCTGTTCTGATTTTTTTATTTTATCATTTTTTTCCAACATACAGCCCGGGAGGACTCTTTAAAAATCCAGCTGAAAGCTCTGAAGGCTTATTTATTGAAAAATAATCTTGTACCCTTTATCTTTGTCCTCTGTCCTGCGTCTCCGTTTTTGTGACCAGAGATGATTGCATTGACCAACATTGCCTCAGTCTTGTGGTTCAGTCTGATAAATGACTCTATCCGTCACTGGAGGAGGGAGGGAAGAGTCAGGGAGATAACCAGCTGTCCATCATCCTTTGTCCAAGTGCCGAGAGGAGATTGGATATTGACCCGAGGTTGCCTTCTCCGAGCCGCGATATTTGAGGACTCTGTCATGGATTTGACACTGGGGTACTGATACCGAGTTCCTCTACAGTCATTTAAGTTGTACATTTTCCAACTGAAACCCCTTATTTTTGGTGAGAGGCAGTTCAGAAAATGAAAAGTTGTGTCTCACATCTTGTAGGAACTGTTGTTGTGTATAGTTGGAAGCTTGACCTTGACTTCCGTGAAGTATACTTCCCTGTTGTACTGACAGCTGGTATCATGCTACCCTGTTCTAAGAAGCCTGGTTCTGTACGTCTCCAGCCTGTTACAGTGGAACAACTGCTTTAACAACTACAATCAAACCCGCACCTATCCAGGCCGACTGTATAACACTGCATGCCTGTTCCTATCCTCTTACAGTTTCACTGGGGAAGCTGCGTCACTGCACCATCAGCTCATGTATCTCACCTGCTCTGGCTGTGGCTGCCTCGCAGTGTCCCTTTGCCCCGCCTATCTGTCTGTCTGTCTGTCCCTCACATGCCCTGTCATTATAGACAGTCTCTGCACAGCGCCACCTGCCCGTGACGGAAGTCTCTGCAGGGGCAAAGTCGTCTGTATTTGGGGGAGTGACCTGCGCAGCTGAAGAGGAGGGGTTCCCGCTGGAGCCCACACTCCTGTCGCATCACAGAGAAGGCGGGAAGGATGTGGTTGATCTCTGAGTCGACCACATCGCACTGCACCTCCAACCTGAAGAGAGAAGCAGAGGTATGGATATAAACAATTCACCAGGATTAATCACAGAGAAAATGTTGTCATCATGTTCTTCAATAAATAACTTGGAAACTTATAAAGCAAAGAGTAATTAACATTATTTTTTTTTGGCATAACCTCAAAATAAACAAAGAGTAGCGACGTGGGAAGAGAGAAGTTTCTCTACCTTCCTCACATGACAGACGCCAAATTTAAAAGAGAGGAAAGGAATTTATTGGAGAAGTGACAAGAAAAGTTGGAAAAACTGCAGAAATGAGTTGTGATTGTGAGAAAGATAACTGGTGGCAGAGAACAGAAGGGAGCGACAAGGAGGAGAAACAGAGGCTCTCTGTCTTAGAGCTGTGAAAAGTGCAATGTCTGATCCTTAAGTTTCTGGTTCACCTGCCAGCAGCTGGTTCAGTAAACTACATCAAGATTCTGCCTCACCCGTATCATCTAGAGTTCAAATGTAGGATCTAATTGTTCAGCATGAGCTCAGCACTTTTTAATCTGTTTGTACACACCCTGCCATCATGCTGCTTTACAGGAAAAACATTGTTTTGATTGATATCAGAGACGTTTTCTATTCAGGCAGTGAGAAACCCTTAACTCCCGCAAAGGACAATGAGAAAAGGTTTCAACAACACAGCTGCTAAATAAGTAGAAATGCTCTCATTATTCCAACAGTTTTTAGATTCACTGATTTCCATGGTTTTGCAGTAAGTTGCTGGACGACCTCTACATGGATGTGAACTTTCTTCTGTCTGACTGAAAAAGCAAAATACTGATTTCTTCCTCCTCTCTCTGACACTTTCTAATCGACAGCTTTGACCTGTGCTGGCTGACAACTTAATATGGAAAAGATCAAACGTTGCCTCCTGCACTCAGATTAAATTAATAGAAATGTGATTGGAGGTGGAGGGCGGCTGGTGCAGCAGGAGGAGAAACCCACAAGCTGTGTTCCAATTCAGGGGCCGGCTCCCTGAGAGGCTGAATTTGAAGAACGATTGTGTTACACAGCTGTGACCAGGCAGTCCCTTTTCCGAAAGCTCCTTTAAACGCAGCTGACGAATGCATCCTTCCTTTCCCGATCAACGGAGGATCCAACGGGGGAGCCAATTTATCCCATGCTTCATTGTGCGCCGGTGATGAAGCTAACACGCTAGCTATGCGGGGGGTGGAGCAGCAGTAAGTGCAGCCGCTCAAAATGTTGCAAGATAAAGGGTCGAAAATGCTGGTGATCGCTTTGCCTCTAAAGCCCCTGTATTTGGACACAGTTACTGAGTTCAGCTGATATTACGAGAAAATGTTATTGGAATTTATCGAGCTATTTATTTTTATGCTGAAAGATGACAAGTTTAAAATGTATCTATATTTAGTGAAATCAAATATATATGTGTAATGAGATATCGCACTATAATTATCATGATTTTTGTGGGAAAGACAAACAGAATTGAAATGTTGTCATGAAAAGTATGAACAGGTAGACATCACCCACTAAACCTTCTGTTTGGGTTTGTTTGTCAGACGTTGAGTTATTTCTGGTGGACGTACCCATGCAGCGCCTCCTTGTTGTTGATGAAGTGGAAGTGAGCGGGCTCACAGATGAACCCGGCTGACTGGCATGCCTCCACACAGGACTGGCCCTCTTGAGATACGAGCAGCCTGAGGGACCTGAGAGGAGGCCAGGCAGGCGGAGCCGTCACACTGGCCGACCAACCGAGGGCGGTGGAATTGGGCAGAGGCACGAACAGTGCTCCTGCTGTCTTGCTGCCACTAGCAGACCCCTGTTTGGAGAGGTTGGCTGGAATGAAGGGAGGCTCTGGGGCACAGAAGTCCTGCAGGGAGACAGATTGGTAGAATTAGTTTGAGCAGTTATATTTTAGTGGTGCTACTGTTGGACTAAGGCTGTTTTTACTGTTTATAGGCAGAATGATGATGCAGCTCAGTGGAAAGCATATTAACTGTAGCTTCTTTTCCACAGCAAGCTGTAACCCCTGTGTCTGCTGCTCAGTGACAGTGTTATTCTGTGTTTTAATGGCTGCTTAGAGGACACAACACCACCGCCATGTCCACTGGCTACATCCAACAGTCTGTACCCAGGGGTGGAGAAAGTACTCTAACATTTTACTTAAATAAAATGTACTGAAGTAAAAGTACTAGAGTAAATGTTCTACTCGAGTAAAAGTAATTTTTGGGTTTGAAATATTGTTAAAATAACTGCCACCACTCATCATTGATTACTATTAAGAATATAAGATAACAATGTGAGTATGTAACACAAGGTACTGTAAAAATGTAGTGAAGTAGAAAGTACAGATATTTGCTGACATATGTAGTGGAGTAGACTTAAGTAACTTGCTGGGGGTTGTTGCTGCTGCAGTACTGTTGACACTGTGTCAACATGAGTTAACTTTCTTTTTCCAACCCACACTGAGAATGTTTAAACGATTCAAAGGGACAAAACCACAATGATTTGTGTATTATTAGTAAAAATAGATTGTGCTTGTTCTTCATTGTTACTTAAATGGAGATGTGACTATATTGTGAGACAAATTGATACATAAACATTTTCTTTCCCTCGGATTCATATAATAGCCTATATATAAAGATGGATGACATGACACAGCTTCCCAAAAGTGAATCCAAAATATCTTGATTGCCTTGTGCCGGCAGAGGTATACACCCCACCTCCTCCAGGTTAGTGGATGAGACACAGACCAAACTTATGTAATTGTACAAAGTTCTTATCACACTTTGGTTTTATTAGTTATTTGATGCTATAAAAAACAGGTGTAATATCATGATTGACAGCTCAGGCTACTGAGTGTGAACTTTGTGTTTTGTCAGGATCCCACCACTCCACACCACAGACTCTGGCTCCATGTGACGTCAACGATGCAAGATGGCAGCACATGTAGCTGCAATATTTTAGCTTAATTTTTCTCCAGTGAGAGGAAGTGGAGACGTTTCATCCATCGTTATATACAGTCACGCTTCATTTACTTCTCACTGTATCTAGTTAGGTTTAGATATATATAACATTATACACAGCATTAAAAAACCCAGACTGAGGATCATTGCCTGGTGTAGACGACATTGACACTTAGTCCAACACTTTTTTCCTTTGTTTGATATCTGCGGTTGCCAGGGAAACATGGCAGCGTGCCATAGTAGCAAATTGAAAATAGTTCAACCTTTATTAACTATTATGTGGATGGCAAAGAGCTGTGCAAGTACACAAGAGCAGAGCTACCCTTCCACTCTGTGCTGCTGCTGCTGCTATATAATCTGCTTTACAGGACTGAATGCAAAAAATACAAGCGTGTATTAATCCGGTTCAAATATGCAAGTGTAAGACAAAAAGAAGCTGATATCTCAGCCAGCTTCCATTACCATATGGCATATGCGCTGACACAGTGAAACAAAAAGGTTTACCAAGTAAGATACGGAGGCTGAGACATCTCTCTGAAGCGAATTAACAGAAAACATGAATGCAAAAGCCCAAACATAAAAATAAACAGAAACATAACCACAACAGAGGTGAATGAGAACACATGAAGACAATGAATGCAGTTACTTACTGTGGTCAAGTCATGGATGAATACTGAGCCGTTATTTACGTAAACCTGGACAAACCAGTCACCACTTAAAATGTGATGCTCATGTATTCGTCGAGTTCTTGACCTTTAGGTGCTCAAATCAACTGTACCGTAACACCTCCAATAGACAAGCATCACATTTTAAACAGGGCTACACCAGTTTCACAAACGACAGCTCACTTGACCACAAAAAAAACCCCATCACGAAAGTTATTCTGCCTTTCATTGTCAACATCTGTTGTTTGAATTTCTGTTGTGTGGCTTTTGCATTTTCCATTAATACACTTGTGTGAGGAGTCTCGACCTCCGTAAAAACTTGTTTCTATGTAAAATCTTGGTTAATAGGAGTATTTGTTTTTGTCCTCTGCAGTTTGTCTGACATCTAGTTTTAAAAGAAACTGTCTTTCTTTCATGCAACCTCTCCATCATTATCATCCTCACACTTTCTCCTTCTTCATCCCTCCTCATTAGTCTCAGAAGGCCGTCTGCTTTAGAGCCGCAGGGCAGAGATGTGGTTCGTAATGAGAGTTAGCGTGTAGATAAATCACAAGTCTACATACATGGAGTACACACACACACACACATGCATGCACGCACGCACACACGCTGTTGAATGCACACAGTGATGAAATATTGAGCAGAGTGGGGAGTTTGATAAACGCAGAAAGAGTTTATGTATGAATGAGAAGGAAGTGTGGTGACTACAGAAGACAATCCCTGCATGTGGGTTTTTTATTATATTATTTTATTTTAATCAAGAAGGACAATGCACAAAAACATAAATCTAAAAATTAAAAAGAGATGATTTCTATCTGCAGTCCTTTGGCAGGTACACACTAAATCTAAAACACAGCAAATTCAACAACATATACAACACATACAACACCATCAAAGACTATCACACAACCAGTTATAGAGACAATTCTACGAGTAAACGTCAACATATACCAGCACATTCATTAAATAACGTTTACATGGACTGGACCTCACCTGATGCTGTATGTAGGCATGTACTCTCTCCAGCATCCCCTCACAGGTGTACTCATAAGGCAGATAGGGCTCGACCTGAAAACGACACACACACACAGAGACACACGGACACACTCCTTGTTATTACTTTCATATTTTGAACGTACTGCAGTGTATGTTTGTGCTGTCCTCCATTGTTCACACTAATTGCAATAAACTGTCTCTCCTCCTTATTAATTTTAGCAGAGGAAAGGTTTCTATTGTCAGATTTCTACGTGGCCTAATCACTGCATGTCACTGCTTGGAAACTCATTACTCACTTATTTGCATACCAATAGATCATACCCTGCTGTGATGTGCCGCTCTTATGAGTAAAGCAGACTTTTGATTGGCCCTAATTAGAGATGAGCTGGAAACATATTACTCTTTTGTGTTTCTTGCTAATGCTGATGTGTTCAATATGTGCAAACGGACTGCAACATAACTGGATGAATGTAAAATGATTGCATTGCAAGATGTGATATAAATTGAATAAGCTGATTTAATAAATGGCTTTATATTTAGTTTTTTGAATTGGTAGGTTTTTAAGTGAGGCCCTCTGCGGGGCCCTCGGCAACAGTTTTATACAGGCAGGCTGCCTTAGTAAGTGATACACAACCCGGTAAATTGCACTGGCAACCTGAAATCAAAGCAGTCTAATGTTCACCCACATGTGAAATCAGACTTGGCCCATTTCAAATGAAAACCACTGGGAAGCAAGTATGCAGGGATGATGCAATTTAAAAAGTTCCACACACTGCAAATCTGATCAAAGCCTTATGTTAATCTACTTTGTAAAGTGGAGCAGAAAGTAAGCAAGTGAACAGGAGTGACACACAAACAAGCTCCCTGCAATAACAATCTACAGGATGTAACAAGAGTTTTCTTTCTATCACTTTTCTCGACATTGATCCTGTTCAGACCTTGTTTTTACATCTAAACGTCTCAGGTGAGACTGAGGATGCATTTGAGCTCCGATCACTCAGATCATGTTTGGGTCACAGTCTTTAAGCTGTGCGTCCTGGGCCACATCGAAGGACCACTCAGTCAGCCGACATCGTCTGACGTCGCTACAGCTTCATAACAAAATGAAAACATCTTTCCATTCTCCAGTGTTTCCATACATGTATTTCTTTATTTCTATCAGGAGAGATTTAGTTGGAAAATTGACAAAATGTATTGCCTTGGACAATAAGAGAAGAAAGCCAGAGTCCATATAGATGCCTCGTTTGAAAGGGGCCATCACACTGGTGGAGGTTGATGCTATCTATAGAATTGAGGATCTGAATGAAATGAGTGAACACTGGATATGGAGACTGGGGGGTGACTCAAGAGGAGAAGGGTGACCTAACAGGCAGCTGATAAGAAGGCAGGGAGAGTGGGAGAGAATTAAGAATGAATGGGACATAGAAATTCTCTTTCTGATTGAACTTATGCTGAGCACAATTTGTGGCCACCACCACAATATCAGCTCTGACCATCACATAATTTCCTTTTTTCTTCTGTTATTTCAAATAGATAACATCGTATTTCATTGTAGAGCTGTGTGCAACACATTGATTCACTCAGCCCCTCCTCACCTCACTCATTGTCTCACTGATCTGCCACCTATCTGTCATCATCAATAATGAAACAGCAGATGATGAACAGCCTTTAAATAATATTAATGTAGTTTAAAGCACAAAAATGGACCAAACATTTAAAGTATCATATCTTTTGACATGTAGTCCAACCTTCAACTGCAAATTAGATGATTTTATTACAGCAAGGAATATAAATAAACGAAAT
The DNA here is from genome assembly GCF_024713975.1 of Paralichthys olivaceus. NCBI lineage: Eukaryota > Metazoa > Chordata > Actinopteri > Pleuronectiformes > Paralichthyidae > Paralichthys > Paralichthys olivaceus. The sequence continues at coordinate 15,454,434 of NC_091100.1, read as the reverse complement.
ATGAATATAATCTGCACAAAGGTCTTTCACTACAAGCACCAGGTCAGAAAGGACAGACACTAAAAAATACAGGAATAAAAAAGGAGGGCAGAGGATGTTAGGGGAATAAGAAAACAAAGGATGAGTCATAAAGAAAGAGGTAAAGAACAAAAAAGAGAAAGAAAGCGATGGAGAAAGGATTTATTGGAACATGAGGACTTGTCTGCCAGAGATTGCTTTGTCGTGCAAGAATGAACATGAGCCTCACAAAGTGTGTGTGTGTGTGTGTGTGTGTGTGTGTGTGTGTGTGTGTGTGTGTGTGTGTGTGTTTGTGTTGTAGTTAATGGCTGTAATGTGCAGGTAAGGCTCTCACCGCTGATCCACCTGACCTCTGCAATTTCAGTGTCTCTGACTCTATGATCCAATTGTGGTTATGTGTTTGGGTTTGAAAAGGTACCAGCGGTAGAATTTTATCTGACTCTGTGTGTGTGTGTTCGCTGGGGCAGTGTGCCTCCAGCGAAGGGTGAAGTGGTCTATCAGCTCGCTCTCAGTGGTCTGACAGCGCAGACGGAGACAGAGCAGTCAGCCGGGGCTGCTGAGCTGTAGCTTCTCTGACAACACAGACAAGACGAGGAATTGACCACACACACACACACACACACACACACACACACACACACACACACACACACACACACACACACACACACACACACACACACACACACGCATACGCGCATTCCTGTCTACCTACTGTAAATGATCCCTCAGTGCCCTTTATGCATTTACAATCAGTTCTCTGCTGGAAGTTGGATCTGTGATACAACCTGGAATTGGCTGGATGGCAGAAGTGGAAATAAATAATGCCAGAGCTGTATTACAACTCATGTGATGACATTTGGCAACAACATCACAGTTTCTTCAGCTGTACTCCAACTTTCTCAAATATAAAAAGAATTATCTGTTGTACTCCCACTTACCTCCTGCTCATGTTATCTAGACATTTAAAAGTATGTGCACAAGAGTAATATACTGCCTATTAAATATTTACTGAGAGTGTCAGTTTTATCCATAAACATGTGAAAGGTTAATGTACATATGTGAGAGGCACAGAATATATGTTACATCCTAAATTCTTCTTTCTCATTATCCCTCCCTTATTTTCAGAAAGATCCAATCTGTGTGGTTGACTCCATAATTAACCTCTCTCCCACTCATGACAGTTCCAAGCATCCTCAAATTCTCCATCAGCCCACATTTACTGCGTGGAACAGTTCAGTGCTCTGTAATATCAGGCTGCTTCCTACATGCTGGCAAACTCTCTCCGGAAAACTCCAGAGTGACAAAGCTGCAGCAGTTTTAGCACTTTAATCTTCCTCACAGCTTCTTATTGGCAAAGGTCATCTATAAAACTAACCTCGCTGAGTAAAAGAATAGAGATGTGTATTATGACAAGCTATACAAATCTATTATTAATAAAAGTTACTAATTACTTTCTTTTATAGACCTGAGGCAAGTGACTTGTTATGTTTGTCCCCTCATAATAACTGACAAGATTGTTGCATGTACATTGCCTCAATTAAAGCAATTATGTTTTTTACATTAAAAGACGTATTGCTGTTTAATAATTTAAACTGAATCAATATTTAAACTCAAACACTTCCCATACTCAAAGACTTAAAGACAATTAAATATTCAATTTACAAGTCCCTGTATCTGTGGAAGTTATAGTGCACAGTGGGTGACAGTACCTTGGTCCTCATGATTTCCCTGATGGCAGAGTCAAACTCCAGAGAGTTATTGTAGTCCACCGTCATGACATGAGGTTTGCCAATGTACTGCTCTGCATAAGGGTGTTGGGACGACACCTTCAGAAGAAACATGCAAGGTGTGCAGTCAGAACTCTACAAATAAAAGTGTAATTGTGGGGATTTCTTAAAACGAAGGTGCTGCAATATATAACAAAGTCAGTTTGATTATTACAGATACATACCATGATCATTTAACATGCTAGGAAATTTAGATATTTCACATTAATAACTTGGACATTTCTGAAATGTGATCATTTTGGTACAGAGCTTGGATAGCAACAATTTCTAGGATTTGAAAGACTTGCATATCAGGGCTGTTGCACTCACCCAAAATAACGTCTTATAATTACAATCATTAAAAGGAACATGTGTTGTATGAAGGATGCCATGTTCCGGCTTCCTTTCAAATACAAAGTGCACCTCCAGTGTGTGGTAATGTGAGTTCAGGCAGCCTTTACAATCCTGAACATCCAAACGCCTTCTCAGGGTCAGTGCACCCTCACAGGGAAAACTTTAAAATATGTTCACCACAATATTTAACATTTTGAGCACTTTTCAAAATGGACGTCCATCATTGCAACATTATACATAAATGACAGAAAATGAGAGAGAAAGCATAATAGGTTCTTTTAAAGGACCTACCAATGAATATAGTTACCCAGCAGGATTGCTTACATACTCTGATCTGTGACTGATGGTGGGGAGAAGCAAATGTAATGATCTTACCTCTCTAGAAGTGGGTTTGCCTCTGAAAAACTCGTGATTAAGCGAGCTATGAGGCGGGTGGAACTTGGGTTGGAGGAAAATGCAGCCATTGGCTATTGCTTCAAGAGGGGCGGGACCTTCGTAGGGGAAACCAAAGCCAATAAAGAGCTAGAAAACAAAATAGCAAATGTAATTTTATAATTGTGATAACCACTTAGTTTGAATAAATATAAGAGTGCAGGATAGAAGCTGCATATGAAGTGTCTGTGTGCACCCACACAGCAACAGATAAAGTGTGCAGGTAATATTTTCTACAGCCTCTTGCCTTGGCTTTGCGCAGTAGTTGCTGCAATTCATGCTGGGGCAACAGGCCGTGGTTCTTCACAAAGGCTGGAACCTCCGGAGGTCTCTGAGTCTCATAGTACACTGTGCCGTGCACCTCCATGTACCTGTGGAGAATCTGCAGGAAACCCTCCTTACCCTGCTGAGAGAGGAGGAGAAAAACGATGGGTTGGTGAGATGAAGGTTAAAGGGGTGAAGAGGAGGAGGAGGGTTTTTGGAGAAAGACTGTCAGAAAAGAACAGCACAGAGAGGAATATGTTAAGACTCCAGAGTACAAACACTGTTTGCTGTGTTTGTTTTGTCTCAGATCTGAGTGTGAGCTGTCTGCTGTCTGAATGTGTGGCTGTCAGCTTCTGGTGCCAGTGTGTGTGTGTGTGTGTGTGTGTGTGTATCACATCTAAGAATATGTCTGTGGTGGAAACGTCTCATAAAACACCTTTTACATGTGATAACTTGTTTCCATATTGGCATTTTCAAAATGTCTGTCCACTCCACAAATGCAAATAAATTGCAATGAGCTTTTTCATCCTTGACTTGAAAAACAAAAAAACTGTGGAAGTAGCAGACAGTGCAGTTATTCTCCAGCTGAATCTCAGCTGGATTACCCTCCATTCTCTCAGCTCCTGCTCTTCATAATTACTTTTATTGTCATTTAATCAAACCATACTCATGATTCACTTTTGTTTATAGCAGAGTGAACAAATTATACAATATTTGATCCCAGATCAAACCTGACAAACATTGACAACTGTAATTCCAGTGAGACGGCAATCAAACATCTCTGTCATTTTGTAATTTGCAACATAAAAATAAAGACGAATCTGTGAGGTGTATAGATCCGGCAAAGTTTCTTGGAAAGACAATTAGAGACAGTGAAGAGAAACCTCCATGTGAAGCACTCTGTATACACAACACTGTTTTCTCACTGTTTCTTTTATTCATAAGACACTTTTTGGATTTGCATTGGATACTTGTACACTTTGCATAGTTACTGTGACTTCTTTTCCCATAAGAATGAAAAACAGCCCTGAGATGCAGAATCCCATTTAAAAGTAAGTGGGCGAAAGAATAACATTGTTAAATCAGTTAGTGTTTAAAAAAAATCATCATTCAATAAAATAGCTTAAAGGGAATTATGGAAGTAGTCATTATTGTTGTGTAGCATTCACCATGTAAGTGAATCTCTTCCACCGAATTGTCTCTGCATAATATTAGCATTATATATTTGTGTGTGAGAGAGCCACACTTTGAAAAGTCAAGGTCAAGTTTATAGCTTGGGAGCACAAAGAAGAAAAGAAAAAAAACAACAACCAGCGCGAGCTAAGAACAAAAATTGAATCATGTGAATGGAGCATAACCCTGGACCAGAGTATTGACTGGCTGTCCGGTGTTAAGCAGCTTACTGTATCCCTGCTCAGTGCTGGAACCCCCGCGGCCATAATAGGAGGCTGTAGCGATCGATAGCTTCCTCTGTGAGGATTTTCCCAGCCAATTAGGAGATTAGCTCAAGCGCTAAGTGCAGCAGACAACATGAATTAACAGATGGGGAAACATGCGTGGTAGAGTGCAGATTCTATAGCCGGCTCTCGCAGTTGTGTGTGTGTGTGTGTGTGTGTGTGTGTGTGTGTGTGTGTCCAACTCACACAGCATGCATTGGATTAGGAATGTTAATGAGTATGTTCTGCTGTGCTGGTTTTTATAGCTCACCTCATTTTATGTGGATTTAAGAAAATGGTTTTTCAAGGCATTTAGTGCAGTCCAGTTTGCATTGTATGTTGGAAGATTACAATCAATATACATGAAGAATAACTCACTAAGACTCATCCTACAAGTTTCCTGTCATCGCATATCACCGACTTGAAAACAGAGCAGGTCTTTGGTCTGCAAAGACAGGCGTCTAATTTTGAGATCATCATTTTGATGTCTGAAAATCGTTGCTAACCAAGGTGCATTTTAATTACAAATCCTGGTCTAACTGTCTGAATGACTTTTTATATTTCTAAGTAATATAAAATATATTTTAAATAAATAACTCTGCAAAAAGGTCTTAAATATGCATTTGATGGATACCTGAAGATATCAAGTTAAAGCTTAATTTCTAAGGTTGTCGGCATCTTTCCCAGAAGACATGTTATGCTGCATAATTATTACAGATAGTTGTAGTATTATATAAGGGATACTGTGAGATCAGACTTTTATTTTGTTGTAACTCAACCATGCTCAGCTGCTGCTCTTTGCTTTGGTAGCCGAAGTGTAAACTTTTCTGAATAGAATAAAGTTCATTCTCATCCAAGAGTGGTTCTGATGAAAGGTTGGGAGCCTCGATTTGCAACTCATCCTTGATGATGAAATTACTGCTGTGAATGAGGTGGGAGTCATTTGAGAAGACCAGCAGCTTCCATTAGCGCTGCGTCGGCCATGTTAACCAAGACATGCTGTCAAGAGTTTCATTTTTAAAGACGGAGTCATCGGTTTAATACGCAAAACAAACATCCTTTAAATAACTGTCTGCCTGACCAGTCATTGTGCTCTCTGACATGTGGGAGGATAAAAAGTTAATCACTGTTATACATAAAGCTCTGAAGAGTGATGACAGTTGTGCAGCTAAATGTATACTATCACAAGTCGCTTCTCATAAATCACTTTACTCAAATGAGACGTAATAAGAATTGTAGAGGTGTAGAGGTCTGTGCTGATGAACATGTCAACAGTATGTTGTGCTTTTTTTGCAATGTCATTGGCTGTGACATGGACATACAGAAACAGGGTTTCTGTAGAAATTAACAGGTTCTTACCTGAAGCTAATGAGCATCCAGCAAGAAACAACGTTGCAGAAAGATAGAGCGAAAGAAGAAAACACAATCAGATTGAAATGTGCATAGACTGGTACGATAGTATACAATCAATGAGGAAACAAGAAACACATTCTATTGTTTCTGCCTTTTCACCAGGTGAATGCAGATGACAGTGCTTTTATAGTCTCCCTCATGCACATGTTTTTTTCACAAGACCAACAAATAAAGAGATGCAGGTAATTGTACAGGCAGATAACATCTCTATAACCATGGGGCCATATAACCTACGGAGTCACCACTGTGCCCTTCGTCACCATGCTGAGAAAAGCAGGCGACGTTTCCAGATGAAAATTGCCTGTAAATCAGTGTAAATTGTGTATATAGAGCCACATGAAGCTGAAATATAAAGGTACACACAGCACACTGTGCAAAATGCTGGATTTTTCTGTTAACAGAACAGTACAGGGTTGGACACTGTGTGCATCAACAATTACAGAGAAGCCATCCCGTTTAATTGTAACAGGATATGTATGTATGTATGTACTTTGTGTGTGTGCATAAAACATGTGCATCCAAGTAGCAGGACTCTGCACTGTATACAAACTGTCATATGTGCATGACGAACATACATGTATGAGCATATGAATATACTGCATATATGTACATTTTAATTGGTGATGACATATTAATCTGTGTATGTTTGCTGTATATACTTGGTCGTCAACATGCAAATACATTTATTTAAAGCTTATTTTATTCAACCTGTAACAACAGCAGTAAAACAAAACACTAACAGTAATGGAGAGAAACTGAAACAGTTTCAGTATGTTTTTGATTAAAAAAAAAAGCTTCAGGATCTACAGCAGCAACCAAACCATTCTTAGTTTTTGCGTGTGTGATATTTGTTGTCTGTACCTTCCACATGCTGGCCTCTTTTCCATACACAACAGCCATGTTGTTGACTTTGTTCTGCTGGATGCTCCTCTTCTCTGTCTCATTCAGCTCCTCCGAAACGAAGCCCATGAATGAGTTGTCTGGTGTGTGAGCTGAATGTGAGTGTGTGTGAGAGAAAGGAAAAGACAGGATAGTAGTAAAGGGAGCATCAAAAAAAGAGGGGTTAGGGGAGGGGGGAGAAAGAGAGTTTCACAGTGAGTGAGAGACAGAGAAGACAGAAAAAGAGCACTACATCCATGTTTGCCTCTGTGATTATTGACTCCCTAAGTATTTATGTCATAAAGCCAGCTGCTGTCGAGCTCGAGTCCCCTCACTAGGACAAGTTATACAAACACAAATTTTAAGTACTCGCTCTCAATTCAAGTGTTTTACTTAATAAAAAAACAAGACTGGATATATTCATGGTTTCTTTTTGTTTCTATTTCTGCTTTTTACTCTTGGAAAATAACTTTTTTGAATCCATCTATTTACTGTACCATCACAGTTACAGCCATTTTATTGGTCATTAGAGTACACTCGCACGATGGAGCCTGCTCACTCACACATATGAAGCTGATAAAGGCTGAGTCAGTCACTTGGTGTGAAACAGTTAGCCACACATTCTGCCTTTGAGAACCAGCTATAGCAGAATGGGCACAACACTGTTAAGAGCAGAACGTGAGAGCAGCGGAGAGTTAAGTGCAAACGCTGTGCAGAATGAAACAGAAAAAGAAAAGCAAACGAGAGAAGGAACAGATTCAGCTTGAAGGGATATGATTAACTGCGGTGTTGCTGCAAATAGCTGCATTAAACACATTACGTCAAATGAATGTGAACACGCAGCCAGACCTGTCAAAGAAAGTCATATAAAAACAATGAACAAACATGTTTTTTTTATCATCACAGTGAGAAGGACTGTCAACACTGATGACAGATGTTGTGTGTGGGTGACAATTCAGAGCATTCACTTGTTTTGAAGTAGTATAGTGGAAACAAACAAAACTCAATATATTTTATGATTTACACATTTGAATTAAACAAAATTAGAATACTGATGATGTTTATGATATCAGGATATCAGGATGCAAACACATTCAATTAAAGGTCCCGTGTGTAAGACTCAGGTGAAAGGGAACTATTGGCAGAAATTTAATGTAGAATAATCCTCATGATGTTTTCACTAGTTTGTTTCTTCTAAATTGTAAGAATTGTAGTTTTCTTTACCCCAGAAAAGGCCCTTTATATTTAAATACTTTATATTTACATCCAGGGGGTCCTCTCTACGGTGGCCGCCATGTTTTTTACATTAGTCCAGACTGGACAAACTAAACACCTTTTTTTATGACAACTGAAGCTGCCACAGGTTCTTTTTCATGTTTTGAAGAAGAGGGTGAGGTGAGGGGTGTTCAGCTGCAACATGCAAATTCAACACTAGATATCATAAAATTCTACACACTGTACCTTTAAGATTAAAAAAAAAAATTCCAGGAGGGAAATGTTTTCTTACGGAACATAGTCATGTACTGCCTGGCGTTCAGGTTCCAGTAACCCCAGTTGGTCCTGTAGCCGTGCAGGGTTGCATACTCCTCATGATTGTACGCTGGCTCCGTCCCAAAGGTGTCAATCACTCGGATATGACATCTGTAAAGACAGGACAAATCCTTTATAGCTAAATGGTTGTGTTGAAGCCGCTGTGCAAAAAAATACAAGGAACAATTTGTCACAAACCATATTCAACATTCATAGAAAGTAAAAAAACACCATAACAGTATATATATATATATATATATATACACATATATATATATAATATACATATTATATATATAACTAACTACTATGTATTGATAACACTATAATTTAGAAAGTCCTCCTGAGTTTAAAATGCATTGATGAGCATTAAGCACAATACCACAAATAAAAGTACACACAAAGAAGCAAAAAAAAATCACAGCGTGGGAGGTTTGACATTAAGATGACAAGAAAAGGACAAAAGAAATCATTGAGGTTCACAGGCTGGAGGAGTGATAGAGCCCTGATATGTTTTACAGCTGAATGATGAGTAGAGGTGCTGCACTGGAGCTGCGCATAAACATACATCATACACGTGTGCATATGTTCTCTGGCACGCACACACACAAGTGGACTTTTCACTCTTATTTATCCCTCAGACGGGCCACACTGAGCACACTCACTGGTTCAGAATTTGTGTGTGTGTATGTGTGTGTGTGAAAGAAAAAAATAATCCACTACATTCAGAGTGTCTAAAGAACACTTAAAGGCTCTTGCCTCTGAATACTTAATTGAAAAGCTGCACATAAACAGTTTCCTGGCCTTGAGTCTGCACACAGGCAACTTTTTTTAATATTCTCATATATCCTTATATATTATATATCCTTATATATTATATATCCTTTTACTTCAGCCACCATCCATTTTTTTGCTGTTGTTGAGTTGTTGCTTTCAAATAAATGCAGGAATGAAACTTAACCAGTTCTTGTCACAGCAACTTTTACAGACCTCTGGCGTTAGATGCTCTGTGGAGGACAGATGTCCCAGATATGAACCCCAGTGGGACAAAGTTTGGGTTAAGATATGCTTAATCTTCAGAAACCCCAAGCAGCAGCAACTTTATTACAGTTTAACAATATCTAACACCGAGGAAGCTTTACTCTGACTCTACTTCTACGGTTTGTCCATTGACAGTAATTTGTGGTATTTTCATATGTGTCGCAGTGTTTGGATTCTGGAAGACGGTGGCCTCTAACCTGCAAAAACTTTGGTTGCCAAGCGTTGGAAACCTTTCAACTCCCTCTTCTTGAGCTTGAATGCTGACATTCCTGGACATTGTATACTTGGAGTTGTTGACTGCTTGAGTCCATAAATCAATTATTGAGGCTTGGTAATTCCTTTTTTTATGAAGCTTAAGGACCTTTATACAATAATATTTTGTAGGAGTTGGTGGCCTGAATCCCGGGGGATGGGGTGTATGAGGTGTGTCTGTGTTTATATATATATAAAATATACAAATATAAAAAGTCTAATATTTCAAACATTTTGTGTATGTGTATCTTTTCGTATTTTCATTTGTCAATAAATACAAAAAGATGATTGTAACAAAAAGATGATTGTAACATTTAAAAACAGACTGAATTACATAATATAATTTTATTTCTGCCATTCTGTTTAATGGTCTGTTGAAGCAGCTCGCAGTGGAGAAATTGGGGGAAATCTATGATGGATTTCTTCCCTTTACTTGTCGAACACTAGTGTAAACACCCTTCGATTCTGATAAGCTGACAGCTATAAGCAAAAGTCCTTCATTCCTTCCCTTCATTGTAGCTCTGCTGGAAAAGCTTGGATAAGATGCCATGTTTTCTACAACCAGGCACTTGTCCCCTTGAATGAGCAAGGTAATCTGAACTGTGCTCAAGTGTTTTAAACAGAAACCTTCCACCCTGTAAAATCTGGAGTTCCTTATTTAGACACTCAGCAACAATCGCAGGCTCTCTATCCTTTATTTCTGAGAACAGCATTTAGCTGCAGACAACTGCCGCAAATAAAAACACAGACTTTCAGTGCTTGTTTTCATGGTCGTATATTTTCAGGAGTTTTAATACAGAAAAAAAGGTGAGGGCATTCCAGTCTTATTCAAGACAAGGTGACACACTCGTTGTTTGAAACTGCTGTTGATATTTCTGTCATTGAGTGCAGCTTGCAGGAGACGAGCCTTTAAATTGATAGAGCTTGGATATAAAAACAGGCTTATCTGCAGGAGGGAGTCAGAAAAACATGCACTTATCTTTGTAGCTTTGTTTAGAGGATGAAACTGTATAGTAAATGTCGTGTGTCTGTTTGTAAAGGCATTATTAAAAACAAATGTTAGTGTCCCTTGTCTACCGTCTCCCCTCGTCCTCTCTCCCTCTAACCTTTCGCTGGCTTTGAAACGGTGAAAATGTTTCTGCCCACAGATAAGAGGTCCCACAGGGAGGAGGGGGAAAGAAAAAGTGGAAGAAGAGGGGATAAGCGGAGGAGTAGCTGAGCTGAATATCTATCGGGAGATCAGAGTATGGGGCTAATCTGGGTTAAACGGCTGCTTGAGGCTCAACAGTCCGCCGAGGTGAGGGGGATATGACAGGGTGGTGCTTTGTCACTAACAGCTTTTGCCTTTGTGGGGAGTTAGAGGAACCTGGATTCTACTGGACAGAAGACAATTTGAATTTAAAATGTGGATGCACACATGATGGTTATATGCATTTAATCAGGATTTATCAGACTTATATTTTATGCAACAGCAGACAAATGTTAAGGGAACATGCTTTCCAATGATTCTGATACCAAATAAATCTCTAATGTTGCTGCTTTCAACAAAGACTAGAGTAGCGTCCATTCTAAAAACATTTGCTTGGCCTATGGTGATGCTGGTTGGCGAACTTGATCTGTTTTAAATGAGCCTCGGTGAACACATGCCAGACTTGGCTCGACTCACAAAACCCAGACCTGGTCGATCAGTTTTTGTCACCGTTCATGAACGCGCCTTTTTGTCATCAATGACATTATTATAATAGGACTAAACCCAGCACCTGCTACAACAGAGTAATGTTTGCCTGTTTATTCATAAAGTATGAATACCGAATGTTTGGTCGACTGGTAACACACCTGCTAATTTGAAGGAGATGAAAGGTTTTCAGGATTTGAGCAAATTATAAAACAGTACATAGATACAGAGATTCCTTGCATGATAATAAGATGAGTATGCTATTGATGTGCTTCCATGTTGTTGACTATACTGTGAAATTAGGAAACACATGGAACTGCAGAGAAATCCTCTGCTCTGTGAGTGAGCTCTCAGAGAGTCTGAGATGCAACTTGTGCTGAGGGAACTAATCCCTCTAATTCACATAAACATTAGTTTAATTAACAATACAAAGAATAAAGCATATGAGTGGAAGCTGCGACAGCATTGACATGAGCCTGAAGCAGCAGACTAAGTGTGAAGTGTCAAGTTATACAGTAACCACCACACTGTATGAATATGACTGGATGTTAATAGTCAGGCAGCTAAATAATAATCAAGCTATTGTAGATTATCTATGAAACAGAATCATAGACTGTACATAAAGACAGAAAACAACTTAGACGTCTGATCTTCCTTCTTCTTAAGTCAATTTCTCTTTCTATTTGGTGACAGCTTTACTTGCTGGGGTCAGCTACAACCTGCCAAACACACTTTCACACACAAAGGCTCCAATACAAACATTTTTAATCAGGCTCAATGCCTGATTAAAATGGCACACTTCAATTTTTCAAGCCTTTTGTTTTGATAACTCAGACTGTACTTCAGGTCAAGAAGTGGCCCTCGCAGTTTGCTTTCAGTGGTGCATACGTAATACACACATCAGTACAGCAGTCTTTACAAAGTAAAGAGGCAAAGCAGAAAAGTGAGATGTGAGATATTCTTTTACTGCCTGAGTGAAAGTATTGAGCTGAAGAGTTATCAGATAACTGTGTCAGTTTATTGCCAACCAGAAACCTCTTGCCCCTTTTCTCTGTCTCCCTATCTCAGGTTTGATCTGCTATTTTATAGGAAATAGCAGTTTCAGCCTTAAATAAATTGAACCATAATACTACAATATATACATAGGTATTTAATGTTATGCCTTCTTCCACATGACTTGATTTACACTTTAATTGATAAGAATTGGACATTTTAAAATACATTTTGATGTGTTATATTAATAATTCCTGCTTTATTTTAGTTGAAGAATATCATGGCACCAAAACCTGGACACACGTCAATACCCTGCTGATTACCAACTCATGTTACACACAAGCACTTCAGTGTGTTAAATACAATATATGTGCTCTTATAAAGTGCTGTTAAGGCTGAAGTATGAAGTTACAGATAAAGGTTAATTGTGCTACAGGCAGTCATTTGTTTGTGTTATCATCCTTTCCGTCAATGTGCAACCATATCTAATACTCCACCATTTATCATTTATCCTTCATTACTTACTTACTTGCTTGCTTACTCACTCCGCTGTACCCATTAGTCCTTCTTGGACATGGTAAAGCAGAACTACTTGAGCATGTTGTTGTTGTTAAGCTGTTGAAGTGGAAACTGTTAGTTTGGGTAAACTCTGAATGTTACGGGGTACAGAGATGGAAAGAAGCCAGAGAACATGCCTGCGATTACAGAAATTACTTATGTCAGAGCAGCTGGTAAAGTGTTGTCCAGGGGCCTAAAACTTGAGCCCCTGGTTGAGAGACAAAAGATGCGTGTCTGAAGTATGTGTTGAGAAACACCTTAGACTAATGAAACCCATTGAAAGTCATTATTCAACTCAGAAATATGGTAAACAAGCTGTTGGAGGTAGAGAATGCTTTCGTGTGTGATTTCCAACTATAGCTGCTTTCCAACTTGAACTGTACTCCAGAGAAGTGGCTGTAGAACAAATGGGAGAGTCTCTGGAGTTTCTCCAGCACAGCCCCCAAGTAAAAGAGAAAAAAAGAACTGGTGTTGATGTGCTGAAAAAAAACCACATGATCTCAGCAGCGGACTTAATATGTTAATACACTGCGTCCTGCCTCTGCATGCTGCGCCACCCCTCACCTCAGATTTATATGTTGTTGTGAAAACAGCTGAGTGGAGAATCTCCTGATGCAGAGTTCATGGGTGACAGGGAACATCTGGAGAAAGTCTGGACCCAATTTTGTGGAAATTTTCTGGAGTTCAACTCGGTTTATTAAGGACTACAAAATTGCTCTTATGGACTTTCGGAACTCTTTGTTTACACTTTGGACTTACGCAGTTGGTTACCTTGTGTCCTTTGCCTGTTTTACTTTCCATTTTGTTCTCGTTTACCTCTCTTGTGCTGTGTTGTGTTTGTTTGCTGCCTTGTGTCCAATTATCCGTACCTCTCTTGTGTGTTTTGGTCTCTGTGCTCCCTGTCCTCGTCTGTTCGTCTTCTCTGTTTTTGTTGTGCGCCAGTTTGTTTCAGTCAGTCTAGCCTCGCACTACTCCTCTGATGTAAGTCTAGTGATTCAATTCTACTCCCCCAGTGTTTCCCTTGTGTTTTCCTCTTTGATCATTTGGACTTTGTCTGCCTGCTTGCCCTCCAACCTGCCAACCAGAGACCATAAGCCTGTCAAAGGAATTAAATACTCTTTGCTGCACCTACATGCCTTTGTCCTATGCCTGCATTTAAGCCCTGTAAACTAGATAAATCAAAGAGAGATCATTCTTAAGAATAAAAATTGATTTTCAAAACAACTCAGCATGGAGAGGAAGCTACACCAATTTATTACAGTAACTATGTTGTAGGGAATCATTATCTCACCGTCGAGCAGTGAATGGGAGATTGAGCAAAAAGACAAATCCAACATAATCAAAACCAACAAGCAGCTACTGTGAGCTCCCATGAAACTCGCTCTTTTGCTTAAGCTAAATTGATGAGAGTTAGCAATATGTCCCCAAAGAGTCAGCAGGCTCCAGGGAAGTACAGGCGCCCTACATCATCCTCTGTCTTAGTGAGGAGGGTTTTTTATTTGTTTTTAAGGATTCCCCTGATATCTTCTCCAATCTGCCTCGAGCAGAGCAGTAAATTTACCATGCAGAGAAAATCAATATGCTAGTCCTATTATAAGATGAGTGGGTGTGATTTAAGACTGTCTCTTATCGGCTATCAGCATCTTTAACGGCAGCACTGCACTGCTACACACACACACACACACACACGACAAAAAGGACAACACCATGTTGTCCAGGCATAATAAATGAATGTGGTTGTTAGTGGGAGCATAAACCAAAAGTAATTAACGAGAGCTGAAGGGCCCCAAAGCTCAGAGCAGTTGATTAATGATTCCTTTCAGTGCACACGGCTCAACAAGACTGGTGTAACCTAACGAGATGAGACACAGAAGGAGAGGAGGGGGTGAACAGGTATGTCATTTACCTGTCTACCTGCACTAGTGCCGACAATGTTCACCTTATTTGTCAATCACACACCTTTGCGGCTGTATCATTAGATTACACATTTACACGCTGCTTACTTCAATGTTACATTCGTGCACTGGTATTTTTTACTTCCTCCGGGTCATTAAAACTGGTAAAACACAGCTAGTTTCTCACTGCTCGTTTCTATTACTTTATTGTGCTGATCATAGATAGAACATACAAATGGATGACCTGACAGCTCCCCAAAAGTGGAGTTAAATCATCTTGATCCATTCCTCTATGTAAGTAGATGGGACATGGAAAAAGTACAAATATATTTTTCTCAATGAGAGTGTTTCATTTAGGTAGCTCTTATCCCACTTTGGTGCTATAAATATCGGGTGAAGCGTCATGTTTTACAGTTGCGACTGACTTGCGAATGATGAAGACAGCCCAAGATGGTGGCAACAGTATCTGAGATAATTCATGTAATATAGGAGGAAGGGGCTGTTTGCTCCACTGACGTTATCAGATGGAGACATTTCATGACAAAAACCCTTTACCTGGTTGAAGGATATAGTTAGAATGTTGTAAGATTACAAAAATGTTTGACTAGAAACAGTAAGGATGTTTTCAAATGCAATTTTTTTAGCATCTGGCCATACGGGCATCGGGCACTAATGAAAACTCGGGATTGTGGAATGGTTGAGTTAGCATTAATGGAAAGGCATGGTTGTGTGGTAGGGAAGTACTGGAGAGAAAGTAGATTTTTCACTCTACAGGAGATCAGTACAAATTAATGGTGTATGCTATATATCATACATCTGACTGTATATTGGAGTGCGTAGTGTGTTAACAAATCTCCTCCTGAGCTCTCGAGTCCACAAATAATTGAATTGAAAGCATTCCTCTCCATAAATTTGAAAATCACTGAGGTGCATCCTCTCGTGAAAGTGAGAATAGATGTTCCTTGTTCCACCTGTGTTGCAGAAAAACTCAGATAATACCCTCACTGCAAGCTCCTGGGCAAACCAAAAGAGACCGTCTCTTACAAACACTAGAAGTCACATCCTGTTAGGGAAAGCAGAAATCAAGTTCCACGCAGTAATGACGGTGCTGGGAGCTGCTGACCTCAGCAAGCAATTAGGTGCAGTCTGCAGGCTGACTGGCATCTCGTCTGGGGAAATTGTGGGATTAGGTGTGTGTGTGTGTGTGTGTGTGTGTGGGGGAGAGAGTGTGAGAACTTGTGAGAAAGAGGGAGACAGCAAAACAGGTTGTGTGCTGTGAAAATAGCTCCCTGACCGACCCGTAATGCATTTCTCTTGCTCATAATTGGATTTTAAAAATACATGGAGGAGCCCTTTATATGTGGTGTCAGGTTGACTCCTGATGCCTTCCACTCCCTCTGTCTTGTGGTGTCTCTCTTTCTCGGTTAGCTCTATATTCTCCTTTGTTGCCATCTCCACACACGCACGCACGCACACGCACACGCACACACACACACACACACACACACTCTGTCATCTCCTCAGTCTTTCCTCTTGCCGTTTCACATTCATTCAGCCTCCTACTTGGACATGCCCTGTTCTCTTTTATCTTTTATTGTGGCTTTTTGCTTGGAGCTAGAACAAGGAAAGCAAAATGTCAATTGCTGCCATCACAGACAGGGGGTAGATGAAGATGTCAATTTATTGGACCAAGAGAGATGAGAGTTGGACGAAGGAGGTGGCAACATGCTGTTTTTAGGTGGTTGGAGCAGACAAGGCTCAAGGTGGACTTTCAATCTCAGGGTGTTTTCATATTAGGTACGATTGGCTCATACCCAGAGCACAACATGCACCTTGACTCACCATTAGTAAAGTTGCTCTTAACTAAGAACACACTGGTTGGTTTGTGACCTGTCATGTCGCAACAACTACCCAACATTTGTTCATTTTGTTTCTCTCAGGTAGAAAAGAAAAGAAAATCTAATGTACACTCCTACATGTAAATACCGTAGACTGTAAAAAAATATGGACGACACATCTCCACTTCCTCCAATTATCAAGAAATTAAGGCAAAATACGAAGGATACAAACACTAGGGTCCTACATCGATTGCTTCATTTAGAGCCAAAGTCTGCACAGTAGCTAGCGAGGGATGGAGGCGCAGTAGCGAGGTCACACTGATACACACGCTTGACAAATCGTACATCTCAGCTGTCTATCATGACTTTTCACTAAGTTTTTATAGCATATAATATCTAATTAAAATCAACTTAAACTTAAAATAATTATTTTATAGTCTTTGGTAAACACTCTTGATTTTTGTGTGTAGAGTGTACTGAGCATTTCAATTCTTCATTACACCAGAGATCCTGTCATGGCCATGTTAGAACAGGACAGCTGAATAGTTATCACATCATACTCAGTCCGCTTATGATTTTTGGTTCATTCATTTTTGTGGCTGATGTGATGTGTCACCTTTTCAAGCAGAGCAGTTTGTTGATTCCACTTATCAAAAGAACTAGACAATGAGATCAAGTGTACTCAGGTCCCAGGGGAGAAAACTCTTTTATTTGTTTTTCCAGTAACAGCATGGAGGACCTCTGAGGATAATGTGGGCTCATATTGCTGTAGTGCACTGTGCTACTTTAAATTCATTTTATTGGATCATTTTGTGTGGTTCCTGCAGTCTCATGACTGTCATGGCCTAGTTCTTCCATCTTTCTAGCAATGCCAAAAGCCATTAAGCACACTTTTGTAACAGCAAGAAAAAAAAGTTAAAGACATTTCCAAGCCTGTTTCTATTTCAACATCTCACTAATCTTTCTTCTTTCTCTTATTTTTCCTGACTCCTCTGCTTTCTGTGTTTAACTACCTCCCTCCTGTTGAGAATCTGAGTGCATTCAGACAACAGCTATAATGAGATAGTGTGTTTGTGTGTTTGTGTGTGTGTGTGTGTGTGTGTGTGTGTTTAGTAGACGTGACTGGTACATGTGTGACAATGTTTAGAGACCTCAAGTTGTCAATATCATATATGCTTCTAACCTTGCACTACATGTAATACTCATCTTATTCTTGCTGTGAGGAGTAATGCTGGATGACAGGTGGTGCAGTGCCAGTTTGTGTGTGTGTGTGTGTGTGTGTGTGTGTGTGTGTGTGTGTGAGTTGTTCCATTATATCACACCGTTCAAAATCACATGCGTTTGACATATTCTTACGGTCATTTAGCTGGATGCAGATCAGTGGAGGGAGAGAGAGTGTGTGTTAGTTTGTGTGTACATGAGAGAGAGGGGTGTGAGTGTGACAGGCTGAGTGAGTTACACCCAGACATCTCGGCAGAGACGCGAACACCTTATTACCAGCAATAATTAATCCATGAGCACAGCCAATAAACCTCCCTCTCAGCCAGGAAAATTGCTGACATACACACATCTATAGACACGCAACTGGCACACACAAAATATCTACGTGACTTAAGAAGCACACACACTGGGTGGTGCTGTGTAAGTGTACTCAGATTGCGAGCACAAGTTGTGCAGCACCAACTTGTCCTGCACATTCACGTTAGTAGACGTGGCCCTTTGTGGTTTAATCATTGGGTTTCCAGCCTTCAGAAACAAGTCTTCATGACAGAAACCAGCCACGAGCACAAATCATAGAACATATATGAAGGGCTGTCAAAAAATGAAATACAACAACAACAACAACGGAGAAGAGGCCAAAAAGAATAACAGCAACCAACAGCTTTGTCTACAAAGCACAGTGTGGGAGGTTTGACAGGTGAATGCTTAGTAGAACTGCAGTTAAGCACAACTGAAGCTTTGAAATTGACTTTCACAACACACACACACAACTATATGCTGCAAAAGCAACACACAGTGAGAACATGGATATACACTCATATTCTCTCTTTCATACACACACACACACACACACTAACTTGTGTTTCCTGAGCGAGAGGCCCATGTGTTGCCTCATCTGCTGCAGGCCGTGGTAGTCAGTGTAGATGAGGTCAAAGGGCAGAGGGCCAGTGAGTGGGCAACTGCCTCTGCCTGGAGGCACTCCGAGAAACCTGCAACACACACACAAGTACATCAGTTTAGACAAGCAGAAGAACATGACAGGAAAGAGCGAAGGTTCACCCTGAAAACAACTGCTGAGCTACTAAAGCTTCCAAGCATTCATTATTAACTCAGATAAAAACATTTTGGTTTTATTTAGAGAACAATATGGGAATGAGAGGGTTAACATACAGTAGTGTAAGCTGCAAGTCATATATATACATATATATATATATATATATGTGTGAAGAGCAGGTGTTGAGGGTTTTTCAGTTTTCTCAAATGTCCCAGACATTGAGTTGGTTTCTACCAGTAACCAAGGCACATAATATTAGAAACAAATCTTGGTCCTCTGGCTGCACTTGGAATGCAGTTTGAAAGAATGAAATGCTGCTGTTTCTATCACTGCTCAAGTTCGGGAACTTTGGATTTGCATGTTGTTCTGAAAGGCCTGGGTTGCTTCTGTGTTCTTTTTGGCTGGTTGGTGTGGTCGCTATCCTGCACTGCACAACATTCCCACCCACATTAGCTGTTATTTGTGTTGAGGGCTAATTAACAAATGTTAGCCAATTAACATGCTAAACCAAGATAGTGAAAATGATAAAAAAAAAATATATATATATGTATATATATATATATATGTATATAAATGACTGCAGAATTACATCAGCAGAAGAACTGCGTGGTTAGCATCAGCAGTGATGGCTGACAAAGAGGACCAGCTTCAGAGAGTGAACTTCATCAGCAGAAAACTGTTTGACTGACAGCTGATCTGTGAGAGGTGCAGCTTTGGAAAGACAACACAGCTGAAAGATCCTCTCAGTAAAGATAGAAATAAAGGCTCGTAGAAATCAAAACCCCTGAACCTGGAGCTGAAACACAACAATATAAGTGTTTTGTAAGAAAATGTACCATAGTTGGCACATTAGAAACTATAACGTAAACTCAGTGGATACCTCTGCTATGGTCTAACAGTCCCCTTAAATGCAATTGAGCCAAACCAAATTGCACACATTCATAAATATCAGTCCCCTGAATAAGCCAGGTTTAAGAAAATATCTTTTCAGGACATTGCCCTCAAAAAAGTTGCATGAGTGCAATGACAAAGTTACTGAACAAGTTAATGTGAAATAAAGAAATGGCCATTTGCTGTTTACGTCCTCGCTTGCCTAGAGTTTCTCATATTAAAGTTAAAAATCTATTTCCCTGGAGAGTCTAACACTTAAATGGTGTTTTTGACTAAAAGTTAAATTAAAAAGTGTGTTTGTTGATCAGATAGCATCGGGTGGGCAATGCAGAGTTCAATCAAAGTCAAGCCACAGGGCAGCGAGGAGGCCTCTGGCAGAAAAATAATTCAAACAAACAGGATGAAAAGAGCTGAATTTGAAATGACCTGGCTGCATCGTAGCTTACAGCAGCAACAACAGATGGTTGATGGATGAGATGAGAGAAAATAGAAAGAGATACAGTTATATCCAATGTGTTGAGTGTGTGTGTGTGTGAGAGAGACAAAGGCTTGCATGTGTATGATCTATACATGCTGCGTTGTAAGATCTGCCACACACACACACAAACATCATTTGTAAGTGTGGTGTACTGTCTAGTTACACATCCTTGTTTGACTCAGTTTCAACTTCAATTTATTGACTGAGGGCTTTCTTCTGATACTGTGCCCACAGACCTGCTATTGGATATCTGACCTGTGAGTGGTCTGCTCGCTCTTATTCCTGTGACAGATGAGGCCAAAGGCTAATGGAGACTGTAATGCAATTCGTACCCCCAGTGAATTTCATTTTGCTATGCTAGTTTTACAATGGAGTCTTTTTGGCTGCACTGCTTACCCAAAGGTTACCCAGCTTCTAACAACCATCAGACAGCAGTGGGAACACACACATGAAAGAGTTTGGTGATGAAAGTGAAAAATGAAAAAGGTGCTATAGTGTAAAACCAGCAACTGCAGCATGAGGCGTCTATGTGGGGCAACGTTTAGCACTTGATCAGCAGTAATCTTATTACCTCCCAAAATGAGGTAATACTTAAGTTTACGTTTATTTGTTTTTTAACAAATTATTATTATTTTTAACTACTAAACCCATTTCCATGATATCTTGTATAGCAATGAAGCAAGACCTAAGAAAGAGGCTTTTTGGTATGGATCTGGATTAGGGGGTGGATCCTGGATTAATTTTTTTGCATTTTTCAACATTGCTAGATTTTCAACATTTTCCTTGAATTCTCAGAGAAGAATTCATCTTTATGGATACAATCATGCATACATTTATGCGTGTACGGGATTTATGAGTGTTTGGGGTTTGGTGGAGCAATGCACTCTACGTAGTGCCAGTCTATAGTGTTTTCTTTTGGTGTCTAAATGTCAGGTGACTTAAAAATTACTCTGTCTGCCACTGAATTATAGCAAATGTAGTGTGAAGTAGCAGAACATGTTTTATGTAATTTTTACATAAGTGTGTTCAGTGGATTTGGAAATATAATAATTTGTCTTGTAGTATTGTAGAGGCTAGCCACCGACTGCGGTTTGAAGCCCTGTAACATAATATGGAATTGCTTGATGGGATCTCAAGTGAGCACTTTGCTTGCAGGAATGTTGCCTCTCATTGCTCTTATTTCCATTAATGATACGACGTCTGCCTCCATCCTTACAGATAAAGGAGAGAACCTCTTACTTAACTCCATTCAATGAGAACAAAACACATTTCAGGGGATGTGAAATAATAGCAAGCTTTCTTCAGAGCTGTTATAGAACTTTTACATAAAAACATGCATTAATCCAAAGCTCAACACAGCTACACAGAGGAAGCCAAAAAAAGTTAGAGAGAGAGAGAAGAGGGATGGAAGCTACCTGCTTCAAACTCATTCATTTTATAATGTTAATTAACTCTTTTCTTACAAACCTCTGGACAAACCACTTACACATGTGCTTACTAGACCTAACCATGAAGATTTAGCAATGTATCCTATTTCATGGCATGACTCAGATTATTAACAAAGCTAGAGAGAGAGACAATTTAGCTCTAGCCATGCATGTTGTCGAATATATTTAGTGAATGTTTTACTGTACAAGTAAAAATTAAATATCCTTTGGTATTATACCATGGTAGGTCATAGTTCACTATATTTTAAAATGACATTTTGTAGGACAACTATTTGATTCAAAAGTTTAAATGCTAAAATATCTTAAATGTCCACAAAGTGAATTAGTACAATAGTAGTGAACATACAAATCAAACTCTGTCCTAATAGAGGTACGTACTTAGCAAAAAGTCAAAACGATTTTTGGGTTGTTTTACATCAATGACGGTTTGTGTATGTGGACGCTATGTTTACAGTTAGCACATTGCTGGTGTATAGTAAGGAGATATTGTTGACAAGATAATACATGTTGTTAAATTGTAGTACCATCTCTGGTTAGTCTTAGAGGAAAGACATAACATCTATAATCCATTTTAGTTACAGTGGTGGAGCTCAGTCAGTCCTTCTGTTTTCCTGCATCAGTCTTACCGTCTGTTTCTCTGTCAAAGCAGAGAGAAGGGGGACAATGAGACCAGTGAGAAAGGGTTTGGATTATTGTAATAATGCTAACTGAGATTCAGAAAGAAATATAAATATATTGTAATGTACCAACAGCTTAGAAAAGAATAAAGAATAAAATCAGATGCTTAGGTACATTTTTAATCAGCAATACCAATTTAACCTACCAGCAAACCTGTTTGTTTCTTCCTGAAAGAGTCTAATGTACCATTTGTTAAGGAAAACCGAAGGTCATTTTTTTCTGAATGATACGCATTGAATACTCAACCTCTCAAAGGGAGGTTTTTTTTTAACAAAGCCTAACTCGACAAGTTGTCCATTATATTTGCCCTTGGATAGAGGTTGGTACAGAATGAACATCGTGTAAAGGAAAACTCAAACAATCAAAAACTATTAATAGTAATAATCCAAAGGTGGGTATGAAATGTTGTTTGTTCCATACGTGATCTGTAACTTTCCTCTGCTGCTGAACGTGGCTCATATTTGGGAGCAGGTGGTGTTGATGGTCACCTGCTGAGACAAACATTTGTAGTACGCCCTGTGAGCAGCGCTACTGAACACTACTCAGTGACTTGTATTGGACAGTGACACAATGAGCAAGCTAGTTAGCATGTTAACTTTGGTATAAGCTACCAAGTTATGGAAAACATTGGGTTTGCTCTCCACTACAAGACACAGCTTGATAAGTGAAGGACTTTGGATGCCAAGCGTTTCTTTTAGACTGGTTAGTAAACACCTGTTAAAGCCAATGTTGTACAAACTTATACACAGGGACAACAAACACAAAGTCAGATTTATTACTGTGATCCAAAATTCCATGACTAACAAAACTCAAGGATATCACTTAAATCTAAATAACTGTTAATTAATATAAGCCTTTGGACCCTTCTAGACCTAAAGGCCAAACATAATCAGCGTTTTAAATGTTATATTCAATCTCTTTTTAATAACCACTCTCCCAATTAAAATGTTCTAATAATTCTCCTTTATCACCCGCGAAGAATAAGCATTACAGCTAATGGATGGATGGAGAATTAGTCTCCTCTAATTCTAATTGTAATTTTCTCCCACCTTATCTTCAGAAATTATACTGATGCTGTTCCAAAAAATAGATTAAATCATTCACCCATCCATTATCCAATCATCCTTTTTAGGGTCCTGGAGCAGCTGAACAAATCCCAGCAGACACTGACCAAGATGATGGGTAGAATCTTGACAGATGAATTAACCTATCTCACCAGGTTTACTTTTTTTCTGTCAAGGGGTTGAAGCAACCCAGCAGGTTAGTGATTTCAGTCAGCACAAATGTTGAAGTGAAAAAATAGATGATTAATCAATAAAGAAAATGACAGGCCAATCAAAAATCATTTCTCTGATATTACAGAATTATATTATAGAGTTCACACCTAACATGCAGCAGTTTTGGTGTTTTAAGAGGTGAAGAAGAATTTTGCAGTCTTGCTAGTTTACTTACTAGCCATAAAATCTGAATGAATTATGTTTATTAAAATTAAGGGTTAGTGCTCAGGGAATGAAATCAATATGAGAACCTTCATAGATAAATCTATCCAGGCATACAGCTACAACATTTAAGTATTTATATCTTTACATGTGTTGCTGCACTTTTCATGTGTGTGCTGTCTGTATATGCGTGGCCATGCGTTTGTGCATGTGTGTAATTGAAACTTTGCCAAATTTCAATCCCCTGGGTGCAGTCAGAGGTGGATGTGTGTGTCCCTCAGTGGCATATACACGCACAGTATGGCAGCCGTCCCAGACGCAATCCCAGTGCCATGCAATGCCACACAGGAGTCCAATTACCCAAGGTTCTCTTGACTCCTGGCTGGCATCCATCCACACATGCACACACATTTGTACTTCTATCTTAATGAGGACACTCATTGACATACTAGATAACCCTGGCCTCTTACCCTAACCTTAACTATCCAAACTAAATGCCTTAACCTTATAAAAACGTAATTGTAGCCCTAACAATACAAAAAACCCTCAAACAGCCTCTACGCTTAAAATGGTTCTCACAAAGACATAAGTACCAGAACACACACACACACACACACAGAGAAACAGTGTTCCTCATGCGTTTGTTGACGGTGTCACACAATCTGAAAGTGATGTGGCACGGTCCAGTGATCATATAACCTTTGAGCAGGGCAAAAACAGAACAAAAACTGGCCAAACAGGAAATATAAGGACATCTGAAGGACGTGGAAAAAAGCAGTTACTCCAGTGCAGTCATTAATCAAACTGAAGTGTTTTTGTTATTGTACTAGAAGGCAACTGGTGGGGGGTTGGTCTTAACCGTGATGCTCCGTCTGTGCTGACCTGCTTCCAAAGACCTGTTGTTGTTCAATTAAATTCATCAATGTTAGAAAACTGATGTAATGTAATGAACATCACTTCGATTTAATGAGTGACTTCTGCTTTATATTTGCCACAGAGTGATATAGAGAGAAATGAGAAGGTATTTATATTTATCATTATAAGCTATATGAACTCCAATGTTCATGAAAAAAACAGGGTACAGTTGAGATGACATTACCTCCCTTTATGTGTGATGTTATTAACATTCTCAGTTCTTATGTTAGAAATGAAAGAGTCAATCTACCTGTATACCTGTTGCTATTTTGTTTTGCCTGCCTCACTTATGTACCTTTTAGTCTCTGTTCAGGATCAATAAACCATCTCTGCACCATCATCAGCTCTGTCCCTGCTATTTTTGTTGGAACATTAGTTTGGTGATCTGTTTGCCAGTTGGGCTCTGAAATCTGGACTTCTGATTGGACCTTTGTAAAATGGACATTTGCTCTTGCACATTTAAAATTATAGTCAAGAATGTTTCTATTAAACCCTTTCTCCCTGCACCATGGTTTCAGCACTTGACTCTGATTCTTTTGCAAATCCGAACAACTCTGTTCAAGCACAGTATACAAACAATATGTTATCAAGGGAAATGTGTGTTTGCAATCGTGTGCATGTGTGTGTAAATGTTGCTGGTTATGCTATAAACGGGAGCTATTCCATTCAATCCATCTGACTGTATTGATCTCCTAAGGAGCAATTTAGCAGGGTGTTATTAGTCGCACAAAAGCACAGAGTGAAATAAAACACAGAGCGTTGCTTGTGGGGAACTAATGACTTTCATTTTTCCAATATGGATTGTGTGGTACCTATGTGTGTCATGATTCCTTCTCCTTGGTCTGCAGTCACTGTGAGTTGATCCATAGATTAATGCCATTAAAACTCTTTGTCTATTCCTAACACGTGTGTGTGTGTGTGTGTGTGTGTGTGTGTGTGTGTGTGTGTGTGTGTGTGTATGTGTAGCTGAAATAATCAAAACATTTTAACTGAAAAAGGAAATACTCTGTTACCAGGGCCTGCCCAAATCTTTTTGTGGCCCTAACAATGATTTGGGCACCACATATAATATTGATGTTTGATTGTTTGCCTTTTAAATACCCTCACATGAGTGTATTAAGTATTTATTGTGTTTTTTTGTTTATGTTCTATACTGTATATGTCCATTGGTTGTGTGATTGTTCTGCTTGCTGAACTACAAATTGTCCAACGGGACAATACAGATAACATACATACTAAGTAACACACACACACAGACAAAGACACACACACCACTGAGTTAACTTCCAGAATTTTACTGCTTGAATGTAGACTGCTCGTCCTAAAATGGGAGTAGTTTACTGCCTGCAGCTGCCTCCAGGATTCACACATAAGAGGATCAAGCTGCTGTTGCACAATTTTGTCATCATGTCACGCTGATAAACTTTAACCAAATTCAACTCAGTGACTTTAAAAGGCAGAAACATTTTGATGTTACCTTATGCAACACCAAGGCAACATTTTCCTGACCGTTTTTTCTGGTTTCATGCATGACCCTTCTTTGAAATCGTGTAAACACGTAAACTTTTCCCTCAAAGCTTTATGCTAAAATCTTGAAAACCAGTTGTGATGGAAATTACACGCACTTCTATTTCACACCATCTTTAATCTCTGAATGTGCTTTCTTGGCTTGACCACTCTCCTGTATGGAAATACAAGTGATTACCATATTGTTCTCTATATTAGTTTTCTTTTCTTGCAGAGTTAAGATTTAGAATCTTGCATGCATAATAGATGTGCAGATAAATCTATGCTGCCCAGGTAGCAAGACATCAAAACAAACATATTGTTGTTATGAGGTTGAAAATGTTGGACAAAATTGTTGTCTTGCTTTTGAAAACAATGGAAGAAGAAATGTGGTTGTCCTGGAAAGTCCATTGTTTTTATTTGTTTTGACTTGATTGAATAATTTAAAAAAAATGTAGAAAACAAATATGAGATTAAAATACAGTGCCAAGCATTGAATGTCAAAAATATTTGCATAATGTTGATGTGCAAAAGAGAGATCAACCTGTCAGAGCATTTTTTTTCTTTTTATAGAAGGAAACATGCTCAGACAAAAATTATTTACTGCAATACAAAGCTCAACCAGAAAGTATTTAGGAGCATTTTTGAGAAAGAGCGAAGATCCAGTAAAATAGCAAATATGAAGTGGAATAAGCCTCAGCAAAATCTAGAAATGATGTGGATCTGATGTCCATCCGTGTCTTTTGATAAGTTTTTTTTTTTTTTTTTTTTTTTTTTTTTAATAGCACAGTATACACACTCACTGTTTGAGCTGCTGCCTGCTACCCCTACACACTGCTGATCTGACAGACTGGCTGCTGATCCCGTCTCGCCTTCTGTCTGTCAGTCAGGGCAGCGGGGTGACTTCATCTGACAGCGCTGATTGAAATGCCCTTCAACTTTTGTGTCATGTAGACAAAGACACATACACACACAAATGCAATCACTCACAAACTACTGTCACAAACGACTCATCTGTTTTGTCAGTGTTGTCTAATGAAAATAACATTTTCACCTGTGACACACAGTGACACACACACACAGTGACACACACAGTGACACACACACACACACACACACACACACACACACACACACACACACACACACACACACACACACACATCGCTCAACACAACCTTTTACACAAGAGCACTCATATGCACTAAAACACACGTACATATATGGCAAAGCTTGAAGCAGCTGAAAGGCCACAGTTATCATCCAAGGCAGGGTGCACCACAAGGCAGCTGCAAGGTATCATTGATCATGGTATCTCTCATAGTAAGTGAGTGAGTGAGTGAGTAGAGAGAGAGAGAGAGCGAGAGAGAGCGAGAGAGAGAGAGATTAAAGAAGGAAGAGGAAAAAATTCAACACCCCTGTCAGAGATAATAAAATTCTCAGATGAAGAGCCACATTGGAGAGAGGGAGCATTAGAGATGCATGGGAAGACAGATAGAGATAGGGAAGATGTGGAAGCAAGGTGAAAGGAGAAGTAAGTCGTGGGCGGCTCATCAGAGAGAGAGAGGAAAAAAAGTGGGATCTAGCAAGAGGAGAGAAGAGGGGAGTGAAGAAGGAAGGAAGGAAGGAGGAGAAGGCAAAAAGAGATCAGGAAAAGTTGGATGGAAAGATTAAGAGATTCAGGAAGGGGGATATCAGTTTTCTGAGGAAACGCATGCATGTGTGTGGTGTGCATGTGTGTGTGTGATTTGTATGGTAAAAGACAGATGGGCAACTATACAATGAAGTGATAATAGGAACAGAAAATACACTTCTGTCACTTGCAAGGTCCGACTTTCTTATGTATGAAAAATTAATTTACAGATAAGCAACACACACACGCACACACACACACACACACACACACACACACACACACACACACACACACACACCATATGCATCCTGTGCTAATAAAGCCTGCTCCTGCTTGCTCCCCAGGCATCAGGTGGTCTGCTTTTTTCTCCTTCGTCAGCAACTCTTGATCTCATCGCACTAAATCAAGAAGAAAAGGAAGGAGGAAGTCGAGGGAACTAAAAATGCACACACGCATTGATGGAAACACACTTGAGACCACACACACACAACCACACATATGAAAATGCATATGGTTGGATTGGGGTGTGTAAACAGATACTTAGGCAGATGATCATTATGCTCTTGCACATGGTGCAGATCAGATAAATCCACTCTGCCACTGGCACTCAGGAAGGAATGAAACAGAGGCAGAGTAAGAGTGAAATGATACATCGGCCAGAGGCCTGTGGAGCGAACACATGCATGTTGATGTGCAGGAGCAAACACTTTCACTGGCAAATCATCTGGAGTCGAGTGGACCTGTGGAAGAGCCATCTCACATCCCAGTGCACACATATACACAGTTTTTAATCCATGTGTGTAGAGTCGACTTTCAAACCCACATTGGTGCTAAGGGAAAGACTCTTCTAGTGACAGTCAAACATAAAACAAATATTTCTTCAGGAGCTCGTCATTCGAAATTGATAATTAGGGAGTTATGTATTCACATCTAGAGCTGATGAAAGTCATGCAGAAGAATCAAACGTGTGACATACGAAGGCTCGGAAAGAGACAGTTGCACAGAAAATTTGAGACATTATCAGAAACACCAGCATCAGTCGTTGAAGGTAATCTAAAAAAAAAAATCTTTTGTTTTAAATTCAAGTGGTAAAACTAGTGTCATGGGAACTAGGGCTGCAGGATACATCTAAAGTGATATCAACATGTGCGATATATGTATCACACAAGACTGCTTGAACTGCGATAGATGGAGTTCCATGTGCCATGCATTCCAGTCTGCATGTCAATTTATTTGGCCAATCAGATGGAGCCCTACTGCTCTAGATAATAAATCCGATTCAGATCATTGACAGGCCTGTCCAGGGTTTCCTGCATAGAGAATTGCCAGCCGCCCACCCCTGCATCCCGACAAAATTCTACAGTGGAAACTACAAACTGATTATTATAATCAGTTGATTGAAAGAATAAAAGATAAAATAATTATGTAGTTTCTTTATTATAATCCCAGAACCTGAGGGACAGGTAAAGGGGCGCGCACACACACTGGTCTCTCCTTTTACTGAACAAAGATGGAAAGATTCTCAGAATCTGTCCTTCACAAAAAGTAAAAATGTAGAGGACATGTCATAGACCATCCTACATCCGCTGAAATCTCTCCATCAGACAAATGGAGCAGAAACACAATGTCGAAGGAGCTGTAAAGAGGCTGTACGAGCAGTGTCTGTCGGCCCTGATACTGTAGCCATCCACAGACAGAACTGCCAGTGCATTTTTTAACTGCCTTTCTTGAGTTCAGTTTTTTCCAAAATGTTCTGCACAAACCAGAGGTAGAGTGAAAGGGATTAGAGTGACGCGTACATAAAGGAAACGGCTACAGTAACCTGAAGATGGGGAGAAAAGTAAAATGCAAAGAAAAGACGGCAATCTATTTAGATTTAGTGAAACCAACACCTTTCTTTGCTCAACCTAATTTCAAGGCTGACTGCTCTAAGATGGCCCAATTTTCTCCCGGAGATAGCGCCGAGATGTCAGGTGTACTGACATCAGTTTTTTTTAGCCAGGCTTTGACAGCCCGTCGCTTTTTAAGCCATTAGGTAGAGATGACGGTGACAGCGTTATGGAGCCAAATGTTTTGGGTTCTTGCGTTAACTATTAACAACTCCAAGGACACCTTGTGAGGTGGAGACACGAAACCCAATTATGCTCGACTTGGCTTGAATTTCTTTTCAATGACAGTGGAGATAACAAAGGCTCTGATATATATCTAACAAGCACTGTCAAGCTTGCTACAGGAAAATGTGGATAATAAGAGCTTTCTGACCCCACTTGGTTTAAGTGTCATTTATCTTACTGACAGTTTCCAGATAAAGTTAAATCTTCTAATGGGCAGATAAAGAACAAAGAGTTGACAATAACTGGGTACAAATACAAAGCTATTATGCTAATGCTGAATGACTAATAGAAGTCAAAATAACATGGCCAGAACACTATCCACTGGATTGGATCGTCTATTTACTTCAAAGTTTTACAATGATGTAACTACTGATATGTTCTTTCAATATTTGACTGCATACTTTGCAAACATCAAAAGTGATGACTATGTGCTTGCTCTGCAGGTGCTCCACACTGATTCATCAGTAGTGGTCATGCAACACGGCACTGAGAACCAATTAAGAACCATTATGTGGTTCATGATCTTTCAAGCCACCCATTTGTCCTAACCCCAGAACGTTATTCATTCTTTCAGCTTCACCCTACATTATCTATGATGTAAGGTACTCCACTTCTATTGGTATCTCACTCGTCTGTATAACAAATGTGCCGATTGCATATGAAATACTAGCCCTGGTCAGATTGTTGGATAGAAGATAGGCGCGTACATTTTGAATACATTTAATGGGAGAGTATCAAAAATAAGCAGTTACAGCACAACCCCACCAACACAACGCTCTGCATTGTAAAGATTAAACAGTATGAAAATTAAATTTTTTTGTAAGCAAAATTACCATGGTTATCATTATCATCTTGGTTTTGATAAAACCATTCCATTCTGAAGTATCCACATCATGAATTGAGCTAAAACTTTAACTTGCCGATTTTCTTCATACAAGTTAGGCAGACAGGTTGGATCAAGTTTCACTGAGAAATGCAAAATATTGCAGCACACCAACAGACAGTACTAGGCTGAAACATCTCCAGAGGGCTGTACACCATGTTTCCATTGATGCAAAAAAACAAACAAACCCACATGTACATTATGCTGCATCTGCTTGTCTAGGAGACTGTTGCTAACAGTATTTACTGGGTGTTACAGCCAAAAGGTAAAAATGTATAAATAAGTGATGATTATTACAATAAAAGACATATCTCTTCTTAGTTTAATCTCAGTAAAGCTTGATAGTTCTTTCACTTTTTGTTCACCAACAACAGCCTGGTTTATAGATTGGGACAAGGCTGTAATGGGTCCAATAGACAGATCACATTGAAAAATGTCTTGTAAAGCCATATGTGTTTCTACATGAGATCCCATTTAATGCAACTTCTCCTCTCTGTTCTTTTCTTTATTCCCTTCTCTGCCCGCCTCGGGCAAATCCTCCTGAAAAATAAAAGCTCGGTGAAGGAAAGGAGGATGATGAATGGCTGATAGTGTCGGTTTTACTGGAGCTCGGCTCATCATGTCCCTAGGCCCTGACTCCTATTCAGAGCTGGAACTCTCCTCCCCTGCTTCCATCTCACAGTAAGAGGAGATTGAAAAGCCCTCAGTACCTGGATCTTGGATGAGGAAATACACACACTCCCATGCAACACGCACACACACAGACTTACTTCATCTCAGACACCTTTCTGTACCTGTCCGTCAAGCTTTTCTTTTCCTCTATTTTTGTTCACCCAGAGGCATCAGTTTGGACCCTGCAGCTGGTAGAGGCTGACCTCCCTTAGCTCCTTTTTCTAGTCTGACAACTGAAGATGGAAAATCTCCGCTTCTCTCTCAGTCACCAGACAAAGTGATTGAATGGGCCAAAATTACAAAGAGACTTGTTTCGCCGAAGAGATATAGACTCCGCTAAATTTTCATCAGACCATATTCATGCTTGTACTCAATTCACACGCCTTGTAACTTTTGATTCAACTTAGGTCCAGTTCAGACCTGGTATCAACCGATTTTTCACAGCAGGCTTTTACTATCATTGATTAAGAGTGATACACAGAACAGAAATTGAATGGAAGTGATCAGTATTCCCTGTGTTTACCTACTATGTCTTGTCAAAATGGCTGCTGTGACAAAGGACTATTAAAGGTTAGCAGTGACAGATAGCTGGGATCAGATGAACGTTTGGTGGCATCTGTGTGACAGTGTGTTGAAATAGCTGGGACCACTTTTCTTTGTGTCTCAAGAGACAGGAGGAATGACAGTTGATTTCAGAGTAAGGTGCCATTATCACAGGGGACAGACCGGGCTACGTTCACAGATGTATCACTGATACAGTTAAACATGGGAGCAGTAATGATCGCATATGTGATGGATAATTTTACATCTTTTTAACATCTGATTATTTTAAAAGCTTAACTTAAATTGATCTCAACTTCCTTCCACAATCTAGAAATTATGGCAAAAATATTTCAGATATTAACGTAGCCATTCTGCTCAGCTTGGAGCCAAAGTCTGCACAGTAGAAATCTTGGGATGGAGTGGCTCAGCTGTCAATCATGATTTTTATAATATCAATTGACTGATCAAAACCACACTTACTAGTAAAAGGAGCACATACATTATTAATGTAATAAGAACTACTTAAAACCATACTTGGGAAAAGAAGTTTCCTTTGACTTTTTGGTTTGGTCCATGTTCCATCTACTAACACTTTTGTGGTGCTGTTATGTCGTCCATCTTTATATTGAGACCATGTTTCCAACTATGACCAAGCTCTTCCTTATGTTATAAAACTGCCCTCATGTTTAAGGCCTGCAAACTCAACTATACAAGACTAAACGCACCCGCATACACAGACATACAGAATATTATGCTCAATCAGCTAAAGAAGCACGAGCAGCAGCTTGTCCTATTTATGTTTCTCAGACCCAGTTATGTCATGCAGACCAATTAGAGGTAATGCCATGCAGAGATATGAGTCAAAGCAACACCAATAACAAAAGATAGTCACCCTCTGGGCCACAACTGTTTTTCCCCCTCAGTGCTTCAAATCTGAGACAAGGGAAACAGCACATCATTACAAAGTGTGCACTCTTGTGTGTGTGTCTGTAAGGAGTTAGGAGTCAAGGGTGATGAAATGCTGTAAAAATCTGGGAGCTTCATAACAAGCACAATGATTCGAGCTTGGGGGTAACAGAAAATAAAGAGAGACTATGAAAGGAGTGGGATGAATGAATAGAGATAGAAAGGAACAAAGGTGAGGAGGAGAGGAGGGGAGGTTGCTTCAGTTTGTTTCTGCTAACTCACACACTTTAAGCAGAGAAAATGATGTAAGCGGAGCATACTACTCATTTGCACGCTCTAGTTTTTAACAAAGAGACACGTTGACACTTCTTCTCACGTACCAACACACACACACGCAAATGTTAATGCTCTACAGTTTTGCCTACAATAGGCAGCTACCCCTCCAGTCTCTTAAAAGAGTTTCACACACCTCAGCATGTTCTCCTAAATAAAGAGATCGGATACACACTCCCTACATAACCCAAAGGTTGGATATTTTTAATTGGAGAAGCTTCTCCGCTGCATTTACAGCCACGTGTATGATAATGTTTCGTCAGCTGCTTTGCAAATTATTCCCTGCTCACTTGCATAACAAAGCCAGAAAGAACAGAAAGGCCTTTAACTTAAGAAAAATATAGGAGGAAACCAGCAATGTCAGGAAAGTGAGAACAGCCTAATTGCGAGGGAGAGGCAAGGGAGGCATGATTGGGTTTTAAAGAGGATTTGTGTGCATGTGTTTGCACTGCTATCTGCTTGGGTTAGGTATAATAAGGTGGCGTGAAGCCAGTCTGTGGGAGAGCAGGAGGTGAACTGAGGTCACTGACTCCAGTCTCACTACAAGCTTCACTTCAATGATGGTGGAAGAGGTTGATGGTGGGTAATGGATTGAGAAGAGACATGGGGAGACTATGTTGACTTACTTACATTATCCAAAATGTTTCCAACGATGTTCAAACTCAGAGGAATCCCCAGGTTTATTCAAGGTAACATAGGATGTTCCTTTTTTGTCTTAGAATACACTGCTGGCCAGTTAGCTGGCTAATGGATCCCGATAATTCACTGCTGATTGCTGCGTAATGTGAATACAACTTTTTTATGTGACCTCATCCGTGAACATGTTTTGTGCCTGAGTCATGTTAGGTAGATAAAACAGGGGGAAAAGTAGAATACACCTTAGAAAGAAAGAAATCTCACAAATTCCCGTTACAGCCACACACTTAATCTGCATGATACTGTTGTAGAATGTTTTCTCAGTCAAACCTGTGCAGAGTCCACATCTCTAAATTCAAGGACATTTAGTCCACTGATATTGAAAAACAGATGGAAGTGAGAGATGGAAATCAAAGACCCTGTTAGAAAACAGAAAAGAGAAAGAAGAACCAATTAAAAAAATGTGAAGAGATGCAGCGATGGTCAAACTACAGCACCCACAAGGCAGAGAGAATATAGAGTAAAAACAAGTGTGCCGCCGAGAGAATTTGAAGACTCATCCAGAGACGCCTTACGTAACCTCTGTAGATAGCTCTTTTTGCATTAATCTCTTGGGTTATGCAAGCCATTTGTGGGCCAAAGCTCCAGACTTATAGCAATGAGCTTATGATGGAAACTAGCATTAGTTCCTTTACAGGATGCTGTAGCCGCTGCAGTACATGCACACATACATTGATTCACAAGAGCATTTTGAGCCTTTCTCTTCCAGTAAATCACTTTCTCTCACACAAGTCATACTTAAAGACCAA
Organism: Paralichthys olivaceus; assembly: GCF_024713975.1. Taxonomy (NCBI): domain Eukaryota; kingdom Metazoa; phylum Chordata; class Actinopteri; order Pleuronectiformes; family Paralichthyidae; genus Paralichthys; species Paralichthys olivaceus. The sequence goes on along the minus strand of NC_091100.1, from coordinate 15,419,925 downwards.
TAGGTAGCTTAAGTCCACACATAGGCACTAATCTACTGATGGTACAGGGTAGCACTTACTTTCTGCTTTAACACTAGAGGCAGTACGGGCTTTTGATACTTCTGCACAACCAAACAGAATAAAAGCCAAACTCTGTAGAACCTAGATACAGTGCATCTGTTCAGTGTAAAGGCTACAGTGTCAACAGTAAACCTGAAATCATTGCACTAGATAAAACACAAGCCTATTCACCCGCTTACCACTACTGTGAGAAAGAGCTTAAAAGCAGTGCAGGGATTTGACTCTGGGAAAGACAGACTAATGCTCTTTGAGATTTGCTTATTATATGAATGGTTCAGTGGTTTGACTGACAAAAGGAGGAGACAGCACACATGGGCGAGCAATACCACTGTGGAAGCAAAACTGAGATATAAAGGAAATGTAGCTGGTAATGTACACAGGCAAATACAGACCTTTCCTGACAGCCTCCAAGTGAAATGTCAGGAGCATGTTGATGTTCTGACCCATGAGTGTTAAGGATTAAACTATATTATTATCACATCAGAACTCAGAACTCATGGGTCGGACTGTACTGTGAATATATCAGCAACACTATTGCGGGGGATAAACATATAACCAAATCTGAATCTGCTGGAGCACAATGCTCTGACAGGAAGGAATGCCAAAAACAGAACAGAAATTTTTCATTAGTGCTCCAAACACCATCGTAATTAAAACCAAAGCCTTACAAGTGAGAGGAAGGTTTGAATGAGTGGGAATCTCTGCTGTACCCAAGTATCAATCGGCAGATATCAGGAACAGAAGAGGCCAAACGTTTTTAGATTCTCTACATCTACTGTACTGGAGGGATTGGTTGGCTGGGACTCCACCTCCGACCCCAACTATCCCAGAGTCTGATCTCCATGGTAACTGACACATTACCTTTACAGTTGGGATGAGACTGTGAACTTGACTGCTCAAGTTTAAGGAAGTGAAAGTGTGGGAAGGGAGCGAACATTTAAAAACCATGAGAAGTCACTTTTGAAAAAAGTTGGTTTAGCCTAATAGCTTATAGCAGTGGGGACAGGATGGGACAAAAAGGTGCTGCTCATCCACCTTCACAATGACGGCTGCAGCTTTCAGTCCTCTGGACCCTGTGGACTGTGACGTATGGCACTCTGAGCTCTGTCAGTTCTCCCTCTCACACTAATACATCTCAGAAGCCTTTCCAATCTAATTGGCACTGAACTCAGCTCGTCAAGCTCGCTCGGTTAGCCCACATTGTGAGGAGTGCACACTCAGCAAAGGCAGGGAGATGCAAAAATCCGTATTGAATTAACTGGTGTGTGTGTGTGTGTGTGTGTGTGTGTGTGTGTGTGTGTGTGTGTGTGTGTGTGTGTGTGTGTGTGGGCAAGGAAGTGGTGCGATTAAAATTTCCCCTTTGTGAATAAATGAAGGAAAGAATGAGTCCAAAATTTGAAAAAAGAGATGAGCCTTCAAAAAAGGAATCCACTGCATAGAGCCATTATTTGCATATTTGAATAACAAGACTCCTGCCCCAACTCCACAGATGCCAACTCAGCACTTTGCTGTTCTCCCCTTTCTTCCCAGTTGGCTCCTACACACGTTTTTACCTGAGCAGTGACAGCACTGAGAGTGAGATATGTCTTCACTGCCACAGAAAACGGTGAATATAAGTGTATGACTCCCTGTGTCAGTATGTCCTGCAGACCACAAGTCAACATGCATCACTTTAATTTAGAAAGTGCACAAAATATACATTTATACTTCAGTGTGTTGCAATCCCGAGTTACAGTTTTACTCTTTATTCTCTCGTCTATTTTCACCACAGAACATTAATGAGTCTGTTTGCTCTGTTTATGCTTTTCTCATGATCAGTGTCCAGCCACATGACCACAGTATTGACTTGAACTATATACAAACCAAGGTGTAGATTATATACACTTATACAACTCAAGCAAAGACGCATCCCCTCAGTGGCCAATTACAGCCACCCTCTGCTCCCTCCTCAGCCAATCACAACTCTCACACATCACTGTGTGAGAGCTGTGGAGTTGTGGAGGTGGATGGACTCTAGGCGCTTCTTGTTCAGTTTTGTTCTTATGTTGTTCCTGTTGCCCTGAGGAAAGTGAAGCTGCCTGTTTTTGTCCGTCTCTCCACCTGTCTGTCTTTAGGGTAAAACATATTTCATATCTCTTCTGTCTTTGTGTTGTTGCACATTCTTTATGATGGGAACAAAGGAGCAATGACATTATGTCTACAGAAGTGGATAAGATTGAGTGCACACGAGATAGACAAAGAGAAAGAAACTACTAGATTGACGAACTAATACAAGTGTCAGCGTAAACGAACAAATAATTAATATATATTTTACAGCAATTATCAGAAGCTTTTAAGATTTAAACACAATTATACTCAGATCGATTCAATGGAAAAATTGTTTATCTGCCAGTACGCCTCTTTACTTCATCACACTAGAAGACTTCCTTTTTTACTAAATACTTTTATCTCAATCACAATACATCAGCATCTACAGTGTGACTGATTTGAGGAACACTGAAATAATTGTGAGACATTCAAAGTGTTGAATCTGTTGCTGCCTTTACAACTTGTCTTAAAACTTATTTCATAGAATAGCCTTTCCTAACAGCTATCACAGATCTGTGGCCTTGGGCTTTTTCTTATTTTCTAAAGTTTTTAATCTTTTATTTTCTTTCATTGAGAGTTTTATTGATCATGTTTTCAATGTCCTTCTCTTGGAAAGCATTTTGTGCTTGCTTTGCTTTCATGGAGAGTTTTTCTTTAACACCTTTATTTCCTTTTACTGATATTTTTTTGCGGGGTATGTTTTCAATGTTCTCACCTTTGGAAGCATTTTGAGCTTTTTACTTGAGAAGTCTCAAGAAACTACAACGAGCACCCTGCAGTTCCATGCCTCAACCAACCAGTAGAGTTACAGTTGATATCCCTGTCTGTCCAGACTCATGTAATATGTGTGGTGAAGTGTATTAAGTGTAATGAGAAGTGTGTGAATTCTTGAGTTGTGAAGTCAAAATAACCTTGACCTTTGAACACCAAAATGTGGCTTTGATTGTCACTGGAGAAAAAGCACAATAAACTAATAACAACAATAATTATAACAATAATTACTATTATAAGGTTTTATAAGGTTTTCTTTATATTAATAATAAAGACATACACAGATTGGTAGAGAACGAGGCCCACATCATTTTTGTTACGGTTAGCAAATCTTTGTAACAGGAAAACTAAGTTCAAGCTTTTTTGTGTTATTGATAATAGCAACCAAGATAAATTAAATGTATGAGAAGAATATAAGTGACACATCAACAGTAATGATTGAACACATCGCATAACCAGCCTTGTTCCCCTTTCCTGCAGCAAACCATGTGGAAAGTTGACATCAGGAGACAAAGCTGTTGTGCTGTTTCACACACAAGTGTTTTTAAAAGGACTGAGTCATGATCCAAATGCAGTCTGAAGAAAGTTGCACTGTTTCACCGAGTAATCCAAAGCTAAAGGCCCCTTTTCCCTCCAAAGCCATTTCATGTTGGTGAGGGGGAGAAAATAATTCTTCATGATGGTACGTTTCTTCTGCACAGTCTCCGAAAAAAACATCACAGGTTTGTGAGAGGGACCAGTTTAAAAATGTGGGCCCCAAGATACTACGGTGACAAGCACGCAGTGAAAATGATCCTGCCATCCATTTCAAATCTGACAGCTGAACCCAAGCCTTTGTGCGAGTCCCTGCCATCTCTAAACTAATTCTTTAAGTATAAAATTCCTCTCGATTTTCCAACTCTCTCCTGGTCCCTGCTGACGTGTTATATGTCTACAAAATGACTGCCAGAGGCTGCGAGTCAATACAGTACTTCAGCTATGATTTGTGAGAGTTGTCTCAGGAAATGCTCAGTGTAAAATTCAGCGTACAGTGCTGGGTCTCAATGGACATCATTATATTGATCTATACGCTATGGTGGTGTCATCGCAGTGATCAGTGATGGCAGAAAGACAAAGACTATCGGCACAATCAAGACTGAACAAAGATGTTGCCTATCTACTGTATGATTCAGCTGTCTCCTCGCACTCATACCTATTCATAATTCTGCTGTTCAACATTAGCCATCCATCTTCAGCCTGACAGCCCGTGTGATTTATTCAGTCTAAGCCATGAAGTAGATATTGCGTAGCCTGGACAGAACAAGCCTGAGGGATCTTTCCCAACAGGATAGATTTACATCCATCCACCCCCCTCAGTGTGAGTGTGTGTGTGTGTGTGTGTGTGTGTGTGTGTTTGTGTGTGTTGGCTCTACAGCTGTATCCGTCAGCAGAAACATGTAAGTGTGCTGACGCAGTGGATGAAAAGACACACCAACGCAGTCACACTGACAGGAAGCTGTGGAGTGCATCAATATGGGATCAATATGGCGACAAATATATCAACGGGACCTTGGGGACCTCCTGCCTAATCTCCACAGTAAGTAAGTAAAATTAGATCACAATGCTCTCTTACTGAAACAGAATATGTGGAAACACAAGAGCACAGTGATAATGGAAGGATTGTAAATGGTCACAGGTTTGCTGACAAAACTGTCATCAGGGGCTGTAAATAACACAGGCTGATGATAGAAAGGTACCAAACGTGTAACCTTGATCCTGCAAATCAATAAAACACACACTATTCAAGGCAAATATGTTTCCTTATCTGAATATATCAGATATTGTCTGAATTTATCAGGATTATGCAAAAACTACTCAATCGATTACCATGAAATTTTGAAAGAGGGGTGGAGCATGTCCTAAAGATACAACTGGTTCGCTGTAAAGAGTTAATTTGATGACTGACACCATATCTCTTATCACTTACTTAAAGCCTATTAACAAGTCAAATCAGCAGCTGAGTGTCAACATCCATGAATCCATCTACACCAAACAGTTGAACCTGTTCGGTGTAGTTAGCACACAGTAACTCACCCCTGCAGCTCCTTGACAGACATAGAGATCTTCAGGTTATGTCCCAGGACATGGAGAGCTGTGAGGATGTCAGCCCACTGGACCATCTCTCCCAATGGACCCCCCTTCAGCACCTTGGGGCTGAAAACATCTCCAGACTCCTCTGTCAGGAAGCCTACATGGACCAGGATCTAGAGAAAGACAGGGACATAATGTATTGTAGCTGTTGCAGTTGAAATGTCTATGGACTCTCTACATGAGAACTATACAGACTGCAAAAATCCTTTCTGTGAACTAAAAAATCTATTCAAGAAAAAGCTTAAGAGATAGTAATTTTCCTACGACAGATTCCTAGATATATATGAACATCTGGGAATTACCTGCACTCCCCATAATTGGAGCTAAACAAACTAGATAGAGGATAGTGGGTTTCCATAGTCTTTCCAATTAAATTTTCATGATTTACAAGCAACATGTCTGGCTGATGCTCGTAATGTTTTTTTTAAAGTAAATTTAATTCAATCTGATTAATGTTATATTATTTGTATCCGGTGTGTGTGAGTAAAGTTAAGCCCCTTGAAAGTTAAGCTTCGGCAGTTCAAACTGTTTTAATGAGTTTGAGGATTAAAATCGTTAGAATTTCAGACTCTTCCAAAAAGAAATTATGGAATCTGAAAACTAATTCTTTGAAATCCTCAATGACTCATCCCCTCATGCCCCAATGGAATAGCATGCACATGTAGAAAGCCATCATAATGGACTGTACTGTAAAACTCATCTCCTATGAACCATATGTCTATAAAGATAACTGCGAGTATTTCCAGACACCCAAAAAAAAACAAATTCCCTTTTGTTTTAGAAAAGTATAAAATATGTGAAGGTATTTATTGTAGTGTATGTTTTGCATTATTTTACAACTCTGCATTTTACAGGCTATACAGACCTGTCACACGTGCGCTTAGCAACTGCATAATTAGAGCAACCCACCGAGAAATGAGCAACACGTTGCTTTTCACAGCGGATTAGACACGGCCATGTCCAAACCTTGCTCTGCTGAGTAATCCTGATTAGCTAACGCAGCATGAACACCTCCTGCTGCTTTGGCTGGCAAACGGAGCCCGCAACTTTCATCATGCAACATGCCTAATGAGCTCAGGGTCAACTGTGTGGAATTGGCCGTAAAGGTTTGATGGCGACTTCTCGCTTTGTAGCTCTCTCTCTCTGGTAGTGTATGTGCGTCCTGTGTCTCTACCTGCACATCTGTGGAGGTAATGATGAGAAGCTTCCAAGAGCTTTTACTGCAGTGTGCTCTCTTATGAGTCATCACAGGACACAAAACAAACACTGCCCCCACATATCACATATTTCATGATCCTGAAATCCAGTCAGACGGAAATAGAGACAAAACAGCAGTAACCCCTCTCGAAGAGTATTTTATATTGTAATTAAACATATACTGTTTTAAGAGGTTGTGTATACAGCTCTATACGTGCAGTACAAATACTCATTCTGCTGATGTCCCACAGTTAATATGTGTGTAAAACGTTGGACAATGGTGTGTGTGCAGCAGCGAGAAGCTCCAGTGAGTCTCCAGCTGCCGGAAAAAAATCCCCTGATTTAATGAGCCTGCTCTATTAACTTCTGCTTCATAAAAAAAGATAAGTGAAATTTAATTACAGTTTGGGTGGCAGATGGCAAAAGTGAGAATTCATGAAACCAATACTACTGACTCTCTTGACTTAGTGTTGGTGGCAGTGGTGAGGGAGTATCGCATAAACACTGGCTAACTTGCAAAAATGGAGACAGAGGGAGCCACATTTTACATACTGGCAAAGGAACAGCAACAACAACACATGGACATGAATAACTGTGGACTGAACACAATTGCAAAGTTATGGGCAGGGAGGTATGAACACTTTGCAAAATGTGGTAACTTGAGCCCATAATCTAAACTGCTAAGGAGGGATTTCACTTCCTCACCAACAGTGAGTGTTCATTTCAATTAGCTAATGTCAAATCTGTTGTGTTGGGTAATACAATTAAAATGGAGTTCAATTAAAACATATCAGTACAACGCTGGAGAAGTTACCTTTATATCACAAAGTAGGAATTGGTATCTAGAGTGAAGAGGGGAGAGAAACTAGCGTTTTCCCGAGCAGATCGCTGCTACACAGTCTCACGCCAACTCAATCTCACATTTGCCTGTGCGCTCGCTTGAAAACGATCGACTGGGAAAGCCACACAATGGGAAGTGAGGAGCAGAGAGACTAACTCTTCCTCATGAACTCCTGTATGACCGCCAGCTGCCTCCCCCAGGATCAACCGATCACACACACGAGAGCATAGCTCTTTCTGCCGTGGACTTATGGCACTCCCAGATGGTGTGTGCGTGTGTGCTGATTGAATTTTGTTAAATTGTGATTGTTTCAGAGCTTCACAGACACACATCAGTGAGCCCCAGTCAGACCCCTGTGTGTGTGTTTGGGGATGTTTGCGAGCGTTCAGCGTGGATGAACACACACTCGCCGTGAGCTTGGGGGAGATTCTCAACAGGATCTGAAGCTGCTCGCCACTGTCAATGTCCCATAGGGATTCAACACAAAGACCCGCCAAACCCACGGAGACAGACTGAGAAGTACGAGAACAACACCCTCATGCTGAAACCTCTCGCTCACCTTTACAATGTCCCATCTGCCTGCTTGTGTGTTCAACTGTAATGCGACACATAAAGGCCCTTTTCCCTGCTCTGGAAGTTGTTTACTGATTACATATCTGGGAGAGGCTGTGGAAAAGTAAACCTTGTTTCATGTGCTGATGTTAGAAATGTTTTATGTACTGTAACATGGATGTGTGTCTAAGTTAAAGAATCTGCATGCAAAAGCAGTGGCATTGAAGTGGAGTGGCTCTTAAGGATGTGGTACCACTTATGCTGCTGTGCTCCACTCATCACTAACAGGCTAACTACACAAGAATGCTAATGCTTGTCTCAGCATCTGTAAGCGGCCTGAATGCGTTGAGAGTGTGTGAGTTTGTGTGAGTGTGTGTGCGTGTGTGACCCAGTTCGCTCATGCACTGTGGCCCTTGTGAAGGTCGCAGCTGTCTGATGGAAGTCCACAGGTGGCAACACAAGCTGGCACTGCCAGCCATCAATACTCTATCCTTAATTTCACCTTCTCTCTAATCCACCTCAACAGAATCCTCTCCCTTCTTTATTTCCCCTCACGTCTTTCCTCCTATGCCATATTCCTCCAGCCTCTTTCCTTCTGACTTCTCTGTTTTCACATGAACTCTGGAGGATGTCCGCACAGTAGGGCTCTGACTTTCTCTGAAGTTTGTCCTTTACATATGAACAACACAGCAGGAGTTTCTTCAGGTCAGACACGTTCAAAACAACATAGAAATCTCTGGAGTGTTCAGGTAAGGGGTGGCACAGCATGCAGGACGTAGCTTATTAATTACCGCTGTGGAGATCGCACGTCTGCCCTTATCACCAAACTCTCTGTTGACATCTTCATCAGTGTCTTCTACGTGTATTACAACTCTTTTTCCTCCTGAGATATTTGTATTAGAAACACCAACAAGATGTCCACTCCCTTATGGTGAATCCCCCAGAGAGAGGGCATTATCCAGAGGTCTTAACGGGGGCCGGCAGGACAAACTCCACAGCCTCTCACCCTCACATTTGCATTCTTACATATAGCTCCTTCGGAGAATGTCAAGAGAATATCCAGACTTAAGTCCATGTCTGAAAGCAGCTAAACACACACTCACACACACGCTTCCTCACTTCACCTTCTATTCCATTTGTCTCCTCCACTGTCTGCATCTCATCAGTCAGAGGTCGATGAACTGTCACATGCTGACAAACACTGACAGCTCAGTGCACACTAAGCAGGCACAGATGTACACAAAGTCACTTGCCACGGGTTAAGAGCAGGTGAAGGTCGCTGTCTTTGAGTCTGCACTGCTGTCTCTAAAAAAGCTTTTCATTATGCCACAGCTTAGGTGAATATGTCTACTTGATACGGAGGAAAGGAGAGAGCAGCAGTTTTTAAAATAGCTACGTTATAGCGGTTGAATGGGTTAACCCGCGGTCTTTGATTAAGTTTGATAACAGCGATGGAGAAAAAGACGAGTTTCCAAGTGTACAAAGGGTTGATTGTGTTCTCTCTGAATTTCTCAATTACTGAAGAAATTGACAGATTAGCTGCAAAATAAGAGTTTTCTAAAAATATTTAACACAGACTTCATCTTCACTGTGCAAAATCTCTCCGACGTCTGTCAAACATCTCAAATATATTTGTAAAAAATCTCTTTCGCATCGACTCTCTCTGGTAAAAAACTTCAGAGATCCCAGTCCTTGTGTCTGCCGCTGACAGCTGAAAAGAATCCTCTTGCTTTTTCTCTCATTTTCCTCTCTCTGTCGATCCTGTCTCTCTTTAAACTCACGCCTCTCGTCGAATGATTCATTTGTTCTGTGTGTAAACATCTAACTCTGCTTACAATCATAGAAAAAGATAAACAAGGACACAGAACCGAATCAACAGAGCCTCATTGGAATTGCAAAGACTGCACACTGAGGCGGAATGCTGAAGTTGATATTGAAAGAGGGGATTTGGTCAAAGACATAGGCAAGCACAGGGCAACAGGCAATTCACATCTGACAGATTTTTTTCCCTCAGAGGTCAGAGTTAATTAAATTCAAATAGCTTATTTTAAAGTTTAAATGAAATCCTCCTCTGAGGGATGAAGGTAAATGTGACTGGAAGAGACAGAGATTTAATTTTCAACTCAGAAATTGTTTCAAATGAAATAAAAAATAAGGCTCTGCTCTCCTTAGCTTTTGTTGCAGTGATATCCTTGTAGCAGTCGTATACACACACAGAAAACCCAAGACACACACAAACAAACACAGTTTTACTTCCGTTGCTAATTATTGTGATTAACAGCTTTTGACAGGCGAGGCCAACTCTTACCAACACCAGGACATCTGTTGTTGAGATAGCAGCAGTAGGTTGTGTGGCATATATTCTGCTCAAGCAGCCACACAAACCGTGATCGAGGATAACAAATCCCCTCCGTGCACAGCAAGAAAGGAGAACATCAATCACAGTGACAGAGGACTATTTCCACCCTTGTTAACTTATTTTGAAGAGAGATGGGGCAGAGGGAAACATTTTAGAGAGACGAGGCAGCGTGTGTGCTTGATCTGCCTTCTTGCATTTACTTGTTTATTTATCATTGTTTCTTAACTAAAAGATTATGAGTCATTGCACAGTTAAACCTATATTGTGGTGTTGTAGAAGGTTACGTAATGCAGAAAGTCTCCAGAAGTTTTAATCACAGTGTGCTTCAGCTGGCATTTGGAAAAGTAAGCCTTTAAACGACAGCCTTACATTTTCCTTTATTTATAACCAATTTCTAATGAAATTGCCAATATCCACAGAAAAACTGGCCCAGTCTGGTCTTTGTTGCTTACTCATCTCCACTGTGCCTCATGACTCCCCTATCTCCCTCCATCAATCCTTTCCTAATCCATATTCTACAGTATCCTTCCCCACTTCTCTTATTCTTCTCCTTCTGGCACTGGCTCATGCTTGGCATCCTCTTCCGCCTTTTCATTTCTCCTCTCATTTCTTTCCCCCTTTCTTTCTTTCTTCCTCTCTTCCTCTCCTCCTTCCTTCCTTTCTTACTTACATGGTGACAACCACAAATTAGCCAAGCCTTTGCCACACAGCTTTAACTGCAACCAAAATGAAGTTTACCGAATGTTCGATTAGATTTAGATTTTACCGTACACAGCTTTAAAAATCATTTTCAAAATGGATAGACACATTGAAAGACACATCAACTACAGCGGAAGAATGCAGACTGCAGCTATGGATGACAACCTATCATCTTCTGTCTTTTTTCTCCTAATAGATCTTATCATTCAAATTGAGAAACTTCAAGAAGCATCTGACTAAAGCACTTTGTGCTTAACTACTTCAGTGGAAAACTGTTTTTGCCATAACTATTATCTTTGAAAGGAAAAGCGTTCTGCTAACCTGGAATCACCCATTTCACTGTGAGACATTTGTAGATCATTTTGAGTCTCATTATTTATTTTTTCTTTCCAGATTGAACTTGTTTTTCATGTTTCACATCTTTTCTCAGCTGCACTTGACAAAAAAAAGTTATTATGCTAACTGACTAAAACATGCATCCACTAACATCTATCCATCGGTACTTCGTCTTCATCTCTCAGCAGTTTCTCTCACCTTCTTCTGGTCCCTCCATCTTTGCTCCAGTTTAGCATCCAGGCGGTTGGCGGCTGTCGCCCACTGCTGTGCAAGGCGGCGGATTCGGCGCCTCATGAAGCTGAGGGACTCCTTTCCTGTCCCAACCTGGTCCAAAAGTACAGAGAGGTCTGTGCGGAATGCAGCCTGGTTGGGAGAAGGGTTGATGGAGAGAAGTAAAAGTAAAGTTAAAGGGGAAATTGGAAAGAGGGGAGGAAATTTGAACAGACATTTTTGTTTTCAGAGAATGTATCCTCCTGACTTTGTTGATCCAAACATGCCAGCATGAGGTTGTAATTTGTGGCTCAACAGCGGTTGGACAGATTCCTATGTATTTTCTTTATGTTGTCTTGTGGTTCAGTTTATCTATCTTACTTTTGGGTTTTCTTTACAAAACAACCTTTGAGAAATAGCTATATGATGTGTATAGTATTTTCTCTTTTTAGTTCGGTCAATGTCCCATCCACTAACATGTAGGAGGCGGTTCTGTAACCAGCCACCAGGGGGGATATCAAGATGCTTTGGCTTTACTTTTGTGACATTTCTTATACAAACTACTTTAAACTGTGTGGTTGTGCAGTTGAAAAACTGCTTATTCCGTCCATCCAAATCGAAAACATTATTATGCATGGACTCTGCCCCAGAGTGCAGTTTTGGTTGTATGGTGTCATCACAGTGAGGAGCAAAGCAAGTAATAAAAATATATTCTAATATATATTCTAAACTCTATTAAATTATAAACAGACCATAAACACACACCTTATACACATTTGTGTATAGGGAATTAAAGGTTTGCACTGATCTACAACCTCCATTAGCAGAAGATGATGATGAGGCCTGTTTTAATTGGTTGAGAGTAAGTACGGTCGGATGAAGGTTAACTATTATATAGCCAGGAGGGCAAACTGTTGACACTCCTATAACATCAGAGCAAAACAACCCACATCCTCCTGCTTTTTTGTACTATTTGATTGGTACTGCAGAACATTTAATGACTACTTTTTTATTAATTACTCATTTTTTAAATTGAAGAGGAAGATAGAAAGGTAGCAATTCAGGGAAAATACTAGAGTGTAAAGACAATTCTGATGGTATTTTATATGTGGCTTATGTGGCTTCAACAAATATTTGACAGTAAACTAAACCAGAAAGTACTTTCTTGAATATACAAGAGCTATATGGAAAAAATTTGAACAGGGTGAAACACAGTAAAGGTTACTTGTGTTTATTAATTACATTTGTTTGCCCTAATTTCTACCATAACAATAATTTAAGAGTGAAGTACCTAAAAAGAAAATCTCTGCTACCACTGAATACAGGTTATGTTTTCATATTCCAGCGCAGCATCAAATCACCGTCTGGAGTGAAGCAAAGACTGTCAGGCTGAATCCTGCACATCTTCACAGCTGCAGAGAAATTTGTTCAGTGATTGGCAATTATGTGATCAAACCCAGATTTTATGCCATTCTCACTGAAGACTTGACGTCTTTTCTTCTCTTCCTAACACATTTCACTCACCTGGTCTGATTCTAAATAGATCTACATGCGTTCTCACATGCCTATAGTTGTTGTCTTTTGCTGTTTGGTGATACTCACACTGTGTTTTTGTTTATAGTCTCCTCACCTGTCTCTTGGGGGCCTTTGGCAGCTGTGCATGTTGTGGGGGGGGGCTGCTGTTGTTCCTCCAGGCCAGTGGGGGGCAGAACCACTCCACCTCGCTCAGGTAGATGAGGAAGGAGCAGTCTGAACCGTCGACGCCGTAGAAGGCATAGCAAGGGTCTGACGTCCAACGGGCACGCATCCACTGTTCAGAAAAGAACCCACACAAACAATCAACAAGCAGAGGTTCTCCATCAAAGTGGTTTTGTTGCCACGTCATGAAAACATTTTCATTTAATCTCAATGCAAAACACATAGCCCTACTTTAATGGAATAAAAATAAACAGATTGACACCTACATCTACTTTCCCAGGACACTCTGGGAAGCGTGGGTCTCTTGGCACTTCACATTGGCTTGACGTCCCATCTCTGATTGCTGAAAAAACACAGGGAGGGAAATTTTTTTATCTTCAGTTATAAACCATCCATTTTTTTTTTGTCAGCTGGAGATTTTCTAGAAGACGGCGTGCACAACACCAGGATCAACATCCACTTTTATTAAATCCAACTATAAACGATCAGTCGATATTTGAGTTTGCTCCACCCACAACGACTGTTGCTTCATTAGTCTACAGGCTCACAAGCTCAGGTCATTGAAATCTCTTTTAATGGGAATATCTATTCTCCAGTGAAACTAATGATTCCAACAGCAATGAACCAGAATAACATTATCAATCAGCTCATTGACCAACATATGGTGCATGTCAAACCCCTTTTAAAATGGAAGTTTAAATCGATTAACTTGAACAAAATGACTGGCTCACCCCTCAGGACTGTGACACTCACATTAACCACTTATCTCTTCCCGTTTGGATGTATTTTATGGCGAGATTCACCTTCTCTGTTAACGTCATCACATTTCCAGTGTAAGTCGGTGCCCATAAATCCCATATATACTGTACGCTCTACTGCAGTGCATGCTATTCACCGGGATGGACGAAGCAGCACAGCCGTTCGTCTCCCACCGTTGCAGAGTGTCCTAGGGTTGGGCTAGCAAGTATGTCTACTCACTTAGGCTGCACTCAACTGCATTAATTGCTTCACTGACTTAGTTAACTGCCTCTCTGCTGCTGATGTGAGGAAAGGAAGGGACCAGAGTGACAGAGAAAACTGAAATTATATTGTCTGTGAAAGAACCAATGCAGCTTCATTTTCTCATTGTATTTCTGTCTTTAAAGCCCCTCCCTCACTCCCTCCTCTCCCTCTGTCTCTCTGGACCAACAAATTTGCCTTCTCTCCTGATTCTGTCTGTCTCCATTTGCGTAATGAAAAAGAGACATTTCTCCACATAAGTCTTCCCTGGGGCTTCTCTCTATTGACTGGAAACGCACACACACTTACACACACACTTACACAAGGGGCCTACAAATATGATTACAATAGGAACCACTGCAGAGACAATTGGAAATGTGGTCAGCTAACTAGATAAAAACTTGACTCCTGTCCTTGCAAGACAGAACATAAAAGCCTTGTCAGTGCTTGAGGGGGCAGGAAATTCTAATCATGTCCTCTGCGCCTCTCTTTCTTGCTGTCGCTGCCTCTCACACACGTCCGACCATGAGATAAATAAAGCACCACTGAGCCGTATGATAATAAAGTCTGCCGGCGCTGTTTCAATTCATCTGTGATTAGAGAAAGCAGCAGCATTTTCATTATGGCGTGTGCCATCGTTCCCGCAGATGCAGCGGGGGAAAACAAAAGAAGACATTATGCTGATTTATTATCATGTTAAGAGTTGGGCAATTACCCTTAAGAGAAAAAAACCGAAAGGAAAATAAGAAAGAAATGATTATAATTGTGTGCGTGAACAGAACTGTCACAAGCTTAAAATTATTACTGATTTGATTAAAAATGAGCAAGGGAAAGACATTGGAACACAACAGAGCCAACTATATCACTATCATCTGATCCTGGGCTGGTCTTCATATAAGTAAATGCTGGAAAAGTTTCAGCAAACACTCCAATGTGTTAAAGGTTTATGAATTGCACTGATGTTTCAGTGGAATTATCAGGCATTGTTCCAATACTGTTTTCATTTTGTATAAAATATTAGTATTTTATCCAAGTGTCAGAAGTGATTTTTGTGCAAATAGAAAAATCTGCAAAAAACAAGTGCATCTTTCTCTAACTGTGTATGTGTATATCTGCAGTTATGTTTTCTTTTCCATTCTCTTTTAAAGCAACTTCATTTTGCTCCAGTTTAAGCTGACAGCTGTGCCGGAGTCCAGCTGTGATTTAAGTACAACATAATAGGACAGTAGGGTAGTGATTACATGTCAAATTAGAAAACTGGAATCCAACACATTTATGATTTACTTGAATGATCTGTACATCAGGTCTACCAGTTTTTCATCTCTCCATGTACTGTCAGATCAGATGTCTTTGTGTAAGATCTGTGTTTATTTATTAATAGCTTGTTGTAATTTGGGTCCACAGTACATTGAAGTCCATGATGACTATCCCCAGGCTTAATGAAGTATGAGAGATGCCGTGTAAGTGAATCATGAGTCAAACATTCATATAAACCTCATATATGCTTTTGATTGAACCTTTTTATCCTGTTTTTTCATATCATGCACCTTTTGAGGATTGCTGCAAAATTCTGTTGTACACTGTGCAATGACAATAACAAGATTCTATATAATAATGATGTACCTCTTCCTTGCACCATGCTGTTTTGCAGTATTTGCTCCACCCTGATGGCCATGTTAGAGACGTTCTGGGCTATAGCTTGGATCCTCTCCACCAGGCCGGCTGGTTGAAACCTGCACACACACACACACACACACACACACACACACACACACACACACACACACACACAACAGACAGTGAAGAAGAGATAAAGGCATGTGACAATGACAGGTAAACTTACTACACTACTGACACACAATGTGAACTCAATTCAAAACAGAGTGCCAAGGAGAAGAAGCAAACACCTCTGCATTGAGGTAAAGAATTTCTATTAAACACACACATGCATGCACACACAAACATACACAACACACACACACACACACACACACACACACACACACACACACACACACACACACAGCTGGCACTTGAAACCTCTCTCCTCTTCCACTAGTATCACCTCAGTTGTATCACTTCCTCCATAAGTCCCTTCCCTAATTTACATTCCCCCTTGCTCACTTCAGTCATGGAGCATTCTCGCTCCTCTCCATTTATTCCACACTTTCACTACTGTCTCATTGTTGTTTCTGCTTTTTTTCGGTTTCACTCTATCCTCTCCTCTACCCTGCCAGGTCTCCTCTGCTTCTCCTTCCTCCTTTGTTTTTTACATCTTAACAGATGTAGAAGTGTTAGGGGAGGATGCAAATTGGAAGACACTTGGTTGGAGCGTGAAATAGAAAAAGACCTGCGCTGTTAATACCACTTTCTTTGTAGGGTGAGATACTTCCCATTCACATAATGTGATGTGTGGAAAATGTGTATGTTGTGTGTTTAATTTCATCTGGTTTGTGAGCATTAGGCTGCATGGCTGCACATGCAAAACCAAGCCTGTAAACCCATACATGTTCATACTGCTGTGCCCATTAAGTCTATTTTAATGACTTGATTCCAGTGTGTGTGTATGTGTGTGTGTGTGTGAGTGTGTGTGTGTGTGTGTACAGGCTGGAATGCACCACTGTGTAACTAACCTAACCAACAGCAGCAGCTGCATGAAAATGAAAACAAAACAAAAAATCATGGAATCAAGGGAATATGCGAGGAAAGTGCATTTGTTGCTTAACAAAGTGTAAACAAAAAGCGAGACAGCCATCACAGTCACAGGCAGTCTCCATGCTCCATTAACAGCTTTGTAAGTGTCACATACTGTATAAGCATCGCTGAGTGTGTCTGCATGCTCTTTAATATGTTTGCTGCAACAGACAAGACGTTATTCCCCACTGCAAGTGTATTTCAGGGGCAACAGCTGTCTGCAAAAAGTGAAACCGTGCTGACGTGAAATTAAGAAGTCATGTAGAGTGCTTTTGTTGCTTTAAATCGTGTGTGGCTGCTGTTTGTGGTCCTTAGCAGACTGCACGTACGGGCGTCCACTCCTCCAGTGAATTTCAACTCATCAAGATCATATGGAACATGCACAGTGTTGTGTGGTGCTCTGGTGTTAGACAGTTTTTGATGTCTCATCTGCAGCAAGTATAAAATGCTGCGGCTCAGTTTTTAAAGGACAGGACCCCATTTAACCTGCTCCGGTTTCTCCACACAGGCTGCCAGCACATTTTAGGAATGATTTCAAGATTAAGTGTTTGTTTTTAAAGCTCTGAAGGGTTAAGCGCCTCCTCTTTGACCTCTTACTTTTGCAATTGCCCGTATCACAACTGAAGCCGATCAGATGATTCTGGAGATAAAGGAGATTGGGCCTTTGCAGTACTTGCCCTTAAAGTGTGGAGCAGTCTACCTCTCCACATTAGGACTTCACCAACTCAGGACAATTTTAAAAACTGAGACTTTATTTATGTGGCTTTATCTTATTTTACTGTTTTGCGTTTAACTCATTGATTGAATGTCTTATTGTTGTTCTCTGGTTGTCTTAACGTTTTATGTACCCATCCTATCTTAGGAGGCACAGAACTTTGGTCGTCTGCAGTTTTTAAACTTTACAAATAAATCATTTCTTTTCCACAAGACTTTGACCTTTAGAGAATTCCATATGTTGACAACGAGCTCAATAAGTGGCGTTTTAAACCAGCAAGTAGGCACAAATTAATATATCTAACAAAGCTCCCAGTTTGTGTGTATATGTACGGTTTGTAATGTGTTTGACCTGATTGATAAAACACCTTTGCTTGCTAATCTGAGAAACTCCTGTTACCATAAAGCTTTCTCTCTAGAAAGGGCTCAACAGTGACTATTCAAGTTGGCTTCCAAAAGATGTGACCTTCTAATCTCACCACAAACGTCTGCTACAATGTGAACCTATCCCCTAGAGAAGAACACAGAGGGAAAGGAGAAAGGGAGCGAGTCAAAGAGACTAAGGCAGAGACGTGGATGAAAGACTGAAGACTGGAGAGGTTTGCACAAGGAGATCCAAAGAGGGCAAGAAGAAAAAGCAGCAGATATAGAAACATACAGTGAGAGAGCTGAGGAGAAACTGAAATGAAAGCAGGCAGATAATAAAGAGGGGATCAACCATCAACTGCAAACGGACCGAGAGTACCAGGGAGAGCGTTCTGTCAAGACAGAATGAGATAAAATAAAAGCATCCTGTGCGCCTTCATGTGGAAACCAACAAAACAGCTTGACTGAAACATTAAACAATAATCACGATCAAAGATTACGAGGATATACATATTTGATGGCCCACTGTTGCACGCTACTCGCAAAGAAGCTTCCTCCCTTTTGATGATCGTAGACAGTTGGCTCTTTTTACAAACGAGGGAAACAAAACTGAGTTGAGGGAGAGCAGAGAAGAGACAAAACGGGAGGAAAGAGAAGGGGGAGAAGAAACAGCGTGAGGAAATCCACTAGTGTGTGCCAAGCAGGGGTAGCAACATGGAGAGAGAAAATCAATGACAACTACAGAGAGGTTTTATAAGGATAAAACTAATATGCTTTCATGTTCTCCTTATTTGTCTTTGCCTCCCTCTTTATCTAATGAGCTCATCCTCTTACAGCAAGTGGATAACTCTGACACAGTCCCATCAACCAGCGGTGTCCAGGGCCACAGATCCATGTGACAAGGTGTTCGGCTGATGTCCATTTGTCTGTGTGCAAGCTGACTTTTTTAACTTGACTTCACGATGTTCAAACGTCACACTCCACAGCTCTTATTCCACTTATTTTCACACACACACGCACATACACAAGCCTGAATGAACACAGACATGAACTTGATTTTTTTTTACACTGTGACAGAGAAGGGCATTGGCAGCATGGTTTATTTCGTCCACATCTACGCATAGAGCAACTGAAATGGAGAGACATGAATAAAAGAAATTAAAGAAGAATTTAAGTGTCTTCTTTCCTGCCAAAAATCTACACTATGACACTGACTTGAGTGCTTGAAGCCTCCTGGGACAAAGGTTGTTGCTGACAGAGCTTTGATGGCCGCTTAAGAAGGAGAAATAGGTAAAGCCGTGCCAGAGCAGTGATCTTCAGAGAGTGCAGGCCTAGGGGGAGACTTACTTGCCCATCTCCCCTCTCATCTGCTGCACAGTAAAATGCAGAGAATCAACTCTGCATCCCTTCCTCTCGTTCATCCTACCTTCTCATGTTTTCTACAGGCTCTGCATTCTCTCTCTCTCTCTCTCTCTCTCGCTCTCTTCTTTCCTCCCTCCCTCTCTGCCCTAACGAGTGGCTACCCCATGGGCAAATTGCAGACTGGGGCCTCAGACATCAAGTCCCATTCACCACTACACGGGAGTGTGTCAGCACCAATGAAGCTCACATGAAGATGAGACTCCTGTCCAGTGTGTTTGTGTGTGTGTGTGTATGTGTGTGTGTGTGTGTATATGAGTGTGTGTGTGTGTGTCATTCTGCAAATACAGGTTATGTGTTTTTATTAAGCTCCCTTCCTATTTGCTCCTCTCCCTACTTTACTATGTCACTCACACCAACCAACTACCTTTTAAGCACATTTTCCCACTGTTGTGAGGGAGAGTGTATGCATGAAGAAGAGGAAGAGTATCAAGACTATAGTGGGAAAAAAACCCACACAAAGCAAGAAAAGGAGAGGTAGAAAAATCACACGACATTTGAAGAAAGAAGGAGAAGAGAAATGAGCCAAGAAATAAGAATAACTGGACTGAGGAGAGACTTCAGTCCAATGACTGTCACTATGACTTTCAGTGTGTGTGTGCATTTACTTGCTATCTTTGCAACATCTGTGTGTGAGTGTGTGAGTGTGTGTGTTATGTGTCCCCTACAATTTTATTGATCAATATCTTTTTCATTTTGCTCCCTGCATCAGAAATTTCACTCCCGCTATTACAGCTCCTCCATTCTAAGGATCAATTTTGCCCATACAAAACAACACTGCATAAAAAAAAAAACATGAAATGGCTTTTTACACAGCAAATCATGGTTATGATTACATATTGTTCACAAAGTGCTGCTGTCGAAAAAGAGCTCAGAGGAAAGTAAGATGTGTCAAGTTGCAGAAGTGTATATGTCAATCACTGAACTTTTTGGTTTTCTTGGGCTTGTCGAATGATATTTGAGTTTGACGTTTACTGCTCATAACCCATATCACAATACATACTATATGGGTTGCATCAATTACAATGTTGCATTAAAATAATCTTCAGAGCTTCTGTGGGTTTCAGCAAGGTAAACTTTATGTAATTTAAAAAAATGAAGACCTTTGCCAAGTACAACAAATATGAGGGATCCTCGGATTCCCAGGATTACTTCCACTTCCCCATCATTAAAGATAAGATTTGAAACCCCACGCTATCTCTCAAACTACAAGCAGAGACAATAAGTATCTTAGTCTTTCCTACAGCCATGTTTACTGAGATAAATTCTGACCAGAGTGTTTGTAGACTCAGTTATCAGTTCCATAACGGTCCGGTTTGCAGTTTTATTACAACCTGCTAATATCTGTATCATTGGGAAAGAACAACACATGGAGGCATAAACTGTGCATGCTGCAAAAGAAATTGCCTGAAGAAAAAAAATTCTAAGGCACGACTGAAGTAGTGTTAAATAACCATTAACATAATTCAGACCTACCTAAACATATTGAAGACCTAGAACACAACAGTTTAAGACTTTTGGGGCCTACAATTCAGATAATTGAATTTTAGACTTATTAAAAACTTGAACAAGCAAAATGGAACTCTGGTCATTCATATGGGTTCTCAACTAATTTTGTAGGTGTGATCACAGATTATACAACTACTCTCATAACACTGATCCAAAAAAAAAACATTTCTGCAACTGATTACATTAAGCATTATGATCACATAATGTAATGTAATAAAACATCACAAATCTTTATTTCTCATTATCAACCAGTCATTGAATTGTTTCATTTTGGGTGGGGGGAGAACCAGCAAATCACAAATTGCATTCCCTGTTATAAATGTGGCTCATTGGTTTAATGCCAGTTGTGTGTAATTGGATGTCTAGTCATGCCAAAAGCACTGTGACTGGGGATTAAGCATGTCTCTCTGCAGTGGTGGCTGATAGCTCTTTTACCCCAGTGCCAGTCAGACATCCCAACTAAAACCTGAGCATAATGCTATTCTGATCCACAACACTATATTTCACCCACATCTACGAATGAAACATGAAGGGGTATTCAATGAATGTGTCAGTCGACATTATAAACAAAACCGCTTGAACACTTGAAAGTCCTAAACATGGAGATTCTAATGAATAAATAATGATCACACATATGGTTGGTTTAAGAAAATCTGAAATATGCCACATATGACGCAATCCTATTATTTTCAACTAATTCAGTGAGGCATTATTTAGATGTTTAATCGCAGGCCGAAAACAAGTCTTGTGGTAACGGGCAAACTGTTCACAAATCTATTTAGAACTGGATGGTCACACACCATTGATTTCAGCACTTGTATTTGACCCTAATTACACCCTGACCATAACCCTCTATGCAGCAAAACTGCCCCCTTCAAGGCAATAACTGCAAATTGATTTCAGTTACAGTTACACATCCTCGTACCATCCTTGTTAGAGTCCCTGACAACAGACACAGAGTTACACCCCTCGCCAAAGAGTAGAGCCGCTTCCTCCACATTAAACAGCCCATTACTAGACATTGATTGCAGTTAACACCGACGCCAGACCATATTAATCGCTCCATCCTTCCGCTCTGGTGCCTCGACGCAGATCTGAACCTGAGCATTTATCCGGGATCATTTAACAAAGTTGGGGGAAGTGAGGGGATTTCTGTCAGTGCGTATCACATCACCCCGGCTGCAGCGAGTTCAGTCAGGCTGTGTGAAAATGAAGGAGTTGAAATGAGGAGAATGTCAAGCAGAAAAGACAAATTGGATGTTTTGGCGCTCAGGGGGCAAAGAGAGGAGCGGTTTGATAAAAGCAGTAGCAGCAAGGTCATACAAGACTCGTCCGTTTGCAGCAGCAATTTTGAGGTAATAGGCAGCAATTTCCACAAGTAACTATATGAGGAGGAGAAAAAATAAGAGTCAAGATGAGAGCAAAGTATGATAAGGAGCATTGTTAAAAGGAGGGAAGAGATGTAGAGATAGAGAGTTGATGTTCAGTAGGAATGACAATGTGGAATAAATCTTAAATAAGATTCCTGATATAAAACTGTTAGAGAGAGATTAGAGTGGAAAAATACTGCTCATTAAAGTCTTCGTACCCATATATTTATACTGATAGTTTTTCTTGGTGAGAGAAGCATTTGTGATTTTTTTAAATTCTAACTAAACTAAATATCTGGTGTTTTTGCAAGTTAAAAGACAAAGCATTATAAATTTGGTTGCACTGTTCTCTAATGACTTGTTTTTCCCTGTTTTTATTGTTAGCTCAACAAAGACTCATCTTCACTAATATAACATATTTAGAACACACACTTTGTGTTCACAGTTTTTTCTTCATTTATAGGTTTTCTTCAGTTGTATATGCGGTATAATGGTTTAAACTGCATGTTTTCAACATTGTTATATGTTATCCTAATGCAGATGTTTATTTTCTTACAAACCCATTTGTACTTATTATTATTATTGCTATTGTCTTGGTGTGCATTTCTATTCTGGAGCGACTGCAACATATATCTTACAGAAAAAGAAGGCATCAGAATAAATGACTCTCACACTTAACATTTACATCTGGGGAGAATTGGTGATTAATAGTTACAATAGTAAACTGTTATATGAAAGGAATATTCATCTTACCTGTTGATTGCAGAGCTGAGCTCATCCAGACGGCGTGCATCGGTGGTGGAGGTGTTGTCGAGTTTGGACAGGCTGTCCATTCTCTTCAGAATCACCTCCAGCATGTCACTGATCTTCCTCAGCACACCACGTGACTCCACACCCCCCAGCACTGAGCGGAGAGAAAGACATGGAAGGAAGGAGGCGAGAGGTGAATGAAAACCTGGACAGTGGAGTGCATGACAAACTTGTGGAACAGCATGTAATAACCACAAAGCCTGCAGCTCTTCTGGCTCACAGAGCTGCAGTTGATTTTGGTGGTGGTTTCGATTTGGACTGTCTTTGCATGGCGGCATTGATAAAAAGTAAATTAACTTCTCTTTTAAGCCAAAATATGCAAGTCTTCAATTAAATGTTAGCAGCTTTAAAAACTGGTTGTATGTCTTCAGCCACCAGTTAAGTTAAACCCATGTTTGTTCAGACTCATACAGTGTAGACTGAAGGAAATTTCTGTGTTTTACCATTACATTCACATGTTTTGTGAGGTCACAGTGACTTAAATCAGTTCATCCTTAAGTTAAGGTTTGTGTCAAATTTGTAGAAAGTCCTTCATGGCGTTTCTGAGATGTTGTGTTCATGATGGTAGAACAGTCGGACAACTTGAACACATAATGCCTCTGACCAGTCTGTTACCAACAAGGACAAATGGACAGTTCACAGGTTGTTTAAAACGCTGCCATTATGTTTCACTTAACAGAACATAAGCACTAATAGCAAAAGCAATGCTGCAATAGGAGAGTATTACATTCAGATAAAGGCCTTTGTCTTAATTTGATCTTTTGCCTCTGTCCCTCACCTCTTTGTTGGAACAAGGTGCTGTTCACTGATTACATTTTTTTTCATACAGTCAACATGAAAACTGTTTGAGGCTCTTCACATGCAATGTACCCTAAATCAACAAGTATAATGGACTGAGAAAAGATGACAGTTTTAAGAGCTGAAGCTCTATGAACCCTCCGGATATATATAACACCATTGTAATAAATGTTTGGATATTGAATGAATCATTACTCAAGCTTCTATTCGCCATTTAATGTGTAAACCTTTTTACTGTCATCTCTACCCATGTTTGCTTCAAGGTTTGCTTTTGTGAAAGATTTTCCTTTTTGTCCTTTGGATCTTTTGAAAGTAACCAGCAGTCTGTCCACACATCACCAGCTGGTCATCCTCTATAAACGTGTGGCACTCGGTCCCTAACACATCCCCAGTGGTGGTTGCCATGGCGATCAAGGTCCCTACACGTGTAATAGAGGATATGATACGATAAGTCTCTGGCTGAGGGGGATTGTGAGCTGTGGGACTGTCACACGGTCATGTAGTTACGCTAGTCAGATATACAACATATACAACAAAACATAATTCTAGCAGAACGTAGGGCGACGATATGACTTCAACTCAATTTCTCGATTATTTTAAACCTTTACCTCGTTTACAATCAATGAAGAGTGACTAAGCCCATGTGAGAACACAGCAGGATAATGGTCATGTTGATGATGTTTCTCACATGTGACTAATGTGAAATATATACATACAAATACAGCAAAAGGGAGCCATGCATGTGGGAGACGGCAACAGAGAGGTCAACAAGATTCAAGAGCTATATATCCATCATGTCCTGGCTCCTGCATGTTCTACCCAGATACCACTCCTCACCTGACTGTTCCAGAATCGCGCCTGACCTGGACACTTCAAAATTTCCTGCCTGAAAAGGCTCTTGTGATGTTATCTCTATTCTCCTCTTTTGCTTGCTCCTCCCCTCCCTCTTTCCATCACAGCTTTTAGTTGAGTTGTCATCTTTTGCAGCATCCAGGATGCGGACACAGACGGACCCTCCAGAGAAAGCCCAATTTTACAATGGGACCAAATAAGAGTATCTCCTCTTCACTTGAGCATGTGTGTAAATCCTTAAAGTCTAAAAGCCAACACTTTTGGTGATCTCATGTCTTGCTATGTGTACAGCTTTAATTCTTGTTTCCTCAGCGTTCAGCAGTGAACCCAGTTACCCAGTGCTGTATTTTGATCTCTAATCATAGATAGGGTTTTGTTCAGGCCAGAACCTCCAGAGTGCGATGTCTGAATATGGGCTTCATTTTAAATTTGATACCCTTTTCATATATGATGTTCACCAGAACCATGAGTTATGAAAAGCCAGGAACTAATTACGTCGAGACTCTTTGCTCTTTTCTATGTCTCTGTCTGTGTGGTGGCCAATTTCTTTCTCTCACCTAACATAACAGAGAAACTATCTGAGAACAGAGAGGAGCTGTGTGTGTCTGTGTGTGGGTGTGTAGCTTTGTGTGTGTATAAAGATGTGCTTTGAAAAGAGATTCTCAACACAAACGACACATAGATGCAGAGACAGCAAGACAGGTAGAATATACCCTTACTGCATAAAATATGTTCCCGACCTCATTAGAATGATTATACAGACACAGCCAGGTTCACAGTGTCTGTGAGTTCAGTCATAATGGCCGACAACGAGGAGGAAGGTGAAAAGAAGAGGTGGAGACACACATGGAAAACTTCCTCATTTAACTCATCACATTTAAGAGAATCAGCGAGAGAAGAAAAGTGACTCATGAAAGAGGAGGTAATAAAATAAATGCGGTTTATCTTTTCTTTCTCTGGTTGAAATTAGGTGTAATAGCTGAAAAAAGTAAGACCAAGAAGAGCAAGAGACCTGTGCTACCTTTAAGGAGATAAAGCAGAGCTCGGGAGAGATCTTACTGTTTTTCAAGCTTCTTCATCGCTTCTTCTTTTTCAGATAATATTATCTTATAATATAAATATTATTCTAAACCAAAAGAAAGAACTTTCCTTGAATAAAGAGTTCAACGAGCTTAGGCTATTTAATGAACACCCTCTAATATATTAAAAATAATAGAATGTTTTGTTATATTTTGTTTATTTATATTTCAGCCCTAATGTGTGATCTCCAAACTGCTTTTAATTGTTTGCTATTGTTATCTTTCAATATTACATCCTTAACTTGTAATTTTATTGTTACCATTATTAATATTGTCATTATAAAAAAACAATGATAATTGTTTTAAACTACTCTTAATGGACAGAGAACCTGTGAAACAGAAAACAATTGAACAAATTGGCGATAGATCAAGTATGTATTATACTGCCTCACCATGCTTGTACAATGCTTTTGCAATATATAAGATGAGGAAATGTATATTGCTACTACTGATTTGCACAATGTGTTTCAAAGGAGGTTATGCGTTGTACTGTTTGTGGTTGGGAGCAGGAGACATCAGTGTCATCGCTGCCATCAGTGGTTTATCATTGTGTGTGCAAATCCAATAAGACAAACACAGAGGAGACAGATGGCAGAAAAGAGTAAAGCACAACACTTGTCAGAAATGAGCTGTCATGATGCTGGCACATGATGAACAAGACAAATGAGGTGTTCCCTAACAATGGCAGTTTTTAAGGGTCAATATTTAGTGACAAACTGATTTCAGTGTGTAGGCTATAGATGCATTTTATTGTGCATTTTTAAGGTGCATTTATTACAGAAAGTGATCAAAATCCAAACACTGTCACATGTGATAATGCAGAGTGAAGAGAGCCAAGGGAGATCTGTCCACTTGAATCTCATGCCGTCATTAAATCCTTAGCAGCCACACACATAAACAGCTTATCAGGATACAGCTCTAGACAGAAGGGGCACAAAGGTCAGAGTGTATCCTTCCAGCCCCCATCAGAGCTCTTGGTAGAGCCCACATTGACACAGCAAACACCTGGATTACGCTGTCCGACCGCTCTATCAAAGCCCATGTCTGCTGCTTGACAGGCAATTACAGCCAATGGGCTCCATGCCTAACAGCGCTGATGCAAGGTCATTGTCTGCCTCCATCGCCTCCAGCGGCAGATGGAAACCTAAGTTCAGTGAGTTATCTTCACAGCGACAGATGTATTCGTGTGGGACTGAAATTGTCATATCCCTTGGTGTGATGGATCGCCGTGTCAGGGTGCCGATGGGTCCAGTGCCGATCTTTGTGACGAGGTGATAATGGATGGCATCCCTGTCAAGGGTCAAGCAAATTAAAGGAGTGGCCAAGCTGGGAAAATTATAGCGTATGTTAAGGGTTGAACAAATAAAGGCTCGTTTAAGCTTCAGTTCTATTCCCGAGGAATTAATTTCCTGGCCAAGTCTCTGACAAAGCATATTAATGACCTCACCCAAACACAGTTTGTTTGTTTTAAAAAACAATCATGCTGCTTTGAATTAGTGTTAAAATGTGTGACTCCCTGTCTAGGTGGCTGTTAATGAAATACCAGATGAGACTATATAACATTGGTAAAAGCACTATAATATTTCAGTACTCGCTGATAGATAACGGCTGTGATGATCAGCAGTGCAGCAACAGAGCAAACAGGAATGATTCAACAACTTCAGGTAAAAGAGAACAGATATTCGCAGGGCTAATTGTTCTCTGTCTTTGTCTCTTCACGAATCTCGGTGTCAAAACTTAGTCACAGAAGCTGCTCTCCTCTGGATGGCAAATGACCGACTACACAAACGAGGTCTCCCTTTGAAGAGTGGGTCCTTAGCCTCACTTGTTATGAAATCTTTACAATGTTTCACCATGGAAACTAAAGCAGAAAATTCGAAATGCTTATTTAAATCATATAATTATATAGAAAATGAGGCCCCCCCATCATATAAAACCTCATTCAGACCTTACTGGTGTAAAAGACACTGGGGCCAAAGACACAGTGCAACATGGAATAGATAGAAGATAAACAGCAGCAATAACATTACTGCAGAGATGGAGGGAGTTAAACCTGCTCAAGCTTAAAGGCAGTTGAATCAAAAAGTGTTGTGTGTGTGTGTTTGTGTGTGTGACTTTGACAGCATGACGTAACTTCACACAAAATGCAAAAGTCCGAATGTGTAGAACATGAATAAACAAGAGATGGATGAACAAAGCATGCGGCCGAGAATCAAAATTAAAAGCCAAGAAGCATTCGATTTCCCCTCCGGGTATCTGACTTGAGCCCCGGGATATTGTTTGTATAAGTTCATTGTCAACAGTCTATCACTGATCACAGATTACATAATTACATATTCTAATAGGCCCCTCACTGTTGAAGAACTCAGCTCATTATGTGGGTGATGTATTGACATGTTCTGTCAACGCAGTGCTATAAAAGCTCTGAAGTCAGAGAACAATCTTGCATGGTAAAGAATTTTTAAGGAGATGGAATAAAAAGTAAATCCTTTATTGTTAATTTTACTATAACGCAAAGATCTCTGTCATCTCTGTATATCTTTATATATATTACTGTTTATCCAATCCAGGTGTGTTGCTATGACTACAAGGAAGCACAATTGGGAATTCGATGCAATTCGGACGCAGTTAATAACAGTTAATTTTAATAACTTTTGAATAAATGAATGTACAAAAGAGTTAAAGAGCAATCTGTCGCGGGGGGGTTGGGACTCACTAATGTAAGTGAAATCATCAATGGCAGCAATGTTACATTCTTGACAATGGCGTCAACAACAGATTATTCAGTTCAGAGATCTGCGTACTGAGTCAAGCGTCACCAAACTTTGAACAAATGGGTAAATAGCTCTTTGTTCAACAGTGGGGGTGCAGCTTCAGGGCTCTGTGGACTAGTCCATAGCCAATCTCTATTTCCACTTGATTACTCCAGGTCACATCTGATGTTCAAGAAAGCTGCACCCAGCATGACCTTCGGCCAAGGAAATAGTCCATTCCAAACAGGCATGTTAAGAACACGCACTTGTGGCTTGTTCACAGATTTCACAGCACAGTTTACTGATCACTTGAGAGCAAAATGCCTTTCCATGACCAAGACTGACAGCACAAATGATAAAACCGACCATAAAAGAGATGACTGATGACAAAAAGTCTGTTTCCCATTAATCTTACTTTGCATGGCCCTGGCACATATATGTTAGAGAAACCTACTGTGAGGTGACAGTGTTATCACTGCTTTCATCTTGTTATTCAGCTTTGACATATCCCACTCAGTCTATGAATCTTTTGCCATCATACAGACAAATAATAACGTTTCCATTATTTGCTGGTCTTTCACTTGCACTTTGACAAACTGAGACCTGCATTATATTAAGGTCCCTGCTGAAACCAAATATTTAAACTCTGTGTCAGAGTGGCTTATAACAGTGATGGTTCCCTCAAGGACAAAAACACCCACATAAGCAACTTTTAACAAGATGCATCATGGAACACAAGAATGGAAGACACAGCGCGCTGGAGGAAGTCGATTGTATTTTTGTGTTGTGCTAATAATAGCGCATGGTGTGTTGATTACTTTGTTCATCTCGATCAATGCATGCATTCATTTGGTTGACTTGCAGTTCCAAATACACTGGAAAGGCAACTTAAAGGTGAGTGATAAAGACTCGGAGGTCACTCAGTGGAGTACACACCTCCTCCAAGGCCCAACAGTCCCCTTATGAAAACAAATTATTATTCACTAGATTTTCATTTGTATCTGCAACAAATTGCACACATTGCAAATATCAGTCCCCTAAATATGCTGGAATTATTTTTATTATCAATATCCATGGAGTAACCTCTGAGAAATCAAGGAAAATTTTAAAAACACCCTATCTCACAATGTTTAAAGAAAATTAAAAAATAATCCTGGATTCAACCACAGATCTGGATCTGCACCAAAAATCTAATTTTCCTTCCAGCAGGTTTCAGGGTAATCTATCCAGTAGTTTTTGCTTAAATCTGCTTACAAACAAACAAACACTTATGAAAACCCTACCTCCTTGGAAGAGGTAATGAAATGGAGATTTAGAAGATAGAGGTATGTGTAGACTCCTCAAATGACATAAATTAATAAATTTTATTTTATGTACATTTCAACTAATTGATATGCATGATTTAATTATCTCAAGAGATCAAACAAAAGTCATTTTCAGCCCTTCAGTAATTAATTTAGCAGAGTTGTTTGGATGCCTGTTTGTATTTGTATGAGATAAAAGCTGTCTTAAGATTCAACAACAGTAAAGGTAGTCAGTCAATAGGACAGAGCTGCTGGCATTCTATTTCATGCTGTTTATCTTCCCCCCCGCTGTCATTAGTGGAATACAATCAGCACAAAGACACAGTCACACACAGTGTCATGCTTTGGCCACCACACTGGACTGAATATTTAATGGCAGTGCTTGTGCACTGTATGTGTGTGTGTGTGTGTGTGTGTGAGAGAGAGAGTGTGTGTTTGCACTTGTTAAAGGAGTTCATGAAATAGCCTCTGCTTGACTTCATGCTAATGGCCACAATACAAAACAGCTATGACTTTCCTCCGTCAAATCCTTTTATGTCACGAGTTCAAAAACTCACATTTTACCGAGGCTGGGAACAACATTTGTCTGTGTCAACGGAACCATCAAAAGAGAAGGACTCTTCATATCTCAGTGCAGTGGGGTATCACTTAAAAGAAGACGGGGAGGGCAGGGGTGTGTTTGAATAGTATGTAGGTATATCCATGACTAGAGTATGTTATGTGTGCTGGGTGGAAAAGAATGGATTCCTCTATTACTGTTTAAGTTTAGCAAAAAAAGGGGTTTAAAGCAGTGGGGTTTCTATAAAAGTGGGTGATTGTGCCTTGAGGTGCTTCAGCGGCATAAATGCGTGTGCATGTGTGTGCGTGTGTGTGTGTAATAGGAAAGAAATCAGGACAGCAGGGTGGATCAAATTGCACTGAAATTAACCTTCACAAATTCTAACTAAAGTGTTTTCTTTTAAATGGGTTTATCACAGAGGTGTTTAGATGTAGATTAGTTAGGCCCAAGTCTAGTGAACAATATATAAATACATTTATTTCTACATCTTCACATCTGTAGTGCAATTGAAAGCTGTCTTTTAAATCAAACTCTATCATTTGATATGTGTTGAGGTCCTGAGACAGCTCTGAACTATAAAGTCAGAGTCAGCCACTGTTTGTGTGTGTGTGTGTGTGTGTGTGCACACTCTTCGTGAGTGGGTCTATATGATCGGCTCTTCGATTGTGTTTGCAGTTGCTCACAACGAACGTGAGGGGTGACTTATGTGACTGCACACAAACACACACATGCGTCTACGTGCATGAGGTATTATTTGTGCCAGAACAGGATGGTGTTTTGATTGGTTTGGGGAGGGGATTGCGGGAGGGGAAGGGAGTATTTGAATATTTATGAGAAGAAAACCATTTGTGGTCTGATGAAAGCTGACAGAAGGGCCTGCTGGATAGAGGTTGACACAGCTAAATTAACTGGAGAACTGGAGGCAGATGTCATTTTGTCACAGGAGTGCATGCACACACTCACACTTACACACACACCGAGGCAAATGTGACAGAAAGCTACTTAAACAGTAACATCCGCCACCCTAAAATGAAACTGTGATATTAATTCACACCCAAAAATTAGACACCTGTCTCTACAGGTTTAAAAATCTGGGCTTTAAGACTGGAAATTATGCTTTAACACACTATATATAGCAATTATGGGATGTTTCATCAGTGCTTAATAACTCCGTGGGCTCATAAATGTTTTTGTTTTATTGAGATATTCCATCTCAGTGAGCATGAATTGAATTCAAGGCTTCAAGCTGTGAGTCAGAAAATGCTGTGCAGCAGGAAAATCACCGTGGCCGCTGTCATGGCCTCCTGTCTGTTATTTCCCATCATTCACCATCAGCTCAGAGATTTGTCTGGAGATGACATCATCACCGCAGTATGTCCTTCGCTCCTCAGGTTAAGGAGGCACTTGTTTAATACCGTGAAGTAGAACAGAGCTGTACACAATCCACAAGTATCCATATTAATTCACACATGATGCATGTTTACCTGTGCATACCAACCACTTCATCTTCATCCTCCTCCTTTACTGCTCCCTAAACATTTCCCTTCTTTTCCTTTACCCTTGTATTTCTCTCATCATCATCCCCCTCATGGCCTGTTCTCACACTTTCACCTGATTCGTCATTCTCCTCCAACCCGCTCTCTCCTTTGCAGTAAAGGAAACAACACAATCAACGGTAAAACTCCACTTTCAGGGGATAGACAGACAGACACAGTGCCGCTTATACGCCCTGCTATACCTCTCCATTCTCCAGCACATCTCCTCCACTCATTTCTACACCTACATTCAATTTGTACAAATTGCATGCCGTTTAATTATTATAGCGTAGGAGCTCCACTGTTCATTAGCTAAGGAACGGCAGGACCGAGTGCAGGCAGAGAAGAGTGGGATGGAGGTGGGTTTATTTTAGCTGCACGCTGGGAATGAAAGTATTCTGTGAAAGCAGTGTGAAGGCAAATGAAGACACAACAAATGAAGCATGAAGAGAAACATCGTGCTGGCAATAAAGTAAACACAATGAATGCCAATGATCTATAAGACAATTTCATAAGATGTAGGCCAGAAATGATGGGATGATCAATAACCTAATTTGTACCCCAAGGTATAGAATAGAATAGGCCCAGCTGGCGACGATGTAAAATGTAAACACTTGTCTCCATCTTAATTTTCCACTCTTGGTTTGGCTTTTGAAATATTAATTGTTCATTTAGTTTTTGACATTTTCTCATAATTCATTCAGCGACGTCAAGGCAAATTTGATTTCCTGATGGGAGATGAGTAGAGATGAGAGGATATTAAAGACAAAGAAAGAAAGGACAGCAACAATGCCTATTAATGCCGATGGCTTCTGTCTCTTCTATTCTCTGTGGTTCTCTGTCTCGACGTGATTGAGGAGGGGACAAGCGCTTTGTCAGTCAACAAATTAAATCCCCTTCCTCCTCTCTTTTGCTCAGTGCCTGGATTTTATTAGAATTGTTCTTTTGAGTTTCCCATTGCAAGAGGACAAGACCCTTCTCACCTTTTAATTTCCACTCATCACCCATCAGCATTTTTTTCTATACTTCCCCTTGTCTTTCATTTGCTCTCTCTTTAATTTTCATCCTTACACTCCACTGTCAGCTTGATTCATCATGGTTTAGCTCATGATGATGATAGAGGATGAAACACTGGCATCACTCAGCTTGCACCCACGCCCACACAAAGCACTTGAGACGGACAAATAAAAAAAATAAAAATATTTGAATAGAAACTAAATTACATACACATATGCAGCATGAAAGGTTAATCTGTTGATCAGAGTGTGTCTGTGGGTGTGTTTGCGTCTTGATGAAACTGTGATGAAATGGAGTGATAGTGATTGGTGTCTTGAACCACAATCTAAAAACAATGCAATTCTTCATCTGATAGGATTATGCTTCTTGGAAATACATGTGAGCAATGCAGTGTTTATTTGTCTTTTTTTTGGGGGGGGGAGTAATGGCCTCCGTTATGATTGCAAAAACACACCATATGTATGAGAACATAGAAGCAAACACACTCAGGCCAAAACGGGTGTGAGTGCAGCGCGTGGCAGCTGCATCACTGATCTGCTGCATCTTCCATTGCTGGAAAGATTTCACAATAAAAGCCTTGTTAAAACAAATACATTGATTTAGTCAAAAGATACGCATGAGATCTTTTACTCTGAAACAGGTAAATATCTTCGTTTGTGACAGTTATGTTTCGTCAGCTATAGATATTGCAATTGAGGTGAAAGAGCATGTTGTAACTATTTTGCTGTGAACTGTGATCGGCCCTCAGAGGAAAAAGGCGAAACACTGATTCTAAAAGATAACCTTGTTGTCAGGTTAGAGCGGCTGTGGCTGAGGGGGTAGAGCGGTCATCCTCTAACCAGAAGGTCCCAGTCTTTCCCATCTGATGATGGGTGACGAAATAGAAAGCACATGCGGCGCTAACGCATCCAATGCAGCCCATCTGTCACATTTTGTCCAAACCTAAACTATTTCAGTCCAAACGGTGTTTTCTCTCCGATAACAATAAGGCTGATAATAGACATCATATGACAATTTACTTGCACTGGACATGGGAATGGATCGCTGGAATAATAGCTCAACTCCTGTAAATATAGGCACATGTAGCTTCATAAAGCATTTAGCAATTAAACTGCACAATAGCTGCTAACAAAGAGAACAAGGTCAGCAACATTTGTAAGTCATTAGTTTATAGTTGTCCATGTTGCATTCACCAGCGGTAGTTCGTCGGGGTAGCCTTCATAGTCATTGTCATCATTTCCAAATTTCTCTGCTGGTGACCAAGATTAAAATTCAACCCCTGGACTTTTGAAACTGAAATGAGGCCAGCCGCATTTTGAAAAGTCTCAGTTTTAGGGGCTCAAAATGAGTAGTGTGGACGCCAGACATAAACAAAACAAAACGGATTTTACAACTAAAACATGGATGTAGCCTCATTCTGACAAGTGTGTGGGAGAGAAGCAGTGACCCTCATTTTGATTTCTGCCACCTACAGAAGTCACTGTGTCTCAGAAAACATTTCTCTGTTGACTCTTACTAGTTCAGCACAACACGGCTGTTCAGAGCAGACAGACACAACTGCTGGGTCTGTTTTGCAAGAACACGTCAGTGTATGTTAGTTTGATAGAGTGTTGTGTTGTATTCAGACACTGGCAGATATGTGGAGGTTTAAAGTGTGTGAGTGTGTGATGTCCCTGTCAGGTGAGGGTGTACAAGCATTTAGAGGGGAAAAACATGTATGACATGACCTTCACACTGTTCTGTGTGACTGAGTTTGCATATCTGGTGTAAATACAGACAATATTTATTCTCATAGAGAAACATGCAGGAAACATGAGGGAGAACACAGTGTTTTTGTCACTCAGTTAACATTCACATCACATGAACGGTAGAGATGGAAAAAAATTACCATCTTAATAACTAACACTATCAATTAACTGCAAAATAATTATCATGAATGTTATTTGATGACATGAGGTTGTGTTTCAGGCACTTTGTTATCACTAAGCCACGTCTGACACAATCCTAGTAACAACTTGGACTTTGACATGAACACTATTTAGAAGACAGGAAATTGTAATTCAGATTGACTATCTCTGATATATTAAAGTGGCATCAGGTCACTTAATCAACATGTGTATTCAGGAGGTTTTTCAGACGGGCTACTTTCTGAGTTTACTTTTAGATGAAAAATTATTAATTCCATTTTTTTCCGATACTATTTATTCATATATAATTATCACAATGGCCTTAATCTCTATAACAAAAGATGGAGATAATAAATTCAGAACGATCCAGAGTCACACTGACTAAGAGGCCATTATCTGAACTTCAAAATCAGTTTCATAGATGGTGTGGTTAGATTATTCACCACATTTGTGCAATGACATCCAAGCCTTAGGCAGAAATCGCATGCACTGTATCTCCACTGCCTCTCCACCGCATCAGCTGAAAGCCTGCACTCAATCAGCATCAAGATGAAACATGGTTATATCAGAATCCTCAGGGAAGGATAAGAGAGGGGGGGTAAAGCTGGTTCAAGACAAGTGGATTTCAGCGGTCATCCCACGGCTTTTCAGAAATAACAAGATTCATGCCAGAGGACACACTCACAATTCACTTACTGTTGTCTAGGGAGCACTGGTAGAAAGTCAACATCAGAAATGTAAAATTAGATGTAAAATAAACTTTCCTGATACAAAACCTTCATTTTCCTTTAGAGCTGAAAGCTTTTGTGGTAACATGCAGTGTTTTCATACCTATAGCTAGGCTGTGGTCTGGACTGAGACCACTTCCTCTAAAGCTTCTTGACGTAGTTGTTTTGGTCTGCACCCGGGTGTGATTACTGTGTTCACATCTGCCTTAATGAATCACACCATGAGCGAAAACAAAACACAACCAAAGTGTGAAAACCCCCTAAGAGGACAGACGTCTCGTCTGTGCAACCATTTTAGACAACATGTTTTGGCAACAGTTGTATAAAAGCCATTATTTGCCAGAGTGTAGTTTTTATGATGATTATATGTGATGTAGAATACTTCACTCTATACCGCTCTCATCCTGTATGGATACTTTATACTATATGAATAGAACTATGTTCCACTGAAATGGATCTGTTCAGTGATCTCTTGGTGATCTCTGTCTCTGTTTTCTCCATTATCTATCCCTCTCTCTTTCAGTCTATTGTGCTCACAGATTCTTTATCCCTGCTATACCCCACGTCTTCAAACTTTCCTCCCTGGCATCACTTACTCCCAATTCCCCTTAAATATCATCTAATAGTCTCTCCCTCTCCCTCTCTCTGGACCTGCAAGTGTTTGTCTCTATAATTCAGCCCTCACCAGATAAATTAGCATCTGTCAAGGCTTCGCTCTGTGCTGAGAGTTTTGGCAGAAGCCATTTCTCGATGGCACACTTCAGCGCCCTGGCACCTTCACTCATCCCATTATTTACTCTGACTCACAGGTAATGAAGCAGAGGACTGGTGAAACCATGTGTAAGAGAGGAAAGACATACCACTGTTGGAGCCAGAATGGACATCTGGCCTCATGATACTGGGAGGCTGTGTTGCAAACTGGGGATATACAAATGTTTACAGTTGAAATGAACAGCTGGGTTGGGGGAAGTTCAGGCGTAAAGTGCAAAAGGTGTTTATCCGAAGGCTTTTAGCCAATAGCTACAGAGCCAGAATAGAACATTAATAGCACACTTTAGAGCCACAACACAGTTGTTGCCACTAATGTTGAAAAACGCTGTTCCATTGCACACATTTTTTTATTTTCTGCTCTTTATATGAAGTTCCGTTTATTCACACTGCAAAAATCTGATTTCACTAGAGCCCATTAAATGTTACAAGCACATCTTGTTAGAATGCAAGCATATTCTACAAAGCTCCAAAAAAAGGGACACATATTTGCTCCAGCATTTTGATGGAACAGCCATCAGTGTTTTTTAAGTTTAAACCCCCAAACTTGAACTAACTAATGGAATATTTAAGCAGCAACTGTCTGTTTTTTTTTTTCTCCATATAAAACGAGTAAATCAGAACAGCAGCCACTGTTTAAATTTTCAGTGAGCACAGCTCGCAGCAGGTACCTACATGCACTTAAATAATGAAACACTTTTATTATGATTTTATGCATGTCTCATACAAACCATATCTGTGTTTTTCACCTTGTTACAACAAAAAACAGTACGTCCACTCAAGGTTATGAATGCTCTCTTTGTTGACTTCATTTTGATTGAATAAAACTACAGCGGACATTGGTGTTTGTTTCATACAGTGTGTTCTTTTTACAGTTGGCTGTGGCCCGCCATCTAATGAGTCTCATATGATTTTTAAGCTTTTATCTTGATCACATGAAAACAAATACAAAACTAGAAGTTCAGGCTGTACTGCAACAGTCAAGGCCCAACATTTGGACAAAAACACAAATACAGTGTCAAAGAAAAAAGAAAAAAGAAGAAAAAAAAAAGAAAAATTCCCACTTTTAAAGGTCCAGTGTGTAAGATTTAGGTGAAAGGGAAATATTGGCAGAAATTTAATGTAGAATAATTCTCATTATGTTTTCACTAGTTTGTTTGATTTAAAAATTGTATGAATTGTAGTTTTCTTTACCCCAGAAAAGGCCCTTTATATTTAAATACTTTATAGGGGTGAGGGGTGTTCAGCTTCAACATGCAATTTCAACACTAGAAATCACAAAATTCTACACACTGCACCTATAAGTATGTTCAGTAGATTCTGGCAGTGTTAATGAGCAAAAATCTGAGTCCTTTAATGTGTATGAACAGATGACCCACTTCTTTAAGTTAATGTGTGCTTTAGAGACACTCTTGACTGATCACAAAGACAAATGGTTATTCGTTTTATTGTGCTGACTCTGAGGTTTTATCGTCCAATAATTAAACTGGTTCCACATGATAATTCTGATTAACGCTACATTTCCCTAAATTGAGCTAATTTTCCCTAAGCACTCACAAATCAACCCGTACACATTCTACAGCTTCGACTGTGATCTGTCTGCCTCTCAGCTGAATCTGACAGCCACGTCCCCTTCAATAAGCCTCTGTTTGCAGCTGACGCTCTGCGGTCGCTGTCTGATTGCATTATCTTACAGCTACCTGAGACACTACTGTGTTTTATTCTGCTGATGCCGACAACCTCCCCTTTACGCTCACAAATAAGATTTATCTTTTTGTATCCTCGCTGAGTGAGTTGTTAGTTACCGAAGAATTGGCACTAAGCGAGTGCTGTGTTGATAGCATTGCTGGTCACTTCAAGTTGAAAGTGTGCTATGATTAAACTGTAGCTGGCACAGCAGAAACATGCACACACTAATCTCTGACATGTACACAGAGGCACAGCACAGAAATCATAATACCATGCATCCAAAGAACACACATATTAAATCCCACAGGATGGCTAATCAATTATTCATTAATTCCTCTGTGCTGAGGACGATGTTCTTTTAAAATATTGATGACAGCTACTAGACAGTGCCAAGTGTGTTTGTGTTGTTCCTATGGAGTCGAATAGGAAGGCAATACATATATTATCGCATTACCAGTTCCTAATGTGCGGCATATTAAATGAGACTGTGTGAACTTCTGTGAATTCTGCGTCTCCATTTTTCAGACATAATGTTCTGCAAATGACTGAGGAGAAAAGAAGAGAAACTGTTGTATGAAATGGAAGGTACGATTCTCCAAGCACTGAAACACGCAACTTATTTTTGTTCATCAGTTTGCTTGAGCGTCATCACACTGTAAAACTCAACCTCAGTCATTTTATTTGAAGTTTTTTT
The DNA here is from genome assembly GCF_024713975.1 of Paralichthys olivaceus. Taxonomy (NCBI): domain Eukaryota; kingdom Metazoa; phylum Chordata; class Actinopteri; order Pleuronectiformes; family Paralichthyidae; genus Paralichthys; species Paralichthys olivaceus. The sequence goes on along the minus strand of NC_091100.1, from coordinate 15,381,420 downwards.
AAATCATAAGTTAATGTGACATTACTTTCATCTTTAATATCATAAAATCTCGTGCACTATCAAAATGTAATCAAAGCAAATGATTAAAACCACTACCTGGCTGGTCGAGGACAATTTTATTGTTGCTTATTTAAACAAACATTGACCGAAACTCATCAGCTTTCAGGTTTTAAATTTATCTGCATTAATTTGCAGATAGCTGTTAACAGAGTTTAGCCAACATCGTCACCACCTGAAGCACCTTCAAAAAGTAAGAGAGACGCTTGACTTGTGTGGACTCGTCAGTCGGTCGATGGTGTACAGCAAATGGAAAATGTGTTGCCCGCGTATCCACTATCTACAATGGAACCCCAAAAATACTGAACATTGTCCCAGATGCTAATTCATTGTGAGATTATAGACAATGGGCTCGGAGATTGGTACAAAGGTAGAACACAATTTGAAACCTTTGTCCTGACAGATCAGTAAAACACTACTGCTTGTTTGATTGAATCCAATCTTTAAAGACATTGTAAAGCAATGCGTTTCTTTCATCTATTTTATTATATATGTAATTACCTCACCTATTTGCTAAAGTGACTATGTAATGATATAATATATAATTCAATCTCAGTTCTCTTTCAGTTGTTTGGCTTTGTTTCCAAAGTTAATCCACTAGATGTAGCATCAAAACTGTGCAGAAATGGCTGCAGGTAAAGAAGAGTTGATAAGTACCCATTTCTTTCATACCTCACCATCGCCAGCACATGATAACATAGACAAACACCACACAAATGAAATATGCAGTTTGTATTATGGAAATACTTTTTTGAAACATTGCAACACTCAACTCATCGGGTGAGTTAGCCTCAAACATCCATCCATTATCTATACTGTTTGTCCTTTACACCCTAAACAGCATATCGCAGTAACAACCATTAACACTTACATCTACTGAGTGTATCTAATCTGCATGTCTTTGGACCAGGGGAGGAAGCCACAGTACCTAGAGAAAACCCACGATATGGAGAGAACATGCAGACTCCACACAGAAAAGCTCTGATCGGTCAGCGGGTTTAAACCTGCGACAGCTCTAACCACTACACCACCAGGCCGCCGGGCCGCCCTTCACACTGAAACAGATCTAGAATATTCTCAGGTAAAAAGAAAATCTCATAGCATTATAAAAGAAAAGACACTAACAGCTGTGCACATTTTACTTTGTTAAGTGCGGTGTACATTTAATTGCTGTGAAAATGTTCACTGGGTATGAACGTAGCATGGATTTTATTTGCACAAAGCAGTGCTGAGGGCCTTGAGGCAATTTTATCCATCGACTTGCTAAACTGTGTGAGCTCAGCTGCTTCGAAAGCTTGTGGGTGTAGTTAGCTGCCTGTGCATGTGCGTGTATGTGTGTGTGAGAGAGAAAGCTGGAAATGGTGCGTGTGTGAATATGATGTCCTATATACTGTGTGTCTGGAAACAATGAGACCACTGGTGTGCACGTATAAATAATCTTCAGCTTGAACTGCAGGTCTATGTGTATTCCAAGATTCTTCATCCTTAAGCTGCTGAGTCGGACACATTTGATTCTTCACAGACTAATAGCCTATAGTGTGATCCACGGAGACTGACGCAGCCTTGAGCGGACCCATTAAGGAAATGAGCGTGATCAATCAAAGTGCATTAATCCAACTTGATCACCTGAAGGCAGATTAACAAAATTAAATCAAAATAAAATGAACGAATGCAATCACATGCACACAGGAGGAGATACAATATCTTGACGTGCATGTCTCACACCCTCACGTACATTGAGACAAATAAATAAAGCACAGTGCACTTATAGACCAAGATTAGTTATTTTCAGGTTACTGCTATGAGCCAAAAGCTATAATAGTGTTTCATGCTTCGCCTGTGTCACTGCAGCTCAACTTGAACATGATTCAAGTCGCACATTTGAAAATCCCAGGAAAGTCACTGTACACTGCCACATGTATTGTAAGGGGAGCATTACTGACAAGGAAACATGGTTGCAGTTGTTAAAGCCGTTCTCATTCAAACGTGATCCATTTCTCAGCAGACGAACCTGAATGTTACATGACAGAAAACAGTGAATGAGAGATTTGGGAAAACCTTTTATAAATTGCTTTTTTCTGTTGTGCCTCTGTGTGTTTTTTGCTGACTGAAAAACGGATGGGTCCTATCATCTGAGATGGCAGATAATGCCATTCAAAATTTCCCAGGGAGAGGAAGAGCAGAAGGCTTGTCAGTACAGCAGCACACACGCTACCAGATCAGTTCAGTAAGCTGCCGTATAGATGCTTGAGTGGAGGAGAGGTGTCAGCAGGCAGCATGTACATCTAGGTGAAACAATGGAGAGCTTGTTTTCATTCAGCATGCGGTCTGGAATTCTTTACAATATTATTACAATACACAAACAGCATTGTACAGACTATCTGTAAACACAAAGATTAATTAACACCAGTGTCTTATTATCAAGAGGCCAATACACATATTACCAATAATATGTCTTTCAGACTGAGCATCCATTACATTAAAACAGTGCATTAAATATTCATTAACTGAAAAATGGTAAGATCCTGCTTGATGCTTTCTTCATCATGCATGAGTTCACAAGATAAATTCCCTCTGAGCAAGACTATCAACTATGAAGACGTGCTACAAATAATTTAAACAACTGAATATTGATGCAGGTACATTTAATTCTTATATATGTAAGATTTTCAAAAAGAGTAGAAAGCTTGCAATTAAGAGAAGAATTTATCTGTGATCATTTCACCTCCTGTCCTTCTTCAGTTTGCAACAATTATCACTGTCACAGGGGTAAAGATAAATCAGTTAACGGACACCGATACTGATAAGGCGGCCATTAAGGAGAGCTTCAGTGAGTTTTTTATGTTTAACAAAACCAACAGCTTTATGATATTATCAGGGACTGCATGTGTGAATCAATGTCTAATATCAAAGCTGCAGGTATGATTATTACTGCCAATGGTTCCAAGAAGCAGGGCTGTTCATAATTAACTGTTAAACCATGAACCGACAACCATTTTTGACAAATAAAAAAATAAAACATTCAAAAGAAATCCTGAGACATGAGCACCAACTGAGAAGGAATTCTTGTGATTATTATACAAAATTCGAACACCATTTCTTCTCTACTCAGAACAAGCATAAAGACATATGGAGTATTCCAACCTTAGATGCATTATGTAGACATGTATACGTCTTAATTGCTGTATACAAGTTTTCACAGCCTTTTACAACATTTATAAATGAGTTACCAACTGCTTGACGACACATGCCCTAGATTAGAGTGTTACCAATGAAGAGGTGCTGATGCTAAATTAGACAGAAAACACATGGGCTATACTGTAGCACTGTGCATTAAACAACTTCAGAGTGGGGTTTTTAAAATTCTGATTCAGATTTGGCTCTGCAACAGGAATATGAATGGAATATACTAGCAGCTTGTGTAAACATCATAATCAGTATGATATCGTATTTAGAAAAAGATCAATAGTCAGATTATAATTGTATCCCAGTGAAGTGAAGTCCACACCAGGATATAAAATACAAACCACACACCACCACCCCATCCCACACACACGCCAGGTTAAATCGGTCTAGCTCTTAAACTCAGTAGTGCTCCTGCTCAAATCTTGCTCTTACAGGTCTTTATTATTGTGGTGCTTCTCTCAATCTGAGCCTCTACCTGACAGAATGAACTCCCTCCTGTGTTTATCCTGCAGCGATGGAGGAGGTGAAGTACTGTTGGATAGTTGACACTGAGATTAAAGAAACAGTCTGGAGTGTGTAAGTTTCACTCAGAGAAAGATAGAGGGAGGGAGCGCATTAGTTTAGATTTGATGTATTTATTATTAATGTGTGCACGTTGCAAAATACCAATATCTTACATTAGATCACCCATCAGACCATTAGTTGCTTCATATTAAACACCAATAAACCATCCAGTTACTCATTCTTAATTAACCGTAACATTTCAGCCCTTTAATGCCCCTGTACATCAACTTCCAAACCAACTTCTTGCCCTGCTGACAAACAATAATGTTTACTGCCCTCCAACTAGAAGTCAAAGCAAAAGACCAAAAAAGAGAGAGGGAGAGAATGAACGAGATGCATGGACAAAGATGAAAAGAGAGCTGCAGCAAACAATGCAAATCAAACACGCAGAGCAGAGAAGAGTTAAGTCTTAGATTAGTGCAATCTCTCTCATCTGTTGTTTTCTCCTCATCCATCTATACTGCATCTCCACTGCCCTTAGAGACGTGTCACTTCCTCCTTGCAGCGTTTCCTGAAATAGCACCAGTGCCCTCATAGGCAATGTACTGCTACATAAGCACCGTATCTAACAGAGCAGTTCAGATACAGTACTTAAAGTATATGAGACATGCTGTGCCCCTAATTTGAAATCAGCTCTGGTAACGCAGTTTATTTATTGTAGCATATGCAAGCCTTTCTCCCGTCAGCTTAGTTCTGCTTTTTATCCATGTCTATCAGGGGTCATCTTTGGATTGCATACAGAGTGCATTATATGTCATTTGCCAATTTTGTAGCAGCTGCTCACAAAACCCCAGTAAGACTGTTTTTCATGTCTCCTTGTGTTGATGAGCCCACCAGTTCATGTTAACTTCATTTTGCATTTCTTTTATTTAAATCGCCAAATATTACAGAATGGTTTGAGCAAATTTCCCTGAGACTGGTACCACAACTTAGACTGTGGTTCATGGTATATATTTCTAATGCAATTGTAAAATTATATTACCCTCTGTTTTCTGTGATGAGCTGAATGCAGCCACTATTTTTCCAGGTTAATTCTCAGTATGAATTTTCTTGAGATAGAAAGAAAGGATTTTGAATCAGTCCTTCATTTCACCACAGAATTGTTATAAAAGCCTTCATAGGTAAAAGAGCAGCATGGCATCTTCTCGTCCTTGTTAAAACACTGTAATTGTAAATGTCCGTTTTTATATGGCATTTTTCTAGCCTTGAAGACCTCTCAAAGCAGTAGTAAGCTTTACAGTACAATTTTGCCCTTCTCCCATTCACACACACATTCATACAGTGCATCTATGAGCAGCACTTCCTCTTTCATACATCACCCATCTGGGACAATTTGGGGTACAATATCTTTCTCATGGACACTGTACTGAAGTACAAGGAATAGCGGAAACTGGGATCAAACCGCCAACCACCAATCTACTGATTTGGGAAGAGCCACTCTATCTGAGCCACAGCGGCTCCCGACTGTATGTGTGGTGTATGGAGCCCACAAAGGCTTTCCAGCATCATGACGAAGGTCTCATTTCTTTATAATATTCTAATTATGAGACCAATAATATAATAACAATGATCTGATAATTTTAAAATGTGATATTTAGCATTAGTATCTTAGGGTCTGATGCCTTTGCATCATATTTCAAATCAAAGAAGATCATTTTAGATGTTGGTCAACAGACGAAAAGTCAACACAGGGTCAACTGCACATTAAAAAAGCTGACGGGCTGGTTGTCTGGTAACCATCTGAAACCAAGCTTGATTTTTTTTTTTTTCAGTCAAATCTTTCACCTAGAACATTCTGAAAAGTTTCCAAATAAAATGTTTCCTCACCCACTTCCACTACACACTTTGTATCTGATAAATAGATCCCCCTGCATTGCAGTGATCATCACTGTCAGACTTATTAGACAAAGGCAGAAGTGTCTTTTTTGGCCATGGAGGAACTGTCCAACCGAATTCAAAAAAAAAAAAGGAGCAGAAGAAACACAGAAAAAAAGCTACAGCTTGCAATTATTCACAATATATTCATCTCCCAGGGAAAGACATGAGTGAGAATGAGGAGCTGGAGGGAAGGAGAAAGTGGCGGGGGAAAAAGAGGTGAGCTTGAGGAAAGAAATAATCTCAAGTCATGCTTGGTGTGCTTTACGACTTTATCAGCCACACCAGCAAAGAAACCAGACAAACAGCCGCCTTTATTGTCAACACAGACATAATACAATCAGTAGTCATAGCTTCCCAAAACCGTTAGGCAACACAGGCCATGGCTTCGTAAACACCATTAAAGTATATCTGCAGAGAGGAAGCACATGCACGCTTGAGTATGACCCATCAGGACCAAGGAAAATAGCCAGCTTATGGCAGAGGAGATGATGAGCTAGAGACCTGTAGACAAAGCTTGATGCTGGCTGGGTAATTGAGACAGCATATTGCTGCAGAGTAACCTTCCCACAGACATAACCATAATATAATGTGCTGTGGAGAAATTTCTCATTTATGACCGGGTAAAAGCACTCAGGTCAGAACAATGGCCCTCTCCATTTGCAAATTGGATAGGCTTTCTCATTAATATGTATTGTTGTTAGGAATTGCCTTGGGAGGAAAAAACATGGTGACTGTCCTGAAGTTTGCAAAGACGGGAAAGAAAGTTGGAGAAAAGAGGTGTAGCAGTCCAGGTGTGTTCAACAGATGCAGCCCAAATTCCAAAATATAGCACTTGTGGGTGGTGGATATAATGTGTGTGTTAGTGGATTGGTATAGTTACAGTGATGGGGAATGTAATGTCCAGTGACCATGACCTTTGTCCTATAGTGTAACCATAAATCATCCTCCATGGGACAGAAGAGGTCAGTGATGGTGCAGGTCGCACATATGGACATGATCAAGAATGTGTGCATTGATTGTTAAAATCTCAATAACACACAGCAACCAATGCATATGTGATTGTGTCATTGTGTCAGGAATCTAAGCCTAATGCTGGTGATTGTTAGTCCAAGCTGCACAGGGGCTGTTTGTGTTACCCTCACAAATGAGGAGCACAGTGTAGCGTTGGGTCAGTCAGAGCACTGCAGTTGTGCTTGTGTAAGCTGATTCATCAGTTCTTTAATATGCTTTGCCATCAGTGGCTCATTCAACAGCTGCTCGGCTTACCAGCTGACTATATCCAATCACATGTGGCAATTATGGCCTGACACCGCTCCTGATTTCTCTCACTCTGCTGATAACTGTACGATCATATCAACAGCATTTCTTTGAGAGCTGCCTTCACCCCAACCTCTTCCTTGGTTCTAGGTTTTGGGTGCTGTATTTTTCTTTTTAACTATTATAAAGTTTATGTTTTTGAGTCTAATGGGCTTTGAGTGCTGTCGTCATTGCTTCACTGATATTCGTTCTCAGAGAGCAAAGCTTTGTCTGCATGACTGCATCTTATAAATGTTAAATTCTTTCATATATGCGTATATGACTGGACTTAACTTTCTCGAAAACAAAATATGGCAGCCATTTGGTGATATCTAAGCACCATGGAAACCACTAAGGCCAATATATCCTCTCAATAGGAAAAATACTTCCTCTTCTCTTGAAATGATTCTGCTCATACCAGCATAGCTTTAATTCTCCCCTTTATAGCTGCTTTTGGTTTGGTCTTTACAGGCAGAGTTCACGAGTGGGAAGATGTTGAGGAATCATCATAATAAGTTATAAGTGTCTCCTACCAAAAGGGTTGTATACATTTCCTCTCCCTGTATTTCACCATTTCATGGTTAAGAGTGGAGACAAGCAACAAGCTACAATGTGGAGTTGAAGAATTTATGATTTACGTGTAGCAGTGTCTGCTATGTTGCACCACCAATTTTTACAACCAAGAATGGCTCCAGAGAGGCCTATTTTTATGTTTCCTGAAGTCCACTACAGGTTCTCCAACACATTTGCAAGGGTAGGGAAGAGGGAGGGGTATTTAGTTGGTTGTGATCTACAACCTTACAACTAGATGTCACTAAATCCTTCACACTGAGTCTTTAATCTAAACTTTATAATAAACCAGCCTTAAATTATGAGTAAAACCATCTTTTGATATTCAGGTATTTTGTCAAGTTGAATCTAATGTGAATCATTTCCTCCATTTGGATTATGAAACATTGACTTGTCTATTAGATGTTTGTACTGTCAGGAATATACAACTACTGAAACAGACAGACACACATATGCATTCAGTCGCTCACTCCAAAGCCAGTCTATATTTCTAGCACTTAGTTGAAAGTGTGACCAGAGAGAATCACACACTCAGGAACCCAGATGTAAACACGAACACACACGCAGTCCATTCAAACTCCCCGGGCTACGCATGCACTGATACAGTGTACTCCCGGAGTGGCTTCACTGCTGCACCTAGCGCCACACACACGCGAAAGATTGTCATGCCAGATTTGTTCGACATGAAGTGATGGGAAGGAAACACAACTGCAGGGAATGTGTGATAGAGATGAACATCCAGCTTGAAAAAAACATGAAAGGGGACCACAGAGCAGGGCTGTATGCCGGTCTCAACCTGAACCAGTTACTGCATACTGATGTACACATGTGTTAATGTATGCAGGATGAGTAAGTATCTGCCCGTAAGCTGCGTTTACCATCGTGTGTGTAAACTCTCCGCTGAGGTCCTATTAGGACGACAGCAAAATGTATTTTGGGAGTGTGACACATTGGAGTGAGTCTTTTTCTGACTGGTGGCATGGAAACTTTCAGACAGACATCACAGAACTGAGTTTAAAGCAAATCAAACAACGATTTGTCTCGGCTCCCGCTTGGATGTAAACAGTGCTCTCCTTGGAGCAATTATAAATCTTCATTTTATAAATTACAGAGTGTGAATGACAGTTTTCGTAAGCATTTAGCCAATAAACACACAGATGAGAGGAATGTAAAATGTATTACTCACACAGAAATATAAATTTATATTCTCTCTCCCATCAGGGACCCACCCAGAGTCTTTCAGATTCAACAAACAGTGTAGTGAGTAACATGCTTAGGGTAAAGGGACTGTCATGGGTCCTTGTTAAAGTACTGAATTGCAGAGTATGAACAAGCTCCACAGGGAGGGTCTTTGATCAAACTTACATCTCTCTTATGTCTGATTTATTTTAATCTAGGGAAAGAAATCCTAATTATTATACCTTTTATCTATCTTTTCATTAGTCTCCTATAGAAATCTCTTCTCTCCATTCTACTTCCACCTCCCTCTACATACTCCATTCTTCTCATTTTCACATTGAGCCTCTACCTCTCTCCATCTCCCGCTCGCAGCTGTTTGTCAGTGACTGAGGAGAGAGGGGGGTTTGAGCGAAAACCCAGCACTCTGGACTGCCGGTGGAAGCCGATAATCCAGAGAAGCGAGAGGTGGCGGCGAAAATCAGCTAATACAACAATCGCTATCTGTGCAACTCCCGCTAAGGTGACAAAGCCCTACACAAATTTGGTTGTTGCCATTTGCAAACAACAAGCTCATATCTGGATAAAAATGACTGCAGCACATTGTGAGATGAAATGCTGTGATTTTACAAAAGAGGCACTTGTCTAATACTGTGATCCTGATGCTGTATTGTCAACACATGATGGATGATGATGAGCTGTATGACAGCTGCTGCATCAGACAACTTCAACACACACACTCTTTTAACACCAGGAAGATTTCGGAATTATAGAAGTGGACAGTAATGACTGAAATATTGCTGATGGCTTTTAGGGACAAAACTGATGCAGATTAAGTTGAGCTTACAATGTCTGCTGTGTATGAAAAGACTTAAAATTCCCAAATTCATCATCATTGAGGAAACACTGACCTTTTTAAGAAGCACACCCACCCCATTGTTGCAACGAAGTGTTTCCATTTAGAGGTCATGTTTGAGAGAGAGTGAGAGAGCCGAAGGCAGCCGCCAAAGAAACAGCCTTCAAGTGAAATTATCATTTGCTGGCTTGAACGATTACCTTCAGTACCAGCCCTCTCTTGGCATCTGTCAGGTGGTCACAAACGCGGTTATGACTAAAAAAGATGAACAGCAAAGTTAAATCAGGTGAAATGAAAATTATCCAAATGATAAATTCACCACTAAATTACATAGTTCAGCTTTGCATGATTCATTGAAAACTGTGCAATGCAAGATGGTGAATGTTTCCCTATGCCAGAAACTACATGTACTTAATGAAACACAGTGGAAAACTGTGTGTGTGTGTGTGTGTGTGTGTGTGTGTGTCTGCAGGTGGCGTGTGGAGGCTTAATGAAAGAGCCCGTTGTTTTTTTTGGGTCTGATTTTCAAAGAGCAGATGGAACGGTCGCTCAGTCTCTCTGGTCTCAATCTTGTCCCACATTGCTGCTGTCGCCCCATTGAACAGCCAATTTCCTGCCGGTTCATCACAAACATACATAAAAACACAAACAAAAGGAGGAAGCTGCGAAAAACAGTGTGTGGTAGAAGACCACAGAGACACTGCATAAGGGAGAGAAGAGGGTGATGCAGTGGGTCACACACACGCTGTAGATGATAGGGATACTGGAGATGTTTTGTGCGCAGACAAGCAGAAAAGTGTTTAAATACATAAATGGATACACACAAATGCATGCAGACACACACACACACACACACACACACACACACACACACACACACACACACACACACACACACACACACACACACACACACAAGTAAGCTCCTCAGGGGAAGCACAGTTGGACACTTCACCGTTTTAATGAGCTTGCTCCAGATGTCTTCCCAGGCTGCATCGCATGAGTAGTTGATTAATCAAGTACATTTGAGTAAGAAACACTGACACATACACACTAATCCTAATTTATCAGACAAACAGTAATCTCAATTTATCACAAACACAGTAATCCCAAATGACCCCCTCCTCGGTTCCATTATCTCACACACACACACACACACTGCACCTGATTTTAAATGTTTCTTCATCCCTGCATTCAGTTACATCTGTTATTTTCTGTTTCCATTTTCACTGGCTCATCTTTCACTGTGACTGATTACAACACATGCTCGCATACACCAACACCTGACTGAGTCACACTTCAGCTCCATTCTGTTTTTTGTTACTTGCACTCACATGCAAGCAAACTGATGCATGACATGCCTCGACCACAAAAAGCATTCACGCGGGTTACAAACAAAACCCGAGATTTCTAGTTTTAACTCAGTAGAAGTGGTCGGCCTCCATGAAACGACTCTGGCTTTCTATCTTCGCACCTTGTACAGCAGGAGATTACAACAGCACCTCCCCCCCCCCCGTCTTGCCAGTGACAGTCAACTGTCCCTCTAGGTTATGTGATATTACAGACTGGCAATGTGTTAATAATGTTTCACTGGTGAGATATGGCTTTGCCAGACACAGGCTTCAATGTCCACGCCACACGAGCACAACAACCACTGTGCAGTAGGCAGTTATATAGAAAGATCCATGGTTTTTAGGGTTGTGCTTATATGACATTTGTGTTTGCGGACAAATGGTTTCACACTCTTATTAAGGGCGTGGAATTTTGTTTGACATACCTACATCCTGTCCTTATCACCTACGTAGGCTGCTTCTACCCAATATTTACATAGATTCATTTGTAAACAGGGGTCCTTGTTATCAGTGCAGTGGGAAGCAGTCTGTTTAAATTGAGAGAATTAATGAACCAGGTCATTTCATTGATTTGGTTGCCACTGTTAAATCATTACGAGCATCACACACTTCCGGTGCAGTGTTCAACACTAGTTCTAAAGAGGCAAATGAACTTCCTCATTGTTCAAAATACACATTGTTGCAGGCTGTAAGCAATCTGAATGCCTATTAAGCTTCTTTCTCTTCTATTGTATGTTTTCCTGCAAGTGGTGGAAAGTCCAAACTTTCCAAAAAGTGTTTTCACGCTGTGAACAAACCAAACCATTGTTTAGTTTAATGTTGACCGAGACTACCTCCTTTTAGTCAGACTACATATTGGTCCACTGGTCTGGAGCAAGGTCCTAAAGGCACCTTTCACATCTGTTATTTTGGTTCATACTGAGCTAATAAGTCAGAAGGTCCAGAACAAACAAGGAGGATGTGAAAGTACCTTTAGAGTGTGGGTGATGTTGCAGGTCATTTCTAATGCATTTTGCGCTGCTCTCAGTTTCTTTAACTAAGCAAGCTCAGACATCTGACCATAGCTGTCCTCAAAAAATCTCACCCTGCTTTTACACACTGCATGTTCCCATAGTTACACTTGTAACGTGTTGAGTTTAAAGTTTGTCCTTGCTCATATCACATTCTTTCTTATACTGGTTATTACAGCCTTATTAGATCAGGCACAACCAGAGGCAAATGTTAGTTTTCTGTTATCAGCTCAGGCACACAGGAAATGCTGGGAAATCCAAATCAAATCCAATCATACCATAATTTCCACTTGTGGCTAGAGCAAAGGCTTTATAGTCTCGCTTTAATGGACTCCCATGTGACGCCAAGTCTCAAAGAAAATCCTGAGTGAGGGGATCTGTAAAATACATTTTAGACTGGACTGCTTATCGCTCGTCTGAAGTCATCAAAGAGGGAGCGAGGTAAGAGTGGAGTGAGTTTTGACCATTAAGAAGAATAATCCTGTTGTGAATTATGCATAGTTTCTAGTGTTTTGTCTTGGTGTAAAGCACTGTCAGCTGAGAGAAGAACTGCTCACCAAACATATACAGTATATTCACATGCTTTTTCAAATATTTCAGTCCCACACACAGCCCCACTTTGTGTTAGAGAGGGAACAGGGCTGCCGTCAGTGCAGTGCAGTGCAGAATCCTTGGGGAAATGAGGGTGAAACCCAGATATAATATTAGCTGCCCACTCTGTCGTCACTGCTGGGTATTGGACCGGTGATTTCTAAGCTTCTGGCTGGCCTCTCTAGTTTATGTCCCACTTGCCATACACAGTAAATCTTTTTTTATAAGCATGTTGATTTATCTCTCACCACTCCGGAAAAAAACAGCTTTTCTGCTGATATTATGAATGCAAAGTTTAACAAATTCACTGGTTGTCCAAAGGAAATTAAGTTTACTCCGTTAAATTACTTTCTTCATCTTGATAGTCCAGAATATTTCATTAGTGGTGTCCAGTGACAGGGGCTTTGACCAGGTGGCACGTGGCAGTGAACCACCAGCAACACCACTCAGATTTATGGCCCCTCAGTATGCAGTGACGTTACAACATTTCAGCTCATTCATAAAGAGGAAAACTGGCACAGACACACAGCACATGTCATTACCTTCTGTGCGGATGGTGAAGGGGGAGTCCGCCAGTCTCTTGGCTGAGAACTGCCCCCCCAGAGAGGTCATTAGAAAGCAGAGGCTGAAGAAGCCTATACCCACCACGAATATCCTGCAACACAAGGGAAGGACAGAGGGGGATCGATTAAAGGGGAGTTCATATAAAACCAACATATTTATGTAATATTTATAATATATATATATATATATATATATATTCATGTGATGGCAGGTAAATAGATTTTTAGAGTGGTGGGGGAATAAATAAAGTTGAGGAGAGAGATAAGAGAGGTAAGATATTTTGAGGCAGACAAAGGAGTGGATTTAGGGTGAGAGATTTGAAAAACCAAAAGAATAATTTAGGCCGGCAATGATGGAAGACAGGTTTTACAGAAAAGAATGAAAAAAAAAAAAAAGAGGATCTGTAAATAGAGATGCAAAGACGAGGGAGAATGTGGCAGCAAGCAAAGGATGAGGGGAGGATAGAAACTTCTTGAAGGTGATGGATAAACAAAGCAATGATCGCATGCAGAAAAGTAAAAACTTGAAGCTAAAAGACACTGGAGACCTTTTAATGTTCTGATATCATTGCTTGGCCCTAAAGCTAACACAAGGGATAAAGTAAGGGAAATCAGATTGTCACCAAGTAGAGGCAAAATGAATGGTATTTCGGAAATATCAGAAGCCACACACAGATAGCCCAAAACATTAGGGTGTTTAAGGTGAATAAGAGTGTAAAGATAGCTAAAATGCCAAGTTAAGTCTCACTTCTCTTTACAACACAAAAGTAGCTCAACAACAACATACAATGAAATTGTTTCTTCACTGTGCGAGTTACTGGCATCTAGAGATATCAAATACAAGTCAGTTCACTGTGTTGTTAATAAAGTTGCCTGCTGGGTGCCAAAGCATCATATTGTGAAAATCCTTCAGGAGTGGAGACTCACATCTATACTGCAGACCTGCCTTTGTAGCATATAAACTTCTGCTGTACTACACTGTGTCGGAGATCTTATATTTGAAAAGCTACCTTTCCTCAGAGGGAGGGAAAAAAAGAGAGGTGTGTGGGTTCTCCCTTGTTAGACAGCCATGAGAGAATCAGATCTTTGACTTAAAAGAGTTGAAAATCCGGTCTTTTGTATCCGTGTAAATCCTGCCCTTGTTAAGCTTCTCTCTTCAGTGTATATGGATCAAAGGTTATCTTATTATGCTGAGACTCTTAAGGGAACCAGAGAGGCAAAGCAGTCTGTGAATCGTAACCACTGGACAAAATACCTGTCAGCCTCCATGACTAACAAGTCCAATACCCCACAAGAGAAGATTCTTATGTAACACAGAATGGCTGACAGTCTGGTACTTACACCACATTTTTTTAGAAGCTAAAACAATTTCCCCAAGATTCATTCATGGACTGAACATAAAGATGGACGATGTGTCTCCACTTTGCAATCTGTTTCCTGTGTCCCAACTTATTGGAATTGCTTGTTTTACCCTTTTAAAGACAAGTGCAATGTAAAAAAAATCTGGCCAAGCCAGCGTGACCAACCCAACCACAAATATTATTTCTAAATCTTTCTCTGAACCAAGGCGAGAGCTTCTCGGGTTGGGTGTCCACACTCTAATCCACTAACATGGAGCATTGGGGTTTATGACCTTTACTGCAGCCAGCCACCAGGGGACAATTAAGATGATTTAGCTTCACATTCTGGGAGCCATCATGTCGACCATCTTTATATGGAGACTATGGTTTCATTAATTATTGGTTAGGCTAAATACAGTATATTTGTTCTAAAATCTCCAGCATATGAGGACTGCATCTCAAGCAGTGGTTGGAATGTAATAAAACAGCAGGAGGAAGAATAACTCCCAGGAGCTTTGTTATGTAATTTCCCAATACACTTCGTAGGTTCAGGCCTGCCCTGCAAAGGTTAACCTTTAAACTTTTAACTTTTGCAGCTGAGGTTGGAAATTTTGATCTTAACTTAACAAATGAATGCATTATTCATAACTATTGCTTTCTCTTCAAAGCCAGACGAGGGCTTGTTTGCTTGAATGTGCGGCCCAATGTGAAATCTGGCAGCACTTCCTGGAATGTTGAGTAGCTCCAGTCACGCAAAGTTCAGAGCAGAACCTCTTAATATTGATGAGGCCGTCAGAAATGAGTTCCTATCAACACCAACGCATGAATGGCCACTTAAAAGAACATTTGCCAGATTGATCTGATGACCCAACAAGATCAAGATGATGTTGAATAATCTGTTAAGTATAGAGCTCTGTGTTTTGGCAGGCTCCCAGTGTGACTTTATATTCCAAGACAGAGCCGATGTGTCTTGCCCTGGATTGTAATACACTCAAATGGCTTCAAGGACAGACAGAGGAATGCAATTTCTTGAAGAGGAAACTTTTTTATCCCCGCACAACACAAAAAAAAATGTTGGTAACGAAGAATCATTATCATCAAGGCTCTTGTCTAATGGGTTGCATCAAGCGTGATAACAATTATCTGATCATTCCCAAAGGTAAAGCAGTTGTACAGTCATTACAGTTAAACTGGTCATTTATCTTCTGAACCTTCTGTAAGCAAAGTGATCAGACTCCACTTTGAGCGGGAATTGCATCTGATGAATTACAGTGCTGATTACACTGGGAACAAGACAAAGAGAGTTCTCAATTATGATTATCGTCTTGATTTGGTGCTGGTGGAGGCAGATTATTAGACACTTTAATGTGATGATCACTGTGATCATCAGGATTTCAGCAAGTCAACAGCTCTTCCTGCATTTCTTTATTAATATTTACCTCCATCAACGAGATTATATTCTCACTCCTGTCAGCTGGGATGTTTTTGGTTGGTTTGTTTCATTGTCAACAGGATTACACAAAATCTACTAAACAGATTTCCACAAAACTTGGTAAAAAGATGAGACAGGGACCAAGAAAGAACCCATTCAATGTTGACACAGATACAGATCTTGAAAAAACAGGCATATTTAGGAAACTGATGCCTATGAGTGTGTGCCATTTGGTGAATATTGATTGGATTTAAGGGGACTGTTGGGACGTGGTGGAGGCATGTGCTCTCTGGAGTGCCATAACTTTACAATGAAAACACAAGAAAACCATAGTTACACTTAATTCACAACAGTCTCAGCATCACTCTGTTTTTCTCATACAGCAGAACAGTATCCCTCCTGGGATGCTTTCCTATTATGAAATAATGAAATATTACCCCCATCTGTTCAAGGCATATTGAGGAATGAATTGAATAGCTCAATCATTGTCAAAGGACCACAGAGCAGCGACACAGTAACTGATGTGAATCCAATCCCATACAATCATTATGCTTAAAGGATTATTAGTCATAAACATGAAGCCATGGGAGAGATAATTATACCTGCATGGATTATGCACTTACTATACAACTATATGGTCAGCAAGCCAAGAAAGTGGAAGCTGACAGAACAATACATTTCAAAAGAACCATTACTTGTTTTTCACTCTCACACTTGGTGCCTTGTATGATCACGAAAAGAAAAAATGAAGAGGCCCAGTAACAAATTTGATAAAGGGGCTGCAAAAGGGCATGAAGCAAAAAGGGCTGATTTTAGTGATCACCAGTCTGTGATTCAAGTATGTTTGCAGGACAGAGGAACAGTAGTGGTGGGGGGAAATGAAAGTAAAAGTGAGTGTCAGCTCATGCGGGTGTGTGGAAACTGGTCTGATGCTGGCCTAAGGCGATCGTTTCCCCTCTTATCATTTAGCCGTTTTACAAAGTGGCGTTAGGTGGGCGATATGAGAGGATTAGGCCCCGGTCCTGCCTGACGAGTCTTTAATTAACAGGCTTAAAATAAATGCTCTGCTCCCTATAATTGGATCAGAAGGAGAGATCTGCTATCAGCTAATTGGCTTCCTCACACATGCCTCTAGGTAGATGATATAAAAGCAAGGAGTTCTGCTAGGCGTGGAGGAGCCACGGTGTAGGTGTTACTTGTGGTGTTTTCCAAGAAACTTTTCTTAGAAACTCAAATAGTCAAAAAGTCTGGGAGAAATTTGGGAATTTAAGGTGACAGCACATAGCCTTCATTTTGGGGTGATGGTGATTTTTATATTCCATATTCACTGCAGCATTTCTACTATTTCTGTCCTGGTGCTTTAGTGATCTAAAATTCATATTCACAATAGGCCTGTGCAACAAACCAGTCTCAATAATTATTGTTATATAATTTGCTTCAATAGAAATAAAACAGAAGTTCAATCAATATCTATCTTTGTATTGTGAAACCGTAGTGAGAGATCCACAATTGACTGATTTCTTCAACAAGGAGGAGCAACAATCAGTCTTTAATCTCGAAAGAAATAGTTACTGACATGTATTCACAAAATTATGGACAATGGAATGAACATTTTTAGCGTGATGACATTTTTCACTATATCACCCAGTTGAAATTTTTTCAACCTTTGCCAGGAAACTTAATTTCTCCCCAGGTTTTATTCTTTTTTCTTGACAAAACTATTTAATAAAGGCAAAATGTAATGACAGCACACCTACCATTCACGGTCAAATAATGGAGCGCCGAGCTCAGGGCAGCAGATCTGGTTTCATTCTAAATGAAAATTACTTGTAGTGAGCTCTCCAGGTCTGTCTGCACTGCCAAGGCTAGTGCAGCTTTGTCACAGAGCTGCTCAATTAAATGTGAATGTATAAATGTCTACCGAGCAGATAGCAGCTAAATTCAGTTCAGCACGAATGTAACCATCCCTGACACACATTTTATTAATTATTATTATTATAGTTTTTCACATGTTATCAAGGATGGCTGCTGCACCGTCACTCCACCACTGAGGGGAAATTGTTTTGAAAATCCAAAACAGTATTTGCAAAATGGAAAATGGGTTTGTACCAGCAGTGCCGATTTTAATCTCCAACTCTCGTTATTCAGAAAAAATGATTTATTGAATGATTTCAAATGATGTCATTATTAGAGTACCCATCAAATAAGATACCATGAAGCTCAATGGCACAGCATGGCCCAATGGACTGTGGAGGAATCAGCTGTTTAAGCAGTTAATATGTGTTTCCCTTCTCTACACCATCACAAACAAAGCCACACACAGTGATAATGGAGCTATCCATGCAGTGAGAAACTAAGTTAGAGCTCGGCTGACTGGTGCCACAGCATAATTTATATTTACAAGTCCTCCTTCATGATTTATCACCGTGGGTTGTCCCTTTATCTTTTAATGTGTGAATCTAAATCTAAGTCATCTGCTGGAGATCAACATCTGACGTGTGTTTGGGTGAGTGCTGAGAAACACACACACACGTTTGTGCAGCTATAGGGCATATAGGGCTTATACAGTACTAGAAAAAAGGCCCTAAAGAAAATTTAAAAAGGGTTGGAAATCAAAATCCTAAACGGTTAGTACCTACAGGACCAAATCACAACAAAGATTTTGGTGCCTGAGCATTGTAATGAAGTTTCCCTGCCTACAGGCAACATGAACATCACCACATGTGTCTAGTTGATATTATTTAAATCTGGTGGCGACACACTGTCAACATGGCTCTTGCAACACATAACGTTGGCCCACAGTTAGCTCGTCGCTTGGTCACACATGCAAATATATCAGTGGCGAACCTTTTGCTTCCGGTTCACTTCCAATCTGTGGAGTCAGGAGGCGACTCCTGTCGGACAGCAAATGGCTGGGTGGCTTCACGTGGAGTTCCAGTTTGGTGACCTTTGACTGGTAATATTCGCTTTGCATTCACGTATGTTTGACCGTGCTCTTAAGCTAAATATAAAGTGTGCTTTTATTCCAAGTGAAAGGATTCAAACACTGGAACATGCAGCAAATGTTTGAAAACAACTGTGTGTAAAGGGAGGAGCGTGACATAATGAAGCACTTAGCGATGCACAGATGTATTTGAAAGCAAACGGATGCTCCGTGTTTGACTTCTTCCGTGACCCCATGCTAAGCACACCAGCCGACACTGTGATGGGGAGACTATTGATGACAAGTTTTAAGAACTGAAACTGTAATTTTATGTTAAATTATTGTAATTGGGTGAGGCTTTGTTTATTTTGTGATTTGTAATTGTGACTTTGGCAAGAAAAAATCGGTTCTGCATCTGTTCTGAATCCGTTTAGGCACCAGTACGGTTTTATAAGTATCTATTCAGCACCGGTATAAGAGATATCCAAACGATATTCAACCCTACACAACAATGAGTACACACACACACACACACACACACACACACTGCCTTACACCTTAGTGTGGTCATTTCTTAACTGGTGTTTCTGTTCAGCTTTGGGCCATCTATGTGATAACGTATATATTTATATATTATGAGGGACAAAAGATTAATATGGCAAATAATCTGACTCATGAGACACAATTATTGATAAATATTGATATTGAGATTTATTGATATTTAGCTTTATATATAGAGTTTGGACTGTTTATGAATGTTTTACATTAGAATGATGGCACATGTGGACAGTGACAAGTTAGTGTTTGTTAAAGACTAAAGAGGCACTAAGATGAGATGATTCTTTTCTTTGTGTATTGTCTCATCTCAGTTTGTGTCAAACTCTGTGAAACTGACACCATAATACAGTGAATAAATACACAAATCCTGCACTTTACCTCTTCAGGGGCATTTTGTGTTCATGTATCATGATGTATATGATCGTTTAGAATATAAATGATTATCGCAGAATCAATATATTGTGATACTATCCTCATCGTGGAGCATGTATTGCATTTTAGTGATTCCACCCCTGATGTATTTGAGGCTGAGAGGAGAGCATGGTGGGAAATGTGTTTGAATCTCACCTGAACGGCTTGAACGTCACTAGACATCTTCTGACCATTATTTTGCCGTCGGTGCAGCCAGGAATCATTTCCCAAAACCTTGGACCCCTGACATCGTCGTTGACCTCCCGACCTGCAACTTCAGGTGACCAAACATGTTCTATCCTTCTTCTATGTGCGTCCCATCCAGCGGCGCGCAGCGGCGGGTCGAGTCGGTTGTTTCAGACCGAACAGGCGCCCACGGGTGCTCCTTCACGCCTCCGGGAGAAATGGTGGGAAGTTTAATTCAGCAAGTCTCCTCTCCTTTGTGTGGAAATGTCGCTCACTGTGTTATTCCCCTGGTTCCGGGCGAACACATCGCTGCAGCTCGTGTCATGGAGTCGTATCCCGCGCGAGGTGTGCGCACAGGGAGATGGCGTCACGATGTGAATACAAGTGAGAGTGGTGGGAAAGTCTTCCTCCGTCCTGTGTGTGTGGAGCGGACACAGCAGCTGGATCCACGGACGTGTCAACTTCACGGTGGAGCCGGCGAGAGTGAGTCCACTCATCCGTGGGTCCCCGTCACTTCTCCAGAGGTGAAGTGGACACAGTCGAGTCTTCTACTTCCTGTCTGCCCCTTCACAGTAATGGCTTCGTCTCTATTACTGGCAGAAATCCTTTCAAACCGTGTGGGCTGTATTAAAGTCCCCAGATCTGTGTAATAATAACAGTAACAACAATCATGACAATAATAATAATAATAATAATAATCTTCATCATCATCTGACGTTTTTCTTGCCCTCTGGTCTCTTGAAAGGCGCTTTATAAATTCAAGTTATCATCCTCATCATCACCATCATCATAGAGATGATATGATCCAATCAATTTTAAACTGTTCAAACATTAAAATCTTTGTAGTGTGTATTCAATGTCTTGCATGTGAAATAATTAATATATCATTTCCCTTAAAGCAAATCATTTTAAGTGTTGCACTCAAGTCACAAGTGACAAACGTGAACATTTAACAAGGTTGCAATTATTTTTATCATTTTGTCTTTGATCTGAAAGGTATTATCCAAATTATTATTATTATTATGTATTTATTTTCATGTACTTCTGATCTTACTGATTGGTTTTCCTCTTTTCTAATTTGTATTTTTTTTTTCTTTAATTATTTCCTATTTTGACTTCTTTTTTTTTTCCTTTTAAACTTGCTATAGAGATAGAAAACGTTTATTTTTATTGTTGTTGTTTCAAAAATCTAGTAGAATAGGTTTCCAAAATTTGAAGTCCACAATGTGCTGGTCTAGTGACATATCTTGCCTATTCTGTTTTATCATTACTGTGGGAGGAAAATCTACAAAGCATGTCTAAATGAGTTCATTGGTTTAACGAGAAAAGGTTTTGTATTCAGTATTAATCACAGGGCCTATAGCCTGCAGCACTGAAACCACTGCTGAGTGCGAGCATTGTGTTCTTTTACTTGGGAGGCAGATTCCCATCATTTCCTACGCAGCTGTATCTTCCTCTGGCGGACTTGATTCTGGTCTACAATAACAGAAAGATGGTGCGAAGCCTCTGCAGCCTCAGTGGCCTCTGCACGGCGCCATCGGTGGCTTTTTGAGTTCACTGTTGTGACACCAAAAGCACTCAGAACCTCAACTTCCATTGTCCCCACCTCAGAACTATGAATAAAACAATAACCAGTTTACTATGACCTACTTTTCCTCCACCAGCCATTCAAAAGGAACATTATTTATCGTACCCTGAACCATAGCACCATTGGTGGTGGGCTACACAGTCATTAGAAAACTGGTAATTATTTATTTATTATTTTAATCTGAATCAAATGGGTGTGGAAAAGTGTTCCATAGACAGAGTAGATTTCTCAATCCACACAGTTCCACCTGAAGACTATAAACCTACTATAAAATGATTATCAGATTATCTGTTTCTTTTTGCTCATGAGGATCTGTACTGTGATTATTTGTTATTATGTGATTGTCAGTGTTGAGCATCGCAACAAAGCAGTTCAGCACCACGGACAGCGAACGTGAGCAGGATGCAACAGCGGCCCCCAGCGGCCGGCAATGATACTGCAGTCGTTAGAGTACTAGAATCACAGCAACAGCAGTAGTGATGGTTGTAATCTTAGTAGTATTAACACTGTGTAGTATATAACCTTAAAATAATAAAGGGAAGATTTCAGCACTGATTATTGTGGTGCAACAATAAATAAATATAATTTAACCATAACATACAATTAATGACACTATAAAACCGAGCTGCGGCTCTGGATAACCTTATTCGCTGAGTTAAATGATCAGCAGTCAGTTTTAGTTGTGGCACAGATTATACAATCTTTGTGGCCAGCAGAGCGTTGGGGCAGAACTGGAGGCAGAAGAGGGAGTTCCACAGGGAACCAAACCGAAGATGACAGTGAAATCTCAAACTGCCTTCATGCATCACTTACCCCTGGTACATGTGGATGTGACTGACAGCCATGACGCCCGTGCCGGCTGTCCCTCTCCACGGGTTGTGTGAACAGTTCTGCACAGTGGTACAAATCAGCGAACTCTGAAAAGCATTCTGCCAGAGGCTGAGAATACCCACAGGCAGGATACTTTACCTTACTTCAGACCCTTACAAAGCAAATATAGATGTTACTACCCAGCTTCCAATTCTAAGGACTTATTTAAAAAATGTTACACTGTCTGCAGGATAGATGCATTTTTGTAAACGACAAGAGCTACCCACTGCAGCAGTGAAGTGTAGCCTATTATTTCAATTCTTCAGCAGAAGAGGTATTAGGTCCAGTTCTGCAGCTCTAGACTGGAGGAAGTGTCACAGGGCCTGTCACAGCTATAATATTTAGCTTTTTTGTTTTGCTGGTCTTGTCCTCTTTCCCCTGAGCTGGTTAAGTTCCCTCTGCAGTGCTTGTCACTATTCCTAATGAGCTGTCTACCTTCAAACGGCATCTAGCCCGAGGCTGAGCTAACCACAACCTGTAAATTCACCACAGGCACAGATGAAGAAGGCGATCTGTAAGAAAAAACCAAAGGCAGCCCTGATGTTCACTGCGATTATGTCATCATCTTTTGTGCCACACATTTGGTGCTGTTTGACTTTCTTTTTGTGCTGTTTTGTTCTTTGTCTTCTTCTTCTTCTTCTTCTTTATAAGTAACTCTCCCATCTGGCTTATTGGCAACCTCAGAAAATGATAGATACCCTATTGCTGTGATGATTATAAAGACAGTTGGAGGGCAGGGGGTTGGATCATGGAAGTAATGTTCAATTTATCCTATTTATCGCGTGTTATTTTTTCATTATACAGCAGAATACTGCAGAAGCTGTTTCATATATGACCAAAAACTAGCACAACAGTTTCCTGCAGGGCCTTACACCTACGAGCGAAGTCTTTGTAACTAAACGAATCAAATGTATGTGGATTTGTATATTTTTTTATGTGGATCTGTCAGCTAATCAATATATGGTCAATATCTTTTGCTGCCTAAAATGCATTAACGCTCTGTTTCTGGGATAATCCAACACGGCATGTATAATGAGCACTCTTTACTTGCAAGATGATAATCAATGATAATATGATAATCATATTTCCCTCTGATGTTGCATTTAGCCTATGGAAAAGTGAAAAAACTAAAATATGATAAGTTAAATGGAGGTATTATTTGAAGGATTATTATTTTTTGAAAGATAAACTAATTTCAACATTGAGCAATATATAAATAAGACAGCACTGTGGTATAAAAGGGCCTGAAGACCATCACATATAAGACAAACACAAACAGAGAGACACTGAGCGATGTGAAATATGGATCAAGGGAAAGTGTTTCTTACATATGGAATGTTTAACACATTTTTCTTCCAGGATGGATGACAAAACTAGAAAAGGAGCATAATCTATCTTTCAATGGCAGGCACAAAGAGAGGAGAGCATACAGGCACATTTGTTTTAAGTGTTACACGAGAAGTTATTTTATCTAGTCCAAAAAGTTGTTATCAGATTTCAGTCACAACAAACTCTCTCACCAACAGAGAGAAATGACTTTGAGAAAAACAGCACTGGGACATATACTAGCCTCAGATATATGCATGGTGGGAGTTAGTCATTGGTTGTGTGTGTGCAATTTATCACCAAGATAATTTTGCAGGTATTATAATAGTTAAATATAAAAACTAAATCTTTTTTAGAAATATTATAAAATCATATGCATTTTAGATTAAACTGAATAATATAGATGTTCTGAATAAATAGCCTGATAAATTGACATTATTTAAAATCTATAAAAAAGTAATGCAACCACTGAAGTCGTGGCATTATATGGCTGAAAGAGGAGACATCAGATAGAGTTTTATGTCATGTAATATTTTGCTTACTGGTTTTATTCAGAACATGGCAATGTTTTTCTTTTTGCTGATGGAGCTGCATGGTTTTCCAAAGGTGGTGGTCTGCTATGTGAAGGTTAGGTAACTCGTCTTACTTCTAAATGTCAATGATCATCACTTGGGATTATCTCAAGCATGTTTGATCTTCACATGTTAAATAATCTAAAACAAATCCACAGAGGAAGCAAAAAGGTGATTCATGATTACAAAACTAATCAGTACTCAACAGTGTTATTCATGATCAAATATTCCTCAGTTAATCATTCACTTGCAGCTCTTCACATTAGAAAATTTCAATTTATAACATTAAGAATACTTATTTTTGAAATTCAGATGATACCAAAATACATATATGAATATGAATATGAATTGATATATATTTATATATATATATATAGTAATCTACAAAGAACCTGGGAATAAATGATGATAAACTACACTTCTTCTTGTTTTTCCAGTATCTTTTACTCAATAGGTTTGATTAAAAGATAGTGGTGTAACTATCTTTTACTCAAACAGATGGTGGTGTAACAGATATCATATGGATAAGGCTAATGATCCAGCATTGTGAGTCGATGGAGAAGTTGTTTATCTGGACAGCAGCATAAATAGATTTTTTCTTTCTGGAGCCAGCAAAGGTCAAAGTCACTCCCTCATTTCTAAATCCATCTTGTTTGGATGACGTGAACGAGTTAACCAAACAAAATGTGATTCCAATCAAGTGATTTATGCATTATGACGGTACGTCGCTCTCAAAGGAGGAGTCGAGATGAGGACAACAGATTGAGATCAAACTGCAAACTCTGATCACGTACAGAAATTACATATCAGTGTCACGCACCCATGGCAGCCGGTCTAATTTAATTTTCTCTGGCAGAGAGGGGAAACTACAGAGGAGGAAACCCATGTTACTGTCGCAGTACGCAAGATGTGACCAAAAGCAACAGATGGCAAAAACAAGACAACACTCAGTGGCCTCAGAAAGAATTAGACAAACATTGTATGCATTTCAGCAAACATATATATGATCCTGTCCCCGTCTCTGATCCATTACAGTAAATCTGCTGGATTACCTAAAAGAAAAATATGAGTTTATGTTTCTATTTCGATTGCACTACAGACCATGACCAGAACAACTAGATTTGGTGTTTTTATCAACCTTACTGCAGTGAAGCCAAAGAAGCATCATGCCTTAAAGAATCAACTCGTTCGTATCTGTCCCCTGTGATTCACTTTATGTTTTATTCTAATATATTGTATTTATTCATCCCTACCATTTAAATTAAAGGATATGATCAGATTTTACAAGTGGTAGTGAAGTGATACCTTCATTAACAAAATCAAGTCCTTTCTCGGAGCAGAACGTATTCGAAAGTGCAGCCAAAGACAATTTGAGGCTTCAGCAGTCTGAAAGGTTACACTCCAGAGTCTGTCCTTTTAATGGGAAATTCCCTCTGTGTGTTCCCTTATACGGCTTTGGTAGAGGGACACACCCTGGTAGTTGTACACAGGTTTGTTGCTGGGGCAAAATACTGGCAATAGACCAATGCAATTAGCAGGATGAACAGTTCAATTTAGCTCAATTCAATTTGGCTTAGTACTCAGACTGCTGAAACTTTATTTGAACAACACCCTCCTGGGACAGTAAGAGATACAAACACCCATTTGGTCTTTTAAAGAAGTGTATGCATATAAACTAAGGCAGCAATAATCAATATGTTTTTTTATTACATTTAAACATGGCAATTTACATGCAGCAAGTCAGCTGGGTTTGGCTC
The DNA here is from genome assembly GCF_024713975.1 of Paralichthys olivaceus. NCBI lineage: Eukaryota > Metazoa > Chordata > Actinopteri > Pleuronectiformes > Paralichthyidae > Paralichthys > Paralichthys olivaceus. The sequence goes on along the minus strand of NC_091100.1, from coordinate 15,355,358 downwards.
CAACTTTAGATGATGGATTGATGGTTGGATGGATGGATGGATAGATGGTTGGATGGATGGATGGATGGATGGATGGTTGGATGGATGGATGGATGGATTATTGGATGGATGCATGGATGGATGGTTGGATGGTATGATGGATGGATGGATGGATGGATGGATGGATGGATGGATGGATGGATGATGGATGGTTGGATGGATAGATGGATGGATGGTTGGATGGATGGCAATATAGGACCTTTAAGCTAGAGGAGTGAATATAGTGGAGCAACTGCAGAGCCCGTCCCTCAGGAGTCAGAGGGGACCCAAAACAGAGATAAAACCTGACCTGAATTCAACAAGTAGCCCGAGACATCACACCAAATAAATATTGATTTTGCAGATGTTAAGTGTTGTTTTTTTCATGCCAACTTTATATGTGATAATACATCAGGTAAAACATAATTCAAATTATATGTCAGTGTGTCAGACCCTGAACTGAGCTTTCTACATTCTCACCAGCTGCTGAAACAACACAACACTGGACTAGTGTGCAGATCTTATTTATCACAAGAGGCACCACAGTCTTCTCTTGTCTGTCATCTGGTCTACAACACAAATCCTTTGCATCTCAAAGGAATAAACTCCTGTGCTACTGTTCAATCAAAACTGAAAACTACTGTTGACTGACAGTTACATTTCAACTGCAGGATTGAGTTGAGCCAGATTCTGGGATTCTACTGCACAAAGATTCACAATAGAAAGAACAAAATAGAGAAATCTCATCAGACAACGAAATAAGCCTCCATTGTAAATGTAGACGCCCAGTCTCATATACTCACTCCCTCTGTCCTGCTCTCCCTGGTCCCCCAAACAAAGACAGGCTAATTGGGTGTCTAGACTCGGTCACAAAAAACAAACAAAAAACAATCCATTACCTCTGAACTGTAATTGAAAACAGAGCTGAGAGTTAATTACTTATCGTTAATCATCCCATTCACCTCCAGCTACCTGTACGCTTCATCGTTTTTCACTCCAACAACTTTTGTTTATACCAATTACAAACCTCCCTCTGGATCAGATGGGGGGGGACTGTTGAAAGCAGGGATGAAGACAAAACCGACAAATGGAGGGATGACAGAAATCGATGGAGGAATAGAGAATGGACATGAGGAGAGAACATAACAATAAGGGAGATTGATTTATCTGTAATGAATGAGGAAAATGGCTCAGTGGAGTGATTTGTCCCGGTCACGTCCGGGTTGATTGTGGGCCGTTTTGTGAGTGGTTGAAAGGCGATGGAGTATAGTGATGCTGATTGACAGCGCAGGTCGACATGAGAAAGACAATTTGCATTTTCATTACGTTTGAGATTGACTTCGCTTCGCTGTGCCTTTGTGGTTTCACGCACACACCACACCACACCACACACCACACCACACACCACACCACACCACACACACACACACACACACACACACACACACACACACACACACACACACATACATACATAGCCATATAAACATGCAAACATCAAGGTGCCGTCTCAGTGCAGAGCCTCAGTATCTCCGCAGTGCGTGAGTGACAGCTACACTGTGGCTCCCTGTGAGTCTGTGTGGGATTTGGAAATAGAACCAAAAGAACTGCTCTCAAAATAGAGCAACTGAGCCCAAATTATTTGCCCTGAACGAACCCTAATGCTGACAACAAAGATTTATTTTAACATTAAATAATATGTCAAGCTTTGTGGAAAAGTGAGAAAAAAAAGAATTTGACATACAGAAGCCATAAGAACTTGAGGAGATGATATTAAGTTTGAAGTATGGGCTTAAGAATATATACACAAGAATTTTTAAACCCAGATGTGCATCTACAGAACACTGACAGCAGTAAGAGTAGTAATAAGCAGTACTACATGTGCAGGGAGAGCAATAAAAATGATTAAACTGTGCCTTTAGCAATGGAAACACAAAGTACACCCAAAGTACGTAACAGTGAGTTTTACTAAAGACGGAGTGAACACGATTTCAATTGACTTCCTAACACACTTCGTCTGCTATGGGTCAACTACAATGTTCATTTAAATGTTCAATATGTAACTCCTGGATTGATTAGATAGTGAAGCCCCGTGGGATCATGGGATCTGTTGTCTTCACCACAATTGCAGATGATCCAACCCAGGTACAAAACCATATTCATGGATAAGAGGATGTGTTCAAGCTTTATTATCGTTCAACAGCAATAAACAGAAATAAATCATAGTGATCCATTACAAGTAAAATGTAGCTAGCAGTGTAAAGTCACTTGCCCCAGAAGTAATAGTAGCGACGGGCAAAGCTATGGGTAAAGCCAATACAATGCTTTTAAAAGGCATTTTGGATGATTTAACTACACAGGTAAACAAAATATAGGGTTAGGCTAGTTGTATTTAGACATTTTAATGAAGAATTTTTATAATATATCTAATAATTATTTAATTAATTATATAATTTGTCTCTGATTACTTTCACTATGTACTTAGATATACTGTTTATTTCATATCCTCAGTTGAAATGGTTGAATTAGAAATGTGAGACATGTGTAGTATGGATTGTGAACACTTCTGACAGGCTTTACGCCATCTCAAAACTTCTGGTTGTATGCATGCACAGACAACTCACTTGAATATATTGGTAGTTTAATGTAACTGGATTCGTAACCTGGAAAAGTTGTGCTGTGTGATGAAGATATTCACAGTTTCTTCAGACATGCACTTTTGTCAGACAGACTGTTTTGACAGCAGCCTTTGGAATGAAAGGAGCAGTCAACAGAGTGGGACATCTCTGAGCAATGCCAAAGGGGAAAGGCCTGCGGGGGCCGCTGAGAGCCCTAACACTGACAATGTGACAGACATACCATCCCATTCTGTGGCAGCAGGGCAAGGATGGAGTACACAGAGGTGACAAGATTCTCATAGCAATCTCTGGGAGACAGAAAGGAGCTGATTCCTCCATTTTGATCCAAACAGAATTACTCTGTCTGACTGTCTAACAACCTGGGCAGAGGAAAGCTGCTGTTGATACATGACATGTTAAAATTTGATTCCAAGGTCTGTATATATGTACACACAAGGTAGAACCTCTCATTTCTCCAATTTACTCTGATCTTTCTTTGTCTTTGATCTTTCTGAGGTCCAACAGTCCTCTTAAATTGAATCAAGCTACACCAACTTGCACTTTGATACATATCTGTCCCCAACCCCAGATAGCATAGAGATGTTGACCACTTCAGATAACATGCAGTGCTCTAGGCAAGGTGTAATCCAGATGTTAACCTAAAGCGACCAATGGGGTAAATGGTGAATATGGCACTTTTGGTTAGCATTCTGTATTGTTGTGGCTTGTGGGATGTGTTGGAAAAATCTGGGCCCAAACAATTTTTCTGTGTTGGAAGTATAACAAATTTCAATCAAGATCCATTAATGATTTCTAGAAAATCAGCAAAATTCTCAATAAACGCCCCATCGTCTGCATCTATGCCAAAAATGAATGGTTTCTTGCTGCATGTCCCGTCCTTACACTAGAATTCGAGGAAGTCAGTGGTTTTGCATAATCCTGCCGACAACACAACCAAACAATCAACCAGCCAACCATCAAACAGAGGCAAAAACAAGACCCCATTGTCGGAGGTATTAACAGAGAACACAGTTTGGAAAAGCTCTTCCATCTCACCACATGGACTCAGGCACAATGTAATGTCTATTTAGTTTATGTCTTCCAATGATAATGTGGAAGAAATTGAGTGGCTTCAAAAGAGATCTAAGTGCAACCCCGTTCATCACTTTTGAAATAATTAATACTGACTGTGAGTCTAGGCTCATCGTCAGTGTCCAACCTCACACAAATACATTTTAGAAGAATGGTAGCTAAGTCCTGAAGCTGGATTTCAAAACAGAGGTGAACCTTTCTCAGAGCAACATATCAATGTCCACAGACTGTCAGATTATGAGCATTTATGCATTATGTTCAGCTGTCCACCTGTGACCATGTTGAATATCAAATGACAGGAATAATTAGGAAGAAACACATGAGACGATGTGTGAAATGTTAAATTTGATACAGAATGTTTAAACAGTCAATCCCTCTTTTAAAAGTCTGGCAACTAAAGAAACAACATCAGGACTGAACTCCAGCTTCCTTCAAGCCCCTTGACTGAAGCTCCTGGCTTCCCTTCACTGGAGCAGAATCCTAGTCTCCCTCTCTCACACACAGCGATTGAAATCTCCAAAGCTCCGCTGCACGCCTTGCTTGTTCCGGTTCTCACCTCTAACCTCCCACATCTCATCGTCACATTTTATTTGTTGGAGGAGACAGTTCAGGAGCAGGAGCATTTGGAGCTGACTTCAGTTAAACCTCTTATCTCTGCTTGAGAGTTGAGTCCCAGGATGACCGTCTCAGCCAACAACCATCCCACTTGCCAATGTCAGTGTCCTTGTGTACTCTGAAAATAAATCACTGCCATCTGCAAGGCTTCTTTCCCCTTAGTTTCTTACAGGTTTCCTTCATAGTGGCACAGCAGCTGCTGTTACAATACACCAAACTAGTTTTTGTGATATAAAAAAAAATCCTCAGAGAAATTAGGACAAAAGATGATTTTCACGAATCAGCGTCAATCTCTTCAGATCCCCCAGAGTACAGAAGCAATGTATTTGGCATATGATGGGACTTGTTCACCCACTGGTCTCTATAGAGCTGTAAATAAAAGACAGACCAGGGCAAAATCAATAGAGGTTTATGAAGGTTGCTGATGCACTGTGGGTATAGGACCACTCAAAGTTAAACAGAGAGAGAGGAAATTGAAATCAAGATAATCAAAACAAAAACTGTGGTAAGTATATGGGATAAATATTCTCAAACCATGTTCTGCAGCTTTCCATCGATGAGGTCAAATGGCATCCATGACTTAAGAGATGTGCAAGAGACCCACCATCAACTCAGGTAAATAGGGGACGACAACATACCTAGTCTCTCAGCAAAGCGAAAATGCTCCTGTGCTGTGTTTTACCAGCTCTACACAACACTGTAACTCCAATATCTAATTGTCAAGAGTAGAGACAGTGTCCTAAATAGGATGAATGGCACAAAGGCTCCGTGAAGGCAGCGATGGGTCAAACGCTGCCAAGGCTGGTAACAGGTTGGAGAGCCAGAGTGATTAAAGCAATGAATCACTTGTGGGGGGGGGGTCTTAGCTGCTGGCGTCATCGACACACAAGATGGCTATTCAGGGCGCCGACAACAATTCTTAACCAATACTAGAGAACAAAGTGTGTGTGTATATGTGTGTGTGTGTGTGAGAGAGAGAGTGAGGGAGAGCAAGATGTTTCAGCATAGACATGTTGTTTTTCACTCTGCTGTTTATACAACGCTGAATAAATGCGTCCAATTTCATTCTCATTCTTCGCCGGCCTGAAACAAGACCTATAAATCTAGATAGTAGATGTGTGCAGAGGGCCACAACCACTTTGTAACACAGAACAAATGAGATCAGGTGTTACTTGCAGGTGGGTAGTGATGTGGAGAGAGGCTCTGCGCTGTGTTTAAGACAGAAAGACAACACAGAATTACTTGATTTTGCAAAACTTTTGCTAAATATGACAAAAATATTTGTGTAGACTGAAACAAAAATACAAGAAAACTCAGTGGTTTAACTTAGTCTTCACAAATTCTTCTCAGTTATAAAAATAACCTTAAGTATAGAGAATAAAGTAGAAAATGTATGATGTCAAAGTTTAACCTAATTTGAAATAGTTACACCACTAGATAGGGTTATCTTGTACATTGGCATAATGTGGTGCATCCACAACACTTATTTAGGTTATTTAAAAACAAATAGTTTAGAGGTATCGCAGCTATAGAACTTCCCTTCAAGAGTAACTTCACATTAAAAAATATTATTCTCGCAGGTCACCAGTGAGAGACGTTGCAGCCTTACTGTTATTTGTGCAGGGCAAAAATAAATGACATATTTTTTTACTACTGGAGGTTTGTACTGCCACCAGGAAGTTGCCACATGCTTGTACTTAACAGTCAGACACAAAGTCTTATGCTTACTCAGCTTTTCTATGATACCAAACTACATGCAAGCCAAAGAAGTAAAAGCATTACAGTGTTACAAACTCACCTGAGCACTGTGACAAAGTTTAATTTACTGGAAGCAGTGTACTGGGTGACTGACTGACTGAGGATCTCCCTTTTAAAGTCAGGTGCACTTAAACTTTGGTGGATTGCTTTTATAAAGGTGGATTTGACAGGTAGTGGGAGAAAACATGTCTCTGAAGAGGAAATTGTGCACTTGTGAAATTGAAAGCATTTGAGTAGAACATTTGTGTGTGTGACAAGCAGTGTGTACACACATTTCGATTGCAATTGCATTTGGTGCCACTTTGTGCCAAGTGTAAGAAGGGTCCCTGAGTGGTTGTTTGTAGGCACATTTGTGCTTTGCGCGAACATCAACATGCTGGCATGCTAAAGGCTCATTTATGCTTCCTTAACGTATGAGAAGAGATCCTTCTAATTCAAACAATGTCACCCTCACTGCCCACATACCTTCAAGCATCTCTTACATTGGCATGTTGTTAAGCAATACATTCACTAGAGGGAGACCAAGTTGAAAGTTTTCTGATTCATGGCGACAGCAATGGAAGTTGTAATGCTGTATCTCCTAAGAAAGAGGCAAAGCTACCACATTGTAAACAAGCGTGGGCACATAAAGATGCCTGTAGTTTCTTGTACACTCAGAACATCTTTCTTCTGAAGGTTCCACATTGGTTGAAATGTCTACTTTGTGTCCAATGGCCATCTTGCTTGAACTATTGGCTACACTGCCCCAATGATGGTATTGCTTAATTTTGTCTGTTTCGTTTGTATTCGTAATATTTCAGAAGATATACACAAATTTTACCAAAATGAAAGCAGAGTACAGAATGAAAGCTTAAATGAGCCTTTTTACCGTCAATGTTAAACTCACACATTAAAGGGCTGACCGACATTGCCATCCTTCAACACTGCTGTGGGTAAAAAAGGTAATGAAACCAGTAAAATTCTACCAACATACATAGATATTCTAATGGAAACTGGATTCAACACCTGGCTAAACATGATTTCCAAACTGGAGTAACCTTCGATAGAGAACACAATAAAAGTAAAAGGACTAGATACTAGAAACCAAGGCAACACAACTATACCCATTGCCCTATTGGCTACAACAGAAAGAGACAAAGCCAATTAATCGTCGTCTTTCATTTACTTGCATCCTTTATCCCGTTAAAGAGAGGCGTCAATGCCAATATTTAGGAATATGAACTGTGATTGATGGAGACACCCACAGTCTGCCACCGTTACTGCTCTTTTTACAATAACAGGACACTTACATCTGCTTTAATTGACAGACCAATAACAACAAAGGCATCCAGCAGCTGTTCTCTGACACTCTGGGACACTAACAGGGGAAATAACAACCCTGTATCAACAACACTGCCAAAATGCATTGTTTTGGACCACAGCACAACATCCAAATATAAAAGAGACAAGTTCTACAGACTCTTTTTGTTATTGTCACATCATGGATCTTTATCAAGTTCCAGTTCATCAAGTTCTTCTACATGCATGTCTTTTCTAAACATTACTGTAAATTGATGGAAATATATAACTGTTTCCTATGTTGGTGACTCAAATACATAATAAAAGACTGAAAATGCAAAAATAAAGAGGAAGATATGATTCTGGGACTCCTGCAAATAATATCTGATCGCAGGCCAAGCGTGCACAGTGGTTGATCATGGAGATGGACACCCTGTGACGAGCTGCAAGACTCCTTGATCACAGGTCTGTGAACAGCAGGCGATTGCAGAGTCAAACTGAATCAACAGCTGAGTCTTATTCGTCTTTTGATGCAGCCTAGAATCAGTTTTTTACCAAAGCCAGGACAGGGTTCATTATTAAAAGATCCAGCACAGGTGTCTCAGTATTGTACTGTTTGACTTTTTAATCGACTCAGCAGGAGAAGGAGGGAATCATTACCTTAAAGTGGCTATTGTGATGAGATGCAAATGGAAGTCGAGTTTCATTTCACGTTTTTGGCTGTGAAGGACCAGCCGTGGGCATCAGTCAGTTGACAGGATTTAGATTTATTTGTGACGATGAGTCCAGAGGGAGAGAGAGCGAGCGGATCAGAGTAGTAAAGCTGTGAACTGGTGCCAAGTGCATTTTGTTCTCGCAGCTCATCTTAATATTTATGATGCTCAAAGTCAAACTCAAACCACTCTATGAAGTGGCTTGAAAAAACAAATGGCCTGTAAAAAAGGGGCTTAAAATAGTTTGTTAATTTTGTACTGAGCCTCACAAATATATTAAAATAGCAAGAAAAAAAACCTGATGGACATAATGAAGGCAGAACTGTGCTAAACTATTCTAATCTGTTCTCAACTATACAGATTCATAATATACGTTACGGCATACATAGCGAAAGGTCATACAGATCATGGTGCAGGTTATATACACACACACACAATGTTATTGCGGATCAGGAATTTCTCTTAGATGCACGTCAGTTTGAATATATTGGCCAAGTTGTAGTAGCTAAAATAAAGATCAAACTACAGTGATTCAACTCTGTCACAATGTACATCTTAAAATTCAGTGATATTTTTAAATTTAATGGGTTCTTCCTTAGGTCCTGCCCTGCCCTCCACAAAATTTCATTTAAGTTTTTTGTGCCATCCTGCTAACTAACAAACAAACCAGCGCCAATGAAAGCATAAGCGCATTGGTATATGCAATAGGTATTAGACCTCTGTAACACTCAAACAATCTAAAACAGTTAGAGGTCTATGCACATGATACACAACCTACACATGTGTGGATATAACAGCACTGACCTCCATCACCATTTCCTCTCCATCCCTGACATCTGTAGTTTTTGAAAGATTGAGGTACTGCTACATAATTAGCTCTGGTCATTGCTTTGGTCAAAATGAAACAATAGGAGTTTTACATATAGTGGAATAAGAAGTTGCACTACACCACCTTTGCCCTTGACTGAGAACGGAGATTTATCTTCTTTTCCCAACAGCAACTTCCTTCAGAGCAGAAAATGCTTGGACCATCTCTGGAGGTGGTACCACCCAGCCTTCAGACTGATCCTTGCCTCCTCTCTTGTCACAAACATTTTACTGTGAGGTCCTTGGCATGCTGTCGCAGGATTGCCCAATGTTCCACAATACAAACTAAAGAGATTGTACAATCTCAACAAAATCCCACAGTGGCACATAGACAAAGAAGATTTAGCTGCATCTGTCACAGGAGATGAGAGTGGAAGTTCTGCAGGAAACACACCATGTCTTGTTACCGCAGTACTCTGTACCTGTATCCCCTGTTTTTGTCCCATTATGTGACTCCGGTAATTGAATTGGGTACAAGAGATTGAATTATTTAGGTTGTGTTTTTCCACTATTTCCAGAAGCATATCGAACAGGACTCCAATTCTGTTTTGTACACCAAGAATGTGAAGGAGGTACACATACAGATGTTTAGCGTTATGTATGGCTTCATAGTGTTATGTATGGCCTACATTAGGAGTGCTATCCATTATGATAGGGCAATATTACTCTTCTGATTATCTTCTCTTTGTCTCTAAGGCATGAATCTACTTTTGGAGATGCTCCATCAGTTAGTTTCCTGGTTCTTGACCTTTTCTTTCATTTATGACTGAATCAAGTTTGAATCTGTGCTCTTTCAAACAAGACATTTGTATGGCCCCTTAGAGCTTGGTTCCCTTACCCAGATTACAATCTCGACATCCATCTGCTATTGTCTGACGAATTAGCCTCTGGGGTCAAAAGACAATATTTGGAGGTCTCCGGGGTTGACAGCGGATTTATCAATTTCAAGAGTCCGGGCACGGTCTCACATATGTGAATGTAGCACTGGAGAACCTTCGCCTCCCCGTCACTTCCAATGTGTGTGAGCGAAGAGGCAAATAAAGCATTTGCTTCCTGTGGTGCAGCAAATCGTGGCACTGCTTTGTGTAGAGTTCAACTTTGGTGAAGGTCGACCTGCGATGACCACTTCATATTCACATATGTGTGTGGTGTACCTCAGTCTTCCATCGACCATTTACAGTCCAACAAGTTTCTTTTATCACACAAATTGAAACATTCTGCATATGTAAATAGTGATGGTTCTTCTGATCACACCCTTCTAGTGCTCCCCCTCATGTTGCTTTAAGACTTGCTGGATGAACCCCGTCCTGCTTTCTAATGTATTTTGCAAATCATGCCAGCCTCTCATCCTGCCTGCATGTAGCTTCAAGAACTAGGCTCTTGAGGATTCTTCCAGGTGCTAAACCCTTCTTTACTGAGTGTATTTTCAAAGCATGTAAAGCAGAAGACAGTATCTGCTTTTATAGCAAAGAAGCCTTTAAGAGTCAATTTTACACAGGAGATAATACAACCAGCTTTTAAAATACAACCCATTGTAAAAGATTTAACAATGTCAAATAGCAGCTTGTATAGGAAACCCATTACAGATGTGAGTTAACAGTTGTGTTCTATTTGCCTCTAAAAATCTCACATTCTATATATTGAATAAAAGAGAAAAGGTGCAAGAACTGAAAATAGATTTCTGTTTTTCTTATTTCCTAACGACCTCTCAGAATGATCTGGTGTCCCTGTGTATCACATTTTTAGTAACTAGCTCCATCTCTGTCAGCTACAACAGTGACATGCTCCTCATACACTGATGCTTCTGTATTAATGCTTAATAATAATCAAATAAAGTTTTTACCCTATTAATTCAGCTGCATCACTTTGTTATGTAACTATAGGACTATCTGAATATAAAAATGTGAATAACGATCTTGTCAGCAGTAATTTGATATTGCTTTCATACGTGAGCAGGAACTGCAACATACACAAGACACAGACGTCATTTTCTGGCATTTCTAACCAGAGGCAATGTTAATAAAAAAAGAAGATTCCTGACATTGCAATCAATATTGCACCATCATGTATTATGTGAAAGTCATTTGACAAGCTCAGCACAATGTATTCATTCATTCAATTCATCTAGTTTGCAGCTGAGGCCCACTTCTGAGGGAGGACCCCTGTCAACAGTGATCGATCACTGGGAGGGCTGCCCATCAAAAGGTGACATTGACAAGTTGGTACAGACCAATGGAAGTATGAGGATATTCACACTTGACTATACTGTATTATAACTACTGCTACAGTCGAACATTCTGGGGAAATTATTTTCTTACAATCGAATGAGTTGAATTAAAGTAATTTAACCAACATGTTGTCAGTTCAGTACAAGCAAACTCTGAATATTACTTGAGAATATTCAGATTACACCTCTATTTTTACTTGGGAGGCAGGAGGAGGCAGCACGAGGTTTTGCCGTTCACTATTTTTTGGCAGTCTGTGTTGTTTGGCTGTAAAAAAGTAACATTTAAGAAGCCAGGGAGACAGAAATAAATGGGTTCTATTTCAAAACACCTGCTATATCTAGACAGCCGAGATATGCCAATACTTGATCTGGCACACTGTCACTGGCAGCCTTTATGCCTAAATGTCTCCTGGCCAAGAGAGATTGTACTTGAGCACACGGGTAGGAGTTATGTGGCCCTGGCTTGTTTGATGAGATAAAAAGTAATTTTCTTCTCTCAGCTTTCTTGTCTCCCATGCTTACAGAGAGAAGTGTCCAGTCGAGAGGTGCTGCAGGCCTGGAGGGGCTTTTGTCATGCAAAGTTTCTCCTTCTGCTTTTGGAAGTGCTCAAACAAATCTCCCCAATATGTATTAAGTTCCATCTTTAAAGGCTAATTTATTCTGCTTTTAGGTACGAAAAAGACAAATTCATTTCAAATTATGTAATAAGCAGCTATTTGTTAAATTAGTTAATTTTTTTCCTTGTGTCCCATGATAGTCTTGCTTGAACTAATTGCTACACTGCCACCCCATGATTTTCGGTGGTACTGCTCTATTTGGTCTGTTTTCTCTCTATCTGTAAGCTTTCAGAGGAAAGTGCACAAATACAAACTAAATGCATTTGGATGCCTATTGTATTTCATCCAACTGCTTGGCAGAAAGAAGCAAAATGTTAAAAATAGAAAATATTCCTTTGAACTACAGTCTTGGCCGTGCTTACTTTATGTTTTATTATTAATGTTAATTGACAACATCCATAAAATGTGTTTTTGTTCTAAACAGCATTTTATAATGAGCATTTTAGCTTTGTATCAATAATTATGACGATGAGGTGGAACTGACAGTGTTGACAATGTTGAGTCGTGACTGATAAGAACCAATCAGGACGTGAGTGCGGTGGACTGCATCAATGTTTCCAAACTTCTCAGTTTTAGCAGCTTGGAAACTGAAACATGGCAGCGTGGAAGTTGCCTGAAATAAAGTGGATTGAACTGAATTACAATAAAATGTGCTTCTGTTCCAGCGGAAACTGGCTCCTAATAGTTTTAGAAGGAAATGAATTTGCAGTGTGTTGCCAGAAGTCCTCCCCCTCTTCTACAGACATGAAGTGTTTAGCACCTTCAGCCAGTTAGTGGAGTTGGGAAAACAGAGGCTAAAATTGTCCACTAGCATGATGTTGTCGTGCCCCTGTTCTGCCAGCTCCTCTCTCCCTCTGTTGTAACTCCCATTAACCACTCACACCCAATGGCTCTGCTATTTCAGACAATTTAAGGTGCCTCTCCGGCAGAAAGGATGGTGCAGTTGAGCGTGGTGGTGAGCTTACTGAAGGCCGCTGACACCATTAGCAAACTGCCATCAGGCTGATAGCCAGTCATGTAACAAGAGGCTGAGGGCCAGAGAAGAGACACAACTGATGATGAGCACAACACAACACTGATTCCTTCCTCACAGGTCAGAATAGTTGAACAAGCTGAAAAATGGAGAATTGATAAAAGCAGCTCTGTACAGAAAAACATGAATAAACACATTACGCTGTTTTCAGACATGAACTCTGGAAATTTCTGGAAAATTGGATCTGGACATTTTCTGGAAGTTTAAACATTCAGATGAGGGCTGACGCTTGGGTAGAGCATGTAGGAGGCAGGACATGATGTATAATTTCCGTTGTGGAAATCACATCAACACTGGCGTCGGTCCTTATCACCAAAGTTTTAGAATTTTGTTGTCTTTCCAACTTACAATATTCATTTGCATTGTCCTCGTGTATGGCAGCTCTTTTATCCTGGGATATTTGTATTTTTTTACCGGTGGTTGACAGGAAAACCTCCAGAAAATTTCTAGAGTAGCTGAATCGGGCATTTGCGTCCCCACATACAGCCCCTCAGTCAAATGTCAGTTCAGAGCATGTCTGAAAGCAGCAATATTTACACTCACACAGTGTATTTTAACAGGCTTCCATACTTATGTCCCTTCCTTATGATAACTCACAAACATATTCAAAACCTCTTATTTAATCCATTATAATCCCACAATGAATTCACCTCTCAGTTATTGTGAAGCCGCACTTACACTGATCTACTACTCTGCAACAAGCAGAGCTGTATTATCTACAAAGGTCACAGGATACAGTGAACTGCTCACTCCTGTCACACATGAGCCCTTATCTCTGTGGCCCATGCTAATGCACCATGACTGTTGCCTTTGCTGAAAGGGCTAACAAGCGTACAATTGCTGAAAATGGACCTTGTAGTGGAGTCTGACAGAGAGGAGAGTCTTTTTATCAGCCATATTGCACTCTATTGCCATATTGTAAATACAAACATGCATTATATTTATTAAACACATTTTAAAGTATCTTCCAGCACCATTGCTGGCAGTTACCCACTGTGGAAATCGAAGCCTCAGCCCAGGCGGTGTTAACAATATTAAAGCATTAAACTGGCCCCACCTGGTTCAAGACGCGGTCCAGAAGGGGCCTAAACAGGCCAGTAACATGCTGATCTGTGCCATCGTCTCCCCCACTGAGCTGCGGATTTGATTTGGCTACGACAGTCTTTATTTCCCCTGGGCTGCTGTGCTATCACAGTGAGGCGACGAGGTGAGCCATCTTGCTGAATGGAAATGCTCTCATAGATGTGCACTATGTGAGAGACGAGCCCCTGGGACCAATACTGGCTAATGGCGATCTGATTGACTGGGCAAAGAGAGGAGAGAGGAGAGGAAGTGAAGAGGCAAGTGCAGGAAGGTGTCTGTCTGTTTGTGTTCTCGATCACTTGAGCATAATTCTACATAGTGCATGTTAAGCATGCTTGTGAGTGGTTGTGTGTGTATGTGATTCTGTGACTCCCCCCCCCACATGCCTTTCTGCCTGTGGCCCTAATGAAGGCTGCTTACAGTATAATGAGAGATGTGGTCAGATAATGGAGGAGGTAATTACTTCAGCGCGCAGCAGGCGCTGGTTAAGAATTACATTATTGATCGGCCAAATGCGGCAGCATGGAGGGCTGAGGAGGAATGCAAAAACGGAGAAAGGAGAAATATCAACTCCTAAAATAAACAGCTTGTCTGTCTGGCTTCCAATCAAAGCTGAGGCACGTGCATGCGTGCACACACACCTAAACACACTCCAGCTGAGCAACTTCAGCGGACAAAATCTGCCTTTCTGGGCTGCATCAAATCAGAAATGAATGTTTGTCTGTATTCTCCAAAAACTCTCCTATCTATTATTAAAAACAGAGATAACTTTAGAAAAGATTTTAATTCACATTTACAACATCAACACCTTAGACTTAATCTGACAGTTAAGACCAGAGCTGCTGCACTGCCAAGAGCTGCAATTTGCACTGAGCACAGACTTCAGTACATTGCTTATAACAAAGTTTAACTGCAGTTATTGTTGGGAAAAACTGCAGAGCTCCTCTACAGGGGGGGACACTATGACTTGTAATGACAATATGTGTGAGAAATTTGCCTGTAACAGCTTGTTAGAGCTTTGAAATAATTCAACCAACTAAAAGAGCTTTATAAAGCTATACTATATATAAGGCTACTATAGCATGGATTTGTCCTCTATAATATGTATTATGTTTGATAATATTGATCATATACTGGAGAGAACTTCAGGATGTTGGCTATAGTGCATGTATTCACAACGTGTTGACATTATGAAACTGGCTGACTGGTTATTACAGTTATATATAACTTCATTTTTAGTTTGTCAGTAGTAGAACTCACATGCACCGAAATACAGGCTGCACACAACCCAGACACACACTGTGTACAAACACGTTATCTCGACCCACAGGCCTTTATCCTCAGCACCAATCAATACATGATATCGATTCGCTGTTAGACAACAGCTTGTAAGACATTAGGTTCTTCTCTAGTTTCCCAGTTGCTCTGACCCCACCCATGTAAGAGCTTTAGCAAGACTCAAAAAGTGACTCTTAAAATAACAACCTACCATTAAAACACAAGTGAACTTCCTTATTTTTATATAATTTTCACCTCAAACACTCACTTCTGTCATAAGGCAGAATCCCCTCGACATCCCCACATAAATCTCCCATTCAGCAAGCAAACAAGGTGGTAACTCCAGTCGTTAAATGCCACAGGGACTCAGTGCAGCATAGGTAATTATGGACTCAGATCTGCCCTCTAGGTTTCTGCAGTGTGTGCACATGAGTGTGTGTCAGTTTGTGTGCGTGGCAGGATGTAGGAGGGCTTTGTGTGTGAGTGTGTGTGTGTGTGTGTGTGTGTGTGTGTGTGTGTGATACCCGGGGTTTTAGCTTTTCATTAAAACAGAAGGCCTGGCAGACCGGTGCTTCAGCGGTTGTCCCCAGAGGCTGCCTTTTTCCACAAGCTCCACGCAATCAATTCGCCAACCCGTGGAAGGAGAGATGCATGCGAAGGGGCAGACTGAAGGACGGATGGATGGATGGGTGATAGGGTGGAGGGAGGGAGGGGCAGCCAGGGACTGATGCATGGCAAACAGGATTGATGAGAGAAAACTCCACTAGCATAGAAATCCCTTCATTTTTGCCAAGAGGCCTCCACTGGGTGAAGGCAGAAAAAAGTCAGGGGAGACGGAGAGAAGAGGCAAAAGGAATATTGAATAAAGATGGCAGGGAAAGCAGCCTCCTCCTGTCCATCTTCTAGGTTTTTCACATAAACTAAATGATCACACTGTGCACCTAACATATTCAAGTTGTTCTTTTCCATGAGTCTCGGAAAGCACTACGTTAAACTAACAATGAAATAATGAGTTATCGTATGCAGTATCTAAAATAAATATCAGGCTTTTGTGATAAAATCTACATGGTCTGTGACAATAATCAGTCTTTTATAAATCTCTTCGAGAACGATTATTATCATTCATGAAGACTGAAATAAACTGTGCCAATCTGCCAATCCAGATTCTTAGTGCGTTTTCACACGTGAAGGTTCAGCTCCAGGTTCATGTCCGTGTTACATTGTTAGGTTAGTGGTTAGTTCTGGTTAGTTTTGGTTTTACAGTGCAATTTTGGCTGTGACACAAAGTCCTTTGTATGACAAACGTACATCTGGTCGTCATCACCTACACCGGCTGCGTCTATCTACACTAATGCTTTGTTGAGGCGTCACTGACATCGATGTGTTTTCAATTTGGCTTATAGTAGGAGTCTTTCTGTTGGAATTGAGAAAATAAATGAACCCAACCATTTTGTAATCTCATCACCACTTTAATATCACCACATGGTACTACCAGAAAATAAACAACCTCATTGTTCAAACATTATATCGTTGGAGGTGAAGACTATAACAATCAACTTTCTCCAATTGGTCCGTAAATCCAAACTATCCAAAAAAATCTCTCACAACTTTGTTTCGATTCAGACTAAACTGAAAGTCCAAAGTTCCAGAGCAACCAAAGCACTCTTATTCAAATTATCCTCTATAATAAAAGAAAGAACAAACTAGAAACAACAACGCTCAAGGGGATGAAGAGAAAATAAATGTGTTACTGATTATTTATACCAAACTATAACATTAAAATGCTGCATCGACAGTGCTGCAACTTGTTCTGTCGTTCCTAAAAGTTCAGAGTAGCTGTTGTAGAGCATCAGTGTAACTCTGCTCATAAACACATGGTGCAACAAATTGTGGTAAAATGTTATTGACACAAGTCCATTAAAACCTCATTACATCTGCAGCCGTACAGAGGCAGCAGCTCATTGTGGGCGGTTAAATTGTGCTGTGCTGGTGTGGTTGCAGTCCTAATGGAAAATCTCAGAACCTTTCAGCACTGAGAAGAAATAAAAAATATGGCGATGAATACCTTAGCTTTAATCTGTACCTCTTAATGCATATGGTGAGGCAGGCTAATGTGCCTCGAAATGAGTCTAGAGTTTTTTTCAAATCGAAAGAAAATTGGCTCAAACTTTCTTCAATAATTAATTATGAGGATGAGTTCAATTTTATTTCAGTTTCTCTTGTGTTGTATACCAGCATTAAGGAGTGAAAACATCACTGATGAATAAAAATGCAAACCTCTTCCAAACTGAGTTTTACTAGAAGCTCTTATTACACTGTGGAGGTGGAGACTGGCCCTCTGTAAAGTGACCTGACTTCCCCACATCCTACACATGGTGCAGGAGGTCACACTCACAGCTTCACGCTTCATTTCCATATGCAAGTCAACCAGTAGTGCATTCATTCCTGTGGTAACCTCTATGATCTCCGATGTGTTGAGATACTTTTGATATTTTTGTTTTGCTCTTTGCCTCCATGTACGTTGAACTTATGTAGGTTTTGCAGTGGGTGTTAGACATATTGCATTACCTGCCACAGGAAGTTAGCATAAAAACGTAGTAGCTATTTCGATGAGTTCTGTGATTGGACGTTGTTGATAGTCAAATGGTGTTGACTCATTGTATGATTAAATAAGAAACTTGTTCAGCCAGTTAAACTCATTGTGAGTTTCAATAATCTTATTTAGCTGAAAAAATATTAGAATAAATGTGATAGAGTTCATTAAAACATTTGTATACATTCCTTTTCTTGTACGTATCAATAGATATAATGATAACAACATAACTGATATAAACAATGTTCTTTCACTCATCTGTAATCATGTGATATTGGTGCTTTTTCCCCCCGATATTACTCAAGGTGCATATTCCACAAAACCAGATGGTGAAAACTACGAAAATCTTTGTACATTAGTAGGGGGAGTCCGAATATGAAATGCATAAGAAATTAAATTGTGTGGAAACGAGGCATCAGACGTGCACTGAACTTTTGAAGTACCATACACGAAGAAGACACAGCTGAAGATGTCAACTCGTAAAGACAATAAGGGCTGATGCCAGAGTCGATGCGCTGTAACAAATACATGTGATTTCTGCAGTGGAATTTATACGTCCTGCCCTCCTGCAGGCTCTCTCACCAGAATGTTCCAGATATTTTCCTGTGCTTGTGAACACGTCTGACCCAGACAATATCCTGCTGTGAAAGACAAACTCTGGGAAATGTCCGGATCCATAGTTTGTATCTGACAGCAGTTTAATGAACTCAGAGAACATGAGGTGGGGGATAAATATCAACATGTCTACTTTAAGAACCACAGAGTTTATATTTAAATTGGCTTGGATTTCAAGAGTCTTCATCATTTTGGGAACCACTACAGCCTTGACTCTATTTGAAGCATGTATTTCAACCATAACACAAGTTAGCAAAATAAAAATACCAAAACAAATAAAAAATCTGATATCAGCTGTCATGTTATAACTGATTAACACCGGAGCAAACTTATAACACACAGCACACATGCTCAAGCATCCCTTAAATGCAGCAGAAGGAGGGAGGGAAGGAAGACCATTGTTTCTGACGACAGTGAATACACTGAAGATAAGAAGTCAAGGTATCTCAGAGACGATATGTTTCACCAAAGGAAGTGACTCAGCAGCTCATTACTGCTACTGATGCTACTTTGCAGACTGCAGAGGTGGAGTAGTGAGAGTGGATTAGTCCAGTGGAGAACAGCCATCGACGAGAAAAGGAAAGAGGTAAGGGGAACATTGCTTTTGTAATTATCAATCTGGTGTCAGCGTAGCAGATACAACTTAATTTGTAATGTTTGTAAAGTGTGTGACTTCACAGCATGACTGACAGCAGCACCAACTTTCCCTCAGCATGTATGAAAAATCCAAGAGATTAGAAATGTTAAGAAGAAGAAAATAATTTAATAAAAATGATTTAATTTTTCTGCAAAACAACAGGAAGTAATCACAACTTTCTGCAGATGTTAAAACTGAGAGTGAAGCTGACCTTTGTTGTTGATGTGTTATTTAGTTTAAAGCTCTCTGGTAAAAAGTCTTTCAACAGTGGGAAAAAGCTTTCCTCAAAACTTATGCTGGCAAATGCTTAAAAAGGCCTGAAGCCCTGCAAGAGAACTTTCTCAACTGGATTACATTTCTGATGATTTTGTTTTGGCCCAAACGGCCATGGAGCAACTCCCTTGACACCAAAGTAATACAACAGACTTGCCCTAAATTGACAGCCTCAGCACGGCAAACTTTCCAGTGTAATTTTAGGGTGCGTTTGGTCCAAGGCTTGGTCCAATTTTCTTTATGAAGGTAACAAGAGGAGTTTTAAAAAGAGAAGCTACTGGAAGTTCTCTCTGGCAAAATGACAATGTTCCTGAAATATATATTATATGACAAACTGTAGGAGTGCTTCAGTGTGGAAACAGGAAACTGTGGATTTCCAGTCTCCCTCTTCTCAAATGCAAACACGATTGTTCCTCGTTGAAGTAAAGCTTCCAGATAACATCTGTGTTCCACAGGAAATTTATAGAAAGTAAAACACAAGGAAATACTTCTCTCAGATAAGAAAAGATAAGATAAGTCAAGATAAGATGTTATTTGTCCCACTATGGGGACATCTGCCTTCTAACAGCAGCACAGGAGAGAGTAACAATAGAAACACTGGTAGAAAAGTAATAAAGAAACAAATAATTAATCAACTAAACAATAGTTTAAATCAATTTAATTAACTTTCAATGTTGTTGTTTAAAAGCAGCCTTTCTTCAGATATTTTCAAACTAACAATAATATCAACCAAGCTTTTAACATTGTTGAGCTGACAATTACTTTTTTTACCATTTACATAATACATTTTACTATTTTAATTGGTGCTGCTTTGAAGCTGCATTATAAAATTCTATTTCAGTCAGTCTTTGTTTGTCTCTGTTTCCAAGCATAAGCAACACGTGTATGCACAATTGTTAGCTTCCTCTGCGGAAGAAAAGGGCAAAAGGTCTAACCTGATGATATTTCCTGCCCGTGTTCCCTCTATGCTGGTCTTCATATGTCTTTGTCTGAGATCATGTGCTTTACTTTCTGGCATTTTTCCTGTTGCTTTAGTAATTTCAGGTGACTGATTTGACCCAGCAAGCCTTTGGCAATTTCTCTTCTCAAACTTTTATTGATTTGGACCATCACCTTGATCAGAGCTCTGTTCAAGACAAGCTCTGCTCTGACAGCAGCAAAGCCCTGCTGCTTTCTGCCGAGGCTGTCAGATAAAGATGTAAAAGTCAGTGGGGAGCAGAACCACTAGATTAATTTTCAGACGTGCTTTGATGTTTGAAATGAATGTTCGTATAAAGACTTCTTATACTTTAGGCATTTTGTCAAGTTAGGGAAATATTTCCCTGCCAGTGTCATGAGACTCTGTTCTTTGATGCAAGAAATGTGATGGAAACCAGACACCCCTTTTTACCACAATGAGTCTTCAAGAACAACGCTATCTGTCGACGTAGTGTGACTGTGACACACATACAGGACTGTGTGTTTGTGTGTTGAGGGGGTCCAAAGCTAAATGTATTGACTAATGCTTTGTAACAGTTCTGCATTTAGAGAATCTGGGAAGAACACCCAATTATTTTAGTTAAAGTTAAATTTTTGTTAAGCAAAAAGTAATTTTTCATTTAGCCAAGGTGTTCATCTCTGACAGTCTGGATCAAGGTCTGAGCCAATGTCCTTATTACATTGTTTACATTTGATCCACTTAGCTTTGGTATCACATTTTTATTTAGGGACTGCACTAAAGACTTGTATATGACATCCATACGTTGTGTCATCATCAGCTGCGTGGGCTGTGTCTACCTATACTGGACATTGGTTTGTGGACAGGTGTGAATCTGATGTTGCTGTGTTGTAGATTTGGCTATTTTATTGGCTAACCTTTTTGAATATGGTTTTACTACTGGCATCACCAGCTTCCAGTGCAGTACTCCACACTTAGTTTAAAATGGTTGTGCTTGTCGTTCAAACTTTATATCGTCAAGAGGTGAAGACTGCAAGCAATCCTTCCAGACACTTCTACTTCTTTTTTTCTTGTATTGTTTAATGCAGTCTCAACTTCCTACAATTGGTCCGTAGGTCCAAACTATAAAAAAATATATTTAAAAAATCACACTGTCAACGAACATAACCATGGTTCAGTTTGATCCAAACTGAGGCCACCCCTCTTTAGTCAGATAAAATATTGGTCCGTTGGTACATACAGTGATCCAAGGCACCTTTCACATCCATTATTTTGCACCTAGACATTGGTTGCCACCTGCCAATAAACTGAGCAGAGAAGAAGAAGAAGAAAGACAAAGCCAGGGGAACAAAAGAAATGCTAAATTAATAAAGCAACAATCATAACTGAAACAGAAAACAGTTTGGTACGCGAGAGGAGGAAGTCCACTGAATGCCAGGATAAGAAAGTCTTTAATCATGTATCGGAAGGAAGTGACCAGCTGCCTCCATGAACTTCCCTGATGGCTTCTAGCTCTATGCAAGCAAGAACCTGCAGCAAAAAAATGACACACACACACACACACACACAGACACACAAGCACACACGCACACAAGCCCTGGCAGAGGCCGTCACTTGCTAACAGGTTTTTCCTCTCACACCTCTTTGTGTCTTTCTAACGTTTTGCTCCCACCCCCCTCCAAAAGGTGGAAACCTGTCTCATCTCCAGCAAGGTTACCACTCAACACTTTAAAGTCACCAGGATTGTTGTTGCAGGAATATATTATTGATGTGTGACCTGGCGGAGCTTTTCTGGGTGTGTGTTGGTGACCTATAAGGTAAAGATAATGGATGACACTTCCTTAGTGCCTCCTGTAATTATCCTCAGTCGCTGGGTTGTAGAGGTGTGGGAGCGCTGATAGAGGCTGTTTCCATCAGCAGTCAAACAGCCCATTTTATGCACTAATGGACAGGGGTGTCATTTATGAAGGGTAATTCCTTCAAAGGGGGCATCAGTGGTTGCTAACGATCTGACCGGCACTTTGTTAGGAGCAATCCTTTGTTGAATGACATTTAGGCTCATACCTTTATGGGTTGCTTTGGATGATGAATGGTAAGTTTATCAAAGTGATGCTGATGGCTGTAACTAGAGCCGTTCAGACAAACTCCTTCTCCACACTCTTTTCTCTAGAGTTTGCATTTCACACATGAACAAGGCAGCAGGACATAAACAAAGCATCAGGAGATTCTCCGGTCATCGTGTTTGCAATGCAGACGTTGGGTGTTTTTTTATTACAGCACATCAACACTGACATCGGCTAGTATCAACAAAAATTCTTAAATATTATCTTTCCAAGTTGACATAGGCACCTTCTTTGTGTATGGCACCTCATCCTGATATATTTGGAGATTTACATCAGTTCTGCGTCTGTCACATGTTAGCAATGTCAACCACACTCCCATTATCCATGGTGTGTCCTGTGGATAATCTCCTGCTGTATTCTCAAACAGTCAGCAGACTGACTCTGACATTTGCGTTCTCACCATATATAAAGAGGTTCTTACATACTCCTGTGGATAATTTCAGGAGATTATCCTGAGTTCATTGCATTTCGGAATACTGCATAATAAATCTACAATGGAGATGCTGTATCCTGCAGGTGAATAAAAACACTGCAGTTTCCATTTGGGCTTCGGTTCCCAACTTCCTTCTGCTTAACACTGCATCTTAACTGCTAAATACAAAAACGTGGAACCCATGTGGATGCTCGGCTCCCTTGGGAATTTTCTGTTGTCCAACTTTGCAAAAGTCAAAAATAAACACATAGTTCAGTTCCTTCTTTTCCCCTCATGCACTTATTTATCAGAAATCAGACACACTTTTGCAGATTTGCAAGTGCTTTCACACACACACACGCACACACAGTCGACCTCTCATCACTGCCAAATTAAGGTCCCCACAGCACCCTGTAAACAAAAGCATAAATCATAGATGCTTCTCCTCAAGTGCCTGACTGAAATTCATGGTTCTCAGCTCCACTAAATCACAGCAGATGAGTGCCCATGGGAGGCTAGAAGGCTAATACACACTGGCCATGAATCCCATCAGCAGCGAGGCCGGTCCTATATGTCTAAATATAGTCAATTCAGAGATGGATGGGCTGAAGCTGAGCAGCCACAGGGGAGGCGAGAACACCTATAAGGCTGCAGAGCGTCTGATAATGTACAGAGAGTTTGTGCTGGAAATGTAAAGCCAGGGGACAATTTGAGGGAGCGTGAAGAGGGATGGCACCCTTATGGTTAACACAAACACTTCAGTCCATCAACCTTAACAATAGGAGAGGAAGGGATAGAAGAGGAAAGAGGTCTCCTTTACTCTAAAATGAAGGTTTTAGAGACTGAAAGAGTGTGTGTGTTCGTGTGCGTGTGCCTAGCTGCCACTGAACTAAACACCAGAGTCTATTTAGTTTGTATTCCACAACATGAGCATGTTATTTCCCTTTGCACAGACCTCAGTGAAGTCAGGACATGAAGTATTACCTCCCTGTGGTTTACTTCAGTGTTGCAGTCTCACTGCAGCATTGCTGTAAAGAATTGTTGTACAGGTGTTGGGCACCTTAGATGTTAATATCAGAGGATGGATCCCTCTCACTTAAGAGACCTCTAGTTCCACCATGAGGTTGACATTTTAGATTTGTATTATAAAGTCTAGACCATAGACTGTATATTAAGATGGACAATGCAACTCCGCTTCCTCTCCCTATCTAGGAATAAAGCTCAGATAAAATGGACATAAACTCTGTCAGCTTGCACATGTGGAGGCAGAGTCTGCGCAGTTGCAAGAAACCAATAGCGAGTCAGTCTCAGCTGTCAATCATGACGTTTAACACCATTTTTGACATGAAACTAACTTTTTAGTTTGGTCCATGTACCGGCTATTAACATGGAGGAAGTATCATGTCATCCATCTACAGTCTATGGTCTAACAATATTAGTTGGATTAGCATGAAGATAATGCAAATATTCGCCCTAAACACCTTATTTTCCCTTATTATTTATCAAATAAAGCTGTTCTTAAGGATCAAATACTTCTGCTTAAAATGATCTGTAGTGTTATTACTATTAATATTAATTATTATTATTATTATTACTAGTATTATAAATAATAATAATAATAATCATAATTGAACAGCCCCAGAGAGATACTGGCGTGACTGTTGACTCTTTTTACGATATGCTTCCTCCTCTCGCTTCATACTTTGTTTGGGATTTTGCAGCAACTTGGATGCACACTCACCTTCCCCAATTCAAGGTGAAGCACTAAAGCTCAATTAAAGGAGCCGCAGTGTAAGCAGCAGCATGTGGACATCTGTGCAGCATTATTATTAAATGAAAACTAATATCTCCATCAGACATATAGGAATGGAATGCATATAGATCCCTGTGTGCTCTCATTATAATTACCATAATCATTCTCTTTTGGTAATTAAGGAATTCACCCTCTTTAAATCTCTGCCACTGAAAGCACCATGTCTATAAGCACTCCTGTGTGAAGTGGTGTCTCAGAGTTGTTAATCACAAACGAGGTCATCTTTTTCACTGAGGCATCAGATCATAAAACACCTTTAGAAGCTAGAATCTCATCTGGGAGTCGAGCCAAAATAAAGGATATGTTTGGGCCACGTAATGCTGCAGTAACACATCAGCAACTGCAAAGTGCAAGTAAACAGAAGAGGCTAATCCTCTGAAAGAGCAAACATCGGCGTCAACTTCCAGCGCGGCCAAAATTTGCTAAGAAGGTAGGCCAGCTACCCTGTATACGCTGTGAGCCAGATTAGCTTCCCGATTCTGCACAAAACATGTCTCTGATCTCCACAGAGCTGGTCTCAGACTGATAAACGTTCCCCCAAATATAAATGTGTCCCACATCAAAGCTGCCGACAAGACCACTGAGCTTTGCAGGAGGCGCGGGAAATGTGTCTGAATATTACATTCCACCCATTTACAGTCCAAACAAAAGATAAAAAGGATCCCTGAGATGGTTGTTCCTTCAGGGATTAGACAGAATTATAGTTTAGATAATGTTGAGCTGGTCAAGAACAACATCTTAAATTTGATGAATCTATCAATCACATGCAGAAACAGTGACAATGCTAATATATAATATCATTTCATTAATTATTTATCTACAGATTATTACAAATCTTTGCGATACGGGTCAGGGAGGAACCCATTCAATTTGAGCGCGGATCTGGATCCAGATTTTTTTTTTCACTTTGTTTCACATTGCGGGATAAATCGTTTTTCAACATTTTTACTGATTTCATGGACCTAAATGAAAAACACATGCAGGTTTAGGGGAATGATCTCTATGACTGTGTGAATTTTTTTAATTTAAATTTTAAATGAAATAGATTACCAAAAAGTAGCACAGCACAACACCAATCTGTTGTGCTATCATACATCTTTTTTGTCTGTTACAACAAAACTTCATACCAGGATGGTTTTTCCTTTCCATTGTCAAATCCCTCAAAGTCTTGTTCCAGCCAGCTGCAGCAGGCAGCTGCACCACAGTCAAGATTATTCAGCTGCATCCATTTGATGCCTGCAACAGCCTGTAGATTACACTGAGATGGATGCAGCATGAGGCCACAGATGGCAAAGCACGATGCTCCTTAATGTCTCTATGTTCATGTAGTAGCTGCAGCTTTTTTTTTTCTAAGTGTACATTTTTGTGAACATCAGTGTGATACAGAGTCTTTTCAAACATGCTAAGTGGAGTGACCTTTAAAATCAAATGATGCCCCAGAGTCAACCAATTATACGCATTTATGGCTGAAAAATGTCAAGACGTTTTTCATTGATCTGAGGGGTGCTGTGGAATCTCCCACTGAAACATGACTTTGTGTTGATGAATAGCAGTTCAAAGTCAAAAACACAAAAGTGTTGAGCTAACAAACACTTTGCCACTAACCCTGCAGTGGGCAACTTTTGTCTCCCCTCTCTGGCAGAGACTAATTACAAAAATCCTGTTAAACAGAAATGTATTCAGTTCCAACACAATGATTCTTTCATTAGACGGAGTAAATGTAATATCTGCATCACAGACTCCAAATATTTTAGAAATGCTAACCTCTCTGTGAGCAGTAAGAAACCATTAATCCTTAAAGCAATAGTTCACTGAGAAATTAAAATTCACTCATTATCTACTCACCACTATACTGATGAGAGGGGTGGGTGAAGTGTGTGAATCCACAAAAGCATGTGATAACATCAGCGAGTACTGGAGGCATGTTATGTTTATCTATGGTTGTTTTTTTAAGTTTGAAGAAGTGGTCACAAGTTACTTGATTGTATTGGATTTGGCTGCAATGCTGTTTTTATTTAATTTCTGTGTTTAAAGGAGGCAGTGAACAGAGCATCATACGCATAGCTGCTGTAATTACATGGTTACTCCCTTTTTCAGCTCTGGCAAACTTGCTTTTTAATGTGCTTTTCAGCTTTAACCTTGCCTATCTACATTTTCTGTCACCGGTGAAGAGTTTTTGCTATTTTTCATTGAAAAGGTCAGGGGAGGGCATACTGAATCATTTATTAACATCAAATCTGCTTTTGATCAAGTAGAAGCTTAAAATACATAAAAAATACAATGAAAAGGAAAGATCCAACTTGTCTACTGGGTGGCAGACTTAATACTATCCAGAAAGGAAGCCAAAATACCTCAGACACGAAAATACATCATTTAGAGCAATGAACGTGCACAGAGTAAGTCTTTCTCCCTGTTTTTATAGCATCAGATAACTAATTAAAATACAAGTTTACCAGAAAAATAAACACTTGGACAAACATCAGTGTGATAAGATCTCTCCCTAAAATGATAGAAACAATCTTTATGAAAAATTTGACTTGTACTTAAAATGTTTAGTCTGGACCATGTCCCATCTGACATCCCACTAAGAGGAGCTGGGATTTATGACCTATACCGCAGCCAACCACCAGGTGGCCATTGAGAGGCTTTGGCCTCATGTTTGGGAGCTGTGGTGTCATCTTTCTTTATGTACAGTCTCATTGCAAGCCACACAAACATTTTGTAATAATTTTGGGCTAAGATAAAGTTCTTATAATTCATCATCATTTCATTCATATAAAAATTGAATAGCTAATAGTTGTAGTAAATTGATCCTGATAGTGTTTAATGATTTATGCAATGAAAAACAATGTAAAACAAAGCAAAACAGAAAAAGCCTCTAAACTGGCTGTAGTCTCATTTATTAAACTCAGGTTTGTTGATTTTACAATTCTCCTTGTTCTTATCTCAACTCTCATAAACTTTTGCTTGTAAACAAATGTTTGGAATGCACGAATGACAGGACCCTGCAGAGTCTGCCAGGGCCTGCGCCTGCTCAAAATGTTGACAGATGCATATTCCTATTAAATCACCAGATGTGGAATGTGTGAATTGAAAAAAAACATCTTAATAAATGCCAACAGACAGTTATTCAAGGGATTTCTTTTTCCCGATCTCATTTTATTAGACGAGACATGAATGAAGCTTCTGGGTCAGATGTTTTATCTTTACTGGATCGTAAATCAAATCATGTGTGTCATTACTGTTCAATTCTAAAATGTGCACATCTCAACTCAACCCATCAGGACAGTTCTTCCCGTTCGTGAGTGCTCTCGTGGTGCGCCCTCCAATAAACCTTCCAACAGACATTAACTGTGATAGTAGTCTTTATAGGGGGAGATTGGGTTTGGGTGGTGTTTTTATGAGTGCAGCGAAGCTTCCAGGTCAGCACATAAAAGTGATTGATGATTGTGTGTGATGGAGACGTCCTCGGAGTTTGAGGGCTCAAACAGAAGTGGAGACATGAGTTTTGTGGAAGGTGAGTCGTGTCGTATACTGGTGAGATCTGAGGATGGCAGAGCAAACACGCCAGTTTCCAGACTGGAGTTGAAGCTCATGGGTAAGGTTGTACTTTAAATGATACTGACCTAATTATGTCATACAACCGGGCACCAATTTACGTTAAATGAATAACACAGTAACAGAGAAACTCAAATCATCTGGGTGAGAGAGTAAGTAGAATCTATGGAGAGCCTACGCAAATGGACTACACATTAGTGTAGTGCGCTAGCATTTCTGGGAAGGTTGACATCAGGGTTAGGGTTAGTATTCGTAATGTGAAATGCAAAGTTGGCTGGGTGAACCCTCCACGGATGACAAAACTTAATGATAAGCTATCAGCAGCTTCAGGTAATAATTTGCCAGTTGGAAGATATGGCTGGCAAAAACAGTCTTGTTCACTTTTGGTTAGTACTTCCTTGTTATTTTCTTCTTCTTTTGGCTTACTGCCATCTACTGTACCTGTTTTCTCAATACAGATTTTAGAATCAGAGAGCTGTGTGTTTCCACCCTCTTCAGGCTTTTGTACCTCATAAAACCACACTACAGTTGAAGCCTACAATCACCTCCCTGCAGAGATCCACTGAGCAGCTCCTGTGACAGTTTGGAAAAAGTAGCTCAATTTTATTTGAGCGGCGAGTCATTTGCTATCTGCACGCAGCCACTCGAACAAAGAAACGTATTTTTTTTGCTCAAACTGCTTTGCCTCTTCTCCAGAGAATGAAATCCACCACAATTCAGAGCCTTACTCTTTTTCTCCTGAACGCCTCTCACTTACAGTTTTCGGAGCAGGAGTGGCTATCAATGATCTTTGTGGGGAGGTTTTTTTTTGATGTCACGAGTCATCACTAATAGCTACACTTAGTAATACCCCCATGCCACTGATGTCTGGAAACATAACACATAGGATGATTGAAGGGACATGGGTTGGAGAAAAATAAGAAGTAAAGCTCAGCTTAGGGTGCATTTAATAGACCTGCTCAGCAAGCTTTGCTTCTCTATGTTAAACTGGAGAGACTGCTGTCAACGTCAAGTTGTTGGGCTTAGAGCTAAGAAAGGAAACGGTCAAAGTGCAAGTGAGTTTGAGGTGTGGCAGTAGGAGTGGGGAGAACCAAAAGAACCTTAGCCTGACCTTGACAATACTGGGCAGAGCTGAGAACTGAGACGATTGTTTTTCTGGGTGGAATCACTGATGTGTTTATGATTCTTTGGCCTGTTGTCTGGGACAAATCCTGCATGAATATTATACTGTGTATTTACCTGTCAAATGAATGGTAATTCATAAAGAGCTGCCTGGTTTATGGCGAGAGGTTATTGCTCCAGTTGTTCATAAATCTTTGTAAGCAACAAGGTTTTAGACGTGAGACAGTCTTTTGAAAAGCCAACAAGTTGTCTACATGTCTACAAAGAGAGTGTAAAGCAGCTGACCCAGGTGAGAATAATTTAAACGTCTAAACAGGAGCAATGACTTATCTAAGCAGTACACAGCAATTTTCCGCTGGTTTTGACAGACCCATAACACCAGCAGAAAGTGACGTATTAACTCCGCTGCAGAGATCAGCACCGAGACACCTTCATCAGCTCTTTTCACCACAAACTTGACCTCTTCCTCTATGTCTTCTAAGTGTATTTCACAGCCTTTTCACTGTGAAATGTTTTTGTTTTTTTCCCTCAAACATGTGATTGTTATAATTTCCTCTTTATCTGTTAGAGAGACTGACTTCCTGAAAACACAGCAAACTAGTGCATGTGCTCATCCTTCACAATTTTGGGGAAACTTGTTACCATTTACTGCACACAGCATTCAGTGACACAATCTTCACTTTAATCAGTCTACCAAGCACATCATTGTGAGGTAATAATGATTAATAGTTGTACAACACAGCTGCTTCTTTTTAGCTTTAGGCATCTGTTCAGTTACCATAAGTGACATTTCAGATGGAAACTTGCAACACGTTCACTGAACTTTTTGAGTTGAGTTCTTACCCATGCAGCTTAGATTCTTTAAATCTTGTTGAGGCTGAGCTTTAGTGCTGCTTTGGGGGAGGGGCTGGGTTAACAGCTAAAAGTCTTCAACTGGAATTAGATACAGGAATTATGAATGCTGCTTGTACCAGAATCTTCAAGGCTCTGATGCAATGGAAGATCAACAGCTCATGTAATGCAGTAATCCCCCAAAGGGTTCAAGAGACACTCTGTTTCTGTCATTTACAACTTCTGCTGGGTGTTAACTTGCTCTACAAAAATCATATACATGTACTGAGCAGAGTAATATTTTTGCATTGGTGGAAATTAGACCATAAACCTGCGATTTGGGGCTTGTCTATCTAACTTCAGCAATTTCCAGGCTTTAAAATGTGAGGTTGTCATCATACATAATCTGTGGTTGTCACTTTACTGCAACAATATCTAGTTCACTAATCTTAGCAATAGGTCCGGAGCCGGACTCGAACATAACTGGACTCTCATTAGCGTAGAATTACTGTCGGACTTAATTTAACAGATACTTAACAACTTCAGCGGTTTACTGCAAATCTTGTTAAATCCACAGATAAATCTCAGCATTATGGGTAATCTTCTCCCCACAGCAATTAAGTACAGGATAAAACTGGACACACTGTGCAAATAAGCTGCAACGCTGCCATCACTCTGGACAGGGAAGGCCTGAGAGTTTGACAGCAAGTTATTTCCTCATTGCAATATGAGAGTGTGAACGTGTTATGTGCACAGAACCACGGATGGATTACAGGATGGGCAAAACATGAACTTTCTCTCCTGTGCAGGTTGAGCAGTAAATGACAAGAAATATATGTCTACAAATTATGATAGTCACCAATATAGAAAAAATAATATATACAATCTCAGTCTGGACTCGATAAATCTGCCAACAGATGCAGGAGTGAAAGCTGTGACACTTTTCTGATTTAATATTGAGTGGTTTATTGTTGCTGTTAATACAATAGACCAGATGGACCTGCAGGGTCAGCAGCTACAGGAAGCTCTTATAGGGTAAATGTGCTGTTTCCGAAATACCTACAGTCAGTTAAGTACGTGGCAAACCTGATGATTCTGGAATTAAAGCTATATTGTAAAATCATACTAATACCTTTGGCTTTTTAGACAATATTGTGTAGGGTCAGGTTTGGGATTCACATGTAAAGAAATGTAATCTGATATGAATGTGGCGTACACACACACACACACACACACACACACACACACACACACACACACAACAGTAGTTCTGTGCATTACTGGTATTTTTCTCACTCTTCCATGATCACGTGACTGCTTCCCATAAACTGTCTTATGACTGAACTTGCAATAAGACACAATGAAACCCTTAAACTGAGTGAGGGTGGCTCTTCGGGACACGATAGATGAAAAGCTCTTCCCCTGGGGCTGTTGCCATGGAGTTTGAACAGTGAAATGAAGCTGCAACACATCAAAGCTCATCATACAAGTCTGTGCTTGTGGCAGTGTCTCCAGCTTCGTGAATAGGCCTTCACGCCCCTTTTCTTTCACTTTCTGTCACTCACATCTCACACACACACACACACAAAAACACTTCCTGTCCTTTGTTTTGACATTCGGTTTCCTTCCCATTAATCATTAACATTCTGTTCATAGGGAGAAGTCTGAAGGAGGACACAAACATTCAACAGCACTGCTGTGAAGGAGAGAGGAGACTACGAGCACCAGTGAAGAGCTGGAGAGAAGCATCAACCCTCCCGAGGTCAGTTACACTCAGCTATAAGAGTTTTCAGACTCAGGTAAATCAACGTGTTCAGACCAATGTTTCAACCTGCCCATGATCACTTCTCATGTGCCTGTTCTCCCTGGTGCAGTGAAATGCCAAAGAGCTGACAATGGAGTTCACAGCACTACTCTGGCTTTTACCTGTATTCACTTTGACAACACAAGGTATGTGACACCATTTCAAACTAATTCAAACTGTTTGGGGGGTAAGATAAGAAGAATAGGACAGAATATTCATATCGGTTTAGCAGTGTCATTGATAACAGAAAGACACTTGATGAGATTATCAATTGGCTGATTGATTAGGCTGATTTTACAGATTTAAACTGTTTGATTCGGCTATTTGGTGACTTTTTTATTCAAAAGTGCCCATTTTTATATCGAATTAAATGTAACGTCTTTGTCCTCATTTCTTGTTATTCAAAGTTTTCTATTTTGGTCATATACATATCTGTAAAAACAGGGTACTAATAATGTAAAAAATCTAATTTGTAAATAATTCTCTTTAAAATACTCTCATAAAATGATTTAATGTGACTGTTCTCCATTTCCTTTCCCTTTGTTGTGTATATTAAATGCCTGCTAGATTACAAAGGCCAAAGTCCATGGTGAATGGAGTCCGCCTCTTAACGCAAATAAATGAAAGTGTGTGCATGTGTACACTGCACCTGGAAATATTGTTTGCATTCCAAATGTATTATCCATAAAGCAGATACTTCACCAAGTGACATGTTATCAGCCTCCATACAGTTTTTAAATAATTATAATATTACAGAGTGACAGAAATAACCTACTTTGAAATGTCCTGCTCCAGTCAGGCTTGAATATTTCACACCAGAACCAACGTTATTGTTGCTGTCGCTGTACAGCTGATCAGGAAGCCTCTGAGAAAGATGCAGCATAAATCCAACACACACTCTATGCAGCTGACCAATAACAAAAGAATTTACCCGCTGACCAAAACGTTTCAGAGGAGGAGAACTAAAAACACTGTAGCAATATAACAGACAAATAAATATATTCTGGTAGACCCCAAAATTAATTTGTGAACCTCAAACAGGCCAAAAGAAATCAGTATTTACAAGTAGTGCAGATCTACACAAGCAAACAGAGACAATGCACATTTTTGTATTCAAGTAGTCTTCTGGATTAATGTGTATATATTTTATGCAAGATTTGTTTTTTTTAATTGAACTAATATTTGTCTCTTTCTCTACAGAGCTGGTGGGACTAAGTGTGAGTCCCCACATTACTACAGACTGTGGCAAACAGGTTACTTTACAGTGCAGAGTGTCCCCGTCTCCAAATGGATTGTCAATCAAACATATGGAGTGGTCCCACATGAAAACACCCTTGTGTTCCCTGAACAGTGAAGGAAACATTTCATACAACAGTAGCACATTAACTGACTTCCACTGTGAGTATGAAGAAGGACAGTTGTCCCTCATCTTTCCCGATGTGCAGCCAGAGCAGGACAGGGGGAAATTGCAGCGCTACAGGTGCAAACTTCACTCCAACAAGGGAGCTCTGCACAAATATACGACTGTGGAGTTAAAGGGTGAGAGTCCACATTTATTCTCATTTAATCACACAGTATTGTGTCCTAACAACATCTATAAAACTGCTGGTGAACATATAAAAATACTGGCTACCTCAATTGCTGTAGAATTATTCAGTTCCTTTAAAGGAGCCCTGTGGAGTTTACTTTAAACAATAATCATGTTTACAACAAGTGTTGCTTAAATCACGGAGTGCCTCTAAATAAAATGCAGTGATAAAGCCCAGAACTGTGGTTCTGGAAGTAACAAATCCTATTCTGTTTCTGAATAGAACTTTTTATTATCAGCCAGAATATTTTAACCATCCAAGGTAGACTTAACACAAGCTACGTGATTGTGTAACGATGTTATATGCTCATTTAGAAGCCACAATCCATATGAGATCGACTGTGTTTTCAGAAAAAAACATATTTCATTAGTGATGTCAAGAATTACTGCACAACTGGTCAGTGTGGTGCCAGACTCAAAACTCTTTTTATAAGGATGTTCTGAAACATGAATGCAGAAAAAGATTGGGAAGTGTACTTCCAGAACAAGAGCTGTTCTTAAGTTGTATAAAGATAATTAATCATAGAATAAATTCCTCTAAAATCTGCCATTACACACAATGGACAGTGTTATATTTTATACATTTTGTATTAGATTAATATTACTGATACACTGTAGCTGAGAACCATTTGTCACCACTCTCTATAAATACAGAGGTGTAAGGTGGATATAATATATAATATATATAGTGTGTTAATGTTTTAAAGATCAAAGTTTTTAGAAAGTACTTCATCTTGATATTAGTTTTGTATCCAGCTAGTTACATCATCATCAGGAAGACGTGAGTGCACTATTCTTCTTCAAAAACTTCACACACACATTATTTACAACTGCACACTAATGGCTTATTAGAAAAATGACACAAGATGAACACCAGGAAAATGAATTTGTCATTGCTAATGTATAAAGCATCAATACAATTCATTGTCTATTGATGAAGACATTAGTTATAAGTAGCAAATCATTATAAATGGCCAGAGTTACTTATTAAAATGCAATTTAATGTAAGATCTGATCAAGCAGATATGAACTTCCAATCAGGTTGGCCAGTTTGATGTATTCAAGCCTGCATCATATATTATACAAAGCTCATCGTGCACTCAGTGTGTAAAATCTGAATACATAAATTAACCATTAATGGCATAATAATGGAAGTGAAGTGAACAGCACAACATTTATCAGTACTAGACGAATGTACTTATTGAAGTAGTACATGAAAAGTGCAGTTAAGCACAGAAAAGGATTAAATGCACTTTCCACTTCTGCCCCCCTGTGATTTGTAAAGGTTTGATAAATATGTGAGATGTGGTGTTAATAATGTGGTGTTATTAATGTGGTGTTATTAATGTGGTGTTATTAATGCCTAAATGAAATTATCAAGTGTCCCTAACGTTCTGTTCATCAGATTTCAAATCTCTTCTCTGGTTCTCCCCTCAGATTGTGCTAAGATGGTGGAGGGTGTTTTAACAAGCGACGGTCCCACTTGCACCTTCGACAGCGTCCACCCTGACGGAGACGTGCACTGGTTTCAGGGCTCCCACAATCTCTCAGACGGCTCCATAAAGCAGCACACGACTAAACGTGTAGAGAAAGGAGGTTGGCTGACTATCCACAGTTACCTGGAGAGTAAAAGTTCAGACGGGCCCTACAACTGTTCCTTGATGAACAGCAAATCTGGGAGATACATGACCAGTGGTTTAATACAGAGCGCTGAAGTCCTGGGGATGGATAGCACAATACAACATCCACCCCCCAATGGAGGCAGATCACTGAGACCCATGAGGATACTTCTGTGTATCTTACTCACTGTCACACTGGTATAACGGATTTGCAAAAGTAAACACACATCATGGAGGCTGATCATACAGTATATCAGGGTAAGGTGGTGATTAAGATCAAATTAAAGCAACACTATGTAACATTTACTGAGAAACAGCGCCACCTGCAGCCACATGTGGTGATACATTTGGTTAGTTTCGATTTCTGAGCAGTTGTCCATCAATCTTTGACTAAAACTGTGAATGTGTAGTCCTGCTCACAAAAGAACTGTGGATATTCCACATGCTTCCTGATCCAGAATAGCTGCCACTGTAACAAATACACCGAACTCTGTTTGCAGTTCTTGATATTTTAAAAGTTACCACTGTGACCTCACAGCAACAAGGGTTCGGGTTCGGATCCCGGATTGCTGTGGGTTCTCTGGCCTCCTCTCACAGTCCAAAGACAGAGACTCTAAATTGTCTGTAGGCGTGAATGGTTGTGTGTCTCTTTATATTGGCCCTGCGATGTGCTGGCGACCTGTTCAGGATGTATCCTCTCAACCAATATCATCTGGGACTGGCTGCAGCGCCCTCCGCCACCCTGAATAAGAGAAACAGTATCGACAATGGATGGATGGATATCTTAGTTACCTCACAAGACATTGGAGATAAAGTATTTTTGAACTGATCTACAGCTCAGTGTTACTTTTGAACTTGCTGGTCCTCATTCTGAAAGTCAGTTACTTCTCACAGGTAATCAAACCTACTAACCAAAGTTGAGTAAGAATAGACGTTCAGGGTGAGGAAGGGGGAACAAAGTTTGCACCATTCTCTCTTTTCCAAGTCAGTGAACTATCAAACTAATTTGAAGCTGCTGTTTTTAGGTAAACAGTTGCATAGTGTTGCTTTAAATAGAACAAGTAACAATGAGGTACTGAGATTTATCTCTTCTTTTAATACCCAGGGCCGAAGCTCTATCAGTAAAGTTAGTCATCTCACACGGTCCAGAGGTGAATTATTCTTCCTGTTAGCTCTTGGCTGAAGTGACCGTGGAAATTATAGCGTTGAGAGGAGATTACAAGGGAGGCGATAATCATTACAGTGTATAAAAAATCCCTTGGTTGTTTTCTTTCTATATAGAGTCACAGACAAGGGAGCAGCACTTATTTCTGAAAGAGTGACATGACGACAGGTGCGTCCACAAACGTCTGTATGTGACTATGAAAATAAAACGTCAAAAGTTGGGCTCTGCCGTAAATTCCCTTCAAATCCACAACACTATTGTGAGTGAAATATCTAACAGCTTAACTCAGGAACTGTCAGTCATGCAGCACATCTGAGTTTTGTGGGTGGATGCTGCCCCCTGGTGAACATAGTTGGGATCAGTGAAGCGTGCATCTCTGGCTGCTGCTGTACGACTCAATGGTATGAAGTGAAGAAATGACACTAAAAATACAAAGAAAATCTACATTTTTCATAGAATTAAACAGCAGGTTACAGCAGAAATGGGAAAGAAGACAGACACATGTCATGTCTCCTGTGTCCTCTGTCTCTCACTGCCTTGCTGTAGAGGACAAACTCAGCACCGAGGCTAAAACTCGGCCTGTTTAACGGCTCAGTGCTTCCTCTTCAGACGGGACGTTAGAGAGCCTTTTCAAGTCAGAACAACTCTCTGCTAATGGTGCCACTAAATGGCTCTTACACAGAGGCAGGTAGAGCTTTCAGCAAGACGAGGCTACGACCGAGGGCCCGCTGGGTAAATGAACATGAGGTTACCTTGACTATTCCAGCACACAAAGATGCATCCAGACACACAAACACAGACACACACACACGCACACACACAAGTGGAATCTATTTTGTGGAATAATTATTGCTTTGCTTCATAGGCAGCTGTTTGTTTATCTCCTACATGTTGGCACACAGGCACGTTTTTGATTTATTTGTTGTGCGAGGTCTCATTTCTTTGCGATGCAGAACAGAGTAAGTTTTAAGATATAATAGCATGATAGTTTTTGTGACTTTACTGGAAATTTCTCATCTTTGTGAGGTTCAACATTTTTTTTCAAAGGTTTTTTATTTGAGATTTCCTATCCTATTGAATAATAATTGCTAGAGGTTTTAGGGCTTTAGAGAGGAATTAATAAAGTGACAATAAAATCAATTTTAGGTTAATTGTGGTTTTCTCTCTGACAGAAACAAATATAGTAACAAATGTCATGTTATCATGTGATGAGGCTTCCGCTGTGGATTGGACTGTGCTGTATGTCATTTTAGATAACAGCTTCTAACAAATTAATAAATAAAAATCACAGTGTATTTAATGATTTCTAAAACTTCCACATGTAGAAATTCAATTGCTCGAGCAACAACATTATAAAACGATGCATCTTAGAAGGAAAAGGGAAATGTGCAATCGCAGACAAAATCAGATTGAGGGATGTTTCAAGCTTTTTAGATTGGACAGAAATAAAAAAATGATTATCAAATGATTGATAAAACCATTGATGATCAATGCAACATGTAATTTAAAAGGTTTGAAGGTGTAATAAAAGTAAAAAAGTAAAACTGGGCTCCTGTTGAGCTTGATTTTATTCCTGAGTTTTTTAATTAAAAGAAACAATCTCACCAATTGTTGAGTTCAGTTTGGTAGCCATTGTTGAGCTTTTAATAGCCATTTGGTAGCCATTTTATTTCCTATTTAAGACACAATGGACAGCAACAACTGCATGAAGGGATGAGACTGGGCACCTTCATCAGTGTGCTGCTACATGCTTGTAACATCCACCTCAAACCACAAGAGGGACCAAGTTCCACACTTAACTCTCTCAGAAAAAGTGATTCCTGACCTTCTGGTTAAAGCTGCATGGTTCAAACAGGCCAAAGCATTCAGGCCTGAAATGAAGAACACTTATCACTTTGTTATTTAAACATTTCTCTCTGTAATATTTAGTCTTTAAAGTTTCATGTTAGTTTCAGAGAAAATGAAGTTGTGTCATAACAGCCCTGCAGGATTATCTCTGTTTCCTCAGGAGATTTGTTCCTGTAAGTGGTCCTGCTGCTCTGTTACATCATCTCTCCATGTTGAAGTTTGCCTCTCATACAATCTGGCCAAAGTACACTGTGTGTGTGTTTGGGGGGGGTGCATGCATGTGTTTGTATGTATATAGTTCCCATGGTAACTGAGAGGTGTCTTACTGTGCTGCCCCTGGCTTCATCTTTGTGTGTGTGTGTGTGTGTGTGTGTGTGTGTGTGTGTGTGTGTCTGGCCAATTATTCCAGAGGGCTGTTATCTCATCTCAGTCAGGTTTACATTATCACCCTGACAGCCTGGTGGTCAATGGTCAGGTGAGCGGCCGCAGATTATATCATACACAAGAGGGAGAGGTTGTGGGGTGGGGAGAGGGGTGTACGGATGAAAAGATAAGAAACTGACTGACCGACTAACAGCGAGACGGGATGGATGGATGGGTTAGAGAGTGGGAGAGAGGACAGAGGGAGGAGATAAAAGCCAGATTCTGTCAACAAACCGCAGAGATTTATGTGAAGCACTGAGAGGCTGTTACCTAACATTACGGTAAATAGGAGTCGGCCCAGGATTAATTGTCCTATAGAGCATGTGTGCACAGTGATCAGTGTTGTGGGTGACAGATGTTGCACAAGGTTTGACTTCTGTTTTCATTCTCCATTCAAATAACATTGTTTAAAGATGAATAAAAATAAGAAATCTTAAAGGTTATATGTGAAGTGATAAAATATTTAAAATCATTTTTAAGAATCTCAAGTAAGCACTCATATTCCTGGATGGATCATGATATTTTTATGTTTTTATTTTCTAAAGGATCATGATGTATGAATATGTTAGCAGTAAGTTACAGAAGCTATTGTTGGTATCTTCATGATAACGCATCGAATTACAAAAGGATCACAGGATCACATTCACAGTGATCATACAGTATCTCTGGCTGCTTTCAGCTTAATGGAACTTTGTATCCTTTCAGATACGTACCACTAGGGGTGAGTAGAGACCGAAACCAGAGCTAAAAGAAACTGAATATTGGACATATATGTTCATCAGGTTGCCAGGGAACACAACTTACAATGAATGATAACGTTGCTCTGTTGCTGCTGGATGTGTACATAAGGCTGCTTTCCGACATGAACGCAGGAGAATGGCGGCAGGATTGGGTACTGACTTTATTCTGAGGTTGCCCCTCACACAACGCGAGAAGATCCTCTCCACTCAGAAGCGCCCACAACAACACAGAAATCTGCAGAGTTCAGGTGAGGGGTGGTGCAGCAGCCAGAGGCAGTACATAACTAATTAATGCTACTGTGGAGAGCATGTGTTTCTGTTTAAATTACATTGACAACAACATTGGCTTTCATTATCAAAAACTCTTGCAACATCATTGGTGCCGTCTTCTACATGTATGGCACCGTTCTTTTATCCTGAGATATTTTTCTTTTAGTTTTATTCATTTTACATCTGTCGTGTTAGAAATGTCATCAACACCACACTCACTCGCAGTGAATTCTGCTTATTGATCTCCGGCTGTGTTTTTACATCGGCTCCTTTAGACATTCTGCAGAGTATTTACCAGGGGGCCAGCTCTCACTCGGACATTTGCGTTCTCACATACAGACCCTGCTGAGAATGTCCGGAGCTTTTCCGTAGCTTCAGTGCATGTCTGAAGGCAGCGTACAGAAGGATTTGCTAACAATGCTAAAATCTTCACCATGCTAAGGTTAAAGGTAACATGTCAACTTGGTTTTGCTGCCCCTATAGGTAACAAAAACAATATTCTAGGTGCAAGTAAAAAAGTAATAACACAACATAAAATATTCAAAACACACTTCAGTAAAAGAAGGGAGACTATGGAAACAAAATATACTCAAACTAGAATGTCAGTAAAGCTCATACCTCCACCAAGTCCCAACAGTCCCTTTAGATTCAATCAAGCTGCACCAAATTGCTCACACTCATAGTTATCAGTTCCCTGAATATGTCTGGAACCTTACCCCTGATCCACATCAGCTTCAAAATTGAATGGGCTCTTCCTTTTTATAATACATCCTTTCAACAAGTTTCATAAAAATCTGTTTAGTTATTTTTGTGTAAACTTGCTCACAAACAAACAAACCAACTAATGGAGAGGGGAGAAAACATAACCTCCTTTCAGAGGTAAACACATTTGTTGTCAGTGCAATTATATAAAAGATTATTTTTATTGATGCATCAATGTGTGGGCAATACTTTAATATTGACACTTATTGAGTTGGAACTTATTTCTTCTTTATGTAAGTTTTACAATGCATCATACTTTATAAATCTGAAAACAGCTCAGAACCAAATGTACAACATCGAGTAGAATATATACATATGTATATATCTGAAGAGTTAAAATAGCATACACGTCAAGTAAAAGTACATAGTGTATTAAATGTAGAGTTCCCCTCAGTTGATGGCAGCATGCTCTTACAATCCGTCTTTAATAAACTGCACCAGCTTACGTAGTATGTGTTAGTAGGTCACAGTAACACCTACAGCAGTGGTAGCTCAAACACTAAATGTACTTTACGTTCTGTGTATATTTGGTAAACATTTCAGGTGACATCGCAAGGGGCTTAATTTAACACTTCATCCCTCCCACATGCCATGTACACCATAAAGCTGATCAGAGAGCAGCAGTGACTCAAGCAACAAGGTTGTCAGAGGACAAACTAATCCATTTTGATCCAGACTCCTGAAGGGCTGTTTTATATAACAACTGTTTCTTAATAGAAAGCGATACACGAAGAACCCATCAGGAAGACCGGGGCTCAGCTGAGTTCATACACTGAGAGGATGCAGTGTCTTGAAACGTTGGAGTTGCAGCAGAAGAAAAGCACGTTTTGAAAAGGGATGAATAAAAAATAGCAGCAAGCTGTGTGAGAGTCCTATAGATGTATGTGTATGAAAGATGGACTCACTCCTCACAAGACACCAAGAAGAGTTGTAAATTCTTGAAGAAACACTGTGTTTCAGTCTTTCTCCCAGGTGTGACAGCTAAGATGAAATACGCGCTGTCACTTTTCCCACTTTTTCGACAGTCAGTATTTTTACTCTAGCGTAGATACATGTCAGGGCGGCATATGACACCGAAGTCATTCCACACCTAAGGCTAAGAGAACATATGTGACAGCGTTGTGCCGTGATCCATTCAGTTAACGCTACAGTGAAAATGTACAAATGACTGAAAGCTAAAATAACAGGATCTGATATTCAGACAGGTGCAGCCATGATGCTACAGATAACTGACTGCTGAGGTCTGTCTTTGCATTATGTATGTAACCTTGAGGCTCAAACTTTCATTAACACCAAGGTTTCACATGAAATCCAGGTTTAGTTGAATGAAACGAAATACTTCAGACATTTAGAATAAATATTCTAACATAGCAGTAGTTGAATATTCTAACAAGACATTTAAGTGCATATCTAAGGCTGTGTGTGGCTCCGGAGGTGGAGAGCTGAGCTAACTATATGGAAAGTCGGTGCGATCCCTGGCCCCTGCAGAGTTGATCCCTACAGCTGTATGAATAAATAGGTGTGCTGAAATGTAATGCTATTATGTATTACTGCTGTTTACCATATGTTCACAAGATTTAATGTATTCAAGTTATAGGCTATAGCTATAAAATTAGAAATTAGCCATAGGGCATTATTGATCGTTGTGGTGAAAACTTTGTATTTACAATTAGAAGACAGGCTATAATGTAATGGTGGTGGAGGGATAAGTTGCAAGCAGCATATGCTGTAATACAACGAGAGAGGGACAACGTATGTTAGTTGTTTAAAAGGAAACATATTTAGCTTTTTCCATTTTTTACAAATCGGACGATTTGAGGAAGGTGACGCATTTTCTGAACATAAGTCCTTGTGAACAATTTCAAACAATAACCCAAACAGAGGTGGAGGCTCAGAGTGACGACGATAGAAAGCTGACAGTGTTTCTGCTTAAACTTGTGCGAGGAGCATAATTAGTAAATGCCCTGTCAGGTATGAATTAAATGGTGACATTGATGTCATGGATGGCTCCCTACTAACTGTTCTGGATTCACTCTGGTTCATGTGGTGCACTCTGGACACAAATTCCCAACACACTTATACCAATGACTCTGATGAAACTGTGCAATGTGCAAAAGAGTAAGATGGAAGATCTAGGCATCAATGATCAATCAATCTGAATCATATGACAAAATCACACCACTAGTTCAGATAAACTACTTGGTAAATGTAGGGAATTTTTATTGCTAAAAATTTCCTTTATATAGATCTGAGCATCTGTTAGTACTAACACATATGATACCGCAAAGCATTATTACCTTCTATGAGTGACGGTACGATTGACCTTTTGTTCAGGAAGTTTTGATTGTGGCTATATTCATGTTTATATACAGTAACTGCCTCCTGAAAGAAAAGCAGGAGACTATAAGGGGAGCCATTTGCAGCGCAGGGAGTGTAAGGATAGGGAATAAAGGGTAATAATAAAATAAGATTTAAAAATAATCCTTCTCATTCTTTAAGGCTTTATCTATTGTTGCTTAAAACCTCCAATGTCCAAGGTACAGAAATGACTCTGGAGCTGTAGTGTTGAGTTCTGCTGTCATCTGTTTGTATGGGCTCAGTCATTCTGGCTCTCACTCCCATCATCAAAAGAAAACCAGTCAATTTTTCAGATCAAAGCACAAGTAAAGTGGCAATTATCAGAAACCTCATAACGCTGCGCCTGACACATTTCCTTGGTTCACATGAATCAAACATTAGCGGTAAATTTGAGTGCCTATCGTGAGCTTTACCCTCTATGGAGCGGCTCGCTGTATATTCAGGATATAAAACATGAAAGGCTTATCAGGCCTTTCCGAGTAAAATGCAATCAATACATCAACATCTTTCTGTGTAATTGCGTATAAATTTATGAAACCAAGCTAATAAATGGCCCAGACGTGTGAGGATGTGAAGTGTAAGAGAGCAGACGGAGTCAGACTTAAATCAGAACTTTATGGATCAATAAAGCCTCATCTACTGCACTTGTTACATAACACAGCATCTCTGGAGGACTGTGATCCTCCTCCAAGTCTCACATCGATTAACCATTTATTATCTCTCTTCAAAAAGTCATTCCTGCATCTTTCATTAATCTCACTCCCCAGGTCCGAGGAGAAAGATAAGAATTCCTGGTAATTTGTGCGTTTCATGTCAATCTCCCCCCATTCTCTAGCATGTGGTGGTCATTGCACCGGCAGAAAAAACTGGCGGCTGATTGATGTGGTGTATTGTGCTTGGAAAAATACGCCCAGATGGTCCTCATTACGAGAAGACCCTGACAGCTTTACTTTATGTTCTCCTGCCACTGTTTGGGTCGGGAGTAGTTATGTAACCTGGGTGTTTTGTAACACCTAGCAACCCCTGACAACCAAACTGGAAAACCCCACTCTGCATCCTCACTTAATTACTTGAAAGCCAGAGGAGCCTGCCCCTGGTTTTCTGTTTAAATAAGGAGCTCGATGTAGCCATTAGATCTGAGTGCATAGGCCAACTTGTGTTTTCCAAGTGCAGCAGAGGACTTTGAAGCTACCAAGGCCGTGGGAGGACAGAAAGGTGGAGATGTCTGGTGCCTGAGGCTAAAGTGGTTTCTAATCATTGTGAAAAAGGCACCACTGGAGGGTCCCCCTTTGAAGAGTAGGGAGCCTTAAATGGAGGTGCCTTACTCTTTGTTTTTACATATAAGTATGGGAAAGGTAATGATAAAAGAAGAAGAAGCAGTGTGACTTTTTCCATCTCATCTTTGTTTTAATTTTTCACTTAAAGGT
This sequence comes from Paralichthys olivaceus, assembly GCF_024713975.1. NCBI lineage: Eukaryota > Metazoa > Chordata > Actinopteri > Pleuronectiformes > Paralichthyidae > Paralichthys > Paralichthys olivaceus. The sequence goes on along the minus strand of NC_091100.1, from coordinate 15,311,243 downwards.
CCAGTGTATAAGATTTAGATGAAAAGGAATTATTGGCAGAAATTGAATGTAGAATAATTCTCACTCGTTCATTTCATCTAAATTGTACGAATTGTATTTTTCTTTACCCTAGAAAAGACCCTTTATATTTAAATACTTATTATTTACATCGAGGGGACCCTCTCTACGGAGGCCACCATGTTTTTTACATTAGTCCAGACTGGACAAACTAAACACCTTTTGAGTTTTTATGACAATTAAAGGCTACCACAGGTTCTTTTTCACTTTTGGAAGGAGAGGGCGAGGTGAGGGCTGTTCAGCTGCAACAGGCAATTTTAACACTAGATATCACAAAATTCTACACACTGTACCTTTAATTATGTCTTGTTCTAATGTTGTTCTGTACATAATGAATTCAATCTTATCAATAATTATTTCTTGTGGTGTGTTCTGATCTGATCATTTATTTCCTGCAAATGAAAAATCACAAATGGTGAAAGACAAAGACACAACGGAAACCAAATGCAATTAGGATTTATCTTTAACACACTGTCTTTTCTTATCACCTGTATGAAAAGCATTCATATTTATATGATTTAATTAGATCTGAATACCTGAGTAGAGGAATACAACCATCACATTCTACCTCAGGGAACAGGGGAAAAAAAGTGTAGCAGGGTGCATAAAGGAGTCTGTTATTCTGCGATTAGAACTTGTGATTTCAATATTAGTTATTAATTATTTTAATCTTATTAAACATAATGGGAGTTGATTTAAGGTTAGATTCAACCCCTGACATTTCCTTCTATAACGAAAATATTTTTGCTGCCTCATTTATACCATGCATCGCACTAGTCACACTACAGAACACACGCACACACACATAAACACACGTGCACACACACACACACGTAAAACACTTGGTGTTTCCCACAAGTCAACAGAGAACCATCTGATGCACAAGACACTGGGACGAGAGGGATGTTTTTAGCAAGTGCTTACACAAGAAGACCACGTGCAGTGCATGTAAGCTCTTTTGCACGACAAGTGCGAGGATACAAGATTGATACACATTTAAGTGCATGTGCACACACGAAAAAAAAAACACACCTTCATGTTTCTGTTGCCACTGATTTCACAGGACAAAATGTGTCAAGTCTTCAAATAAACAAAGGGTCTGATTTCATGCATATCCAATATCAGAGATGTGCACATGTACCAAATGTTGCAGCTGATCTTTGCACACAAACAATAGACCTCATACTACACAGACACAAAATGCAAATGCACACATATATACACATTTCAATCTAGAATAAGAATAGATTTTTTGTCAGTCAGCCGTTTTATGGACAAATGTGCCGCAGCAGAACTGTGACAACATCATCTGGACAACTGTTCAGATGAAACCGGACGTGACTCATCAATAAATCCACAATTAAGATCAAACTCCACATGTAATAAAAATATGTCATTGAGCAGAGTGATCACATTGAGTGGTTCTGCTTCACATCCTGCAACAGAGTCACAGATTTACATTCAACACCAATAAACAGAGAACAGGACACACCACATTTATCTTCACACTGAAGCAGAAAGGTCATAGTTCTCTTTTTTTCTTGTGATCTTTGGCTGTAGTGTATTTTTTTGCACTATTGTTTGGAAATGTCTGTTAACACAGAAACGGGGAGGAATGGACAGGTTTCACATCAGAAATGAACAGCAGCCTCCTGTGTGAAAACCCTGTGTTTTCATTTGTCTACCCCATCCCTGCTCCAGATGTGTGCTCTTACAATCTATTCCATGTTATTCGACAATTCCTCCTTTCATGCCAGTCACAGTTACAATTGCTGCTAAAGGTCAACAAATGCGACACTGGGTCATTAATAAAAGGCTGTGCAGATTTTACATGAAGACAGTCAGTCTCAGCACATCAGGGAATGTTCACTGCTAAATTCTGCTGAAGGTTCTGGTTTAATAGAGTAATAAATCTCACTGACTGCAGACACAACATGTTTAATCTAGATGCAGTCCAGTCCCTGGTGTGACAGTCATGTGATTTATATCCCAAACTCGACCCCAACCACCTCTTGGTCACTCTGCTGTTGTTAATATTTGCTTCATTCAGTAAAAAACAATGCGATGTATTTGCAGAAACAGTTTGGTAAAACATGAACAGAATTTATGGGAACAGGTTGACGTCACTCAGTGTAAAGTTGAAGTGAACATGAACAAAAACAGCATCGTATTTCTGCAGCTAACCACACACTCTGACATTCACAGGTAAGCTGGTTAAACTCAGACAGCCAACTAGCCTGATGTCTAATTTCAACAAGTGCACTCTTGTCCGATGAACCAGTTATTGACAGCTCACTTAACGAATACAAGTCAAGAAGCTGTCAGTACTACCACAGAGCCAATGTTTGCTGCAGTTCAGACTCTTCAGTCAGTGTCACATTGATTAGAGACAATTACTGGATTCTGATAATGCAGTTCAAAGTAGGAGGTCAACTTGCAAGTGCGAACACATGAACTAATTACAGAACATAACCATGAGTGCACAGACAGGGGGTCAGGTGTTTTGTGTTTTCGACTTACGGTTCAGCAGGCAGGTGGCAGAGAGGTTCAAGAATCCAAATTGGAGAACTCCAGAAACAAACAAAAGGCCAAACAGGAAGCAGAACAGAAACAGTGGGTAAACCAACAAGGGAATTGAACAAAGTAGCTTTACGTCAGCACAAGGGAAATGCAGGGACATTAACAGATGAACTGATAAAAAAGGGTGAGGGGCACAGATAGAAACTGTAAAGACTGAGGTAGCAGTGATACTTGAATTTAGGTGAGACATATTCTGGCTGGTGAGGGGAAACCAGACAAAGACAGGAAGTAAAGTAAGAGATAGACATACAAGCAAATACTTCAAAATAAAACAGGAACTAAAATATGAATTAGAAAAAGAATATGAAAATTCCACCAATGCAAAGTTTCAAAGACAAAATCAACAGGAAGCTTTGACAAGTTAATGACAGGAGCAGAATCATGACACAGTCATGAGACGCCTCACCTCTAATAAGATGAAATGGTGCATGTTAATTAAAGACTAGGCATAAAATATGTTTTAAAGGTCAATCTTGATATATGTTTTTAAAAGGCAGTGGCAGAGCTGTGTGTTTTTGTCGGCTTGTTCTTGTTCTTCTGCTTCCCAGAGGCCCGAATCCTTTACTGTAGCTTTAAGTTACGGTGAAATGTGGTTACGAGGGATCTCAGGTATGTGTATATGTGTCCTGTCTTATTACCACATTTCAAGTTGCTTACAGGGATAAAGATTCAAAGGGGAAAATACATGTCAGTACACATAAATGTTTCTCGGAGCCATCACCTTGTGGTCGCAGTTTATTTGCTGTGTGAAAGAACTGTTGTGATTAGTTCAGACTTTTGGACAGGTTGCAGTGGAAGCCTCTCTGTTCTCTCTAGATACAGAGTGAAATTGCTTACAGTATTTGCCTTCAATGCTAAATGATAAAGTTTGAACAATGACATTAATTTCATTTTTCAAACGATATGACTTCCACTCGTTGAATTTACAACACAGCGATGTTAGACATGAACCTGTGTCGAGTAAACAAATAATATAGAAAAACAAAAGGCCATCGTTTGTGCTTTCAGTTTAGATGCGGATTTATTGTTCTGTGAATTCTTGATTAGGTCAAGGATAAATGTCATGGTTGCATAAACAGGTTGTTGGGCGGCAGGAAAAAAGCCCAATGTCAGAATGATCCTTCTGAACGAAACAACACCACAAACCTGAGGATAAGGCCCAGCTGGAGACTGTTTGGCTGCAAGATGAAGAGGACTGAAGAGGACTGAGGAGACAGGTTACTCTGACCTCTTCTCGACCATCAGCTCTTTGCAGAGGCCCTGCAAATTTTTTCAGATGGATGAAGACCCTAGAACTTTAGGTCATGGATACACAAACATACACACAACCGATGAGAGGAGGATGCTGTCAAAATCCAAAATCAGACACACACCCAGAGTCCTAGAGGTCTTCTGTTGGTTTGACATTTGATATTTATGTTTGATTGATGTTTAAGGACATGCAGAGTGATGGTGACAGGGATTATGTGAGTGTTCGTCCATTTGTTTCACTGTGGCCACAAAAAAATCAAAATAACACCTTTTGGAAATATTACCTTGATAATATTATCTGTTTTTATTAAAAGCTACAAAAAAAGGATATTGAGGTGATTGTATTTTATTCCCCCAGGCAATTCAGCTCCTGTGAATGATTTCATGGCCCTTTATGACACTGGATGGAGAGAGAACATGCGTGTGAACAGTGTGTACTGTTCCTTCTCTCCCTCTGGAAGAGATAACACACAGCTGAGGTGGATGCAGGTCAAAGGAAAGCCCCACGGTTCTTTCAATCTGACATAATTAGGAATTGCAGATGTCACTTTCATGTCAATCTCACAAGTGCCGCTGACAGATAAGTCGACAACAAACTGTGGAGGCTACTTGTCACAAGCGGTTACATCACATGTTGTACGCGACAAGATATTGTCGCTGACAGGCCTGTTTTTCTTTGAAGAAAATAAAAAGAGCATCGAGGGTCAGTGTTTACAGTTCTGTACTGGTGGCAACACATAATCGCCTCATGGGCCCCATGAAAACTAAATACTGGAGAAGAGTCAGAAGAGGTCACACGTACATGGAGTTCAGTCAGACAACTCACATTCAAATGTTGATTGCAACAGTAGGTCGGTGTTTGATGTCTAGGCTCCGACTTAGTCACTCCCCTGATATGATTACATGGATATGATGGGAGTGATGAGCAAATGCTTGTAACCCCCTGTCAAGGCTTACAGCTGGATGCTGGGGTGGTGGAGGGGCTGAAGCAACTGGCAGCAATACTGACACAGCAGCGGGGCAAGCAAAGGGATTGATGGGAAATTTTCTCTGCTTAAATAGACCGCCTAATGAGGTGGGTGTGTATTATAGCTAATTGTAGAGAGTGAGGTATGTCACACTTTGTTTGTCACATGATTGGAGCAGGACAGCACGAGCTGGCTGCCTGAACTAGCCCGCAGGCGTTGCTCCATTTATTGTGTCATTATGTTTATTCATCTGTGAAATTACATTTTCTTTATATTGTTTATGCAGATCTCCATTAGCTCATCCTGGGGTCCACACACAATAAAACAACAAACATTAAAACAAGACATATCTCATGTAGCATATAACATGCAAAAAAAAATATCAAGAAAACATTTTTAAACTTTATAAAAGTCAAGTAATGACTAAACATAACAACAACATAATTTCAATTCCCTTCGTAATAGTTCATGCATTTTTAGTCTTAAAAACTTCGCCTTACGATGAATAAGACTTTAATCATTTATAATGTTTCACAGTCCAATTTCTCTTGACTTTTGATTCACTTGAAAATTGTTGTTAATCCTACACAGACCACATTATGTAATGAGATATACAATTTACCAAACTTAAAACGTCCAGTGCTGTTTGATAAATTCATGAAAAGCCGGATGAACCAGGAATCAGCATCCAGAAGGAAATGAATCACAAGAAGGCCCTGACAACATGGAAGGTGAACTGAGCAACTGATCAATAACTGATATTGCTGCAATAACCAGAGCATGAAGCAGTCAGCTCTGTCTCTGGGCAGCTGGGCTGTTGTCCTTCTCTATCCCATTTGTCAATTAAAAAGACTGGCACAGGGTTTCCATGGTGACAGGGGACTGTCACATGTATCATCCAAAGTGGTTTAGACTGAGAGGAGGAGAAACGCAGGATAGCACTGACTAATGACATATAGTATGAGTATACACGTTTGTAAAGAATGAATGACGACATAATGAATACAGTATTTTCTGCAACACAGGGCTTAAATATGCAGAACAAACACACATTTGCACACGTCATTAACACGCAAAAATGACCGAAATACAAACAACCACTGGAAAAATGTTAGATCAATGTTCCTCATTTGGCTGGAGCTCACTATATTTTTCATTAGAAGGCTGCAGGTTACTCTCAACAACAAAAAGCTTCAAGGTGAAGGTGTGAAAATGTTGTTTTTCCTTTATGTCTTCCTCCAGAGCTTCTGTCTACCTTTGCAACAGCATGTGGAGCATTCACATATGACAGTTTTATTATACTCTAAAGACATCGCTGAGGAAACCTGGGTGATTGGATTGGCTTCCCTGTGAAACGCAGCAAACAAGATTTGGGTGTACTCACCTGGGGCTTGGTATTTACCTCAAGTCCTTTTATCAGGGTTGTTGTGTGATTGACAGCAGATTCTCACAGTAGTGATGTGTTTTTTTTCCTTTCTTTATTTGAGAGTGTGGTCTTTCAGTTTGAGAGCAATACTTATTTGATGTTATGTTCCGATTTTGCCCAATACCCTGCGCTTGCACTCATTTATACCTTATTTGTGCTTCTTGCTCTGCTTGTGCACAAACTGTGCACTTAGATATTTTTTGCAACACCTGAAAAACATGAAAACATCTGCACTCGGATTTTTCCTCTGTGCCTGGATTTTTTGTGCAACGAGTCCTTCACAATTCCCCAACCAATAGAATTAAATTGTGTCGCCCGTCATTGTGGGTGTTTTAGCTTTATAAAAGCAGAACAGATGCAGTGTGATCTCAAGGAGAAGAGCTGAAGCTGCAGTGCAGGATATCTGTCCAAACAACTAAATATCTGACTGCAAGCTCTCAGTTTGTGCACAAGCAGAGCAAATCTAACAGAAGGAGGGGCTATCTGAGTTCAAGCAAGCATTATAAAATCTTTAAGTCCTGCTCTCAAACTTAAAGACCATGTTGTTGAATGAAGATAGGAAAAAACAACCTTTCCACAAAGTTTAATGTAAAAGGCTGTTACCTACAAGACCGGTACTTTGATTTAATCTGGGTGAATTCAGATGCAGACTGTTAACACACTACATGATCAATTGTTCCAGCCTCTGATGAGTACTTGTCCAAGGATTTCCCTTTTTGTGTGAAATCAGTGGTTCCCATCTTGGTGGAGAATATGGTAAAATGGGACATTAGCATTAAAATAGAGTCGTGCTGTGTTCCTTATCTCTGTGTGGACGTTTTTTTCCCCCCACACACATCTGCCCGTCTCATAACGTCTCTACTGCATGTTGATTTAAATCACCAGGTAAAGAAAAACAACCTATTTCTTGGCAGTTTCTTGTGAAGCTGGTTGATTGGTGAAGCTGTGAGGGCATGTTTTACACAGAATGCAGCTGTGGGGGGCACAGATGAAAATGCTGTTCAAGTATGAATATGTAGTGTCTAAAAGCTTTTGCATTTTGAGTTTCATCTCATTTTCTGCTTCAGTTTCATTTATAATGAGCATCAAGTACTTTGCTCCTGAGTCTGTGTCTGTCACTATGAATCCAGCTAAATCTGAAGATTCAAGAGAGGGATCTGATTATTTTTTATTAGTTACACAACAATTGGTTCACATCACATTAACAGAACACATCATCACACTGACTCAATAAATCGATAACTCGATAAATGATACTGTATCAGTGGGTGTCTGGGTTGCTGTTGTGGTTATGTAAAGGTGATAGTGTGTGTTATGTGTGCGTGTATGAAGGCAGGTTGATGGGAACGTTTCTGAAGTACTTTACCTCCGAGCAGCTCGTTGTGTGTGTTTCTAATCCAAGGCACTTTGTTAGCAAAACACAGCTCTTCCCCGCTGCCTCAGGACTGGGTTAATATCTGGCATCTTTCCAGAGAAGGATGCAGACAAAACTAAACTAAAAAAAGGCAATTTAACAAATCGGTGTCACAGCAAAATATGGTCCCAAAAAAAAATCTCCATAATTACACACTGTACCATAATGACAGACATTTAGGCTGCAGAATCACTTACTCTTGTGCTCCCTACATGCACAATAGTTTGTTGAGTCGTGCACATACAATATCTCCAAACTGTTAGAATATCATGTAGATTGTTTAATATTCATCAAATATACTGTGTCTATGAAAATATGAAATATGCAACCAGTATCGCCACAGGCCAAACAACCAGCCAACAGGCAGGTTTCAAACAGGCAGTTAACAATCTGTGGCAATCATATCCATCCATTTCACTTGTAGCCCAGGTGCAATTAAAAATATGTATTTTTTAATTTTTTTGTCTTTTAACTCTATTATTGTTATCTATACCACTGACACTTTAAGTGTTGCAGAGGGCGCTGGGGCCAATCCTAGCTCTCATTGGATGGGAGGTGGGGGACACCTGTGAAAAGTTGCCAGCAAATCACAGGGCGGACATACAGAGACAAATAACTTTCACACCAATGGTCAAGTTTCCAATTAACCTATAACCTCAATCTGCATGTTGTACTGTATGAGGAAGCTACACTAATGGTTGGATGAATGGATGGATTACAAATTGAAAAATGTATTGTTAAATTCAGACGAAGTTATGATACGAGGCTTTAATAATCTAGATTTAAAAAAATAGATTTGTTTTTACATCTTTGGGTTTAGAACAATAGTTATATCTATTTATGTAAATTACATACTATTCTTCCATGTAAAGTAAGTGATTGCATCATTATAAAAACAAATTGGCAACATACATAACCTACTGTAATTGATTAACAATATTACTTTTTATTTCCCACATATAGAAAACTACATCGAAGAATGTTACTTATTTCTCTGTGGATGTGTTGAATGAATGCTTGTGCGATGGTGGGAAATCTCCTGCTCATAGACGGCTCCTTGGAGAAACACGCTCAATGAAGTGTATGTGAAATGATGTCTGTGTGTGAATGAGTGACAAAGCTTGAGGAGATGCCATGGAAACTGAGGGCTGCTCAGCGGAGCTCATTATCTCTCCTCTTAGTGAGGAGACGGAGAAGCAGGTGGGGGGTTGGTTGGAATAATAGGTAGGAGACAGGATGAAGAGGAGCCACAGATGAGTGAACGAGAAAAGGGAAGAATGGGCAGAGATGTGAAAGTTAAGACAAAGGGAAATGAAAAGGAGCGAGGGAATGTATGTGATTGGTATTCCCTTGGTTTTGGTTCACTTACGGATCCGAGAAATGATCAGACACTGTGCACCATCACTTTTTGTGGCTTTTGTGGTTTTTCCACGAGGGAGAAATTCCATTATATATTGAGTGTGATGATACAATTCACTTTTTGTAATGAAGGGTCTAAGCCCTTGGATACATCCTGAATAGAATCGGGGGATTGAGCAGTGACAGGAGAAACAGCCTTATCCTTTATTAAGAAAGATTTATTCATGGACCACGCCACAACAATGTATCGTTAAACTCCAAAAACTCTTAGGAAACAGCATGATTTGTAACCCAAACTTGTATTAGGCCCATCTTACCTGATGTGACATGCAATGAGCTTGAAATATTGTGATTACATAGGCACCTTTTGATGGTAGCGAAGAACTCCACCAATTTCACACATCCAAGTCTGTGTAAGAGTTCAACATTTGAGAAAAGATATACAGAGGTGGTGACTCTGGAAGAAGCTGCACAAAGTGTGATACAAGTGCCTCAGCAGATGTCACTAGAGTCAGTCTGAAAGCCTCTGTGAAAATGAATCTCAGCGCGAGGAGGTAGAAAGAAGTGAGCCTAACCGACCTGTGAAGTATGTGTCCTCTACTTCCTCACTAACTCATAAAAGGGTATTTCCTTTATGAGTCAATGAAAGTAGAGGACATGATTAATAGCTGTATGGGTCATTTGTTTCTAGTAGCCAGTATCCTCTCTAAAATTACAAATTACATAAAGATAAGATAAGAATAAATAATCCTTGTGCCAGCATGCAGTAACATTACAGTATCATGATATATAATACAGTAGAATACAGTGAATAAAACAATAGAGTATAAAGCCCTAAACATAAAGGTAAAAATAAAGGAATGCAGAACCAGTGCCTCATAGAAATATCAAAAGAGAATCAAATAAGTAAGTTACTTGAGACATTAACCTGATGTGAAGTGGCAGTAAGTAGACGTAATAATAGAAGTTAGTAATATGGAATATTTCACGTGAGATGAGATCTCTGGAACTACATACATTTAATTAACATTGCAGGTGTAGTAGGGTTCTATACCCTTAAGAATGACCTCAATTTTCGACAAAGACCCCTATATCCATTCCACACAAGCAAAAAAAGAGGCCATTCCAAAGATCACAGCAAGTGGAGCTGCCATCCATCTTAATGAGAGCGATGCCGTTCATATCCTGTGAATTGTCTCCTGATTGCTTTTTCTTTGCCTTTGGCACCAAGTGAAAGAAATGTAGTATGCTGCGACTTTTAACCAATCCCTGAAGTACCACAAGGAAGCTTTTCATCACATTCAGAGTTTTCTCATCACACTCTGAGTTCAGGTGACAGAGGCCAGATAGCCTGGAGAGTTTCAGCTCTGTGTGTCAACACCGACCTCTCATTTGTTTTGTGTGGGAGCTCTCTGTGTACTCGCAGAGGGCGCTTGATCATTTTGGAGATGGAGCATGAGGGTGGGATAGAGCCGTCAACTGGTTAACTCAGCTACCTTCCTCCACATGTTCGGGAGGTTTTACACATTAGAGACCCTGCAGGGCAGCTTGTTGTCAATGACAACGTCAAGCCCTGCCATCAAACCTGATGAGAAGCATAGTGAGGTAAAGCGTTTGAAAATGTACAAATCAACTTTGGGGATTTATGTCCCATCTAATGAGATTCAATGCAACATCTTGTTATGTGTGTCTCCTGCAACATTTCAAGGGCTGCGCTGCGTGCAAACACATATGGTGGAATTTAACATCAACATTTCACTTTGAGCTTCACAGGTTTTCTCTGCATCTAAAAACCTGAGGCTGGATTAGAGGAATTTAGTCCAGAGGAAGCATTTTTAAATCATCCTTTTTATTCAAAGCTCGCTGAGATTACTGTCACAATTCTGTATATAAATAAGTATTTCTTACAGGACTATAAATATAAAGTACAAATGTTGTTTTGCAAGACGACAACAAATAGTAATATATTATTATGTATTATATTACATCAGAAGTATAAGATAAGAAACAATATGAGAGATCACAGATACACATCTTGATCAAACCAAATAATAACAATAACAGGCAACATAAACGTAACAACACACAAAATTCAAGTATATCGCAGCACAACGCTCAACCTTGTTGGATAAAGAAAATGACTTTTGAACAAGTTAGTTGAGAGGATTGTGGAACGTCATCATCTACAGGACGTTCATTTAATATCGTGTTAATCTCATGAACACAAACAGAACACGACAGCTCAGACTGGTTTGCTCCAAAAAACAGGGGAAACAGGAACATGCACAGACTGAAGAGCCCAAAGCGTCTACCCTCATTTTCTGTCTTCAGCGATTGCGTGTCCCATTAAAGTTCATAATGCGCATTCACACACGAGACAAAAGGATGTGCACAGTGAGAAATGGCAATAATGCTCAGGAAAACTTTTTGTTTAGGGGGGAGCAGGAAACAGAAAAGATCACATCTCATTTTGATTAAGTCACACAGCTATGTCAGTCATTTGTGGAAGTGCACATCAGTAGGATTAAACACAAAAGTGCATGTCAGCACCAAGGTTCTCATTAGCATTCATCACTGAGATTAGACTCCTCAGCCCCTGCACTTCCAAAAGGTCCCATCTGACCCACTTTGCATCTTCTCAAATCTGTGTGCGCCAGCTGCTCGTGCATGCATAAACTGATAAGGCTGGAGTCACTGGCACACTTCTGCACGGTATGTGGCATCCAGCTTATCTGTCTGCTGTGTCCACAGGAGAATGAGAAACTATATCTGACTCCTTCCAAAAAAAGAAAACATTCGGATAAACATTTAATGGATGACTTCCTCTGGCTTCACGGCAAGATTAGTCACTATTGAGTTCTGTGTTATCATGAGACATTGATGCACACCTTTGTACCAGAGGTGTTACAATAAGGTAGGCACAGGGGAGGGGGGGCTCTCTCTGAAGCCAAGTTCATACCACATGACTTTCAAAGTCCTCAGAGTGGCGGGCAGCTCACACTACACAACTTGCTGTCTTGTAATCACGAGTCTCGCAGTCGTTGTGATTTCACACTACATGACTGACTGGCGATGGTCGACTGATCCCAAGAATACATTTTATCACATAAACACACGGAATGAATGGGCCGACTCAACCTGCTCAAAGTAACACATCACGTTGGATGAGCAGTGAAACGATGTTGTAAAGATTAGAGAATATATAATTGTACCACAGGCTGGAAGTGGCCCGCAGGCCTTGAGTTTGACATCTCTGTTTTAGAGGTTAAGTTGAGGACTTGATCCAATGTTTGGATATGTTGCCTCTGGCCCCCTGAGAGCCTTGAAATGCTCCTGCTTTGTGCACCAAGTGTCAAATAAGTTATTCAGGATTTAGGAAGAAATGTTTGTGGGTGAGCATTTTAGTTTATTTTTCAAATACTTTAGTTTTTCCCAATAGAAAAGCACATCAACACATTTAGACGAACGCTTTTCATTAAGTGCCATCTGACCTCCGCACTCTCTAATGGGGAGACATTTGTGTGATGACTGGGGTTAGCTTTAGGCCAAAACCACAAAGAGGATAAAAAAACATAAAGGTCATGGAAACGTATCATTTGATCATCTTAACAGTCCGAAACTCCCATCTTCACATTTCACTAATGAAATGTTGACAGAGTGAAAGCACTGAGAGTGCAGTATAATAAGCAGAGCAGTCCCTGTGCCTCAGGAAACAGTCATGTGCACGTCCCTCTGGCTGATTCCCATCTCTGTGCTTCATACATCACAGCAGTTTATCAGAAAAGGCTTTTTGACGAACCCAGTGTTGTTGACCTCAACACTGAGTTTGTCTGGCTCTAGATTTTAAGCCCCTGCAGGTTCAGACAGTAATTCTATTGCAGTAGCTTTTTAAAATATGCCCTCAAAATATTGAAACATCGAGAGTATAAGGTCAGTTCGTAATTTATTTGATGTACATATATCATGTACATAATCAACAGCAATTATTAAGTATTCTATATTCAGTCCCATTGTAAATAATCTATAACTATATTATATTTTCTTTTAACATTATGAGGGTGCTTTTGTACACTATAAAACATTGATATTGAGCATGTCAGGAAATGTTCATATACAATATATTTGTTTTCTGCCCATCATCTTTTAGTACAATACCTATTTATTAAATGTTTTTATTGTGTACACATAGTTTGGATTTACGGAGAAAATGTTCACAAAATACTTTAGACTCAACATTTGTCATGTTGTGATAATATTTCAAAGAAACCACAATATCTCCAAAATCTTCAATTCAAACAACATGAACGAATATTATGTGAATTAGTTGTAGAGTCTCAAGGTGAGGTACAGTGTTTTGGGACAGGAAGCCTTCTGGTTTATGTTTCTAGTTTGATCAATCACCAGTTTGACCAGCCTTTGGTTGCCTGCACATAAAAAAGCAAAAGAGGTGAAAAACATTGACTGAAATACATTGACTCAGCTGAATCAGCTTTTTAATTGATTTGAATTCATATGTAGATAACTGACTGATTAGCCAACATTTCGTCTGGACCTACAACATCTAAATAAGTATAACTGTTTGTGTTTTGTTTGGAGAAACATTAAACTCGTGTGATAAAAGAAACTTGTCGGACTGTAAACCGTGCACAGTGAAGGTAAAACGGAGATTGCCACAGTCCACGTGCCAGAATATTGGCTGTTGCCTCAAGCGGCTAATTCAATTTAGATTATTGTAAGTGAAATGCAAAACAGTTAATCATCTGATGTCATATTACACAGTTGATTTGTGGAACGTCATGGAACGAATCAAAACAATTTTTGGCTCACACTTTCTTTGCCGTCGTGCTCGGCCTGTGATTGTCCTTCTGCTGCATGTAGCTGTTAGAGAGATATGGAGGGAGACTTCAGTTTAAACTTTATATATCTGACTGTTACACAACCACATGTGACTTGTTAGCACATGAATGCCTAGCAGGCTGTTTCCCCCGGCTGCCTCTGACAGCCTACTGTCAGTAACGCTGCACTATGTAAAGGGACTAATACGAGCTGAAAAAAGAGAAGCCACGCTCATATAAAGTCTGTGAACACACACACATTATTGCCAGGTTTTTTCTTTGTGAAGGAAAAGAAGGCAGAGAGATTGTGACGGATGAGTGTTGACAGGACAAGGCAGTGCTCCTGTCGCGGCCTCGTGACCCAGTTCTGCCGCTGCGTGGGAACACCTGAGCTGCTGAGGACGAGCTGAAAAGGCACCAGTTTAACCATAAAAGAGCCGCTGAGCGGCAGATGCACAGAGACAGAAGAAAATCCTGCTTCCACTAAATTTTCCCAAGAGAAATTTATATTTTAGATTCAAGGAACAACTATTCACTTTGAAATGACTACGCAGTGTATTACAAGGGTTATATTTTACAGCCTTTCAGTGCCACAATGTTAAGATTGATTGTTGCTACAAAAAGTAAATGAAATCATCAATCTCTAAATTCAACCTCCTTAAAATTCAAGTAGCCTAAATTGGCGCCACATGATCAAGCAGAGGGTCCCTCAGCAGAGTGCATTCCTCCGCTAAGGCCCAACAGTCCCATTATGAAAGTACAATTTGTATTTGAATCTGCACCAAATTGCACACAGTCATAAATATCAGTATAAAAATGTTAAAAAAACAAATTAACAAAAACAGCATTTCACAATTTTAATGATTTTAAAAAATCCACTGGATCCACTCGAGCAGAATTTAATGGCTTTATTTCTTAATCCATTCCCCCCCTTCCATGCAAATCCACCAAGTCGTTTTTTGGGTCAGGCGTTAGCCGGTGGGCTCAGAGTTTACGCTCGTTCTAAAATGTTTGGTAGATTTTTTTAAACGTTGGATTTAAGATGGTGAAAGCTTTTCCAAGTACACAGCACATGAAATGTTTGAGATTGTTTCCACTGCATAGTAAAATCCACCTGGGTTGTAGATGTGCCACCATCATAAAGATTTACTACATCTTCCAGGAAACAAAACCATCTCCCCTCGAACTGGAATCTGCTTTTTGCATTGTCATTATGTAATCATAGGGTCTGTGCTGTTAGATACATTCATTTAATTCTATATATGTTTATATTATCTTATTGTTTTTGTGGTTATTTTATTGTCCTCCATATATACAGGCTGTAACAAACACTCAACAGTCCATAATGACTGATGTCACGTTCCAACAGAGGCCTTTTGATTGAATAAAACTGAAGATAGAGGTCAAGTCCGACATAATATGGCATTGTGACCATTTAGAGAAATACACAGTGTACCTGGTTAGTGATTACTTCTCTCACCTCATTGCTCCACACAGCCATTAGTGCTCAGTAGATCAGTGGTTTACGGCTCTGGCCTGGTCAACATATGCTCTCACTACACAGATCTGTGTTCAAACACCTGCAGACCCACACACACACTAGTGTGTGAACTGGAGCACAGCTTTATATTGATCCGTCACATGATGGGATGAGAGGAAGCATGAGGAGAGGAAATGGGGGAGCTCCATCTTAATGTTGATTGAAAGGAGCTGTTCTTAGCTCTGTCTGTGCTTATTTAGTATTATTTTTATTATTATTATTATTATAATGAATTGGTATTATTTTCAATGTATAATGAGTTGGTTGAATATCTCTGACAAGCTGAGGCACCTCCGTACATGTAAGAGCTCTGCTACGTCTGGGTCACGGGCACATGGGGGGTTACAGGGCTAAAGGAAGGACAGTGAGACAGACCGAGGAAAAGTAAACCCTCTGAATCGTGCAGCGAGCATGAAACACAAGCCTGCGAGCAACAAGACGACGGACTTTTGGAGGAACTTGTCATCTGCAGTATCCTGACTTCTACTGAGCTGGATGAGTGGAGCTGACGTCTCACACATAAATAACAAGAGGAGCGCTTGTTAAAGGAACGGCAATCCTGAAGTCTTTCATCAACAATAACACGGTTATTGTTTCCTTCTAGAAATTAAAAGTGCATTATAATTTGTGATAAACGAAAAAAATATTTAAACCTAGACAATACGATGGACATATGTTACACCTTATAACGATCATTCATCAATATAACATTTTTGTTTTCAGAAGACTTTGTTCTTTGGGGACCATGAATGTCTGAACACAACTACCAGGCAAGTTATGGAGGTATTCTAGTCTAGACATTATATGTATATCATGTGTATAACGATGGACGATATGACTGCTCCCCCAAATTGAAGCCAAAGCATCTCTATCACCCCCTGGCTTCATGGTGGGCTGCAGTATAGGTCATAAACACTGCCTTCTCCATGCTGACAAATGGGACATAGACCATGTAATGACGACAAACCTGAGCTTGTTCCAGATATGAATCAGTGTGTGGGCTCTCTGCTCTCTCATTGCTGAACTGATTATTAAACTAGTCGTCCCATGAGAGTATGTGCAGGTAGCATTGGATGAGCTGTGACTGAGGTCTTGTATTTTGCTTTCTCATCTGTTGCACATAAAATTCTACACAATGTTTCAGTTAATTTTTTTATGTTATTTTATGTATTACACAGGTAGAATTTAAACTAGAGTTTAACTCAGCAGATGGAATATCTCTGCCGAGGTGCACCAACTGAAAGGCATTACCATGACAGAGGCAAGGAGAGTCAGGACAAAGACTCCAGGTCACAAAGCTCTGGAAGCTTCTTGCAGAAGTTATGCTGAATAACCGCTGAATGCATGGAACCAATTTTAGGTTAATATTAAATGGAAAGACACTCTTATTCAAACAGTCCCAACATGGAGCCTATTGTAGTGTTAGACAGACGTTTAACACAGTAACCAGGGTCATGTAGAGTGGACGTGACTCAGCTAACAAGTGGATCAATGCTCAGCCACTGCAAATCCTGCTTTGGAGTCAATGGTTGAGTGAGGGTTTGAAAGGAGTGTAAACAAACAAGTTCAAACATTGGAAATAAATTGTGGGCTCCACATTAATAGGACAAGTGATCACACTTGGCATGAGGTGATACCAGATTGAGTCACTTTGTGTCTGCCTTGATAAACAGCAGTACGATATGACTCACAGTGATGTAGTGAAAGACACTCATGTTGTCTTCTCTCATATCAGTGCAGGAAAATGGATCCCTGAGTGACACGGGGGACCATGTTCTTGTGTACTGGGTCTGAATGACTCAGCCTGTTTAATCTTAATTAAATGTTTACTTAATTTGTGTAAACCTGAAGCATTTATTGATCAAAAGTTAGATCGTCCTTTCATGTGCTGTTATCAAGGAAAATGCAAAAATCTCCAAATCTCAACACCCACTCAAAGAGAGCACGTGATCTCAAATGGAAATTTGTCTTCAAGATGAATTATAATAATTGACATTCAGGTAATTTATCAGTGATCAAACACCATTACAGTGTAGCAGTATAATTGCAGTATATTAATGTTGAAGTCCCATGATTCACACCATCTTACCTCCATAATAGGCTCTGACAAATGAAACTGTAATTTAAGTGGAGAAAATTGAGCTTGATAAGGGCTCTGCATGACATCTGCAATTATAACTTTCTATGTCACAGCGATAAATGAACTTATCATCCAGCCCTACTTCAGAGACGAAATGTGGGTCAAGGCAAGTGATTGCTTGCAAATTCAAAAGCATGGCCATGTGATTTAATCTGAAAATAAAATTAAGAGGTGGGTGGAGAGTCTTACATAGAAAATGTGTTCACAATGACATTTCATAAATAATAAGGTACATTAGTATGTCATGGTACAATATATTGCAAACCTCTCTAATGTAGCTGCTCCTCAAATGAAATCAAGCAGGACTGGGAGCAGCTCTCAAACAGAGCACACACAGGAGATCTGGCTCTCAGTTAAAACCCACTGAACGCTCAGGTTTGTGCTGTGCTTAGACGGAGTGTCACTTTCAGCTCAAATCGAAGCTGAAATACAATAACATGGAGTAGTAGAGTAATTAAACCGATGTTTAAGTAGAACAGCATCTCTGTGCAGCTACACCCTGAGACAATTCAAGACTGCAGGCACATTTCTTTATTCAAAAGATAATCCATCTATATGTTGTCTTGTGCGGCTCATTAGCTGAACACCAGCTCTTCCACACTGAACAGGACTCACGCTCAGTGCACATTTTAAAAATGCATGCCTGGAGCATGAAAAGAAAAACCTGAATTGAGGAGCAGCCATTGTGCTGAATAAATTATTAGTGCTACAATGGACAGTTATGAAAAGAGTCAGGTTATTATGACTATTTTAAGGATCCACGCAGTTTTAATGCTCAGGTGAGAAATCTAAAGAGAGGGAAAATGAGTATCTAAGTGCAAAGGAATAAAATGTAGGGCAACAATCTGAGGCAGGTGACACACACATTCTGCTAAGTGACTAACAGAGTCAATCCACACACACTCACACCTATGTAGAAGAGGACTCTTGTATTTGCTATTGCTAGAGCAATTACACTCCTGTCTGTTATTTTTGTCTCCTGATAGGGAATCATTATCCCTGTGCCGTGAATGATTCAAAAAGCCAAACAGGAAGACATAGACATAAAGATCTCCACACACACACATACACACATCTGTACACACACACACACACAACAGTACAGCAAATTAGCAGCGGGTGAAGAAAGGCTCTCTGTAACTGGAAGAGACTGACTGACTGTGACATGTCTGATGCATGAAATTCACAGTGAAGTCAGATTTTCAAATGGATCTTTGTGGTTTAATCAGAAACACTGTTGCTGCTCCTCTATTCCTTCATAGAATACTTTGCACTATATGAATTTATGATAGTAATTGTAGGGTATGCGCCATTTGACAAGGCGAACAGATCAGTCTTTTGTCTGTGTTAAAATGAGGAATGTGGATAATATCTATAATAAAGTTATAATTTATTGTAGATCGAACAGCAAAATACTGAATAACATCCTCTTAATTATCAGGGCTTTGGAAAGATAATGTCAGAAACTGTGTCTATTCTGAAGAAAGAACCTCACGGACTGGGAGAAAATGTCCTCTTTTGTGGAGGAGATGTTTGGTTGTGGTCAACTGCGGTTATGACTGATCCATGTGATATGAGAGGTTTCGTAGTTTCGTAGATTCTCAATGCACGTGTTTTTCTTTAAAAAATGATTTTTTTCCCTCCTTATTCTCATAAAATGATGACCATATTCTTGTAAAATTATTTTTGTTATCATAAATGATAATATTACAACTCAATTGTTGAAATGTCAGATTTATTTTCTTCAACAAAGCCCTAATACTCAGTCTTACATTCTCCCCCTGGAGTCAAGAACATTTTCCTTTTTAAGGTTACTAATCAGCATGTCCTTAATTAATCCAATGAGCTGCTCCATCCACAGACAGAGACACAGACATAATGGCCAGAGGGAAGTACTCTTTTTGTCTTTTTTTGGATTTCATCTCCTTTATCTAAAACAAACATGTCGGCCACAATCTAATCTTAATTTGAATGGACTGTTGTCTCTCCTGTTGAACTCTGAGCCTGGAGCCGATTTTGCCCACGTCTGAAAATCAGTTAAAGATAAGATTGTTCTCCTGTCTACATCTCAGCTCTATGTGACTTTGCCGTCTTCCTGTATGTGTCATATAAGCCTGACGGGTGGATTTGGAACAGGCTGACTTCCCTCCGTCAAACCACAAAAGCGTGACAACCTCAGATTAAAAGACACATTTAATCAGCATTAAAGGAACTGAAACTAAGTTTGCACCTGGATATGGGGGATACAGAAAAATACAGGACTGCCAATGCATATATATATATATTCCACATTTTCTTTTCCAGCATGCAGAGCCTAGAATCTTTGGAGTCGCCTCTGTGATGAACCCAACAGGATGTGCCATGACTGATCACCCAACTGTCACACTGTTGAGCCCAATGCAGACTGACAAGCCATCTGACTGCTGCTGACTCACACGTGCACACATGCACAGAGACTCTCACACAGAAAGTGATAAAACACTGAACCTACTGCAGTGCAGGAAATCTTCACCCATTTCTTTATGAGATGTAACAGGAAATTATTCAGGTCAGAGATTTTAAACCTGTAGATTTGGGACAGTAGCTCAGATTATGACAGGCAGAGATATGAATGCACAAAATTGTCAGAATTATAAACGTTTCGGTGAAAACAAACCTGAGTCATCTTTTTCAAGATCCATGAATTATTCTCTGAGGAATCTACGGAAATGTGGAAAAACCCTAATCTTGCAGTGTTAAAGAAATTGAAACAAAATGAATCCTGGATACGCATCAAAATTAACTGGGCTCTTACTTGGGTAATTTGCCACCAGTAGTTTTTGTTTTTGCAGAGAGAATACATTAGGATCATCAGTTTAAATAAGAGCCAGTGTCAATCATTTGTAAACTGAAGTTCAGAAAGGTTGTAAGAATGGATTTAATGGTGGAGATATTTTTTTACTCCATCTTCTCACATTTTTTAAGCTACAAAAAGTATTAATTTGAATCATTATTTTTCAATTTAACAGTTTCAATATGATTAAAGGAATATTTCATGAAAGAGGCACTATTTCACCCTTGCGTGGGGTGTAGAGTGCTCAGTCAGAAATGTATTCAGATCCCCATCTCAACTTCTGTGAAACCCCAGCTGCCCTGCTTAGTTTCAAAATGATTCCTCCAATAAGGAAAGTGTTTCTCATCAGTGACTGCTTAATCAGCAGTTTCTCACTGGTCTAATGAGTCATGTTTAATTCACTTAAGATATTAACACCCAGCGACCCGGATAGTGTCACTCCAAACTCATTTCAAGGGCTTTGAGTCAACAGTTCTCTGATTGACTGGATTATTAGGCAGAAATATAACATTTCCTCCACTGTTTTCAACAATCCATGCAGTATTTCTCTTTTTCCACAATGATTTATCACCCGAGCACGTTTCACTGAATCAGTATTCGGATGTTGTATCTGTAGAAAACCACATATTAACATTATGCCTATGAGTCGTTTTTCCAGGCATGGCGGTTCACATACCATAACCCCACATCCACACGATCAGCTCAGTACAAGTATGAATAATTCAGGCACATTCATTTTTGAATTTTCTCATTGATTGAAAGGATGCTGTTTACAGCGCAATGGCTTTCGGGTTGGTTATTATACCCGAGAGATCCATGTATTATACTCAGGCAGCTTATCGCACTGTATTTGCTGGGTGAAGGGATGTTTGTTCAATAAAACTCCCTGGTGATCTTTTGTCAGCCTCTTTAATTTTCTGCTGAGGTGCTGATGAAGAAGGTTCAGTTGAGTTTTTAAAATGCACTGGAGAGGAACTGCTTTGGAGATTTTGGTTTGGGATTTAATGATAATATTTTTAACTGTTTTTCATTAAAACTGTGCATCGTCATCCACCTTAAATAAGCATTTCAACACAATAAACTTAACTTTCTATCACACCTTTATTTTCTCTTGCAATTCTGTCTTCACCTGCCTGAGCTAACGTCTAAAACACAGTCACCAGACTCCTCACCAAATATAAGAGGGCATGATTTATTTCAACTTCTCTTCACTTCCAGTAAATGAGATTGATTTTAAGATGTTCTTGTTGACTTTTAAGTCCTTCTACTGGACCTGCACTGAATTACATTTCAGATCATTTGACAGCATTTGGGCCAGCTCATAATCAAAGGTTTGTCAGTGTGTGGACAAACTCCTTCCCTTTTTTAAATCTCTCTTTTAGACAAATATTTATAGTTGGGTTTTTCTCCTAGTTCTAATCAAACCATCTATTTTATTTTATAATGTTTTATTATATCTCAATTTACTCTTTTCTCATCTGTAACATTTTTTATTTCTGTATCTGTGTTTCTTCAAATTGCTTTTAAATTTATAACATTTCCTATTGTTTCCTATTATTTGCACCTTGTAACAGTGCTTTGAAAGATGCTGTATAAATTTAGTTCATTATTATTATTATTATTATTATTATTATCATCAAAGCAGGGACTGTTGAGAATCAGTGCCCAAAAATATTATGACAAACACGCTGGAGAGAAAACTATTCCATCACTTTCATTGTTTGAATGTCTCAAATATATAACAGAGCAACTGAGGCTGAAGGAGTGTGCACGGCCTCAGGAAACAACCCTCATCTCTTCAAGTATGAATGACTTGGGAGGGGAAAGGGCGAGCAATGGTCAGAGAGCATTGAGAATCACTTCAGAGGTGATATTGTACTTGAATCCCAATGCAGTTAAGATTCAGAACAAATGGAGCCCTATAAATAGAAAGATGATGATGGGAGAACGGGAGAATGCTTTGTTTTCTCCTTTTGTTTGCAATGAGTTGTCTGCATATGTTTCAGTGGTGGGAAAACAGAGGAAACACACCTCTGTTTGTTGTGTCACACTGATAAGGGCTGTTTCAGTGCTGGGGTATGAACTAGCATAATTACAATATACAAACGTGAAACACCTATAAAACACCATAAAGTTTGACATTGGTTGACGATGGCAGAAAAACTAACAAACAAGCAAAACAGAATTGCAAACATATATAATTTTTGTGTTTGTGACGTTAACCAGTGAAATCTTCTATTAAAAACAAGCAACACTTCATTATTTATCTATATAATCATTTACATAAAAAACTTATATTTTAACACCTTTTAGCTCAATAATCATTGATAATGGAGACGTGCATCCTCAAAAATTGGTCACTTATACTTATAGTTTTATTATCTAAGAGGTCAAACCAGCTCCTAAAACAGCTGGGCACTTCATTCCTTGCAAACATTCAACCAGAGGTAGATAATGCATTATTAAAGAGTTTATGTTTAAGGAGAATGTATATTTTATGGTTTCATCTTTGTGTCCTTCTTCACCCCAGCAGATGAAGGGAGAGGATATTCCAGTCACACTGAAGGTTGATTCACGTGTAGGGCAACATCTATATTTGGCATTTGTCAAATTTCAACACCATCATCTTGTGGCATCATCTTGACAGGATGACAGTGCAGCGCATTATTTCCCACAGGAATGTAGACACAGACCTTTCGGGCCGAGGGGTTCAGACACAGGCCACTTTCTATCAATATACAGACTCTGTATTACAGAGCCATAACACACAAGGGGCTCACAGCCAACAGCGAATCCTTCCAATAAACACACATGGAAATAATAATCAACTGTATCTGTTTAAAAGACAGATCACAGGCTTGTGCGTAAAAAGGTTAAAGCATCAGCAAAAGAAATACGCTCAGTGGAATTTTACCTGTGAAGAAACAGTAGTAAACAGGTTGAAGGCAAAATGAACACAGTTATAACTGTAAGGCACCAAGTTGCACACGCTCATAAATACCAGTCTCCTTAACAAGTTCCTTTTTTTTTTCAAGATCAATGTTGAAGAAAGTAGAAAAAAAGATCTGGCATTGTCCCGCTGATCCAGATCTGTGCCAAAATGTAATGGCTTCATCCCTGGGTCATGTCCCACCCCTCCAAGAAATGTTGTAGTAGTTTCAGCGTAATCATGGTCACCGACACACACACACACGCACACACAGACATACACACACACGCACACACAGACACACACACAGAAGACAACTGCACAGTGCAACAGCGTAACGACGCCGATCATCAACAGAGCATACAGGAACTAAACCTAGCAGAGTGGATAAACAGAGACTTATTAAAGTTATAATCAGAAATAAACATAACTTGTATATGAAGATCTTTTTACATAGCGGGTGTGCATTTGAATTAAAGGCCGATAATGTGCAGCAGAGTTTCTTCTTAGCACAAAGCAGAGCTGAGCATTTTTTTCAAATCCAACAGGCGAAGCCATCTGGTCATTATTATCACCACAGGGCAGCACGACCGTAAATAGAAATACAACAGACTGCTGTGGGGATATGAGACAGAAAAGGCACGAGGCACATTTGTATTAAAAGTACAAGAGAGAATATCCAGTGGAAGCAGACGGAGAGGTATTATTGATATTTTGGGTGTGTAAGTTCAGTTTTTACTCTATTATATATAATCTTTGAGTTCTCAAATGAACAAGTTGACTATTAGGGGATGCACTTACAATGCAACAGAACTTTCACAGCTGACATTTCCTATATAACCAACATACAGCCAGAATTCAATGCTGTATAGTGGACTTTGAAAGGGACAGTGAGACTTTTAACTGATCATCACCGGAGTTAGAGAGAAAATAAGACGATGAATACAAAGTCAACTATAACAAAAGTAAATTAACAGAATACATATGTATAAAAGAAAAACGTATATGCTAAATGTCCATGCTTAATGTCACTTTCCATCCAAAAATCTATTTTGCAAATGTTTACCTCATTTGTGTGTTTGACCTGAATTGTGCAGAAAGATGTAGTGTTAGTAGTTTCTCTACCTGTGCCATATTTGACAGTCAGGACAATCTCGTGGAGAATCCCTGATTTAAATTCCACCAGCAGTGACTGCAGTCATTAACGTTCCTCGCACCGGCTCCACTGCCCATCATGTACAGCAGCCCCCTATAGGAGACCGTGTGTGAGTGAATATTAAAAGTTGGCCAGACAGCAGAATGGGGGGGGGGGGGGGGGTCACAGTAACCCCTGGGGCTTATCGTAGTTCCACGCTGTTGCCTGACCTAACAAGGCAGGGAGAGTCACAGTCTGCAAGGCATCGTCAGTCTCAGGGGAAATTTAGGAGGATCACGAGTCAGGTTCACTCCTCCAGAACAAACTCTAGAAAAAAAAAAAACTGGAAGATGGCAGGAGTCGTTCAAAGACACCTACAGGCAAAGCATCGGATCTAATTGGACACCAAGGACGGCTGAAGGTGATTCAAACGTCATGCATTTCTAGCTATCGCTAGAATTTGCAAAGTGTGATCATCTTAAGGACAGACAAACTTCTAAAAAGGATTTTTTTCTTCACACAGAATTAACACTACAGGAAGATGATCACAATTTGAGCTCAGGCTTCTGACTTGTTGTGACCTCTCACTACTCGAGCATTCATACAACTAGGTAGTGTTGAGAGCCACTGGTGAAACTGCCCTGGGTTTGGCCCCTCATCCGACAAATTTACTTTCTGTGGTTTTAAACCCATACTAGTAAATGTTTTTCAGAAAAGGAAATAGACCTCCAGAATTACATGAGTTTCATTAATCAGTGTGTTTGTGTTTCATTTTAAGCAGGTGACAATTCTGCAAATGTTAAATATCCATAGTTTTATACACTGTGGTTATACACATTCGTGTAAATAATTTATCACTTACCTGATGTGCTACTTTACATTCCGGTCACCGTCAGGTTCTTCACTGCAGCTGCAGACTTCAGCCAAATATCTGTTCATACGAACATGTGTCAGAGCTGAAACCATCAGGGTCCACGACACATCCTTTAACGGTTTGTTTATTTGTGATGGATGGAAGTGGAACTATCGTTAGAAGCACAGTGGAAATACTGAACTCTCCTGCAATGAAAGAAAAAACCTGGAAAAAATGTGTCTGCATGTTTCATCGCACAACAGAGGCATTAGAATATTATGCAGATGGGGTGTATGCTTAAAGAGAATTTCCACTCTGCTTTCTGTTTATTCTCTTTCAGACATCGCCACCTCTCCTACTGAATTGTACTCTGTGTACTGATGTGTATGCTCTGCCGCCATTGGCTGCCTGCACGCTACACTTCCAACAGGCTGCCCTCTGCTGATTGGCTGTAACTGCAGGAGGGCATGGAAGCTCTCTCACCAAAACAGGCATAAAAGGCTGCGTGTGAGATCGGAGACAGAGGAGGAACCAATAAAGCATCTTTGAGGAGCTTTGACAGTGAGCTGCCGCCAGCTTGAAAAAGAAAAACTGACAGGTGAAAAAAAGGCAAGTAAAGATGCTCAAAAAGACGAAACAGGAGAACATGCTGAAGGGGAGAGTTTAAAGGAGATCTGCTTAGAAAGGTAGAAGTCAGTGACAGTGTTCAAATTTGTCATTTCTTGTCAGCACTCAGGAAGTGAGTAAACAGCCTGTCCTTGGGACATTTTCTTTATTTCGGCCAAAAGAAACAAAGCCAGCATGTCCCTGGAGGTGAAGGAGAAGACCCAGGTGCGTCTAGTGTTTCTGGGGGCGGCAGGAGTGGGCAAGACAGCCCTGATCCAACGCTTCCTCCAAGACACATTTGAGCCCAAACACCGGCGCACGGTGGAGGAGCTGCACAGCAAGGAATACGACATCGGCGGGGTCAAGATCAAGGTGGAGATCTTGGACACCAGCGGCAGCTACTCATTCCCCGCCATGCGCAAGCTCTCCATCCAAAACAGTGACGCCTTTGCACTGGTGTACGCCGTAGATGACCCCGAGTCACTGGAGGCTGTCAAGAGCCTTCGAGATGAGATCCTGGAGATCAAGGAGGACAAGTACACGCCCATCGTGGTGGTGGGAAACAAGGTGGACCGGGACAAGGAGCGCCAGGTGTCCAGCGAGGACGTGCTGTCGACAGTGGAGATGGACTGGAACAACAGTTACCTGGAGGCTTCGGCAAAGGAGAATGCCAACGTGGTGGAAGTGTTCAAGGAGCTCCTGCAGCAGGCGAACCTCCCCAGCCGCCTCAGCCCTGCACTGCGAAGACGCAGAGAGACCTTCCCGAAGGACACCGACTTCAGGCCGCCAATGAACAAGACCAACAGTTGCATTCTGTCATAATGGGAGGCAGAGAAGGAGACGTGGGTTGTTTTTTAAAGAGGCGACAAAGACAAGATGAAGAGATGGAAGGTGCGCTGGGAAGACAGCTGCTGGACTTCTGTCAGTGTTGGTGTGAGGTGACGAGCCGCCTGATTGCGATAAGTGATCAGGACAAACTTCCTCTCAGAGCTGAGAGAAAAAGAAACTGAGGAGCAGAGTGGTGTTTGGACTGAACTGAAACTGAAGGAAGACACATTCATTTCTCAGTGGTTTACTTGATGTAACGTTGTTGCTGCTTATTTGGTGACATGCTGCTGGTGTTTAGATCAATGTAGAGCTTTTGAATTTATGAAACTGAACTTTGAGGTACCTGGACTGTTGCTGACAAATTGTTTACTGAGACAAAGACTGCATCTACGTTGTGGTTCGTGCCAAATGTGTGTTTCTCTGGTAAATGGTTTTCGACGTACTAATTGACCTGTAGCATACTATACTGTTTACAACCGTTTGTATTCAATCTCAATTTGCCATTTAAAGCATGTCATTTCTCTTATGTTTAACCAAACGTGCGAAATGCAACTGTGTAACTGTTAATGCACTTTTTTCATTTGTGAACTGAGCATTAAAAAAATATGTTTTTATTTTTTTTTATAAATTCAAATCTTTTTTATCATTACATATTATCACAAATGTTCTTATTTTGTTGTTTATATGACAAATATAAGTGGAATGTGAATCTAAATGTGGAATAAAAGACAAAAACCTAACATTTGTTGTGTAAAATGTGTAACTTTATGTGTAGACAGAGCTGAGAAACAAGTTCATCATATGATTCATAATTATCTAAAGGAGGTAAGTTAAATAAATTGATTATTAATTACTGTCAGTGGCAAAGGGTAATATATATACAAGTAAATGAAAGAACACGGAGTATCTTGCAAAAATCCTTCTGTCATTTGATTTTAATTTAGTTTTGAAGCTCAAATTGGAAATATCCCTGTCCACCTAAATCAGAATTGTGAGTATTTCCAAAAACATTCAAGAGCTGCCTTCTTCAAGAAGTCAAAAAAAAAAAAACCTAAAATCTGTCACTTTTAGTATAAAGCTTGTCAGACGAGAAAAACGTTTACAGTGTCCATCAGACAACACATCTTGTTCTGCTGGTATCTAATTCATTGCAATAAAAATTAGTTAACATTTGAAGTGAATGGAAAATAAAAAAGTGCAAGAAAAGGCGAGAGGCTGAGCTCCAGATTTCTTCTGTCTGCATCCAATAGTTTTAAGACCTCTGTCGCCATCTGTTGGTCCAAAATCACACAGCTCAGTGTGAAGCCCTGTGGTGCCTCTGATCACGTTTCAACCTGAACCCTTTAAACCTGAACTCTCAGTAAAGGATGCAGAACGTTTGACTCATGGTCACATGCGAACATTTGAGGTTTTCAATAAAGTGCTTCCGTCGACACTTTATATTCAGATGAGCCGACACAGACCTCATTTTATTTGGTTCGTATTCTCTCCGGTTTCATTGAGTTCTAAAGAAAAAGTATGATTATAGTATTGCTCATCAGATCAGTCAGGAGTACCTGGACTTAATTTACTGGGTCTTATGTTTTACAGATGCCTGTTCTGAACCATTGCAAAAACACTTAGGTTTGCAGTTTTTAAACTAGAATGACTCAGTTGAGTGCATACCTCCACCGAGGCCTAACAATCCCTTAAATTCAATCAAGCAGAACCAAATGACTAACTCATACTGTAGATATGTATTCCCTAATAGTTTTTTGTGGGGGGTTTTCAATAGACCCATGAATTATTCCCTGAGAAATCAGTGAAAATGTCAAAACAGAGAGTGATATAAAAGTTCCTGGATCTGCCTTCTGACCTGAACACACCAGATCCTTCCACCAATTTTTGTGAAAATCTGTTCAAAATCTGTCAACAGTTGTGACAGAGGTAAAAATGATAATGATTTAAAATTAATTTCACTCTGAAAAATTATTCCAACTTAATAGTCAAGCAGGTGTGGCACTGAGATTAAACAGGCAGTGTTAACACTGCTAACAGACTCCAAGTCTGAGGGGGAAATGTATAGTTAACAAAAAAAAACTGAATTGAATATTATGACATTTAACTTGGAAGCTCAAACACTACTCCTGTCTAACCGGGTGACAAAATGGATCTTTGTGCAGTTCCTGAAATCATTGTGCACGGTTCCTCTAAACGCAACAAGCCGACTAGCGACCATTGTAGCGCTCAGGTAGAGCTAACCCCCCTCCCTCAACCTCACCCCCCCCAATCCATCAGATTAGACTGAAGTTTCCTGTTTTAATTTGAGGAAGTGGCCGAGTAAACGTTTGAGGGCAGTTCCTCTTTCAGGCCACATTTAAACATTCTTCCGCACTCGGCTCTCGTTCATTTGCAAGAAGACGGAGGCGTAGCAGCTTCACTGCCACACAGGTGTGTGCTCTGAGGACTTCATAGCAGCTATTTTACACAGACTCGTTTCACCGTAGCATTGTTTATTACGGACTTCAGCTGCAGTGAAACAGGCTTCTGATTTCGTCTTTGACTAGTTTCTCAGATGTCGTCGCCCCTGGACTTGGTCAAAGCTCCTCAGCAGATTTAAGCAACTCTGAGGCGTTTAGAACAAGTTCAGGGTCCTGGACAGAAAACACCAGAGTTAGAACTGGAAAGCAACATTTAGCATTCTGTGTGTTGCCTGCATGTAAGTTGAATTGTATTCAGGTCTCTGCTATGCTGTTTTTTCTGCCTACGTAGAAATAGCACAGTAAAAATAACTGTGTAATGTGTCACTTGTCTATATGTACTCTTTATAGGTCATGTGTCAATTTGTGAGACAGTTAGTCACCTTTAAAATCATGCATCAAAAATAGTGAATTAATGCTTTTAGACTTGATCACGCAAAATGTAATTCAGGCTAATTAACAGTTTATATTTATAGAATTAGAAAGCCTCAGATCTACGGAGCAAAGGAAAATCTCTACTTGCCACTATTTGTCCAATAAACGTTTTTTAACCTATTATATCGTTATTTTTCAAAAATATATCAAGATTAACTTGTGTCAAATAAATCATAAACACACAGCACGATATAATAAAAAGGAATGATGCCAAAATGAAATCCCTGCATCATGCTGGCATTAAATCTTTAACCATGCTGTGTTTCCTGATAAATGCACTGTATTATATCATATTGCAACTATTTAGTGACAAAACACATCACGCAATACACAGTTCTTTGGCAAAGACGGTTACAGCTTAATGAGCATTTTCTTCTAACTGCAGCTCAATAATGTGATGCAAGTTGTCTTCCTCTGCCATGCCTCACGAAGCAGGTGGCCTCAGCTGTGACTGAAACTGCTACTGAAAGTTTAGGTTCCAGTGTAAAACCGTTACATTTCGGACTTACTTCCACTGCAAAATGCAAACACTGCTAGTTTTTATAAAACCATCTGTGCTGCTGTTATCCAATTACTCACGTATAACCAAGATTTTACCATTTGAAACCAACAGGGTTAAAACAAACAAGAGAAGCTTTGTCACCCAAGAATAGTTTTATTTGCCATGATACATTATGTGTCTGCAGATGGTGGGAAGCATATATTAGTGAAGTGAAACAGTGTGTACTGTTTGTACAGTTCCACTATGTGACACATCAGAGGAAACAGTTTCAGTTTCTTTATATGTAACATGCAGTAAATACAGTTCTGTCAGCATGTTTATCACCAAAACAAGCAGAACAACAGGTTAAAACAGAGAGGGGATTCTTGGTCCTCGTGTGTGCTTGGTAATGTGTTCGTTTTGTGTGTACAGGAATGTAAATGTGTGTGTGTGTGTGTGTGTGTGTGTTGCCTCAGTCGTCCACAGCGATGTTGCGGAACAGATAAGCCATGGACTCTCCGTTGTGGATGCGGCGGATGGCCTCAGCTAGGATCATACTGACATCCACAGTTTTGATTTTTGGACACTGCAGCTTCTGAACCTCATGAGGAACAGTGTTGGTCACCACCACCTGGAGGCGCAACATCGCAGTGTTAGAATCAGTTTCAGGACTTTTCTTCCACAAGTTAAGCCACAAAACTCAATCTCCATGTAAAATTGGCAGATTTTTGAACCAGCTATAGAGCTTCGTCTGTACTCCACTTTCTGAAAATGTATTAATCTTTAAATCTAATCATGAGCATTTGATTGGTGGAGCTACGTGAAATGAAACACAGGAACATAATAGGTGCAGGACAAATTCTGTATGAAAAGGATGTTAAATAAATCAAACATATACCACAAACCGAAAAGATTTAATATGTGAAAACCTCTCATTGCCCAATAAAGCCAGTTTTCATACTGCATCTTACTATTCCAGTTAATGAGAGAAAAGGTACCCTGAACTTCCTGACAAATTTCATAATAATGAACACAGACAAAGGTCAATGCATTTGTGAACAGGATGTCACACAGCTCATGTGTCATCAGGAGAAAAAACACTTGATTGTGTTTTGTCATGGAGCCACGATTTCTCAAGCTCTGTACCTCATCAACATAAATACATTCTTTAAAGATCATTTAGAAAACAAGGAAATGAATAAAAATCGAAATTCTTATAAAATACATTTGGAAGGATACTGGCACTATTCTTTGTGTCAGAAATGATGATCTGATATCTGTGCATGTGCTGTGTCGAGAAGGAATTGCATTATACTTTCTGATGTGTTTACTTTAATGAGTTCCTCTTCACCTTTATTGTCGTTAAATATCTTAAACCCACAATTTTTCATGTAGCATTGAACGTTAACTTCAGTTAAAAAAGACGAGATCATCTGGATGATTGTACCTCATCGATAGCAGACTCCTCTATGAGTCGTGGAGCATCTGCAGACAGGAGGCCGTGTGTAGCCATGATGTAGATCTTGTAGGCTCCCCTCTCCTTCAGGATCTCTGCTGCTGCAACAAAGTCCTCCACATCATCGATAATGTCATCCTGAGAGAGGGAATACAGGGTTTGGGATTAAACAGCGGTAAGCAAAAGGAAGATACATTTATTTGGATGGATTGAAAACTGTATCTCAACATTTATCTTTGGATTTTTTTTAAATCAGATTTTTTTTCTTTGACTTGTGGGATGATTTATCTGATTGAGCACCAACAATACCAAGCCGTGCTCTGATATGTAGTGACAACCGTCTTAATCAGCCATGAACTCTCTGAACCTCTGTAATGTAACTGCATGAAAAAGAAGCCGCCACATTAACGTCCACACAAGCAAACTCCTAAGTTAGAGACGCCCTGTGAAGATTTCTAGTGAACAGTTTATGTACATTTAGTCCATACAGACATGACAAATGTAATTCCTTATTAAACACTTACAAAACAAGACAATGTTTTTATTGTTATATATTTATTTCTATTGCTAAACATCACCTACATGTCAGTGGCATTGTGTGAACCCTTGGCAGGAACGTGTATTGCATGTGGACAAGACAAATGAAAAACAGCTCCATAGAGCTTTTAGAAATTAAACACTTTATTTTGTAATGTGACAACTAAGCAATTATGTGACAACTTCACTCTTATGACATGTGCTGCTTTCACATTCCAATGAAATTATCCAGAGGGGCTGGATGTGAGAAGGCAAATGTCTTACACGAGTTGCTGTGGACATTGTCCAAATTTTTCCTGCCAGGCCCCAAGTAAAATGTCTGGAGAATATCTCAATGAAGGAACATGTCAGAGGACTTCATAGTGAGTCAGTGGATGTGTTGAAGTTTGTAGCAGATGACAGACGCAAAAGTCTACAAATATCTCAGGAAAAAGTGGTGTCATACACGAAGAGGACGCTGACAAAGACTTAAACTTTGAAAGCACAGACACTTGTGATGAGAGCTAACGCTAGTGTCAATGTGCTGTAAACAAAAAACACAATATTTCAGAAGCATCATTTATACAATGTGTCCTGGCGCCTGCATGTTCTACTCAGATGACATCCCTCTTCTCACACAGGACATTTTCCTGTTGTTGTGAACTTGCCTGACCTGGACAATCTCCTGCTGCATTCTTCATGTGCAAAAGGTTAAGACCGGACAATGTCTGGACACAATTGTCTGAACACTTTCATGAGTTTGTGTCCAAAAACAGCTGTAGACAACCCAATAATCAAAGCTAGTCTTCACCCTGTATCTTTCCGTAACAACTATTTTCTGAGATTCACATTTAGAACCGTCAACAGATTTGTCACTAGATTAAAAGGAAAATCGTATAAAAGCTTGAGGTCTTACAACAATGATGGCGATTCTTCCTCCTACATCTCCAACGACAGTGATTGGCGGCTTCTCCTTAGCCATCATCACTGAAAGACACAGATGAAGGAACAGTCATTTCAGGACAGCAAGTGAGGTTTCTCCTGCAGCCCTCAAAGAAGGAGCCCATTCTTGAGGGGAAGTGACGGTAGAGGGATTCGGTAAGAAGATCATTGATTTAAAAACATCATGCAAGACAGCTCGACCCCCAACAAGTATCCAGCTACCACAGCACCAATCCATGAGCGGAGACCAATGAAGACTTCACCTAAGACTGGAAAACTTAACAGTCAAGACTTATTTGTGCTTCACTTTGGAACCAAGACTTAAAATTTGCGCTTAGAACTGCGCAGTAACATGTAACTGCTTTTAGTGAAGTGTTAGATGAACGAGTGGGTGTGGAACTGAGCCTCTTTCACAGACCAGGATCGACCATTGTTTAAAATCTAAGAAATGCTGTTTTTAAGAAATTAAAAACTTGTAAGAGCTGTTTACAAGAAAACTTTAACTTAGAGCTTATCTAGTTTACACAAACTCCAATTTTCATTTAAAAAAGTTAAATGCTCTTTGAGGATTTCAAATAATAGTCGATCCATGTCTAGAACCCACCACATCTGACTCGTAGGGTCCCCACATCAAAAAACTTCTGTAAAACAACAGGGTTCATTCAAAAGATTTGTCTCCAAATTCATCAAATGATCATTAAGGAAAGCTTCTTTAAAGGTACAGTGTGTAGAATTTTGTGATATCGAGTGTTGAAATGGCTGAACACCCCTCACTTCACCCTCCAAACATGAAAAAGAAATTGTGGTAGCCTTTAATTGTCATAAAAACTCAAAAGGTGTTTAGTTTGTCCAGTCTGGACTAATGTAAAAAACATGGCAGCCTCCGTAGAGAGGACCCCCTCGATGTAAATATAAAGTATTTAAATATAAAGGGTCTTTTCTGGGGTAAAGAAAACTACAATTCATACAATTTAGATGAAATGAACTAGTGAAAACATCATGAGGATTATTCTACATTATTCATGATCAAACCTCTCAAGATGATTAAAGAAGAAAAGTCTTAAATACTGCTATTCAATTATATTTCTCATGTATTTACTGGATATAAAGGCACAATGGTGAAGGTCATAATGTCCATTTCTCACTCAAGGAATAACGTTTCATTTCACAAGAACCAAAATCATTTCAACTGAGCGGATGAGAGACTGAGGGCTTCCAAACATTATCAGGAACACTTAAAGGGATAGTTCACAGAAAACTGAAAATTCACAAATGATCTACTCACTCAGCCACACACTCTTCAGACCACATACCTCTGAGACTCCAAAAGTGTTTTGTGGACTCAAACACTTTACCCACCCCTCCATCGGCATAGTGATGAGTAGATGGCCCTTTTTGGGTCAACTATCCCTTTAAGGGTAAGTTCCTGTTATAAAATAAAAAAATCCCTTTCCCTAGTGAAAACCAGAACTACCGCCATGCTGTTGTTTGCCTCCACCAAGCAGTGTAGTAGTTAACATATATTTTCTTACACAAATGAGGTCATCTTGACCTTTGACCACTGGAATCAAATCAGTTCATCTTCCAAGTGACAACTGAATAAAGTGACAAATTGAATAATTCATTAAATCATCTTTCGTTTTTTTTGGTTTGGTGTTTTTCCCTCTGAGTGACATAGAGATATAACACCTCTTAAAGCTCCTTTGACACTGTAATTCCTGTTTTTCCAGAAGCCCTCAGTGACTCATTCTGTCGTTCCATGCAGGGAGGAGTAAACAATCAACAGGAAGCACAAATGGATTCAAGCATCATGATCATACTTGGGAGCTCTATCCCAGGGAATGGGACATGATGTCTGCTGCTTGCTGTGGCAAAAAGATAGGATGGTACAAAACATTAAGGTACAGTTAGACACATGACAAACAGACAAAAATGACAAGGCACTGATCGGTGCCCAAAGAAAACTGGTCATCACTTTCTGAAGGGGAGGTTCACGCAGCTGTGTTCAGAGGTAAGAAGCCCTCCTTTAAAATGTAAGGTTGAGGGAGGGAGGAGTGGATGGTAAATTCAGCTGAAGAGGGAGCACACAAAATGAGATGAGGAAGGAAATAAATCTATAAAAGGTTACTGAAAAGCAAAGACACAACAAGAGGAGACAGAAATGGTTGAGCACACATATTGTTTTGTTGTATGTCTTACATGGTAGCTCTAGGCCAGTGTGTCCTGTGGTGGTGCGGGACAAAGGGGGAGAGTGCCGACCGTCGGCCATGTCTGACTCCGAGTGATTGGCCTCCCCGTGCATCACAGCCAGGCCAAGCCGCAGCCTCTCAGCATAGGACTGAGCTCTGAGAAAAACCAAAACACAGACACCCGACTGTCAATGAAACTAACAAAGATGACACATGCAAATAAATACGTAGCCAAGAGGGAGCAAATGAAAGCAAAGAAGCTTAAACATACCAACAAAAGCCATAAAGCAGAATATTGAAAGGAAAAGTGCAGTAAGAGTGAAACGTGAATGAAACAGTCCATTGTAACTTCAGGAGAAGTGATCTTCTCTTCTTACCTCTTGGCAGCTGAAGGGGATTTTGCAACAATTATGGCATTTCTGTAGTAAGGGATCTGGGGAAAACAAACATTGTTTTCATTGTTAAGACATTTGATCATAATAGGAATAGAATTAGTTCAAACTTTCATGAAAAACTATCACTTCTGTGATGAGAGGCACGTCATGTGTACAGTGCAATGTATCCTCACCTCTTCCTGGATGTACTGGATGAGGAAAGGTGAAGCTCTTAAGTTGTCAACAGGGAAACTGAAGAAGCCCTGGATTTCTTTCTGGTGGAGGTCCATAGTGATGATGTGAGTTAGCCCTGCAGCAACACAGACATATGTAACATGAGCTGGTGCGGCTTCAGAACGCTCATGAAATCCCAAAATATTCAAAGCCAGCACCTGATTACCATAACTTTCATAAAAATAATGAACTGAGAACTGATCACAGTTTCCTCCTGCATTAAAAGTCAAGGGGTATATAGAAAAAATAAAGACAAGTGGCAGCTCACAGGTAAAGATGGTGTCAGCTGCCAGATAGTCAGAGCAGCACCAGATGTAATCATGACAGTGGGATTTGAGCACCATGTACATTAAAGACTTATTCATACTCAATGCTGGATACGCGTATGGAAACTGACGAAGCCTTCTGTCTGTTATCTGCGTTCATTTCCTTCGTATTTATGGATGTCTCCTGAGAGCTAGATATGGACGTAACACAGCTGGACATATGAGGAACCTTTCAAGGAGAGAATTTCAAACTTCAGGCCTCTATATGTTCTGAATAGATACTTTTGCCTCTCTCTTTATATTTACGTTATAATGATCAGCTCCTCCACTTTCGCCATGCTTGTTGTTGTCAGACAGTCTTGACTCTGTGCCTCTAGTGGATGTATTGCTTAACAACCATGCCAATGCAAAGGATCAATGGAAGTATGCGACGGGCATTGATAATTACATTGTTTTACAAGGACGTGTCTCTTTTTGTACATAAAGGCAACAAGAATGGGCCTTAAAAAGCTCAATTCCAACAAGGCATCAATATCTTAAAGGTACCAAATACAATTAATTCAATAACATGAGATGTTCACATATAAAACGAACAAAATTGCAAAACAACAAATCTTTACAGACAAGTTAAAATATATACGATTCCTCAGTATCAGCACCACTACTCCTCTGAAACTTTCACACAGCAAAATCTTATGTTTCTCTTTAGTTTTATACATTTTAAGACACGTACACGTACACTGTTAATTTGTAAACTGTTAGGAATAGGAAACTTGAGTCTGTGTTTTCATTCCTTTAGTATAAAAGACAAATCAATAATGACAAAGGAACAATCAACATGTAATCCATACCAGCTTTAGCTAACATTGATGTGAGCAGCTTGCAGACGATGGATCCTCTCTTCCTCATCTTGCACTGCTTGCTGTAAGGAAAGTAGGGGAGGACCCCGATGATGTTCTTGGCACAGGACGTCTTCAGGGCGTAAGCCATGACCAGCAGCTCCATGATGGCCGTGTTGACATCTCTGAAAAACAACACATTCAATTCAAGACTGCAGTAGAAATCATAACCCACTAAAGCACTGTGTTTGTTTGCAAGATCATCTTTGTATTAACCACTGTAAATAAAGTTTTTTTTTACTTCGGT
The DNA here is from genome assembly GCF_024713975.1 of Paralichthys olivaceus. NCBI lineage: Eukaryota > Metazoa > Chordata > Actinopteri > Pleuronectiformes > Paralichthyidae > Paralichthys > Paralichthys olivaceus. Next base: position 15,273,991 of record NC_091100.1, on the reverse strand, counting down.
TTACTCTGGTTTATTGGCACATTAACCAGCTTTTCCTCTGAGCACCAACCCAAAATAATCTCAAACTTTACAGCCTGTTGTAGATGTAAGTGCTGAAGTTACAACAAAAGAAACAAATGGAAAGACCTCATGAATATGTTCATGAAAATAGCTTTAAGAAAAGGTCTTCAATGGTTTTAGTCTGTACTGTGATGTGAGATTTAAAATGAACCACTATGACGGTTGTTATTTTTTGACGATAGCACAGTTTCACTACTTCAGAGAGGTGCAGTGCTGTTGTCAGTGTAACAAGACACTGTGTGTAGCATTTAGGCCTGAACAGCTTGTTGAAACCAGAGATGATACCACACAGGCAGGTCAGTGACCTGCTGGATCTGCACATGCTCAGTATAGGGAACTCAGAAATGTGCTGTGGCTCTGGCTATCTTTCAGAGCAGGCTTCTCCTCGCCGTCGCAAATAATTGATTAACAAGGCTGATGGCCAGAGTTAGTGTTGCATTCCCGGTTTCACAAGATTACATTTGGGCTCTAAGCTTCCAGTTAGGTGTATGCACAAAGATTTTATACAGTGAATAAAAAAACTACTCACAGCACACAAAGTAGAGATGTTTTGACTTGTCTCAGTTAACAGCACAGTAATGACACATTGGCACAACTACTGAGAACTGAGAGTGAGCTAGCTCTGCTGAGTCACAGGCTCTAAGTCATGGGTACACAATCTTGAGTAGATATTGAAGACCTGGTCAAAAATATACGACATTCTCGTAGAGTTAATTGTCAGGAAAGACGATGAAACTTTTGCTGTGTAAAACTATATTTAGTTTGTTAAATAATCCTTATATGTGACAGCCGAAATGGTATTTGCATATACAACAAGGTAATTTGAAGAAATACAATATAAACGTGACAATTTCAGTCCAATATTCAGGATATTTCATCTTCTTCAGTTGAGGTAAATACCTCAAGAGCTGGTACAGCTATCAAACTGAAAACTTTTCATGCCCAGAGGTTTAATAGTGAATTTATCTGAGTTTTATCTGCTGAAAAGAGCTGCATTCTCCTGTTTGAAACCAGGCTGATGATAATTAAAACATAAATATTCAACATTTGCTCCAGTCTCACCTGGGGATGGTCTGAATGATAAAGATGTCTTGTCCACGGACAGACTCTTTCACATCAACTCTAGTCTCTAAAAGGAAAAAACACACAATCATTGTGGGTTCAAGAACAAAGTCAAGTGAGACTACACTTAAAAAATTGAAAAAAGAAATCGGGGAAAAAAAAGAAAATCAATATGTGGTGATCAGTTAGAATTTTGTGGTCAAAAATGAATCAACGTATGACAAACACTGAGGAGTATAAAAATACTTTGGCTCATATAAAATTGTAGTGGATCAGAGGACTTCAACAAAGTAGGCGGTTCTTCAACATACTTTAAGATGCATTTGTGTTCACACTAGTAAAAGAGTGTGGCCCAAGCCACCTCTGAACATGTCTTGGGTGTGTGTTCATTTGTGTTCTATGAGCCGTTTGTAATCAGATTACTCAGGACAGACGTTAGAGCCAGGTCTGCACAGGACCTTTGACATTCACAGTTGAAATCAGGGACTGAGCCTTACCTGAATTTGACTCTTGATAAACCACCGACTTGCCCAATTCCACACCCAAGCGCCTGGAGACAAAAATAGAAACAACAGTACAGTGTTAAGAGTTAAAAACAGCTTCTCAATTGACACCAGCTGCCTTTTCTCTGTTTTATATCATTGGAAATGTTTTGTCACAGAAAACAAGACATTTGAAGATATTGCCTTGGGTTCTGGGGAATTGCAACAAGCACTTTTCTATTTTTCTATTGAAGTAAATGAATAAACCATGTCTCAGACTCAGTTTGAACTTTGATAACTTTGATGCTGACAACAGGAGACACTCCTATAAGTGACTGGCAAGGTAAGTTATTATCAGAAGCCACTTTGCATTAGAAAAAAAACTAAAACACAGCAGCCTTAAGAGAAGCCTACAAATGTTATGCTTTGTTAAGTTCAGTGAAGTGATTGTACGATTATAAATCAGTTACCAAATACAAAGAAGGAAATCAAATCAAAATGCACTTGGCACAAACACAAGCGAACCTGACATTAATTTACTGTGATGCGTCATATAAAACTTTTGAACAAGCCCAGGCCTCATAAATACCCACGAGCTTTGGGCAGAAAATTATGCTGTTGTTTATGAAAACCAGTTAATCAACAAAGCTGGTTCTAAAAAATGAACTTGGCGGCTCTTTAACCAGCACCGCAGATGAGCGAAGACTGGTGACACAGGGAGGCCCCACCAGTGAGTTCAGTCTGCAGTGATCCCACTGGGTCACACAGGCTTCTCTGCCACTGGAGCCTCACCCTTGTGTTTACTGCACTCAACCCGAGCCTTGTTCCAATATTTGACATTGTGCCATAAGCTATTATGACTGTGGAAGAAATACAAGACCTGACCTGTACATAAAGCGTTAACCGTCTTCTCTTTTCTACTCTAAATTACATTTATCTAACAAGGAAAATCTGATTGAATGTTAGAGAGGTGAATCAGCTGGCAGCCTTATAAACTTCTATTCACATTTAGCGAAGAATAACAGTGTTGTAAAAATATGATTGACTGCACTCACAGCTGTATTTACACACAGCCCAATTACCACATGTGCAATATAATGAGTAAATACTCAGCCCAGTTTTCAGTTGCATTTTCTGTGTGCTCATGTCAACCTTTGCTCCAAAGAAAACTCCACTCTGCTCCAGAGCAACAACATAATCTCCTTTGTGAAGTTTTGCAATTTTGCCAAACAATGAAAACTGAGAATGCTAAGCTCCTTTTAACTGGATGGGCAATGCAACTTGTGCTTGGCCAATTGACAGTTCTGTAGGTTGGGGGGGGAGAAAAAACACACACATGGCCGTTTCCTGATTCCAGTGGGCCAACAATGAGATGAAGAGATATTGGTGTTAGCAGAGATCTGGATCAGTTTCCAGAAACAGATCAATTATTCTTTTTGTTTTCATGCCATTCAGATCACTGGGTGAAACTCGTTTTTAACCAAACTGAACCAACACCCATCTGTACACCACGTGAATTACTGCCAATCCAAACAATAACAACCACCACCAAAGTAACGCCCATTGTATGGTATCTGTGTATTTCATAGACAGAGCGGTGCCTGTGCAGTAGGCTCCTCTCATCATAATGATTCTTACTGGCAGCTCCTTCGAATCCCCCTCAGAAACACCCGGAAGGAAAAATAGGGGGGGATTGTCATAATCAAATAAAACTAATCTTTCATCCTCGCTGTATAACGCTGAGCAGTCTGTTGGTTATCTGCAGCGACACTTTTAAGGGCAATGATGATCCTTTGATTTAAAGCAAGTGAACCTTACAATGCCTCAACATGTGGTTCAGTCAATTCTCTCTTTAACTGAAGTTTCAAACTGAATAAATTCAAATTATTAACAGGTTGTGAAAGCCACTGAAAATAGCACCTCAAACAATATAGTAGCTCCAAAAAAGTGACAACCGCAGCCATTTACCAATGGGAGGAACTCTAGGTTGGTTTAAAGCTATGATTTATGAATCAATACAAACAATAGACTATCCTCAAAAGTTAAATTTAGAAAGAAAGTATGTTAATTAGTTGTAAATGTTTTGATGCGCCACTCCTCCAAGAGCAATGTAAGAGACTGCATGAGCAACAGAGTAGGTATTTAGGACAGCCCAAAACAACACACACCAGTTTATACAGACACCCATGAGGTAATGACGGCAGGTCTTGTTTGTGAGAATCTTAGTTGTAGCTGCAAGCTGCAAAAGAAAAAGTGAAGTGTCCATGTAGTCAAACACTACATTTAAACAAACGTTTTTCTTGCATCGCTGAAACATATTCTGTCCTTTAAACAGCCTGATAATGTTAAACCTGTTGAAGAGCAATTTAAAAAGTAGCATTTTTGAAATGAAAGTTTAATTTTAGTCAATAATCATACACTTTATGTATATAGCACTTTTAACAATGCTCAAAGACACTTTGCTTAGAAACCAGTTCTGAAGAAGTGATGTTTTGATGGTGGACAGAATTGTCCTTTGACATTAGAACCTGCACATGTTTCATGAGTTTGAATCTTCTTCGTCCACACTGATGATGTGGATTGTTCTCTGTTGGATTATGTTTTTGTGCCATTACACCATTGTCGCATGGAAAAGTTGAAGGTGTCAGTGTCATGACTCAAGTCACCCTGTGACTTCCACACCATGTACTGTGTATGTCTGCTCATCCTGGTTACCCCTTTAGGACCTTTTCCAGTAGAAACACTGACCTTGCCATTAGGCAAATACCCACAATGTAAACCATTCAATTTAAAGGTGAAGGCATGTTTTAAGTTTAGGTTAAAGTATTAGTTTACGGCATGGTTAAGGTCAAGGTTAGGGATAAGGTTTTGGTTTGAATGGAAGTCAATGCAAAGTCCTAAATAGAATAGATGCACGAACTCCTGCGTGCGTAGTTGTTTTATTCAACTTTGTTTAGGATCTTTTCCAGCATAAACGCTGAACTTATCAAGACCAGTAGATCTCATGGGGATCACATTTCTGAAGTCTTGTGAGTGGTAAGATGTGAATTGTGGTTTAGTTTAGGGTAAGGCATAAGTTGTTCATGGCTGAGGTTAGGGATAAGGCTCTGTTTATAAGCTGTCCACTATTAAAAGGAGGTACATACAAAGTCCTAGTAAGGATGGCTTGCGTGTTTGAATAGCCTGACTGCACAGCATTAAAGAGATAGTTCATCCAAAAAGGAAAATTCACTTACCTACTCACCACTATGTGGATGGAGGGGTGGGTGAAGTGTTGGAGTCCACAAAACACTTTTGGAGTGTCAGGGATAAACAGCGTTGCAGCCAAACCCATGGCTCCAGAGGAGTATCAGAGGACATTTAGGCTAAGAGCACGATGTAAATGATGCCGTGTCGAGTCGAATTTCAATGTTGGGGCTTACAGACACCTGGATGACACCTCATGAGGAGTATGAAGCCATTTTATGCGGTCACCATTTACTTCAATTGTACTGGATTCGGCTGCAACACTGTTTACCCCTGATACTCAAGAAGTGTTTTGTGGACTCCAACACTTCACCCACCCGTCCATCCACATAGTGGTGAGTATATAATGAGTGCATTTTCATTTTTTGGGTGAACTCACCTTTTTAAACAACACTGTGAGTCCAGGTGTGCAGTCAGGTATAGTCTCTACAAAGACAGAGCAGTTGTCATTAGATCTGAATCACATGGTTGCTGCTTTAAATCCACACTCACTCTGTGATCTTCTTGGCCAGCTCTGTGCAGGCGGGGCTGGAGTTGGCAGAGAAAACACGGTATCCACTTCTTGACACGTTCATCTTGGCGAAACCATACGACAGTTTAGGAGTTTGAGAGACAAGAGACCTGTGACCCCCAAACCGCCTAATGGGCATGTTGTTCTAACTCAATACGTGTGTGTGTTTGGGAGCGACTCCACTAAACCGTCATTAAAAATGGCCTGTTACCACCCGACAGGAAGGAAAACTCTTTCCCACTAGAATCTACGTGTTTGGTGGATTCGCCTCCCGCCGCGCACACGCATGCTAACGTAAGAAAACCACCGCTGAAGCTGCGTAAACACGAAGCTGAATACGAACTCAAACCCCGACAATAGAAGCTCACGCTGCTCCGCCTGTAAACGTGGGGAGAACACTCCGGTTGTTAGCGGGTCAGCGAGCACCCTCACACCGGCCACCAGCGCCGACACAAGCCCCCGAGGTGAGCTCCAGCTCCGGGGAACTCAGTTTTTAGCACCGCCGCGTTGTTTCAGTCGCTGGAAGTTGAGTCCGCTGCGAACATTCAAACTGTGGCCGCTGCAAAACTTCAGCGACGCGAGGAGAAGACACGCCACAGCCGAGCGTTCATTGGGGAAGAGAGAGTGACGTGGAGAGCAGCCAATCAGAGAGGACGTCAAAGCAGGAGGGGCGTGAGAGATAGCTTCTGGCCAATCGGTGCTCGGGAGTTGTATGACGTAATCTTAAAGCGCAATGGCCAAAAAAACGTGGCGACTTTTGTTGGGGGGTTTTCTGCCTCAGTCAGGGGCGTTTCAAGGAACTTTGGGGGCAGGGTGGTGGGGCATACATCATTACAGTCATCAGAGGATTCTTTTTGAATTTAAGGGGGGGGCCCATAAAATTGTCATTGCCGATCAGAGTGTGGGAGTCATTTGACGTAATCTTAAACAGCAATGGCCGAATAAACGTGGCAATTCACTTTCCAACACTGCCATCTCAAATTAAGACACGATCTTAAGCTTCAAGCCGGAAGCCATATATGCAAATTTATAAATTATACTGCACTAGACATAACTTCAGTTGTGCACCTTAGCAGTATCAAGTATTTTGACCTTGTAATCAATAATACAGTCCGAACTCGAGGGTACGCTGAGGCTAAAGGTAAATCTGACTACTGGCCTGTATGGCAGTAGCATGAAAGCTGTGGGACCCACTCAGTTAATCATACTTCTTTACCTCTAGGCCTTTTTAAACTGAAAACTGTCCTATTTTAGAACATAGGATAAGATGAAGAATACCGTATCCCTTGTATGTTCCACTGCACTAATTAATGCCTACCACTAGTTGATGTTATCAGATGTTAGTGATCAACAGCAGATGTTAGGGACATGTCTTCAGTTGTGTACCTTTACAGTTTTTAAAATCATAATCTGTAATAAAATAGTCAACGTTTTATAGAGCTACTGGCTTTATTAGGTCAACAAGTTTTAAAAACATTCTTTAAATTTTGTTATAGATTTTATAGCTTCTTCAAATAGAATAATATACTGAAGATCACAGCAGAGAATGTCGTGTGATTAAAACCATATATTTTTAAGAACTCATAAGCACAATAAACAACATGTGGATCAGTGGAACACGTAAATAAAAGTGCTCCCATCACTGAGAACATGTTTACCTAATAGGCCCTACATTAGCCAATGCCAGTTAACTGTATTTATATCTGGCAAATTAACAAGATGGTGACATTAAATCTTATAACAAAATAAATATACACACCATGTGACATTATAGCTATAAATCTACCTTCAGTAAAAATAGTATACAGTGTCTGTATATCTATATAATATGGGCACACATGTCCCGGCTCATTTTAGTGTGAGCTTTAGCAGTACAAAAGTGCATATTAATCCAAGTGTATTCACAGTCAGTAAAATAAAGTTTACTTTGTGGCTCACAGTCATCTGTAAATGTTACAGGGTTTGCAGAAGCTTGAGCTACATGTTAATTGTTTAATTATACATCTTTACTAAGGTATTTTTTCATTTTTTCCATCATGTCACCACAAATAATGATGTTCCTCACACTGTCAATGGGACTCAGGAAAACACATTGCTGTTGGTCACACAGGAAAATCTGCTAATCCACTTTTACTGCAAGCGGCCATCCTGGTATGTGGTAATCCTCCAGTGCAGTGTTCATCACAGCCAAGACAACAACCTATTCTGAATTCGATTTCTCAGGTGACAAATCCTCATGCACACTGTGTCCCGAGGAGTAAAACTGGGAGTTTCTATTGGGATCTACTGTATATGCATCAGCTTCTGTGCAGCTGAAATATTGATGCCTGAACCATACACACATACAACATGTACCTTCACAAACCCACACACTCACTTTACTTTCTTGCTTGACTGTAAAGACCAACAAAGGTGATGGCACATCACATCACTGTCCTTCATTTGATATCTCAATGCACTTTTGTCTCTATGATCACTTTTTTCACTCCTTGCTTCCTTATTGCAGTCAACATTGTTAACTTCCCTTTACTTCATGATGACTTTCATTTTTCAAAGATGGCACTAAAAGAGCAGGTGATGCAGGTTCGCTCTCCCTGTCAGCGTTTCAGCACCTTCTCTTTTAACAGGTCCAGGATGACCTGCCTCTCTTGGCTCTCCAGCTCAAATCTCCGTTCCCTCTCTTTTCTCTCGGCTCCCAGACGTTCCCTCTCCAGAGCGATCTTACCTAAGGATTAAAAAAGGGAAATTACATTTGGAATTCCCCGTTGAGGATGATGTCAGCACAATTCCTCCCTGCACCCTCAGTTTGAGATCAGTTTTCAGTCGGATTTGTGTGGATTATTTTCATTTTGTCTCTCGCGACACATGTAAAGCTTCCTTAGGTCGCTTTAAAGGCTATATAAATTAAAGTTATTATTAATGTTATCGTTAACAAGTATTTTAACTAATTACCTGACTACATGTGATCAGCTCATGCTTGTAATGGAATGGTTCCTACTTTCTTTTCTTTAACTCCAGATGTCTCCAAATTGAAAAGGAAATTCAAAATCTTTATCAGGATAACTTTGATTCAAATTTTTTTCAGGATGAAAATAAACAAGGTTTTTGACCCTTTTACTAAGGATCAAAGGCTTAATCTGAAACAACTAACATTGAAAAATTAAAGATCACAAGCATCCTCCATAGTATTTTTGTAATGTGACTCTAAAACAAATTAAAATTCACAATTTGTCTTTTCAATCCTGTCCGTTTGTTGGTTGGTTGGCTTGTATCTTTGTTATTGAAATTACACAAAAACAACTGAACAGATTTCCACGAAACTTGTTGCGACAATGTGGTATAAAAAAACATTACACATCCGGCAATCCGGGAATTCTTACTCACTTTCTTTAACATTGCAAGATTGGACATTTCCTACATTTTCACCACTTTCATTGAATAATTCATGGATAACTAAGATCGGGCACATGAAGAATGTGAGTGTGTGAAATTTGCTGGATCTTGATTGAATTCAAGGGGACTGTTTGGCCTTGGCAGAGGTATGTGCTCTACTTTAACTATAATCACACGAAACAGTCTTATAAAAGAAAGTACTCCTCTGAATCTCTAGTTCCTCCCGACGAAGGGCAAGCTCCTCCTCTCGCAGGCGTTGCTCTGCCTCTGAGCGTTTCTCCAGGAAGCTGAGGATCTCAGAGTAGGTCTGGCAGCAGCACTGGCACGGCTGCTTGGCTGTGGGTGCCGCTGACATATCCGGGATTTCTTCTCGATCATTATCTGGTTCAGAGGTGACAGGACACTTACTCATTTCAATCTGTTTATCAGCTGATTGACACATTCATATCATCTGATGAGTGGAAATCACCCACTTCTTCAATTGCAGTTTCCACATAAAGATGATAGGATGTGAATTCCTATTAAAATTCAGTGTGAATCACTACATCACTTCGCAGACTCTGGCTCCAAAAGCGCAAGATGACAAAGTTCATATCCTGAATATTCTGGCTTAATTTCTTGACAGTGGAAAGAAGTGGACACACATCATCCATCTCTATATACAGTCTATGATTGAGAGGGAATGACACTGGAGGCGATAATGAATACATTCTTCTTTTAACTGGTATCGAGAGACAGTCTTTTCATCTCTAGTGATTCTAGTGACTCTGCTCTTACCTGCAGCTGGTGACTGTGTGATATGGATGTTGGGTTTGTCCTGCTCGGGGAGAATTAATTCTTCGATGACTCGCTTCCTCAGCTCATCATCCTGGGAGAGATAAGGACAGGAGCACTGCTATGATAATGAAGTGAGGATAATGAAAATCAACTGTTATAGGAACAGCAGACATTTGTGTAGTAATATAAATAAGAAGAGTCGTGACAACAAGAGGGTTGGATAAGCAGAAGATACATTTTAAATCTCAGTTTACTTGTCACTGTAACTTAGATGAAAAAAGGAAGAGGAAGAGAAGTGGTTAGGTTTTTGCACAGATCATGAAAAAAACATATGCTTTTCAATTTCTATGAAATGACTCAGTCCATGTAAGCATTAGAATAGATACACCATCTTTCTAGATCAAAACAGAATGTGAGGAGCGGAGAAATATCATACTGTACATAAATTATTATCATATCATGTCTTTTGTGTCTTTTCTCTTAAAATTATTTTCTTCTTGTGAAAATATGGACTCTAACAAATATTTTGATGAAACATTCTGAGAGATTTTGAAAGAAAGAACCACAACAGAGCTGCTTAAAACTCAGACAATAGCCACTTGCTCATTTTAAACCTTACAAGCTCAAAAGGTTGGAAACATCTGGACTATACATGTGATTTTAAAATTCATGTCTTTGAAAACAAAATAACAATACTATGTATGTGAGTCATATATTTTGATTTAATGTTTGGACGAGAATAATAGCAGCATGAAGCCGTATAATGGAAGCTCTAACATGCAGTTGCTCTGCTCCTGTAGAACAGCTCAAGAGCACCCTCTGTAAAAAATAAAGTTCTTGTGCTAGAGCTGTCACATATGTTTAGATTCTCCTCTCTGATGGCACAACAACACTGACACTCACCTGGTACTTTGTTTCATGGCCACTGGTGAGCAGCCCCTTCTCAGCCTCCAGCTCCAAAACCTCATGGAGCAGATCCTCCTTTTGGGCATACAGCCTCTCTGTTCCGAACCTAAATGAACCGAATACACACACACACAAATAGACACACATGTTAACCTTGACTTTCTTTTTTATTATAAATAGATGGATGAAATAAGGCTCCTGTGGCCTGTATCAACCTGCGCAGGCTGGGGAAATCCTGCTTCTTGTAGTAGTCTAGCAGCAGCATGGTCCTCTCCCGACACCTCCTGGCGTCCACCTCAAAGTTTTCATCTTGAAGGACACCGGTGATAATTTCCCCCACACGGGCCCAGATTCTGCCTGAAGAAGATGAACGACTTCATCAGATCTGATTATACAGCATATGTTGCCCATCCAAGAAGTTAAACAGACCTGTCTGTGTTTTCCATTCGACTCTCTGTCTCTTATAAACGTGATGATCTTCCCAACTGTGTGATTTGTAGAGTCTTTTAAAAAAGGCAGTTTCTATAATCTGCACAGTAAACGTAGGGGACATTGTACGTAAATAGCAAAGGCTCTTAATTATTTAAATGTAACGACATTTTGTCCACGTGGACAGATGGATATTGTCCAAAAGACAAACCTGGTTCTTTGGAGGCAAAGGGGTTCTGGGCGATGACCTCCCGCAGAAGGATGATGTCATGCCGAGCTGAGAAACGCACCTGACGCTTTCGCGGGGTTGTGGAAGGGCCAGCGAGGGAAAAACCTAAAGTTGGTAACAGAACAGAATAAGAACGCTTAGAAAACAATACAATAGATGCACCAAGGACATAAACCTTTTAATAATGAATGAATTTATAATCAATAAAAAACCTGGACTGCCCTGACCTCTGAAATTAAATAAATTCCATCACGTGTCTATAATTATTGTTATTATTGATTCTTTGAATACAATATAATTATTTGTAGGCCTATACATGGATAAAAACTGGGTATATCAGGGGCGGGAAGTAGGGATCCAGTGTTATCATCGGACACAAATAATTTCTCTTCCTGAAATAAGAAAAAAACAAGTACAACCTAACCCGTGTTACAAACTCACATAAATTCACAGGGATTTTAAGGAAAAAACAAAACAGTAATAACAATAGTTAACTTTTCAAAATATTAAACTACCATATTGTGTGACAGTGGATTATTCTGACTGTGTGTATGTTGGATACATTTGGCCTGTGTTTTGGTGCAGAGTTGTGAGTGGGGTCAGCAGTGTGTGAGCTCAGCTGCAGAACTGCTGTTTGACACATGACAGTAGCTCTCTCTCTAACCCCCCCTCTCTCTCTCTCTTCACCCTCTCTCTCTCTGTGAACAAGTGCATGGAGCTACACGTATTCAAACACACAAACTAGACGAATAACCCTGTGATCGCCCCACACGGGCTGTAGCTCGTCCCTAAACCACATGCGTCAGAGGAGCAGGAGCAGGAGGAGGAGGAGGAGGAGGCGTCCAGTGCTCGGATGGACTGAAGCGCCACATGTCTGTCAGCAGATGTTAATAAAAAGTGGCTGAGCAGCGTGGAGGTGGTAATAATGTATCTCACCGTTGTCGATCGGCACCTCCACCACCACCCGCTCCATGTTTCTGTTTGGAGCATCCGGGAACCGCCTGACGCGCACTGCACACGTCCACACGTCCACGCACCAGTACAGGTTCACCACTGACGTGTAACTCAACTTGGCAGAGGAGCACGAGCAGCGTTTTCTTTTGGAGTTGTACTTACTCTGTTCGATCACAAGAGGGAGCCAGAGGTCTTTTACAATGACAACGTGTGAGAAGTTCACAAACGTCTCCACAGTGTGACACAGCCAGTGTCTTAAAACACATTGTCCCTATTGGCATGTAAAGCGTCCTTGGGTCTCTCGCAATGCTATTATTGATCAATATTATACATTCGAGATTGCTTCCTATGACCTTTACAAATATTAACTTTACAAACCAGGTTGTGTGTGTGTGACTTCAACCCGTGACCTCCTAGAGGTGAAAATTGTTGTTGCAAGGAATACACAATGTTGTATGTCATATCACACTTCATGATATCATGCAAATTTGTATTTGGAGCATGAAGCAGAAAATCGAAAATCAAACCATTAGAATAGAAGAGATAGAAGAGATACTTTATTGATCCCTCAAGGGGAAATTCTTTTTACACTCATTTTTATACATGCAGTTGTTAACCCTGAAACACAATCCTACACACACAAAGGGCTCATAGACATGCAACATGGTGGAGTGGGGGTTCGGTGCCTTGCTCAAGCAGTGCCCAGGAGGCCCCTCTCCAGCTACCAGTCCACCTTCCTGAAGTGAATGTAATGTTTTGTATATTAAATAAAAACTATTTGTCTGATAGACTCAACTAACTTAAAGTTACTCTATGACTGTCAATGCAGTTATCTGCCATTGGCTCCAATGCCAACACACACATTATATTTCTCACCTTGAGTTTAACTTTGTCTTAAAAACCTTCACCGAGATAAAAGTGGATTTTGAGTACATTTGAATTCACGCACGTGTTCTTGGACTCCTCCTTGTAATGTCTTTTCTGCTATTTCTCTCTTTCAAAGAAGTCACATGCACTCGCAGTCCTTGGACTCAGGGAACCCTCACCGTTGCGGGTGTCAAATGTAGTCGCTCCAAGGCTTCGGCCCACGCTCTCATTACAGGCGACTCTGATGTTCAGTGTTGCTGTCATTTAGAAACCCCAGCACTGAGGAGACATGACACCTGACAAAAAGTCTGAAATAGAAGACTGACAGCGGTAGTGTTATAGAAAAATAATCAATGTCATCATAATCATCATCTCTTTATAAATCCTGCGACTGAACAGTGTAATTCATCTCCATGGTCATGCACATTAAAGCATAGCAGCAGAACAGGCTGCAGCTGCCTGCACACCAGCAGCTGGCACTGTCAGTACTGAAATGTCAGTGGATTTTTAATTATCCAGGACACACAGAGTCCTGGTTTTGCTTTAGGATCAAAAAAGTTTCTAATGAGAGCACTGGAACAGGCTGCCCTTCACCAGAATAAAAACTCTTTGCAGCTCTCTGACACTCCTCCAGAAGACATCCCCTCCACTCTTTTGCAGTAGTTTAAAGAAATGTCTCTGCCTTTGGACACATTTCTGTAGATCTGTTCTCCCGTTGTGCAGCATCATCATTTTTCATATCATATATCTAACACTAAAATAAAAAATGTTACAGTTCTGCAACTGGGTATTTTAGCACATAAATACATTCACTACAGATAGATTGCTTAATACTATAGTCACATAACACCCACTTTTTAAATCTTTTTAAAGTAGAATAAGAAGAGAAAGAGGGAACAAAACCCCTACAAAGAAGCAAAAAACAGCAAAACAAAGAAAAACAGTATTACTATCGTCATTGATATAATGTCTAATAAGTTATTACATTCATTTTTTTGTTCTAGTGCATTTTGTTGCAGTATCCATGGCAATGAGTTGAGTGAGAAAGATTTTCCTAGATACCCTTTCATTCAGTCTCAGTTCTTTGTGTCCTTGAAAAGTCACTCACACACAAAAAAACGAGCATTTCAATCAATATCAGAATAAATAAAAATACAGTTTGGGAGGGCAGAGTTAAATCTGGATTCAGACAGCGTCTTCTTCAGGGATCATTCAGCAGACTGAGCAGATGTTTTCCAGTATTTTTTTTTAACTTGCATCCTTCTAACCCCACACTGACAGTGGAATGTCAAACCAATTCAACATCACACTGAAAAATACACAACCAAATGAAACAGGACGTGAGAGTGTACCATCAAATCATGGTAACCATAGTAACAAAGCAGTGACAGCGACTGGACCTCTCATTATCACCCTTGCATTCCAAGGTATGCACAGGTAAACATAGTGTATGCACACGTTCATTCTCATTTATTTGTCACACACATACACAAACACATATACACCCTCTCCCCTTCATACCCAGAGATCTGTGCAGGTGTGCAGGATTACGGCGTTTGAATGACAGCCCTGGCCTTTCCACGTGGTGTTCACCGAGAGCTGCCCTTGTGGAAACTCAGTGTTTTCACTACGGATGACTCACACTGAAGATTAGACCCCCCCATCCCCCCACCCCAACTCCATGCCCTCCCACTCTCTCTTTCTATTCATCTCCTCTGCTTTCAGCCACTTCAACCTCTCTTATTCCATCGTTTTCTCTCCCCCGACTCCCTCTCCTGTGGCACGGTCTCTCTCCTCAGTCTCTTCCACATCTCTGAGCATTTGTCCAAAGAAAATCCTTCAATTCTTATTTGACTCGCCCACCGCAGTGAGGGGGTGTAACACGGCCTCCAGCTGCTGTGAACAGCTGGTTTTCTGTGTTAAAGGGAAAACTGAAGAACAGAAATATGTCACACGCTCAAAGTCTCAAAACAAAAAAGAATGAGTGATCAGATGAGGATTGTCTTTAGGGCAAAGAGCTGTATTTATTCAGTGTGCAGTTCAATGGAACCATTGGGAAACAGAAGAGAAATATCTGCATGAACAGATTATTGTGCCTGAAGTGAGTAGCCTATAGCTAACCACTACTGTCTCTATCAGAACTTAATACAAATACTTTTGTTTCACAAAATGGTTTCCAATGTCTTAACCGAAAAACATTTTGAAACAAATCTCCTCATTAAAGAGTCCATCTTATTTTAAATATATATATATTGTGTTAAATATACACACAAATGAACAAGACACAGCATTCTCCTGATACAGCAACAATTTCTTCATAAGGTACGTACAGTATTTCAACATTACTGGCACACATCTAATTCCTCTGTGAGTCTGCCTGACAGCACCAGACATCATGGTTGCTGGGCGATGTGTGACCTAGAGCCTCTGTGACAGCGTTGAGACGGAATACCGGAAGATGTGTAGATCGAGAGAGATAGCTGAATCCATGTATCTATGCCAAAGGACACGTTTGGAGTAAATCATCAAGAGAATGCTGTCGAACAGGCATGGGAACGAAAAGATTAATCATCCATCCATCCATCCATCAATCTATCCATCTATCGCCGTGTATTTACTTCATCTCCAAGCTGTTGCTAGTTAACCTAAAAGCGTGAGAAAGGCATTCAGAGGCTCAATTATAGTTACATTTTCTAAATGCTAAGCGCACATCATTCTCCCCCTGGTGAATCCAAAATTTGAACATGACAGCAATGTTCCTCTGTTCCTATAAATGCTTTTAATTAGGTAACCACGACAGGACTCAAGTATTCATTTATGTCACACCTGTGGAGCTCCATCGTTTTCTGATCCACCAAACCTCCCCCATTGTATCATTGTAAATATGGGGTACATATGGTTGCTATGGTGTCTGTTCTTCTTGGCAACACAGAGATGTGCTCCACAGTGTGATTGGCCACAACATCCCTTTGCCCCATGTCTCAAGTATATGAGCCACTGTCCTATAGATACTATACTACAGACCTCTAAAGGTATATACTCGTGCCATTAAACAAATTAATATATGTAAAATGGGGTAGAAACTAATTTATGATGTTTGATGTGTATGTGTAGTGAAAGTTTCACCCGTAGCCAAAAGATTTATATGAAACACAAAGTACCAAATCAAAACACTCTCAAGTGTGACTCAGTGATGCATATGACAACTTAATATACATATATATGTATGCATTTCATATTTCATTACACAAACACTTGTCCTGGAATCTGCCTTTTACGTTTTTCATGTAACTCAACTTAAATCAGTGTTGAATGCAGACAAATCCAAATCCAAGCAATTTTCAAATGTCGAAAAATTTACATCAACATTAGCATCAAATCTTATTTCCACTGATCATGGGATTTGAAATGGTACCAACATTTGAGTATTTAGGTATCATTATGGATCAGAATGAGTCATTCCAATAATTCTGAAGTTGAAACTTAAATGAAGTTTCTTTTTTGGAACAAATATCTGCAAATTACTATAAGCTGATACCTTGGCTTGTTCATGTGATTTTATTACCACATAGATGTCTAACGATGTATGTTTTATACTGTATGTGTCCCACCAAAAACACAGCAATCACTATTTCCCCCTTCTGCTGTCAGTTCTCATTGTGAAACAGGAAGGGTTGGTCTTGTCACAAAGCAGCTGTGACGGTTAGTAAGAAAAAAAGTTTTCAAAAGGTCAAATCCATTCAGATGGAGTCAAGTCAAAGATAGGTCCATCATAACAGAGCTTCAGATTAATGTCAGTTTCATTAGTGTTATCTCCGTCATGCTAATTATAAAGTTCCGGCCGTGTGTCGAGAGTGGCCTGTTACTTTTTAATGAGGGATGACAGTTATCGCTCAGTTATGTCTTTAAATATACAATTTGTGGTTGTGTTGTGAATCCAGGTGGCATGTAGGATATATATCAAACATGTTGAACTTAATTATACAGTATGTTGCAGTAGGTGGCTCCCTTTTGGAAACAATTGATCAGGATAAGTTGGCTGAGCAGCGATGATTCACAAGAGTAAGAATGAAAACCGGCATGTGGGGGAGTAGAGCAAGAGAATAAAAATGACGTTGTGATATAAAATCCAAAGAGATATAGAGACAAACACATGACAAACTTGGGTCCTCCGATTAAAAACACACCATATCAACTTTGCATCCCCCTACGCTCTCCCTCTGGGAAACTGTTGCACCGCTCCGCCCATGTTACTAAGTCTTTCTTGGACTGAAAAGCTGAAACTGGAAATATTGACTCTTTTGTCTACATGATGGAGCATGTGAAGCCACAGCACTCCTTCAGCAGAGTGAGGCCGGTTTTGGTGAAGGGAGAGGAGGTCTGCTGAGCCCTGGACGGCACCCGTCTGGTCGGTACACCTGCAGAAATCACACAGAAAATAAAAAATGATGTAGTATGTTAAGTGGATGACAAGAGACAATATAATGTAATTCACAAACACATGCAGGCACTGAGGAGGAAAAGTATTTGCCTCAGTTTCTTGCTTTTACTTGTCAATACTCTGACGAAGTCTTTATTCCTAAATACCTTTCTTCATTAAATTTCTTGGGAATTTGGAATTCAGAAAATCAGCCATTTCTTTATCTTCCTCTTTCTCCCTGTAGAAATAAAAAAAGACACAAAGAGCATGAAAATACATGAATAGAAAAGCACTGAGATTCTAAAGTTTAAAGTCTTCTGTTGCAAAAATACAATGTGATGGGGTCCGGAGAATGTCTGAATGAGCCCATGTGAGAACACAGCAGGAGATCCTCTGCAGGATTCACCATGAGCAGCTGCGCTGACACTGATGTCGATTTGCTGTAAACAAAATCACGAGATCTCTGCAGCAGAGTTACGTCCTGCCTCTTCCTGCTGCTTCACTCCCCACCTGGATGCTCCGCGGATTTCTGTGTTGTTGTGAACCCGTCTGAGTGGAGAATGTGTGAAAGGCAAACTCTGGAGACCTCTTATGTCTGAAAGCGGCTTAATATACGAATGGAAAAGTTGATCTTCATACTTCAGACTCTCCAGACCTGTCCTCTGTTCCACAAGTATGTCTGAACATTTCAAAAATCTCCTCAAAGGCGTCTGAGGTACTTTTAATTCACTTTTTCCCTCTGAGTGCGAGAAGGTAGATTTTAGAAGTACAGAGATGAAACACCCTCTCAGATACAGTCCAAAAAGATCTGTCAATCATTTTTTGTCTTTGCAGAGAACCAGTGTATAATATAACTGTGTGGTGCTCCATCAGGGCTAGGCCTAGTTACACTCTATATTGATATCTGATATACTGTTCATTCTGTAACAGCATGCTTGTTGTAACATAGTGAATGATGTGTTTCAAAAACTGTGACATAAAACCTGCAGAAAGTTAAATGTTGTGAAGGACGGTTCGTCTTAAAATAAAAGAGATGAATGACAAAAGAGTGATGTCTATATTCTGACGTGGAAAACACGGCTGTAGGTGCCGTCACATCCTCTTCTCCCAGCGATCCATTACCACACTGTTGTTCTCCTGCTTCCTGCCTTTCACCTTCCCAGCAGCCCTTCAGTGCTCTCACAGCGTGTTGTCAGCTGCCAGTCGTTCACACAGTCTAACCATGTATGATACTGTCTGAGAACTGGAGTGGAGAGAAAATTAAACCACATAAAACCTCAAGAACCACATGTGGTTCAACCACCATCACATTCAATTACAAGCAAGTGACAAGTCTTCAGTTACAGGACCAGTGAGGATGTATACGCTGCATCTGAGTTGATTACAGATATCTCAAATCTGAGCGAGCAGCTGCATCCATTGCTAGCGTCCTCCATAATACAGGATCAACTGACTGCAAGCCCACCTTAAAGTGAAAGACAATGGGCCGTGCCCCATCCTGCTACAACATTTCATAAAAATCCTTTGAGAAGTTTCTGCACAATCCTGCAAATTAAAGAAACTGGAAAATAAACACTGATAAAATTAGAATGGCACTCAGCCAACAGTCCCTTTATGAAACCATTTAAATTCACTCGATCTAGCTTTTTATTTAGATCTGCACCAAATTAAACACACTTTAACCAAATAGAAGGGCATTTAAAGAGTGCATTCCTTCACCAAGGCTACAGAAATGTTATAGAAAGTGAAAAAAACGGGTTTTAAAACTTCTGGATCTGCTGTTCTTCCTCAATACCTTCCAACAAGTTTCTATGAGATCAATTCTGTAGTTTTTGCATAATCCTGCTAACAGACAGACGGCAATGAAAACATGACCTCTTTGGTAAACATGAGTAAGACACATATCTTCTCCTCATCTCCAACATGATTAAAAAAACACAGTCAGCACGAGCACCTTGGAGGCTTCAGACACCTCTAAAATGTTAATAGGTTAAATGTTAGTAAAATGTTAATTTCAATAATAATCACCAACAGCCTTTTTTAACCGACGGCAGCTCCTCTTCCAGCGCTCACTGACACATCTGTGATTGAAATGGCTCTCTGCTGTGTGCCTCTGTCAGCGCCGGGCCTCAGGAAACGTCCCCTTGTTTGTGAATTATTCATTGACAACCTATAGTGACTCACAACCGAGCTGTAAGCTGTAATAAAACCACCGAAGCACACCTGAGTCGTTCAAACTCCACGTCGTCCACCAGGTAATCCCTTGTCTCCACCAACTTGTGTATCTGCTGCAGTAGTTCGTCCTCCTTCTGCCGGTCCTCGCTGGACTTGTCATTATCTGCAGCACAAAGGAAGACGACATCTGAGTGTTTTTATTGTTTGTCCCACTTTACCTGCTTGAGTGAAAATATAATGGGAATTCAGACAATGTGGAAATAAACAAATGGGTAATTATGTATGGAAATGTATCCATCAATATACTGATTATTGGAAGGAAAATCATGTGCCTTGCTGTATGTGAATAGTTGTGTAACTTTGTTGTGTAAGATTTGTTAATAAGTGAAAGAGTATGGAAATGTGTAGAGTGTGCATGATCAGATTTGTAAACACGTACAATCTGTAAAAGTGTAGTTAGATCACACCTGTAGACAAATCTTTCAATGTAGACATGGATATTAAAGCTAGGGTTGGTAATCCTGGAGAAACTAAGAGCAAGCTACACTCTTAGAAGAGAGAGAACAGGTAGGGTGTGTGGGTAGGTCAGTTAATGGCAGACAGGTACAATAACCAAACATTTCATTTGGTCTGAAGAATTGGTCACAGGACTGGTCATGTTAGTCACAGTCCTGCGAGAAGTCAATTATTTCTTACAAAACACTGGTGAATAACTTTGTTTCCCAAAATGCCAAACTTTCAACCATTAACATCCAGGGAGAGAGGCGTGCAGTCGTACCTGGTACAGACACTAATTTGTGCAGCTCCTTCTTCAGTCGAGTGATCTCCTTGCACAGCTGAATGTCATCCATCCTGCACAAGTATGATGGATGATGGTACAACACACACACACACACACACATTAGTGGTGCACATGCTACATATCACTCACTTTCTACTTTAGAGGGCAACAAGGAGTGAAATCTCGACTCTACTTGAAGGGAAAATGAAATTCAAACAGGAGATATTGATCTAGTTCTTCACACTGGAGAAGGCACAATCTTTGCCAAACAGAAGTCCCAGCGGTGCACTCAGAATCAGATAGCTTTCACTCAGAACCACGTGCTTTCTCTTCCAATGACCCTTCAAGTCAGGGGATCATTACTGGCACTGAGGTCCTTTACATGCTCGCCAACAGATTTTTGCAGACACATCAGACAAAAAGGGTCACACTGATTTGTGCACATTACACACATTTATCATTGTCAGCAGAGTGAATGCCATGCCACCACCTGTCATGTAGGACACTCTCTGCAGGCATGTAGGTGGAGAAACAGCTATGAGGTCTGGAATACAAATGACATGCTTAACTTAAACTTACCAGAAGAAAACACTCTTAATCTCTGTCTCCTCCGACAATCTCTCACTCTACCACTTTATCTGCATGACTCGTGCTTGCTACTCCACGCACGCCACTCCTCACATTCCCTGTGAGCAGTGTTACTGCCCATCTTTCAGAGAAGCAGATGAATAAATATCCATGCATTAGGCCGCTTAGCAGAAGCAAAGGCAAAGCCAGCATGGGGTGTGATGAAAATAAATAAAGGGGAAAGAACAGAGGAAAATGCTAAAATGATTTGAACTGGTCTTGGTACGGAAAGTCTGACGGATGCTGTTCTGTGGGTTGTTACAGAATCAGTCTTCAAAGTTTGTTTATCTTACACTTTATCTAACAACTAGATTGCTTAGATATACAATATGCCTAGTCACTTATACAGTGGAAACCAGATATAGTGATCAACCGTTTATATGGATCAAAAAGCTTGGGACAGAATCGTTCCTGTACAAATGCTGTTTGAATAATTTAGTTATAAAATAGTGTGTGTGTGCGTGCATCGTTACCTTTCCCTCAATTTCTGGGACTGTCATACAGAGGCCAAGCAATCAATTGCTTATAGTGATCATTTTGGCCCAGGACAACGTGATCACTATAAGCGGTTTCCACTGTACTACTATTATTGGAAACACCTCCATCATCACAGTTGTAAATACTACTCCTTTCATCTCTGTCAAACACTTCTCTCTGTATGAAAACTTGTGAATGTATCCATTTATGTTAGGCACTGTCTTTTCTCATGAATGTTATAAATATTGTTTTGAATATTGTTCTATTGCACTTCTGTCCATCCTGGGAGAGGGATCCTCACATGTGGCTCTCTCTGAGGGTTCTACTATTTGTTTTGTGTTAAAAGTTTATTTTATTTTGCTGAGGGCAGAGGATGTCACACCTTGTTAAGTCCTATGAGAAAAAATGTGATTTGTAAATATGGGCAATACAAATACAAACAGTTTTAAATGGACTGAAATTACATGAACATTTGGTACATATAATCTTGGTCTCAGGATGATGTTTTTTGTGATCACGTTTTGTGTTAATGTGCTCATTTTAACATTTAAACAAAAGCACAGGTGAGCTTTAGAGAGTTGAACCAGGTCTGATAATGTAGAGCTGAGGTGTCCGAAATGAGAACAGTGACAGTTACAAATGTTTGCATTGACCAATTCTGCACAGCCAGAACTTATGTTCAGTGATCAAGTTTTGTTATTGTGTTTTTATTCTTTCTTTCAATGCAGGTTTCATATATTTGGTGAATAAAGCTGTGTTAAGTGTTTGGCAATTGTTTAAAGTTAGGAATATAGAGTGGTTAAGGTATAAAAACAAAGACGTTCACTCTCATCCTCTCCTCCTTCACTGAACTTCGGGACTTGTTAAAAATCAAGATGTGCAGACGGATCAAGGAGTTACCTTAAACAGCCTCTATAGATTAGATCAAATCTATTCAAAGTAACAACAGCTCTCTGTTCAGCTTTTGCTCTGCCGCACAGGAAGTAAGGATGAGTGCCTGGCTGTGTGTGTCCTCTTTTTGTCCACTCATTATTCTTATGTATGCAGGTTTTATCACATCACGTGTATCCCACCACAAAGGAATATGGGGTGCTATTATCAAATAAATAATTTTTCTGCTGCCTCACTTCAATTTACACACCACTGACACACAAGTGAAAGCAGTGTTGTGAAGTCACTCACATGTATCTGAGCTCTGACTCCCTCCTGACCAGGACGTCTCTGATCCTCTCAATCTTAAAGAGCTCCCCCTCAATGTCATCCACGGTGATGGTGGAGTCCGCCATGGACACCACATCGTCCTCTGAAGGAGAGAGAGAAAAAGAGGGAGAGAGAGAGTTTGTTATAAAGAAAGTTGAATTACCACCCTGCGGTTGTATGCCTCCACCAACCAGTGCAGTTTCAGTCTATATATGATGTCACTTTATGAGTGACCTTTGACCTTTGAATAATGCAATCTAACCAGTTAGTCTTTAAGTGACAACAGGTCAAATATGAGGAAATCCCCTTAATGCAGACGTGAGATAATGTAAAAATACCAAAAACATGTTTTGAGGCCATCATATCCGTGGCCTTTGACCTTTGACCAGTAGATTTGAAAGGAATCCCTGGGTGTTACTGAGATATTGTATTCACAAAGCGAAAAAAGCAGTTTGTGAGGTCACAGTGACCTTGACCTGTGATGTTTAACCACCAAAATCAAATGAATGCATGCTTGAGTCCAACTGAGTGTTTCTACCAAATTTGAAGAAACTCTCTCAGGTTCAGGTTCACAAGAATGGGCCGGACGGCCTCTATTTAACATGACTCTTTTCTCTATTAAAGGGAGTTTACACCTCTTCAACAGTCAGATAATCCAATGACTGAATCTGCATTTTAAACAGTATCAACAGCTGCAGCAGATGTGCTTTGAAATTGCTGCTTGATGAGAAGCAAAGCCAAGCATCACAGCTAAATTATCAAGTGTCAAGGTTTGGCACGACTCTTCCTCTCTCTCCCTGCCTCACACACACACACACACACACACACAGAAAAACTGATTATTTGCCTAAACCCCTGGGTCAGTCCAGGAAATAGCTGTCACCCCTCCAGTTCGGCTGTCAGACACACACTGCAGTCCTGTTTACTTTGTCTTATTTTGTTGTTGAGAGAAAGTTCACAGTTCAGTAATTCAGTGACACAGAATTAGATCTAAATGTCTTTCATAACTCGAGCTAAGACGAGACTCAGCAACAATGTCTATATATTACGTCATTGTTATGAAGTGTTGTTTCATGGTAAATTGAGACTTTTTGGGTTTTGGACTGTAGTTTAGATAAAACAGGACATTCATGGACATAATTCGGAGTTCTGGGAAAGAGGAAGAGATAGAGAAAACAAGAAGTAAAAAAGTCATTGTTAGTTGTGGCCAGACTCCTAAAACACACTTTAAGATAATTAGCATTTTGATTTGACCTCAGGAGTCACTTTATCTTTAACCTGACTCAGGCCATTGTATTTCCAGCATTTCTGGAGTTACACAACAACTATCAAAGAGCAACTTTACATACTGAACTTGCCTTCACAACCTCTCAGCATACAGTGCTACATGTTCATAGAAAGGATGCTAATTATTTCCACAGAATAATGAGACGAGGGTCTGAGTCCCTGGAGGAATATTCTCTTTCACACACAGCGGGCTCTGCAATTAAAAAACCATATCATGCACAGAGGGTGGCTGGGTGAACGGTAACAGTAAACGTGACACTGGGTGCTAATCTGTACATGTCACACTGTAAACCACTCTCTGCTTTAACTCCATCTTTTAAATCTTCTTCTTAAAAAACAAATAATATATAATAGAAATGTATATGGTATTTGTTTTACCGATGTCTCAACCACTGTGTGCAGCAGTGTGAGGAGATATGAGAGGACATCAAATCAGAAGCAGAAACATGAAGCTAAATCAAACATTCACCTGCAACCAGCCTCTAAAATATGCAGTTGTTTTAGCCGTGAACATCAAAGTTCGTATTTCATTTACCCCCGATATCAATTAGAAGAAATCACCTCTGCCTGCTCTTGAATTCTTATGTTGTTTACATTTACTTTTTTTTAGTTATTGTGCAAAAACTACTGGATGGATTTCCACAGAAAGGATGTGCTATCGGCCAGGAAAGAACCCATTACATTTTCACATAGGGGCGGATCAGCATTTTTTTTTTCTCTTTCTTTAACATAAAGAGATTTTTTAATTATATTTTTTACATTTTTCCTGATTTCCAAGATAATCATTAATGGATCTTAATGAAAAGAATCTGACATATTTAGGGGACTGATATCGATGAGTGTGTGCAGCTTGATTGAATTTAAAGAAGCTGTTGGGCCTCAGCTGAGTTATGTGCTCTACCGTCATTGGTTATATTTATCACTGCAGTTGTTCCGTGTTACTATCACTTCCTGGACGAGAGCTGGGAAGATACCAGTGTGTACCAGTACAGCACACACACACACACACACACACACACACCTATAAGTAGAGGTCTAGTAAAGAGCATTAAAGTAATTATAAAGACATTTTGAAATTTGGCACTGTTCATATCCAGGATTTTAAACCACACACTGTAATTACTCATTACATTTCCAGGGTGACCATTTACTAGCAATAACACTCATTTATACAGGATCTGCTGCTAACACAACAGCACAGCCACTACCAGCAGGAACACACACACACACATAATCGCTCATTCGCCACATGTATCTCAGACGAGCTTCACTGACTTTGACCGTGCGCACTTTCTTTCGTTATCTTAAAGAAAACATTCAATGTTTGGTGCATTCTTGTTGGAGACATCGTGTTCGGCTGCAGAGGCTCTTCAGGACAGGTTATTCTGCCTCTGAGCAGTTATGACTCATCAGCAGACCTCTATGGAAAGTCCCCTCCTTTTGGTCCCCATCCCACTCTCTACCAACACCTCTCCCCCCTCTCCTTTTTGTATCCAAGCCCCCGAAGATGTGAGTTACATCATGAGCTAAACTTAAAGGCTCTTTTGTTTTTTACAATGGCTCAATGTGCTTTACATTTAATGAGGTAGAGCAGCATACTGACAGACTAATCAGCCAGATTAGAGACCAGGAGGAAGAAGTGAAGAAGAGAGGAGGAGGAGGAGAGAAAAAAGAGGAAGGGGTGAGATAGATAGAGGAAGAGGGAATTCTTTCACAAAATACA
The DNA here is from genome assembly GCF_024713975.1 of Paralichthys olivaceus. Lineage (NCBI taxonomy): Eukaryota > Metazoa > Chordata > Actinopteri > Pleuronectiformes > Paralichthyidae > Paralichthys > Paralichthys olivaceus. Next base: position 15,248,385 of record NC_091100.1, on the reverse strand, counting down.
ACTTAGACTTTGCACAGTTTTGCAAACTTCCCTTCTATCATCGTAAGTGTTTCAGCCCCTGCTTATCAAAAAGGCACAAAAATGAACATGTACAGTGAGACAACAATGAGTATCAGCAAAGCAGAGGATTGTTTGAATCCACTTTCTCCAATGTGCACATCCTGCTTTTCTCTGAAATCACTGGAATTGTACATTTTGAACTGGACATGTGAAGACACATGGGACTTTAAGCTGTGGTCGACAATTGTCCGTTTTTCTGATATTTTATTAATAAATGATACGTAGAGAAAATGTACAAACATTACAGCTGTGAGGAGCAAAGAAATAGTAAATTTCTCATGCTGAGATGATTTCAAGTCACACATGTGGGTCATTATTCATCATTTGAGAGGCAGGTAACATACACACACACACACGCACACTTGGAGATGACACCTGTGGATTCTTGACATTTTCAAGCAGCTGCCTGTGCTGATACTAGAAAAAAAATACATTGATTGGTTCCATTAACCAGTCTAATAAAAATAACCTGAAAGGAACTAAAGTCATGTTAACATGATATAGTACTATGAAATGGAATACTGTGGTGCCATACATCACATAATAACATATTGAGGTCCCTATAAATTCACTATTCACTATCCCAAAGACAGTAACTGCCTGTACCAATTATCATGAGGTAAATACACAGAGACACAAAAGGATCATTAACTGTAGTGGATATAAAATATAGAGAGAATGCCACTTCAAACTGAGAGAATAGATGCTGCAGTGTTGGTTGGTTGGTTAACCTGGTTTGCTGGCGTCTCTGCTCCATTCAGTGCGCTCCAGTGAACCGTACTGATGAGAAGATGTTGGCTTCTTCTCCATCAGGTCCAGTGGCACAGTGCAGCTCCTCTCTTCTCTTCTCCTCTTCCAGTTGCAGAGGCTGAGGATCAGCAGTGGAAACTACAGGGGAGGGTCTGCCAGCCTCACTTTGCTGTTGTGCTTCACTGAGTCATCGCTACTCACACACCAAACCTGCAGAGGCAGAGGAGGCAGAGATGCTCCAGCTGTGCCCAGCTGCTGCTCAGGCAGGTGTGGTGTGTGTGTGTGGTGTGTGTGTGAACAGCACCCTAGTAACACACGTTGCCCGGAGAGTGACTAACTACTGTCATCTAGTGGTCATTGAGGGCAGATACAGCGCAGGAGAGCTCTCTGTTTTGCGTCAGGGCAGGGGCGTTTCAAGAGACTTAAAGGGAGACAGGCAAAAGGGACAGGGGCGGTGGGGGGACCAAAATGAATACCCCCCCCAATAAACAAAAAACACATTATTCCAATATTCAAATGATTTGTTTCAATATCCAAATTACAAAGTGAAAACTGCACATCAACATAAATTAAAATATTAAAGTTAAAGTGCAAGCCCCCCATCACCATCCCACACGTTATACACAGCAGCCTAGACAGACATAATGTTTTGGATGTGCCTGTTCATACTGTTGATTACTAACTATCTGCTTCACTGCCTTTTTGACAACTACACACAGACCCCATAGCCACATAAAGCCATAGCAACCACTGCAGTTCCAATAGCTTCCTTCCGCTTGTTTCGCTTGTTCAGTTTTAATCGGAAGTTTATATTAATTTCTTCTCATCCATATTTTCTGTAACAAAATTTATTTTTGTTGAAAGTTGGCCAGTGAGTAATGTGAGTGGGCGTCATGGGTGTCTGACACGTGCATTCAGAGACACTATTCTTCAACCAAATGTCTAAAATTATGATTAGAGTGGAAAGCTAAGGGGCCTTGTGGGGGAGTTTCCGACCATAGAGTTGTGGCAGTACAAAGAACATCATAGAATTTAGGGGGCGGATGAACGTATCCTTTCTCAACGCCCCTGCATCAGGGCAACACCGCCTCCTTGTCTCTGAGGTTCGTTGATTCAAGCTGCATCATGAAACACCAGGCCAGAAATGTTTTCCCAACAAAATCATTTATTTACACAATTACATTTATCCTCTTCGACATATATAAGACATGAACATATCAGAAATTCATATAAAATGTATGAAACTAATGTGCAAAATTGTTAATGAATTCACAACTCATGATTTTAACCCTTCCAGGCTAGAGAAGACACAGACACCCAGGCTCACATGATTCGGTTTTATGTAATGCACCAATAACACATCACTTCCAGTCTTTGCAGCCGTTGACCTTTACTCCTAAAGGAGTCCAATGGCTCCTGAGTCACACAAAACACAGAAGATCTTTACTTTTCCATGAATAACTCACAACCTAACCAAAAGTTGTGTCAGCTCTAGAACAGCCCTCTAAAAGTAAAAGGATATCTTATCATGGTTATGTTTTAAGGTTTTCATTATCATGGCATGTGAGGATATAACAACACATTACTCATAATTCATATTACTTTACTCACAGCTGTTTCTCTTCCACAAGGAAATAAAAAAAAAAAAACTGATTTAGTGCAAATAGATGAAGAGTAGCAAACTTATGTAATGCACCACATGGAGTGGATGAGGGATTAAAATGAAGTCTTTCATCCCCCCTCTGTTGCTTGATCTGTGTATTATCCACATGTCTCTGATACTGTGAAAAAGTTGTTCCTTTTCTGTGAATGCCGGACATTGCACATGGTTCTAGCTTCTGCTCGAGAACGTTTCCAGACACTGAACCCAAGAATGGTGTGGATCAGCTGGTAATGACAGTTGAGGGAATAACAAGTGATTTGAACGATAATGCAAAGAAAAAGCTGACAGTGATGTGTCAGCTGTCATCGTACCACTCCCTCAACAATTCACACGGATTAATATCTGACAGCAGGTGTGTCTGTGTTTCTGCATTGTTCCATGTGAGTGTACTCAGGTAAATGTGTTTGTGTCTGTGTTTGCATTTGTTAAGGAGACAGTAAAAGGTAGTGTGTCTATGGAATTAAAACAACTGTAACACTCAACCTTAATCTTACCAGAATGTCAGCAGAATTTAAATAATCATGTCACATGATTATATCAACCAATCATCAACAGCCCTGAGATCGTCACTGTATGCAAATTAATTTATTTGCAATTGACTGTGTAGTCTATTGTGCTTATGTGTTTCCCTCTGCAGTGTCACTGCAATATTGCTCTTATTGCATTATACTGTCAGTCTGTCTTAAAGTACGCATAGTGGTTTACACACAAAGGGTAAAAACACTGTTTGGAGGGCTGTGGAGTTCAGTCTTACCCTGCGTGTGCCCAAACAGCTGCAACTGACTCCTGTGCAGTATGTCTTCTGTCTGTCTGTCAGTAAGTCCTCACACAGCTTGGATGGTCATGATTTTTTTCTGCGCAATCCTCATGTCAGTTGACGATTCCAGCAAACGTGTTTATAGGTAGAGGGAGTCCTTTGCTCATGTATTTGCTCAGTCCTGTGTTTTTGGACCTGATGTTTTTCTGGATGCAGTATCCGGGATCAAGACACGGGGAGATCTCGATGCTATAACACAAGCATGGTCAGAGCAGAGCGATCAGTTTGTGTCAAACAGAAATCTCCAGATTCAAGTGTGTTGAAAGGACCAACTTTAAGACTCGTAACAGTATTATACGCTACGTGCTCCAAACTTTTTTCTTAGGAATAAAAGAAAGCAATTAAGAAAGAAATGCAAATCAAGCTGTGGCACAAACAAGAGCCCAGAAGAACAATTTCAAACACAAGCTGCAGGGTTCCACTTAAAAACCCACCACAGCTGATACCCTTGTGTCCTGGAGAGGGCTTCATTAATAGCAGCTCTTTGATCTGCTCCTGCTTTGATGGCAATCATGACCATCAATGATTATTTCTCCAACTAATGAAACACCAAAGCTTGAATATGACCTTTATTCAGTGGTGTAAAAATGAAGTCAGTCAGCAACAGGACAGCAGGGGGTCGACTCTTTCTTACCTCTGCACGTCTCTGTACGTCCGGTGAGAATCTCTGTCCAGAGTGATGGTGAAAGATCGACTCTCCAAAGTGCGAATCTTGATGTTGCTGGTCCGAATCTTTGACTCCTGTGAATTTTTAGATAGTAGTATTAAAGGAATCATCATCATATGAACTGTTTTCATTCCAACACTAGTCTTAGTCACTAAAAATATTCAGGCGCTCAACAAGAGTGTGAGTCATGTGAAAATGTAAATTGTGTGTAAATTAGATTCTCTAAGCTCATAGAAGTGAAGGCTGACTCATACCGCCTGGACTTACCACGTCCCTGTTTTTAGTTTTGGTTGGAGATTCATTCATCGTCAGAGTCAAACAGTTCAGATCTGTGAGAGAGGAAGAGAAAAAAATTAGGACAGTCGTAGAATATTTAAGAAAAAAACTCTGTGTGTTGGGACATGACTGAAATACTGCATTTGTTAAGGTACCGAACCTTCTGCTTCACTAGAGGAAATAGCATTGATCTGAGCGCCTGTCGTCCTAACAGAGATTCCTTTGTCAACGTCTCTGCCGCTTAATGTCACCTGGACACAAACACACACACACAAACAAACAACATACCAGCGTCAGTGTTTATGCACTCACACAAAGGCTTACCGCACACAAACGACATGATCTGGAAACGGAAACCTCCACTGACGATCAATCTGATAAGGAAATTCTGCATCTACAAAAACAAGGGAACACACCTTTTTGTAATTCATGGACAAAACAGCTCCACAAGCCTCCCCCGAGCCCCTCCTTGATTTATCTGCTGGAGAGACAAGCATGTTGTTCAACTTCCATGCACAGAGAGACAGGTGCATGCTAACATAAGGGTCACCAGTGCACATACAGTAAAATATGAAAGGAAACATTGGAAAAAGTAGAATGACTTTAAATGAACTAGATCCATATTTTTATTAGGATCTGCATCTCATTACAGACATCATATATATATCAGTCCCCTAAAGAAGATCATGAAAGAGGAATCAGGGAAAATGTAAAAAAAAAAAAAAAAAATCATAAAAGAATAATAAAAGAAAGTTGAAGAAAAAAAATCATAAAAGAATAATAAAAGAAAGTTGAAGACAAAAAAAATCCTGTATTCTCCTGATTTGGATCTGCACAAAATTGTAAAATTCTTCCTGCATACTTCCACAAAGTTTCCTCGTAATCCATCCAGTAGTTTCTGTGTTATCCTGCTAACTACCTAAACATAACTTCCTTGGAGGTAATAATATACAAGTGCACCCAATTCACCTCGAAATGATGCCGCGATCGATCTGAACTCAGGAAACTCCAGCTCCAGGTGGGTGAGGAACACATCTTCAACAGGCTTCTTGGTCATGCTCGTGAACGTGAGCTACAGGAAAACAAGCAACATGTGAAAACACCTGATATTTCTATTTTGACAAATGTGAATACAGATGAGAGGATACAGACTTTGCTCTCATGTCTAAGAAACAAACATCTACACAAACATTATATCATATTACCTTAACAAAATAGATGCTGAAGTAGACAGGCTGCTGGCCGGTGCGGACGTAGTAGGAAATGACATCAGAGATGAAGGGCTCTTTTGGCCTCCCTGGGTTTGCCTGTTGCTGGGGATGACAGAAGTTGTTTAAAATTAACCTGACCGATTAAAGTTTTACCAACAAAATGACTTTCGGCACACATGAGTCATATCAACTGAATATATCGAGTCACTAAAAGGTCACACGACCTGTCAGCTCGTGCAATAAAGTGTGTAGTGTGAATACATTCAAACAAAAAAAAGCCCCAGGTTAGTTAAGGATTTCAATTGGAACCTGATGCATAAGGTGTAATATAAAAAAAGCTCCCTTTCAAATCATAATTATTTAGTTTTGGATTATTTAGTATTCAGAGGGAATGAAGGAATGGAAGTACTCATCATTTTCTAGAGCAAAACAGCCTTTTTCTATACATTTTCATGAGGTGAACTCAACTTCAACATGATTCGAATCATTTTTTACCAGATACGTAGAACTTTTAATTCCTGCTTAACCATACAGACTTGCGCAGTGTCGAGTTGTCTGCTCACTGACGCTGTGGTTTCATTGAAAACGTATTTCACTTCCTGACAGAACAAGAAGTCACTTCCTTTGTTTCAATTTACAGTGACATTTGCCACATTGACTGAAATGAGGCACAGTACATTTTAGCAGAATTCCTCTACAATAGACCATAACCCAGTGCAGCCCATAATTGTGTTAGTCATTCTTTTCACTCAAGACACAGAGACAGACACAGAGACGCAGAGAAAGACACACGGACAGATAGAAAGACACAGAGACATAGAGTAATACACAGAGATGCAGAGAAAGACAGAGACGCAGAGAAAGACACAGAGACATAGAGAAAGACACAGAGACATAGAGAAAGACACAGAGACATAGAGAAAGACATAGAGATGCAGAGAAAGACACAGAGACAGAGAGGAAGAACATCGGTTTTGACTTGTATCTTACCATTTTAGCCAGCTTGGGGATCATGGAGCCTAAACTCTTGATGTTACAGTTGTACCAGGGGTCCACCATGCTAAGGTACGAACCGAGAGAGCAGGGATTCCCCAGAGAGGGATTGATGGAGTGGCATTCCTACAAAAAGGAACATGAAAGTGGAACAGAGACAAGAGGTGGAAATATTTCATCAATGAAGGAAGAAGTTGGAAAGTTTTGTACTTTACTTGTAGTGTAATACACTTCATATGTCAATGATGTCAGATAAAGATAATACAATTGGTAACTAAAAGCAGATTTTGGGGGCAATAGTAAGAAATTACAAAGAACCTGGATGTTTTATCATTAACAGTTGAGTCTAAAGTTTATTTTCTTTTTTGATCGATTGACTGATTTTATTGCTGAACATTTCAATGCAGCATTACAAAAGTATGATAAGACACACAATATCATTCTGATGATTTTTCAGTTTACATTCTCTTTCTCTTTTGAGGTGTGTTGACTTTCACACAGTGCTGGTGGCCGGGAGGAAGTTGTCGTACCTTCACAGAGGAGATGTGAGTTGGCTCCTTGCAAACAGGGATGTAGTAAAACTGGAGGTTGACTTTCATTGTGAGAAAAAGCCGCTGCGCTTCCCTTTTCCTGGTAACACAAACCAATGATTTGTGAGAAGTGTCACATGTGTACACGCTTGTTATAGCAATTTGACTGTCCTAGCAAAAAGCTTTTGTTTATGACATTTGATTTAGAAGAAGAACAAACAAACACCTGGCACCATATTACAGTAATACAGTACAATGTAGTAGAGGGATCTAGATCATAATCTTTAGTTTGAGGTGAAAAAGAATGGAATCCTTATATTTTACAGCTCAGTCAGGTACATCTCAAGTCCCTGAGCAACACCGCAACCTCCAGCTGCTGCCAAAGAGGTTCAACCGCTCTGTGTTTACATCTGGTGGAATAAGGAGTCGCTCACCTGAAGAAATAATAGGTCTTGGCCAGGCGGCCCAGTACTCTGTCATCCCCGATGGCGACTAGTCTGGCAGTAAAGTGTCTCTGCTGCTTGGTGAAGGGGTTGTGCATCACCGTGCTCCCCGCCCGCCTCTGTAGAGTAGCCCCTTTTCTTCCTCCCCTCCCTCCTCCTCCTAGAGTGGCATGCTCGTCCAACGTGTCCTGCATCAGCACCATACTGTCTTTCATTGATGGCTTCATCTTGATTCCTGGACGGCGTGACAGGCGTCCTGACTCTTGCTCTCTGTGAGGAGGAAGACGGTTTGTTATCAAGTCCTGATCATAAAGAAAATGATGTAAAGCACAGAAACCAAATGATTTGTGTCACTAAGTACTTCTAGAGACAAAAAAGTTTCTTCTGAAGATTGCCTCCTTAAATTCAAGATGAATTCAAGATAAATTAAAGGGCCCTTTTACATCTACCCTGTTGGTCCAGACCTTCTGACTTTTCCGTTTTGTCTGTCTAACAGTTGTAAAAGGTGACTCGGGTCACAGTCCCAACCAAAAGAGCAGAATTCAGTTATTCAACTTAGTGTTGAGTACTGCACTTGAAGCTGATGATGCTGGTAGTAAAACCACAATGATCGTACTGGGACAATGGAATCAACAAAATGGACCGGTTCACTAATTTTCTCAATTCAAGCACTACCTGCCAAGTGACAACATGCTGACGTCAGACACACATCCGTCAACATCAATCAAGTATAGGTAGACACAGCCCACGTAGGTGATGATGACAAAACAGTATGGGATACAAAATCATTTAGTGCACTCGCTAGAATCTAAAATTAACTGGATCACATGGAAACAGTGTAATACAGACATGAACATGAACTGAAGATCTGAACCATCAGGTGTGAAAATATCCTTAGTGCATTCTAGATGGTCAGCACCTTAAATAAAAGCAAAATAAAAAAATATATAGGTGTTACCTTTTGCATTGTTCCCATGATGCACGCATGCTGGCAGTGTCCATAGTTGATGATGGCGAAGTCTCAGAACCGAGGTCTCTTTCGATGCCGCTGTCGTTGGACATGACGGAGAAGCGAGTTACGTCCGAGGGCAAAAGATCGCTGGGCGAGTCCCCCAGGTCAAAGTCCTCCTGCTCCTGGCTGAGGGAGAACTTCTCCAACCCGGAGCTGGATCGAAACCACTTGCCCAGCTCTCGCCCTGTCAACATATTTAACTTGCATCAGAGATTCACACTCGCAGGTCAGAACAAAGACTCAGTCACACATTCACTGTTACTTCACACAAAGTGGCCATATCTCATCTAGACATGCTGACTTCCTGTGTAGATGTACAGCTCATCATAAACAGACCACAGACATGAGTTATCTGCTGTGCACATATTCAAAATAAAGAGCCGACCCCGGTGTCGATGAGTCGTAAACCAAAACACACGATCTCTGCTGAGAAATGAATATGTCCCCACCCACACACACACACACACACACAGACACACACACACACAGAGGCCAGAGCCACTCACAGATATCCAGGTCCTCTGTCAACAGGTGGAAGCTCATCTCTGGGTTAGGAAGAGGGCAGTCACACAGCGAACCGCCGGACAATGGCTCTGCGAACACACACACACACACAGACACACACACACACACACACACACACACAGACACACACACACACACACACACACACACACACACACACACACACACACACAAAGAGAGAGAGGAAAAGAACCAAACTGTTACAATGACACTCAAAACAAAACAACCCCCCCTCACAACTTCCTCCATGTCAACACTGCTGTCCATCCCTTGGTGGTCTCCCTGCTGGGACTGGGGGGTGGGGGATCAGGTTCATCGGATGGGTTGCCAACATGATAATAGTGGGGAAAAGAGTGAATGTCTCAGAAATAGAAATCCGGAAAATTTTAAAAATACAGACGAGTGACTTGACTTGATTTGGCCAGGAGGAGGAAATCTGCACATAGAAGCAAAATCACATGTCCAACATCAGCAGCAGCTGCATGTGAAGCTCTTGTTAACACACAAAGAATGTGTGTTTGAACAGTGCTGAGATGGTGACTGGCTTTTACAGTTTCATCACATCCTGGAATTTTTACCATACAAACAACACATGGAGAAAATTCCACCAGATATAAAGTGAATATAAAGTTTATTAAGATTATTAACTTTTTGAGCTGCCCCTACACCCCCGCTGTAGTGAACCGTATGCTTGTAGCTTAAAAACAAAGTGAAAGCGGTATCTACCCCCCTTAAGGGAACGGTCACAAGTATGTATATGATAATCGCCCGCTGAGTCAAATTACACATCATCGCTGGCTGAATGTGGGCAGTGTCAGATGTGACGCACACGGAAATCGATTGTGTGGTCTGTGGTCAGTTTGAGGTTGTGGTCGCTGTACGAGCCATCTTCCGACTCACTGCCAGCCAGGCAGCCTCTGATTAGGGCGGTTTATAACGTATATGTCCGCCATCATAAAGCGGCTGGTTCGACACAGCTAATATCACGGTGTCCTCCATCTTGGCTCACAATAAAAAACTACTGGCCAAGCAGATTCAACCACACAATGTTATTGATTGAGTACTGCATGTGCCTCTGACCACACCTCTGCTCTGAATACCTCTGTATTTTTTTATTTAAACGTTCAGCGTGTAGAATTTTGTGATATCTAGTGTTGAAGTGCCATGTTGCAGCTGGACACCCCTCACCTCACCCTCTCCTTCCAAACATGAAAAAGAACCTGTGGTAGCTTTTAATTGTCAGAAAAACTCAAAAGGTGTTTAGTTGGTTCAGTCTGGACTGATGTAAAAAACATGGTGGCCTCCGTAGAGAGGGTCCCCTCGATGTAAATATAAAGTATTTAAATATAAAGGGCCTTTTCTAGGTTTAAGAAAACTACAATTCATACAATTTAGTTGAAATGAACTAGTGAAAATATCATGAGAATTATTCTACACTAAATTTCTGCCAATAGTTCCATTTCACCTAAATCTTACACACTGGACCTTTAAAAATAAACAGTCGGTAGTTAGCAGCATTAACCTGCACACATAATGCAGTTAATTCTCATAGGTAATGATTGGGATGGCTGAGGGTATGTGGCAGAATTCACAGGTTATTAAGGAGGGGTGGTCACATTTCCTGCAATGACTGGTTCTTTTGGTTCCCCTCCCCCTCCATTCATTGATGCTGAGCTACTGTTTTGACGGTGCAGCTTTGCCCTAAAGAAACCGTCAGTGAGTTTTTTTCTTTCCAGAGAGCTCGTACCTGAGTCTGCGACGGTGACGATCTCACTGTACAGCTGCAGAAGACGGCCTCTCAGCGCTCCCCTCTCCCCTCTGCCGCCATCCTCCGCACTCTGCTCTAGAGTCGCCAGCACTTCCTGAAAGTACGGCTCAATGTCTTGGCCCATGTCCTGTCCCCAAACACGCACACACACACACACACACACACACAGGAAGATAAATACATACAGAGCAAGTATTAATAGCAAAGAGGTGAAGGGCCACTTGTGTGTGCGTATGTCTGCTTTCTATGTGTCTATGTCTCTGAGGTGTTACTCTAGGACGTGTGCCAGGAGACACGTCCAACATGACGTTTTGCAGACAACAGTCCTTCGTTCAGGATGTTATTTAGGACTATTTTAATCCCCTAAAAAACCTGACTACCCTGCAGCTCTTGAGTCAAATCTCCTAACATGCTCTACATGTGGGGACCACAGAGGTTTGTGCACATGATTTCTCTACACAGAGGTCATTCACTTCCATCCTGAATTGCAACAGTCAGTCGGGAGTTGTGCTTTCACACGGGAAAAGATAGAAAGAAGATGGAAAATTTCTTTAAGGACATTATGAAATTGACTGCAAAAATCGATTTGATCAGAAATCAGTGAAGAGGCTGAAGAGAATCAATGTGAAGTGATACTTTGTGAGAGTCTAAGCAAGCAGATTTCTTCTGAAGCTCTTATGATCCTGGTGACATGTCCTGCTTTTCTTGATGAAGTCTAATTGAAAATAGAGAATGACTAGAATACCTTCCTCTCTTTTTTTGTGTTTTAGTTTAGTTAACTAGTACACAGTACAAAAAATGATAAGAAAATAGAAACAAAATCATTGACAAATAAATAAATAATGAATAAATCATATAACACAGCTCATGTCATGATAATGAAACTGAAAGTGACAGAGTAAACTGGACTAATCTCTGCTTTAGGACAGGTCATCCTTTTTATCTTTCAAGTCAAAGTCAAAATGCTGTAAGAAAGGTATCCATCAACTTTACGTGGAACAGTCCAACTTACATCCATCTGATGTGACGAGGAGGTCGAAATCCTTGAAACAACATAATCACATGCCTGTGCTAGGGGACCCTTTTACATTCAATGCAGTGCTACATGTTTAGATCCAACAAATCAAGAAACCTTATTTCAACAACTCACGTTTGAAGCAGCAGAACATAGTTACAAGTTCAGTGTCAAGGCTCTGACTTTGTCACTACAGAGCTTTTCTAGTCTTAATGACCAGTTTTGCCATTCACCCGTTCACACACATATTCATGCACAGCATCTATGTGCAGCACTTTCTCTATCACATCACTCACACACTAGCTGCACAGCCATCAGGGGCAATTTGAAGTTCTTGCCCAGGGAACCACAGACCTTCTGGTTAGTGGATGACGTGCTCTCCCTCATTACCCACAGCTGCGTATATAATGGGTAGTGGTGAGCAAATATCTTACTCCCTCCCTTCAAAGGCTGCAGGTGGAGATACTGACGCAGGGCAGCAGAGGCATTGACAAGCAAAGGGAGAGATGGGAAATCTTTGCAGCTTAAATAGACCGCTAACTTAGAGAGTGAGCATGCCACCTGAATAAAGCGGTGCAGCCCGAGCTGACCGAGTAACTAGCTCGCAAGCATCAATCTATTTCTGGAGTTCTTCCTCTACTTTTATCTACATTCACAATCAACAAACCCTGAACTTATCAGAGTCTAAAACAGTTAAAGGAAACCTGCGGCCAAATGATCTCAACCAGACTGACAGACTCACTGCACTGACCATAAAACATAAGAGGAATGAGAAGAGTAGGCGATAACTGAGCACCGTCGATTAAAGAAAATTCTTTCTTTACTGACCTTCAGGGCCTGAGACAGCTTTGGCCCGTTGCAGTGTTCGGACCCCAAGGCAGCCTGGATGGAGTGTTGGACCACGCCGCGCATGACATCTACAGGACTGATATATCCACCTGAGGCCGACGCCTCAATGTCCTCCACTAGGACTTGTCCCAGGGACTCAGAGAAGAGGTCAGGGTCGGCCAAAACAAAAACTCTGCCAGGATTTACACAACATACTTTAGAGTTTGACAGGGAAGGCAAGTATTACTACATGCAGGAGAATCTGTTGTTGCTGTACCCACAGATATACATTATTCATTGATGACTCACCTGTCCTGAAAGGGATAATGCTCATTTTTTAGCCCCTGCTCTGCTGTGACCATCCTCTGATACATCAGACCTGTGGATAAAACTGGTATTTAACGTGTGTGCAAATCATCAAACAGATTAGTTGGCATTACATTTAAGCAGCTACTACATTTTTCAATTTGTCTCTGAGCAGATTTGAGAGTGAAATTGCTGTAACTAACTGCTGATGTCTTTGTTGTAGGCTGCATCTGGTATCTTTTTGGTTTGCTCAGTTTGGTTATGATTATATTTCATGGTTTTCTGTTTTAGTTGAATGATAATGGTGACACAGAATGTTTTCTTTCTGTACAGTATGATGATCAGTACCTGGAGTGGAGCGTTCAGTTTTGAGTTGCCTTGTGTAGCTGAGGCCTACGGAGCAGTAAGGGTATGGGTACGTCATGAGTCTCTTGCTAAAGTTGTAAACCCGCTTGTACAGCTCATCTGGAATGAAGGCTGTCTGAAATATGAACACAAAAACACACGCACACACAAGTTACAACTGATACTGGTGAGTAAAACCAATATACCTAATGATATCGCTTGCATTGTTGGCTTATTGTAATTATCACTCAGAAAACAATGCACAGGATTAAATGTCATTATTTAAGGTGTCCACTTCCTTGTTCACAATTGTTTTTGGACAAATACAGAAGAGTATAACAGGCTGAGCATAAGAAAAAAATGAGAAGAGAAAAAGAATGTTTCCTTCTTCTCCATTTTGTATTTTGTGAATAAAGTTGGAATGTCAGGAAAAAATGTGAGTAAAATCAAGCTAATTTGGAGCAAGATCATTTATTTCATTTCAAATTCTAAAGAACAATTTTACTTGTTCATTAGTCAAAGGAAGAGAAATTCTATTAAGATGTATAAGCTTATATTAATCTGTAGCCCCGCAGTCAATTTTTACAAAGCTACCTGAAATAAAATAAAATGAATGGATAATTCATGTGCATTATACATATTCTAAACTAACTGTAAAACAAACCCATGATTAAAACACTGTGGTAGATTAAACAACAAGCAGAGAAGATATATAAAAAAAAATCAAACAATTCAAAGCAACACTCATCACTAATTCACATAAGATTAAGTGGAATAATTACATATGCCAATAATCTACACAAGGCCTTTTGTGGAGACAGCCATACATATCAACACTAGTTGTTCACTTAATTCTTGATATTTCAACTTTTTTTTCTCAAAATGCAAAATTAAAAAAAGAACTTTATTCTTAACATTCTAACTTTTCATCCGAGGGCAAACTAGAAAATAAATGTCCTCGATTTTTTTTAAAGCCTGCCCCTATACTAAATACACATATTATTTTATTGCAGAGCCCATTCTAGAAACATGTCAGTCTGATGTATTTCCAGATTGACGTTACAAGGCAGAGTGGCTCTGTCAGTCAGGTTAACCACATATATTCAGTCCAAGCATCTGTTACGTACTCAGAATGGATTAGAGAAGTGGGAACAGTAACATAACAGAGTGGGTATCAGCTCAGTTCAGTGTGGCTGTGAGTATAAGTGTAAGTGTGTATGAACAAGCCTGAGAAAGCTTCGACAATGAATACTGTACCTGGACGATGGCATACATGAGAGTGTGGAGCAGAGGGATGATGCATTTGCGAGAATCCCAACGCTCGGCCTGCAGAGGAAACGCACACTGTGTTAGGGCTTGACTTGACAGAAGACAGAGCGAAAACGCTACGATGGCAAATAAAAGATTATTCAGATACTTTCCAATATAACTTTCTAACTCCAGGTTTTTCAGTGTGAATTCAAGATAATTAAATTAAGAGATTTATTAAAAAATTGCATTTTTGACAAAGAAAACATAGTTTACTGCAACAGTTGGACTACAGAATACCTTTTCCAGGTCCTTTATCAGCAACCACACCAAAGATAAGCTGTTGGCAGGATTGTTTTGAACCTTCTTATGAAGCGTCCACCTCAGCATGCCTGTACACACACACAGATAACCACACAAACCCATTAACACATGCAAGAGTTCCAGGGCAATAAACATCACCTCGCTAAATGTGTCACATTTTCCTCCGTTACACTGCATTTTAAAAATATGTCTGATGACTAATAACTGAACAGCCCTCAGATTGCTGACACATAAATATTATTACATTATCAGGCAGGTTTAACATGTAAAACAATAGAATAATATTTAACATAAAACTTGGTGGAAGGCTGTGGGATGGGTCGGAAGAAAAGTGTTTGTGCGGACCTAGATCACGGGAGGATCCAGGGAATTTCTTTCTCACATTGTTAGATTGTTTTTCAAAATATTCCTTAATTTCTCAATAATTCATGGATATTGATGAAAAAAAATCCAGGCATATTTAGCTGACTAATATTTTGTGTGTGTGCAATTTGTGTTATTGCCGATCCAAATAAAAATGGACTTAGTGAATTGAAATTTGGTTTCATAGAGGACTGTTGGGCCTTGGCAGGTGTATAATGTGGTATACAAGAAGAGATGATATTGTACCTTTGTTGAAACAGTCTATTGGCTGCTGATTGTCTGTTTCCCTGGGCAGCACAGCCTGGATGCTGCGGTACAACTCTGACTCTGGAACTTTCGGGGAGCAGCCGGCTGCAAATAAAGTCAAGGGGTTAAGAAAAGGCTTTGATCCAAGTCGTGAAAAACTATGATGCATTTTACTTGTGTGACAGAAGCAATATATTCTATGTGATGAGATGTCACCACATGCCTGTGAATGTGGGTGTTACATGTACCTGTTGGCTCCATGCTGCACGTTGATCTATCCCAGGGGGCCTTGTTGGTCATGTCTCACATGCATAGTGGGTCTATCAGCTGTCATCAGGAAGAAGACACAGAGAGAGGAAGTGCATAAGGTCAAAGATTGAGTTGCTCTACAGCCTCTCTTTCTGTGCTACTGACTTATGATAGTAGACGATGTGGAGGAAGCAATGATGGTTAATTATCTCACCACTGTGTCTCGGTAGAATATAAAACAGAAAGAAGCTATTTAAAAAAACAGTTCACATGTATTTTGGTGGGTTTCGCTTTTGCATTGGACAGGTCTATATATATATATCTGACTCATTTCAGCTGGATGATAAAACTACACGTTTAACGGTCTTTACACACAAATATTGTCAAGCCCATTAATACAGCAAATCCAAAGTCGACCAAAGTGCAGTAAAATAACAGAAGACACAATGTGAAATACAAGATAGTAATAAAGCAACATAGACTAGCATAAGATAAATAAAAAATGACATAAACAACTTAAGGACACTCACAAGTCTATAGGGGAACATTAGAGTCTTCAGTCTAGTCTTAAACATGTCGACAGAAGGCTAGCACTTGATTGTAAACAGTTTTTAAGCACTGGGGCAGCTACAGCGAGCGCGTGAACACCTTTACACCTCACCCTCGATCAGGAGTGGAATGGGGTTAGAAATATTTATTTAGTGCATAGAACATATATTTTAATAAAGGAACCTTAAACCCAGCCCTACACTTAAATTAAAATTCAAGGATGCAAGTACAGGTAAGATGCTGTCTCTCTTCTTGGTACCAGTTATCAGTATAGTGGCTGCATATTAGTGCATATATGTAAATGTACACTTGCTAACACATCCTGGTGATAAACATGTAACGCAGGGTCTGGTGTGTAACTGACCCACGCAGCAGTGTTAAAACTGTTCCTAAGAATAACTTCTACTTCCTTTGACTCTCGAGCCACAACCCTGGGTCCCACACAGGTCTGTGAGGCACCTCTCACACCTCCACAACACAGACCAGCAGGCATATTCAGCCAAATCTACTTGTGAGATTACTTTCAGACACTTTGTGTTGAAATCAAACGTACATGTAGTGAGAGACCATCAAAACCACAACACATGCTTATCTCTATACCTCAACAGGCTGTTTCTCGTAAATACAGAGAGAGGTCGCAAACTCTTAGACAACTGGAACATAAATCCTCCTTATGTGACCGCTTCTGCACAAATCAAGACCCATAGAGTCAGAGAAAAAAACATGCTTTCACTATGAAACAAGTTAGGTAACTTCTCACCCACCAAACTTACACCTGTACAACCACACAAGACGACTATGGCACTCAGTGCAGTGTATACCTCCGCCAAGGCCCAACAGTCTCCTTAAATTCAATCTAACTCCACCAAATTTCACACACTCATAGATATCAGCTCCCATAATGTGCCTGATTGTTTTTCATCAAAATCCATGAATTATTCACAGGGGACGTACCCCCGATCTGCACCAACATTGAATGGGTTCTTCCCTGACCCGCACCACATCCTTCCACCAAGTTAGGTAGAAATCTGTTTAGTTGTTTTTACGTAATCTTGCTTACAAACCAACCGATCGACAAACAAACAGAGAGGGGTGAAAACATAACCTCCTTGGTAAAAAAAAACTACTAAAACCATCCTAATAAACTCACCCTATTCCAAGCAGACACGGAGCAAACAGTGCTGCAGATCTCTGTGCTGGAACTAACAAGTGTGTTAGAGAGAGAGTGAGAGAGAGAGAGAGAGAGAGAGAGAGAGAAAAAACGAGTCAGCCGCAGGCAAGTGAGGACAGTGGTGCATTGCTGACTGTGAGTGTGTACGAGTGGAGTAGTGACGGGGATAAGCACTGTGTGTGTGTGTGTGGTTGTGTGTGTGTGTGTGTCAGCAGCGTTACAGGGGGAGGTGGCAAGAAGAGAGAGAGAGATTTTGTGTGTGCAGGTGTGTCACACTCAGTGTGAGTTATGTTTAACCGGTTGGAGGCTGTATGTGTTTGGTTTTGTTTCTATTTGTGGTTTTCTGACTCACTTCACTTTCCTCAACTTTTACTCATGTTATTTTCCTCTCCTTCGGGTCAGATCCTTTCATTGTCCCTTTAATGTTCTCACACACACACACACACACACACACACACACACACACACACACACACACACACACACACACACACACACACACACACACACACACACACACACACACACTGCATTGGCGGTCATTCCACAGGTCGTGCGTGTCCAATGAAAGGATCTAGTGTGATGGATTTAGTCCTGATCCCTCTAAGAAAAGCAGCACGTTCAAACACAGCCAGTTGACAGCGCTGCCTCAGCAGCTGAACGTGGCCTTTTTCGACACAAGTTTCCGGTTGTCTCTGGCGCCATCACTCTCTAAGACCGCTAGTTTTTTTCCCTTTCATTGTGTGTTTAGTGTTTCTCTTCCATACAAACAGACACAGACACAAAAGTAAACTGGTCTGTGTAGATATAAAAAATAATTGGCACACACATGCATGCAAAACACATTCTTGTGCACACAATGACTCACAAATGAGCTACATAGAGCTGCACTCTGTTTACTTTCCTTCCTTAAAGTATAATGCAGTGATGGAGCTAAAAAATACAAACCACTTCCTTTCTGTCTGAATGAGTGGGTAGATGACACTATATTTAGACAGAGAGAGAAATGCTGAAAGAGTCAGTGACAGAATCAAAGTTTTTTATAAGCTTAGAAATGAATACACATGATTCACAACCTCTCCAAATAAACTTGGAAAAAAACATAGTCTGCACAAAAATGATCCAACAAAAGAAAAGAAAAAACAAGAATCTCAGTAGAGCATATCCCTCCCCCAAGGCAGTTGCCTTATGAAACCACATTTTTGCTACTAGATCCAGATTTGTAGATTATTAGAAATATCAGTCTGCTTAATATGCCAGATTTGTTTTCATCAAGATCCATGAATTATTTTCTGAGAAATCAAGTAAAGTGTTGAAACTCTAGAAAGGACAAAAACCCCTCCTACATCTGCATCAAAGTTGAATGGGTTCTCTCCTGATCTGTACCACATCCTTCCTCTACGTTTTGTGATAATACATCCAGTAGTTTTTGCATAATCTTGCCTACAAACAGTAGAAGAAATAATAGGAGGTAAAAACATAGCCTCCTTGGTGGAGTTAAAAACCCACCATTGCAGATTTCTCATTGTATGTCAATTGTAAATTTAATGAAATGTTAAAAAAGGCATTATCATAGAGGCTACCAGTGTAGAACGCAACATGGACAATCAATTACAATCGTTGCTGATCCTGTTGTCTTTGCAAACAGCTTTTGAGCAGTTGAAATGTTGCACATGCTTACATGCTTAGGAGACGAGATATTATCGTGCTTGCCCCGTCTACGTGAGTCGTCATGTGATATGCATTTGCAGGCGTGTTGGTACTAAGGGGAAAACGTGTTGAGAGAAAAATAGTTTTAGTTTGCCCGCAGCACAGCCTTTGGCAAAGAGTTCTGAAGACGGAAAAGAGATGACGGCTGCTCGCTTACATGCTAGACATTCCTTGATCTGTGCCAAATGTTTCTTCTGCTGTAAGCGTCAGCAGAACCGGTCACATGAGTCAGAAAAGTGCTATAAAGTAGATGCCAAAGCCACATGCCAGTATAAAACCCTCTATGACGGTAAACAATATCCAGTTACTGTGAATCAGTTCCTTGTTTTGGCAATGTGCACCTTCCACATGTTGATAACCGTGGTCAGTTGACGGCACAAACAATGCAGCCAAACAAAACAACAGGAGCGCTCGTTTCCGCTCAGGCCCACTGCAGACATGTCAGAAAACAGGAAGAGATGTGTGGAAGTGTGTTCATAGAGGCGCAGAGAAGTGGTGCTTTGGTGCTGTTCTATGTATCTATGTATATTTGTTGTGCAAGTGGAAATCCCCAACTTATAAAAGCACATCTCTTGATCTGAATTGGTGTCACATGTCATGTAATCTCACATATGAACCTGGACAATGTGGAAGAGGAAGGAAAGCACCTGCAAAGTTTGGTGTTTTTGGTGAGGAAGCAATACCCGAAAAATGAGTAGAGATGATGCCACTCGAATTTCCTGATTGGGGAATTTTGATTCATGCATGGCTGCTGTCTTTGTGTGCAGTGTGTTTAAAAGACTGATGGTAAAAGAAGCATCATGAAATTGAAAACCATGTGAAGAGAGAGAGAGAAAAACAGAAGCTGAATGAAGGGCCGCTACCATCGTCTCCCCATGGAGCACTGCAAGAAGAGCCAAGATTCACATTTGAGCTTTGAAAGTGTCAAACAGCACGTAAACTTTAAAAAAGGCTAGGTTGTTATATCCTGAAACAACACAACAATGGAGAGACAACTACATGCTGCAAGGAACACACACGTAGAAGTTGTAAAGAAATCCCCAAAAGAGAAAGACAGCATCTAATTTAGTGGGAGACATTAATCAAAGTGAGTTCCTGAATCAACAAGTTGGACAATATGAGGAAGTCAACCGGTGGTTGGAGTGTGTGTGCGTGTGTGTGTGTGTGTGTGTGTGCGTGTGTGTCTGTGTGAGTACTTAAATCCTTGCGAGGACTATTAGAAGCACAGGGTTCTTTGATGAATAGGATTTCATTTTAGGGGTAAGGGTCAGAACTAGTTTAAGATTGTAGATTGTTTTGTGATGGTTACGGTTAAGAGCTGGGGAAAAACACAATACCGGTGAGTGTTCTCACTAAGATGCAGGTCAGACAGAAGTGTGTTTGTGTGTGTGTGTTCCAGGTATTACTCATGTTTCTAAATCTGATCACACTGTCACTGAAGGTAATTAGGACTTGTCTTCCTTATAGGGAGAGAAAGAAAGTCCCCAATTTTAAGGGAAGAAGTGTTTTAAGGTTAAGTTAAGGTTAAACCAAGTTAAATTGAGGGATAGGGTTCAGAAGTAGTGATTATAGTAAAGGTTTGCATAAGTCTGCAGGAAATAAATGTAAGTCAATGTAAAATCCTCTGAAGCCATGGAGACCCGACAGTGTGTGTGTGTGTTTGTGTTTACGTCCACATAAATGCCCAAATCAAAACATAAAGCATGTTTTCCATTGGGGAAGCTAGTGTAAGTAAAACACTCCGTCACAGCTCTGAATGGACGAGGTGAAGATTAACGCCTGCGGGGTTAGTTTGCTAAATCCATCAGGCAAGAGGAAAACAGATAGGAAGAGATATAACGGGGGTTCCCGGGGAAGGCGTGTGAGTGTATGTGTATGTGTGAGTGTATGTGTGAGTGTGAGTGTGGTGAAGTGACTCCTGTGGTCTATGATGAGCACAACTTGGTCAAATGGTCTTTTGGAGTTGTGATATTTAGTTTAAATTCGTTACAATTTGTTCATGCACAGAAACACTAGATAACTTGCTCAACAGCCCACCTTGTATTTCTTTTACTCTTAATTTTATTTTATACATTTATTGACAGTTGCAGCCATGTTCATCAAATAAAAAGTTTATAAAAAACTAGCTAGCAATACTTATGCTACATATATGGGACATGGATCAAAATAATGTTTGTCCATATATTTTCGTGTAAAAAATCTGGTGTACTCGATAATAAACTCATGGCATCCACACCAGACACATAAGTACATGTATTATACGTAATATTCTGTGGTAAGTAACACACAAGCACTTTTAACATCATCCAAAAAGTATGTGCAACTGCATGCAAAATAAACACCTTTTCTGTCGGCCCAAAAATGATTGTAGAATTGCTTTCTTTGAGCTTTGCACTTGCAGTATATCCTGTGCATGTGCTGCAGAGATTTCCGTCTGTGTTTCGAAAAAGCGATTAGATTCCTTTTCTATGCATGAAATACTTCTAAATCCATTCTTTTCCAAGGATAAAAAAACTGAACAAAGACAGCACTGTTACCATAGACACAGCCATGGCCTGAGGCAGAAGGCCTGTGGATAAGAGCTGTGGGGAGGACACTGAGTATGAATGATTTATGTTCTCAAACTAATTATTGAATAACAAGCTATTTTTGTTATATAGAAGGTACATTAACAGCTGTTATGTGGTCCACTGCAGTTGTGACTTCAGCAACACGTGAAGAAAACGCCAGACAGAAGCTGTGGATTTCTGCTTGTTTCATTCACCTTGTCTAATAAACATTAATCTAGAGAATACTTTTTTATATTTGTCAAGAAATCATTAAGGTACAGCTGCCAAACATATCCTTAAAATATCCTTATTCTTAAAATAGATATTGAATAGATGGGATCAACTTCTGCTTTTGAGGCACCTGTACTATTTGTGTACCTGTTCAATCAAGTGCAATTCATTTCAGGCTTTCTTCATATTTAATCCACCTACTGACAGTCAAACACAAACTTTAACTGATGCTATGTGTCTGTGAACACACACTGACGTAGTGTGTATGAGAGGGTGTCCAACTGTATATTTCGGATATTCTGCAAATGACGTGTGGGGAAAAAAACCATTGTTTTTCCAGAGACAAATGTGAGGCTTCTGTCAGTCAGTCTCCCTCCACAGACAACTTTATATACACACACACATGCCACTGTGTAGACTGCTTTCCAAGGAGCCAACAGGCACACGACTGTGCTAAGAAGTGTTTCCATTTGTTTTCATATTCCTCACAGGACAAACAAAAGGGCGGCATCTCAGACTGAACATTGTCTGCGGCTGTCTGCACTTTGGGAGCTATTGCAAAAGCTTTGGGAAAGTCATTTAAAATGTTGGATCAGGTTTTCCGGGAACATGCAACAGTTGCGTGGGCTGACACAAAGCAGAACGAATGAAATTGCAAATGTTTAAAAAATGTAGTGTTTTATTGTTCTATTTGTATTCACCTATTAAATGTCCAAAAAGTAAAATGACTCACTATCTTAAAATCAGGGTGGTACCTTATATCGGACACTTGAGGTACAACAGTAAATGGTAAATGGTCTTTATTTATATATCATTAGAATGGTTGCAGATCAGTTCTGTCACGTGACTTTAATCTATAAAATCTGGGACTGGAGCCAGGTTTTTATTTCACTTCTCTTCAAAGATAAGCCAATAACGGAGGTATGTGATCTCTAAGTGCCCCTTTAGTAACATTAGCCATTATCAGACATGAACTGAAGAAATGAAGAAATGTCTTCGACACGCCCACGCTGTGAGTTTTCTGGAAATGTTCCTGCTGTATTCTCACATGGGCTCACTCAGACATATTTCAGACATTTTACTGCAGTTGGTTGACAAGAAAAGTTCCAGAAAATGTGAACGAAAAGAGCAACTGACTTGGAAATTTACGTTCTCACATAGAGCCCCCCATGACTTCAGCTTATGCGTTGTCCTCAAAAGCACAGAATGCATTGTGAATACTATGCAGTTCTTGCCTGACACTGAACACTGGTATTACAGTTTCTGATAAACACTTTGTAAGGTTTTATGTCAGGTGACTAAATAACAGCTTGAATAAATCAGGTCATCTGACTGAGCTGAAATGCTGATGGTTACCAGTCTTGAGTGAACACGGCCTACAGACATAGAGAAGTCTGTTTGATGTAACTGCAAACTGATGTCAAACTAACCCACAGTCCCTCTTACAGCCCAAAGGGAAGAAGAGGACGACAAACAGGTTCATTGATTTGTCTCCCCTGCAGCAGGGAGTAAACCACAAGTGTCCCTGACATGTCCTTATGTTGAGAGCACAATCCAGAGCATGTCACAGGTCAGCCCCGTGGGCTTTCAAGTTATATTTTAAACCTCGATAAAAGTTTATGAATAGTAACTAGCAACTAACACACCACCCAGAATGCCTCTGCTCACCTTTAGTCAAATAGCTTCTCCACATACATTACAGCCAGAGCCCGAACACTTCCTCATCAAGTGTTGGTGTCACTGTCACAGTGATGGATCCATGGGCTGATTAACAATAGACAATAGACAATTTTAGTGTTCGATGCCTCAAAGAAACAAATGGCTCCAATGTTGCCTTCAAGTGGCTGCCCTCTTATAGAGAGGTCAAAGTGATGACACATGATGGGGATACCCAGTCCCCCTGTCATCCATCAGCTCACGGACCAAAAGAGCCAAGTCACTGAGTGTGACTTGGATAATGGCCATCAACAACACCAACAACAATAATAATAATCACCATTACTATGTTTATATGGACACAATATTCTGATATTAGCCTGCAGCCAATCGTCTGAATAAGACACTGCCATGTAAACTGGTTACCTTAACAGGAATAAGGTCACACTCAGACATATTCTGACCTTAGCCCCATCATGTAGACATGTATACATCTTAATCTCATGAGAACATTATTTAAGTTTTTACAGATAATATTGAAAACGGTGAATAGTTTGAATGTTGGTGGAACTGTTGGGCTTTTCCATAATAGTTTAAGGTCTTAACCTAAAACGCCTTGAGAACATGTGTGTTGTGATTTGGTGCTAAACCAATAAAATAGAATTGATATTGAATTATAAAATGCAGTCACTATTAAGAGTTCATATTTACAATTGAACATAATGTGTGTTGGTCACTCACAAATGTTTGCATTTTGTAATCCGGATATTTGGACAGATCTATAATGAGTCTTGTACCAGTGACATCATCTGGGCCTGATTTTGTTTCAGTCCGTCCCTGTACTCTGTGGTCATTCAACACTTTGGTATAACAATCACAGTGTCTCACTAGAATTGCATAGCTCTGCCAAGGCCCAACAGTCTTCAATGCATGGAAGCCAAATCAAATTGCACACACTCAGAGAAATCAGTCCCCGTAATACGCCTGATTTCTTAAGATAATTAAGATCCATGAATTATTCTTTAGGAAATTGGTGAAAATGTTTTTAAAAAGCCCTATCTCTGCAATGTGACATAAAGTTAATGGGTTCAATTGAATGGGTTCTTTCTAATTTTTCTGCCATATTTTGCAGAAATGAGTTCAGTGGCGGTGGCAAAATCCTGCTGACAAACAAACTGTTGCAACATTTCAAACACGCATTGACACCAGTTCCTTAAATAGGCTTGTTTTTTAAATCAAGATCCATGAATAATTGTCCTTGAAAATGTTAGAACAAGCCTTATCTCACAATGTTAAAGAAAACGTTAATGAGTTCCTCCCTGACCCATGCCGCATCCTACCACAAATTCCTCTGGTAATCTGTTTGCTAGTTTTTAAGTAATTGTGCTTACAAACACACAAACAGATGAAAACATAATTTTGCTGAGGTAACAAACAAATGGACAGAGATGACCACATAGCCTCCTTGCCCCCGTGTTGTGTGTGACTCATTTTCCTCAACATGTTTTGAATCATAGGCTGTGTATGTATTTTCCTCTGGGGCATGTTCGAGGCTCAACATTTTATTCAAACCACTAGGTCACTGTTTGTCATGTGTGCCTGCAGAGCCTCACCCAGGATTTGACATCATTGGTCTAATTTTGATCAGGATTGGAATTTTTAACTGGGAGCTGCGTGCAGCCGTGATGGGAGTTGCCACCCTAACTTGGTCAGACTTTGAGATTTACATCACCTGTAAAGATTTGAAGAATGCTTCATGCTATTAGTGATCACTGTCACAGGGGCCAGCATAGACGTGTACAGTAGCACTCACTGGAGCCACCCTGCAAAGCCCCTTAACCCAGGAAGCTGGGATGTAAAACAAGGAACAGGAGGAAATGCAGCTGTGCTTTGAGACTTCCAGCAGACACAACAGAGAGCCAAGGCTTCAATCAGACCAGCCACTGTTATCAAACCCATGCTATTATCTCAGGAGGAGGAAAAACACAGAACCTCTCCCTCCTGTCTTCCCGTGTCATAGGGCATGAGGCATGTTTTTCTAGAGCCTGACTCATGCGAAAAGAAAACAGAGAGGAGGAGGAGGGAGGTTGAGATCTATGTTAGTAATTTAGTCAGATGATAACAACAGCTCATCAGTGCAGAACTTTAAAAACAATCAGGATATATCTATGATGCAATACAAACGGCTTTGTATTGCATCTACATCATCACACACACATTTCAATCACATCTGCAATGTCAGCTCGCTGCAGTCAGACAGAAAGTCTTCTAAAGTTCAGGCTCCGCGTGTTGAACAGACATTAAACCACGAGTGACAGATTTTTGAACGCTTGCAATCGGTAAAAGAATAAATCAGAGCAGTGTTTGTTCAAACTTACCTGAAGTTCACACGCTCGCGCAGCCTCATCCGTCTGATCCACTTGTTCCTCTACTCAACTCTACTGACTGACTGCTCTGTGGACACGCCTACTGCTGCAGCCAGCCAATCACGTGTCACCGAGCAAAGGGAACTAATCAGCGCACTTATACACATTCTCTGTAGAACACGTGTTTCAGTATAGATAGATGGAAAGATAGATAGATGGATAGATGGATAGATGGATAGATGGATAGATGGATGGATAGATAGATAGATGGATAGATAGATAGATAGATAGATAGATGGATAGATAGATAGATAGATAGATGGCTGTATGATAGATAAATAGATATAGAGAGAGAGAGATGGCTGTATGATAGATAGATAGATAGATGGAAAGATAGATAGATAGATAGATAGATGGATAGATAGATAGATAGATAGATATATAGATAGATAGATAGATAAATAGATGGATAGATAAATAGATAGATAGATGGATAGATGGCTGTATGATAGATAAATAGATAGAGAGAGACAGAGATGGCTGTATGATAGATATATAGATAGATGGAAAGATAGATAGATAGATAGATAGATAGATAGATAGATAGATAGATGGATAGATAGATAGATGGCTGTATGATAGATAGATAGATAGATTGATAGATGGAAAGATAGATGGATAGATAGATGGCTGTATCATCGATAGATACATAGATAGATAGATGGCTGTATGATAGATAGATAGATAGATAGAGAGATAGAGAGATAGATAGATAGATAAGATAGATAAGAAAGCTAGATAGATAAGATAGATAGATAGATAAGATAGATAGATAGATAAGGTAGATAGATAGATAATATAGATAAGATAGATAGATAAGGTAGATCGATAGATAATATAGATAAGATAGATAGATAAGATAGATAGGTGGATCTTTGTTCTTTTCTAGGGACTTTTAAAACTTGATCTTCTGGATGGTCTTTATACATGAAATACTGCCAATGTGAGAGTAAAACAGTTCCAAACTTAATATTGGATTATTTATACTAATGAGTGAGCATCGTTCAAAATGTGTTTTTTGTTGAGGAGCTAATTTCATATGTTTATGGACTGTTGGGAACTTTTGTTATTACATTTTATGAGAAAATGTAGTTAAGCTTTCAGTTAAATGTCTTATAGTGGGGTTAATGGCAGACTTTTTGAAATGTGGTGATTAGTGAAGTAGAGTTATTATAAAATTTATAAAATGAAAACACTCAAGACCATTAAAATAGAACCTAAATACAGTAAATACTTAGTTACACATACCTGGGACAAGCAACAACAAGATGAAAGTTAGAAAGACAGATTTCAAATATATTCATATATTTTAATGATCCCTGACATAGAATTGCATGAATGACATACATATATTTATAAAAAACTATATTGCATTTTGAGTATTCTGTCAGAGAAGGTGTGTAAGGAGAGTAGAGGACAGCATTAAAGTACCTAATTCATTTCATCTAATGTTCAAGTGCATCTATGCAGTGCTATTTCATGTCAGGTGATCCAGTTATTATCCCTTTACAACAGTTTCAAAACACGTCATGAGTCATTTCAAAGTCATTTCTTTAAAAATAAAAATGTGCATTGTTTTTTGGAAATCTATATTTTCCATATGTGTCCACTCACGAGATGAATGTTTTCATTGAAATATAGTTCTGACAACAGCTACTTTACAAAGATAGACTTTTTCTATTTAAAGAGTCACCAACTCTGGAGTCCTCTGTACATGTGTAATCAAAGGGAATGTAAACAGAGCCCCCTGCTGGTTGTATTTATAACTCCAGTTAAGACAGTGATATCAAAGTTACTCAGGAGAAATGTTAAGTACATTTACAACAAACATTAAAAAATATATGCTGCGTAATTCAATATTTTACAAACTTGATCATTGTTCAGATTTATAGTGTCCATTCTCAGATAAAGTCATGTAGACAGATAATTATATGTTACAGTCTTGTCAGCAGGTGTAAACGTTTTCCCATGATCCCCTATGTCCAAGTCAATCTAGAGAAAAGTTATTTTGCTTTGACTCGAAGAAGATCTCAAAATGTTCACAGTCCATCTGTCAGTAGAGCATGTTGGTCGTCTCACCTGAGACTTTGTTCATTCACCCTGTTTGACCAAACTCATTCTCTTGTTTCTGTGGTTAAAGCCACTTCTCTTAAAAAAGGAAATGAGGAACTGAAACCCAAAGACGGAAACTTGAGCAGTTTCCCGAACAATAGTCAATGATTGCTCGGCACATACAAATTTGAATTCATCATCATATCAGCCACTGTATCCGGATTTATCCTTATGTGTTTGTATGAACACGCCAGCCTGGTCTGCAGTTTTCCAACTATACGCCCTCTGCTCACGTCATGACATTCTGTGCACTGCTCCTCTGCAGTCTGTGTCCAGACACCGCTAAACCAGAGGTCACCAGGCTCAGGGAAGTGCCCCGCTGAACGTGACGATGGGCAGGCAGAGGAGGGAGCAGAAGGTCGGGTGCAGAGGCTGGATTTGGGCAGAATTCCTGGATTTTCTTAGTCTCCAGTCGGTGAAACTGTCGGGTTTATAGCACACTGATATTTCACACCTTCAGGGAAAGAGAGAGACATGGGAGATAGACAGATAAGAACACTTGTAAAGGCTGTGATTGACGCTGAACTGTTGCATTAAGCTTTGATGGTGGGCGTGCCCAACGCTTGGTGCTGGCGCGATCCTCATAACGTCAATAATCAGAGTGTCATGCCTGGTACACACAACATACCCAGGTTTCATGCAGACAAAACATACTAGAAATCAATACAACACTAAAGAAAAAGTACACAGGAAATACACCAAGCACACCAAGTTCACCAGCTGCCTCAGCCTCTTCTTTCACATTACCGTTATTTGATTGGCTAATGTTTGTTTGACTATGATTTGATTGGCTGTCAATGAGCAACATTTCGGTTGAAGCCACAAGTCCTGTGTAAATAAATATAATGTATAATATGATATTTTCCATTAGTGTTTCTGTGAGTGTTTAAAACCATAAATGCCAAATTAATTGTTAAAATCGCACCATGAAAGGAATAAGTAAATAAATAAATCAAATAATAAAACAAGAGAGGGCTATGGAGTCCTTTAAACAAATGAGTGTCCTCACCAAAAAACTAGTACAAGGTTGTGTGTGTGTGTGTGTGTGTGTGTGTGTGTGTGTGTGTGTGTGTGTGTGTGTGTGTGTGTGTGTGTGTGTGTGTGTGTGTAACTCCTCACTTGGTGACAGTCTGTACTATTTTCTTCTCATCCTGGTCCAGACACACAGCAAAGGTTGTGTTTCCAGCTCCGCTCACCTGCACCTTATCCACCTTCACCTCTGTCAAACTCAGCTGCTACAAATAGAAAGAACATCGTCATTAGGCTTCTACACTCGTATTTCAATTCACGTCCAACAATCCTCTGCATATCTGCTCAATGTACAATCCCAAAATATACATATAATACAGACTACACTTGATTCCTCAGTTTTACACTTGTAATATATATAGTATATATATAGTATTGCATTACATTTTTATATTGAGCTCTTTGACTCTTTGACTTTCTACTATTTTTTTCTCCTTTTCTTACTTTATAATTTCTGACATTACTCTTAATGTATTGCTGAGCAGACCTGTACTACTTATCCTACACTTTTCATTGTGCTGTTGACCCTGTGTTAACTTACCCATGACAAATAAAACTTGAAACTCTCTTATTTTACATTTATTCTATAAAATTACATACAATTTGATAATAATTCCAACTACTTTTGACAATCATTCAAATATACTCTTCTGAGGTGAGTACTGACTATTGCCCAAATCTGGAGTTTAAGCTACAAACAAAAAACAACAAGACACAAGTCTTTCCTGTGTTGTGGCTTCTTGTTCCACCTCGATGTCTGTATGAAAAACATATTTCTCAACATACGTGAGATGAGAGATAAGTCTGATACGAGTTTGAGACACTATCCAGGAAGTGTTGAGGTCTTGAAATAGGGAGGGTGTTTCAGAGTTGTTTATAAGCAAGTTGCCTTTTTTTTTTTTTAAACCACAAACCGCCGACACAGAGCTCACGTCGAGCTAACCTGGTTGTAGCCCTTTTTGCTTTTCCCGTTCTGCCTCTTCACAACCTCAGTCATCATGAGCTGCAGGCACTCCATCTTTGAATCTGTTAAATTACACACACAGTTACAGCAAATGTTTCACAGCAGGACAATACTTATTCCAGATAGAATATGGGTATGGGCCACTTCAGGAAATGATGCAACACTTCTAAATAAAATGGAAGTGAGCCTACTGTTGAATGGCGAATATGGCCCAAATAACAGAAAAGTGTGACATTGTAGCACTAATCTGGGCCAAGGAGAACTGTACTATAACATATATAATATAATTGAAACTATAACTTTTCAGATCCCATCATAAACAGTAATTATCGAGGTGAGGCATGACTCCAGTGTACATATTCTCACGACTACTTGAAAGAGTTCACTGACAGCGAAGCAGCAGCAGCAGCAGCAGCGTACCTAGTTCCTCAGGGTTCTTGCATGCTTTGGTCAAGTTCACTGAAGTACAGACTTTTGATTCTCTTTTCCACTGGCTTCTCCCACTAATAACCACCTGAGGAGGAGAAAGGTAGGGAGGGTGAAGTTATTGTTGCTCTGGAGAAACACAAATATATTGTGAAATGGGGGAAAAAACTTTCTCAATGATAATTGCACCAAGGCTACAGCAGGAGGTTTTAACTGGGAGAAACATTTCACAGAAGAAATCCATCTTATCAAAAAATAAGGGACAGGCCTACAGTTCTATAAATACAGATCTGTAATAACATCAATACACCTTGACAGATGATGGTGATGTTTACAAGTCTGGCCAGTAATAATAATAATACATATATAAAATGATCTAAACAAGATTACAAAGTGTTTTACAAAATAATCATAATTAAAACAACGTAAGTAAGTTGTTCCAGAGACTCGAGGCCCTGATAGAAAAAGCCTTCTCACCTTTAGTTACCATCTTTGACACAATTTAAATTTGAATTAATAGCCCATCATCTTACCCTGCTGTACACCACCTCCAACATTAGAGGCACTGCCTCTCGGTCACCGTCAATACCAAACCGCTTACTGGCAGCTCCTATACACAGAGAGAAAACATACACACATTAGTAATTCATGTGGGAGTCATGGTTCTCTAAGACATTTTGGATTAGAGCAATAAAAATTATTTAACATTTAACTCAAATAAATTAAGATTCATGAATATTCCAGGGAAAACACCTTATCTCACAATGTTGTGAAAAAGAATTCCTGGATCCCCCTGATCCCGATCTGCTCCAAAACTTGATTCTTGGTTCTTTCTTGACCCACACCACACCCCTCCACCAAGTTTCAAGGAAGTTTGTTCTGTTGCTTTTGTGTGATCTTGCTTACAAACTAACAAACTAACTAACAGTCAGGCATGAAAATACATCTTCCCTGGTGGAGGTACATTTTAAAAACTAGTGAGTAGTTTAGTGCGTAATGGAACAAAACAACACCAGACAGTTCCACAGTAACACCCATCAAACAAGGCCTGAATATCTCTCCCTACATTTTTACTTCTCGAAGGAAATGAAAAATCAGAAGTGTGAGCAGCGGTGATGAGCGAAACTAGAAAAGTAGAAGTATGAATCATGATATAGAAATAACAGATGTTCTTCCTGCCATAAATTCTATCCAGTCTCGACCTCATAATAACTGATGATGCGTTCCACTGCACGGAAAAACGTGGAGGATTCTTTTACTGTGGCATCGTTGCTAGGATATGTGTGTGTGTGTGTGTGCATATGTGAGTGTGTGAGTGTGTGTGTGTGAGTGTGTGTCACACTCACCCATGGCTTTGATGGCTCGTGTTCCTGCAGTGTGACCCAACTCTAGGGAGTGGACAAACACCTCAGTCCTCCTCTCACCGCCGGCTAACGTCAACTGCAACATCAAAGATCCTCTATAGATTATGGAATATTACTGAATATAACAGTTTTATTACTCAGAGGTGTGTGTGTGTGTGTGTGTGTGTGTTTCTTGTATAAAAGTGTGTCTAACCTCAGCCTGATAGAGTTGGATCAGCGCTGGCCGGGTAGCGTAGCGGCAGTAGTACAGGACCAGGTCGGCCAGGATGGGTAGACGCTGCTCATACGAACCATCATAGGACTCTGACTCTGTCTTTGAGGTTTGCTGCAGAACCCAACAGCAAAATAAAAAAAGCTACACTTAATACAATTACACAGCAGGATATAACAAACAAAGTGTTGTAAAGTGACATTATGGAAAGGTCTGAATGATGCAACTGAGTATTAGGGACATGTTGAAAATACATTTGAGAGTAATTTTGTAATATTATGAGACAAAAGTCGCAATTTAATGAGGAAAAAAGTGATGATAATTAGAAGAATTAAGAGAACTCAATTAATAAGTTTGTTCAGAACAACCAGCAAGGAAAACCCGTGCTCATCAGAGTTCCACTCCTGGATCCAAAATCTCAGAACAATCAAATTTTTATACTTCAGAAACTAAGAAAAAAGTGTAGACACAATCTTTTCAAAGTCCTGACACATGATATTGTTTGTTAATTGTAAAACCTTAAAAAGAAATTTAACAAGATGCTCAACATTCCTCATTTGCAGGTGACAGACTGATCTTCTGATATCTCCCCTGTAAAGTGACATTGAGGCTAAAATGCACTTTATTTTCTGTAATGTTACAACTTATTCACTAAACTGCAGATTTATTTTCCTTAATGTGGCCCTAATGATGTTTTAGAATGATAACTCAGGTGAAACAGTATAGAAATCAGATTCCAGTTGTACCTGGCAGACAACGTTGGTAGGCAGGTTGAGCAGGCTGAGGGTGTTTCTTTCGTACCAAGGGTCCAACATACCAAGGAGATGGGCAATGTCATTAGTACTGTCCCCTGTGCTCGAGTGGTGAAGACCCTGCTTGAAACAAAAAGCAGAAATTATAGGTGCAGGTCTAAATTTCTCTTTCTTTACTCACAGAAAAGTACAACCTAGCTCAAGAAATTATTTTATAAACAAATCTTTGTGTTCGGTGTTTGAGCTTAAGTTGGGGTTTTATTCTTCTTACATTAGACAGGGCTTTTGGCATTCGAGTTTGAGGCAAAGGACTAGGTAACCTCAGGTGACCTCCAGTCGAGTCCCGTTTCACAGGCACGAAGTAGAACTCAAGCTTGAAGACCCTGGTGAGATGTGGACATGCACTCTCCTTCCGCCTCAGGCTATCATAGGCCCGGGCCACCTTCCCTGCCACGTGATCGGCACCAAACACAACAACCCTCAGCGTGATATTCTTACTGTCCTCATCACTGCTAAGAATTGGCCTCCGTCTGAAGCACACGTGTCTGAGAGTTTGACTTTGTGGCTGGAGCAGCGGCTCAAAACTGCGTAACTTGACTTGCTGCGGCAGAGAGTTGGAGCGTTTTTCTCGCACCACCAGAAGCTCTTTAGATTCTGTGTTTCCCAAGCTTTTCGCACGGTGCAGTGAGCGAGGGCTCTTGGAGAAGAACCGGTACAGGTGCTGGCTGAGCCGAGGCAATGTTTTTGACCTTGGCGAACATTTTTCCGTGACAGGGGACGAGCAGATATAGTCATCGTAATCATCAACGTAGTCACTGTCAGCTCCAGAAGTGATGGAGAAGAGCGACTGAGCGTAGGACTCCGAGGTCACAGACAAGGTGGAGAACATGGAGTCTTTGGAGGCGGTGGACAGGGACGAGATGGTGGAGAAGGTGGAAGCACGGTGGTTGCCACTGTACCCATTAGGGATAATAGTCATAGAAGGCAATTCTTCATCCTCCTCCACCTCGTCTTCTGCATCCAACTCTGTTCCATCCTCCTCATCGTCACCATCAATGTCTACCTCCTCTCCTTCCTCCTCTCCTTCCTCAGCCTCCCTGTTAGTGCTGAGATTGTCAGGGCCGTGCTCCAACAGGGTGTTCAGGTCATCTGCAGGAATCAAAACGGAAAGACATCAGTTAAATTCAGCAGAACAAGAGCTGTCTAAAGGGGAGGGAGATTAGTATTCATGCTGCCGAGCTCACTTCCCATCACATGGATCATTTTGTTGTGTAGCAAATTTGCAAAAGACAAATTGAAAGGATTACGCATTGTATTGTAAAATGGTTATTATATTTAAATTAAAGATATATTTCATGGCACTTAAAGGAGAAATGAAAACTGCTCTTC
The DNA here is from genome assembly GCF_024713975.1 of Paralichthys olivaceus. NCBI lineage: Eukaryota > Metazoa > Chordata > Actinopteri > Pleuronectiformes > Paralichthyidae > Paralichthys > Paralichthys olivaceus. Next base: position 15,214,207 of record NC_091100.1, on the reverse strand, counting down.
ATCATGGATGAATTATGAGACGAAAGGCATCATACTGAATACTTTACCAAAGTTGTCTTTCTCCCAGTGAAACATGTAACACTTGGCTGTGGGCAGTGGTAGCGTCTGTAGCATTCCTGCAAGGTTGGGACAGGAAACAGAGTGAAATAAAAGCACTGTTTACTGGAAACTGAAATATCAAAATGATGCGATCCACTGTGTGTATCATAAAATCCACCCTCTTACCATCACACTTCCTCCCGTTGGATGCTGGGATTCTGATTCTCTCCCTCAGTCCCTCCAGTCCCTGGATCACATGATTGCGTCCCATCAGAGGGTCATTAAATGCAGCTGCCGTCTCCAAGATGTCGCTTACTACAGAAAAGATCTCACCCAATTCATCCACAGGTTTTTCCTGCAAAGATGAGGCATAATATACATTCATGTATTATCACCCCGTTCTGAAATCTGAAATAAATGTCTTATTAGACTTTATAGAAATCTTTCTAATAATTTATGTAAATTTTTTCATCAAAATTGTATGTATAGTAGAGATACAGTATAAAGCTCCATATTTCCATGGTATTGCTTACTTGTTCATGTAAACCAAAGTCTCTATGCAATTCCAACTTCAAATATAATCTACAATTATTCATTTGAAATGCAGGCAAACAGGGTTTTAAGTGAAATGTAGTTAAAACTGATAGGTCAGATTTCCTTTTAAACTTATGTGTTTATGTGAAAAACAATTCAAGACATTAACATCTTGAACTATATTCTCTGAGAACTTTCAGTATGAGCCTCCTCCACTGCACGAGCCAAAGAGTCTAAATGAAGTGGATAACATGACTATTTTCCAACATTCTGCTCCCACTGTCCAGAACTGAAAACTATTCTTCGCATACAATTAGTGCCATCTTGGAGTCTGAGTTAATCATTGAGAACAAATTTGGGAAATCACTTGGACTTTTTAATCCAGCTGGGAGGCAGGGTAACCTATACTTCTGCCAGCCACCAGATGGAGACAGAGACACTTTGGTTTCATTTTTGTGGCGCTGTCATTCCTTTAGAGTCGTTGCTTTGAGTACGTACCTGCAGGGCTCTGTGGATACTTTGTAGAGGGTACTTGGTGCCCAGCGTGGACTGGAAGGCGTGTTTGATCAGTGTGATGTACGTCTCTTTCTGTGAGTGCGTAATGTGACTGAGCTGCTCGGCCACAGAGAGAAAGTCGGCAGGCACTTCCCCCGGGTTCATCAGCAGCACAGTCCTGCAGGCAGCAGACAGATGATGGTGAGGTGTGAATGAGGAGGATGCAAACAGAGTGCTATGATGCTGGTGGGGTATTAATGGGGAAGAAAAGGGACTTTCCAAGTTAAACACCTAAGTGGGTTAGGGACCCGTCCACTTTCAAACCTCTTCTTAAAACCCCCCTCTTCAGAACTGCTTTCAATGTATATAATAATGTAAGGATTTATGTTTTGTTTGTCTTTTAAATTCTATGTGAATATATATTTCAATAATTATTAGTGTGAATATCACCAATACATTGAAATCACAGAAACATCACCTCAGTTGCAGTTGAACTATGAGAAACTGTACACACACAGTACATATATGAAATTCTATCGTTCTTGAGTCAGACTTTACGTATATGTATGTATAACACGACCATGGACAGGTTTCAGTCACTGTGTGGACTTACATGATCTTGGAGCTGTGGCTGGAGGTGTTGAGGCCTTGCTCCTCCCTCACCAGTCTCTGAAAGGAAATCCCTGAGAGGAAAACAAAACAGAAACAATTTGATTGGATGCTTTTAAACCAACTGGAGAGGAGTAAATATATATATGGATATATGGATAATAATGTCTTCATATACAGTATATATTTAAAAACACAATAGAAAGATTGAATTTAAACAAAGCAAAAATATATACTCTGTCCTGTCTGAGGGTTTATGATGAATCATAGAGACGTATTTATTTGTTGTGTTCTTTCTGTCGACCCTTCCTGTAAATTTCAGTTTAGGTGTTCACGTGTGGCTTCTGCTTTTCTTTGTTTTGTAAAAGCTGGACTTACATCAGCTCCAAAACCATATGACATTCATCTTCCTCTCTCTGATGCTGCTGTTTGTGGTACAAGCAAGCGACAATCTAAATGCATTCCTTTGACCTGCCACTAGGGGGAGGACGATGGTAAGGGTTGGAAAAACGCTTTTGAACGCACCACATGAGCTGAAGAACTTCTGTGTTAGAGACAGTTCACAGTCGGGCAAAAATAGACACATAGAGAAAAAGAAATTCCCTGAACATAAACAATGTCCTCCATCATTACCTGGCGCCTTGAGCTCCAGCTGTAGTGTGGACAGGAGGTTCTTACACACATTGGAGTATGGCTCCGGCCAGGTGAGGAAGCAGCGAAACACCTCGATGGCTTCCTCCAGCAGCTCAGTGTCTGGAGGACAGTGAGGTGTCTGCAGCCAAAGAACAAGACAGACATTTGATCAGGGTTGTGTTGAGACGCAGTGGGACTGGATAGGGAGGACATGTCTTATGACTGAACTGTGTGACCCTTGAAGCCTGCCATTCAGACCATCAACTAATTACCTCCATTGCTGATGACTCTAAAATAGTTTTTGGGGGCAGGGGTTGTTTTCTTGATTAAGTTTACATTCTGTTGTTTAAGAAGCTGAAATAAGCCAATTTTTAACGAATAACTCAAAAAATGTATCTAGTGTCATCAAAAATGAATTAAGATTAAAAAGGACTCTCTATGATACAGAAATGACTCATCTGTGAATAAGTGTGAACTATGACAAAGGGTTTGATTCAGAGGAAGTGACAATATAATTGTGCAAAAACTAGTTTTACGCCCATGATTAAACTGAAGTCATTGCTCCATAAGGAGTGCAACTAAATTTAAATAAATGTTCAATTTGATCCTGTTCTAAGTTTTCTTTATTACAATCATACTCAGTATTATTATGGTGAGGCGTGGTTTAACTCCTAGTCTTAATTTAGGGATGACAAAAACGTTTAATGTTCGAATCTAACAACGTGGGACACTTTTCACAACTAAAGTGGTATGTTCCATCTGACATCGTATCACTCCACTGATGTTAAACATCACCCAAATTACATGCAGGTATTGTGCCCCACTTTATATAGTTCCAGATCTAAATCAAGCAGCAGAATCAAATATGTCGACAGCATATGATCTGTATATAATTATCATTAAATAAATTATATAAATTCTCAAACAGGAAACTGTGGACAATTATGTAATAATCTACTAAATAAATCACCAAAAATAAATCTCATCTTACATTATTACTTAAAAAATAGTTACTTACATTTTAAGGTAAATAAGTACAGAACAGTAATGTAGTTTTTCCATTATCTAGGTTTAATGACAAACAACCAAAGTTATATTTTTTCATTTTAAAATTAAAAAAAACAAAACAAAAAAAAACTGTAACATAATCGGTTGCTCTATATCTGACAGATGAGCTCTACAACAACAACAACCAATGTGTGACAACACTTTCTGCTTTGGACTCTGAAGCCGACTCAGAAACACAAGAGGTGTTTATGAGCCAAAGGTTGTTTTGTTGTCGAGCCAGCAAACGGTGTGATTTAGAATGTTGTTTTTGAATCTGGGCTAGAGGCTTTTGACTCAGTTCTACTTTTAAGAAATGTCACAGTGTTTTTTTTTAATGGAGGAACCAGTTCACCTTTGGTATGGAGAGTTCTCTTACACATGTGAAACACTAGGATTGTCACTGAGAGGTGACGAAAGGTTTAACGTTTTCGACAACATCTGGATGAAGACGATTTGTACCTGAAGCAGTGTGGAGGAGAACATGATCGCGAGGGGAGCCACCAGCTCATACTGACACTGCTCCTGAACCTAAATCAATACATAGTAATAAGAGAGACAGACAGATGTCAGAATAACTATGCACGCAGTGGACAATATGCTTCCTTGGACCATGACCTTTGCCCTTTGTTCTCTCACCTCTTTGGTCTTTATGATGATCTGCTGTAAGAGGATGAGGAAATTCTCAGGGTCTCTCTTCACCAACTCCTCCAGGCTCCAGCGGTTCATCGACTGACCCGCTGAGCACATCAGCACTGAAACACATGTAAATACACTCATTCATATCTTACATGTAAAGTAGATAAAGAAAAAATCACCTGTCCTACATTTTAATCTGTCAAACATGAATTTACTTCTAAAATCGTTAAGTTAAAACATAGATTTTGTGGAATTTGAGCAAAGCTGTGGCACACAAATATGTTCCAACATTCTGTCGGTAGCTTCATTTCTCAGCAGCTCTTTGCAGACATGAGTGTTATCATACAATCTATCATACAAAACACATAGTGTGTCGTGTCTATTTAAAGCTCAGAGGTATATTTGCATCCTGAGCTCCAGAGGTTAATTGAGATAAGGTGGCAGCGCAGAAAATGAACCTGGGAGTTTTATGATGAGTCTGATGAGAAGTGAATTTTTGTAAAGAAGAGCATGTTGACATGAATGTAATCACTCTCGTTGAAAACATACAAATCCCTGGAAATCTTCTATTCATGTTAGGGATAAAAAAAAAAATCTGGTTTCTCTTTATGTCGGCATAAAATTTATGATGGTTAGTTATACTGTGTGAAATTACCATGATTACCATGGTGATGTGGTTGATAATATAACAGCAATAGCTTCCAGTGTTATTTTCATGGATGATAATTATATCATTTGAGTAAAAAAAACTACTGAAAACTAAAAATACTGTGGTAATACTGATAACATGATACTTGTGGCCACTGTAATCTTGATACAACATTTTCACCCTTGCACTGGATGTCTATCAGGGCATAAAACACAGCACATGTCTCTGTAAATATATATTTCACTCTATGTGGCTCTGGTTGTTGTGTGGGAGTCGAGTCTATCCACCCTGTTTTCACCCAGCAGCAGTATCTCCTGCCTCACCCACAGCCTGTGGTTCTGTGGCACCACTTCCTCTCACCTGTCAATTCACACAACTTCCTCCAGCAACCAATAACACATTTCCCTGATGAGAGCACGCAGCAGCATCACCAACAACAAACTCAGGCGCTCTTGAACTCACATGCCCCATATTTGCTGGTGGAGCGTCTGTCACACAGCGGTCTTGTGTCGACAAAGGGAGAACAAACAACGGCCTTCTGTTCGAGTTACCACTGCACTCAGCAAATATCACGTCCAAATGTGTTGGCTGTGGTTAATATTTCTGAGAAAGTGTGTTGCGTTTCATTTCGAAGAAAGAGAAGCCTTGATTCCACACAAGATTATGAGCCTTTGAGCAAAGCAAGAGGCGGGGTGCACCCTGGACAGGTTCATCACAGGGCCGACACACAGACACAGACAACCATTAGCTCCCATTCACACCTTGAGACAATTTAGAGTCACAAAGTAACCGAACCTGCTAGACTGTGGGAGGAAACCAGAACACCTAGAGAAATATATGAATGCTTAAGGTTGGTCGTCCAGAAGATTCAAACTCAGAACCTTCTCACTTAAAGGCAAGAGTGTCAACCACTGCACCACCATGACGAATACTGAAGGGTAATGGTTTTCATCTTTAGTGGGCACTACTCTATAACTTGTCTCTCAATCTCTGCCAAGTCTGTTTTTCAGTTCTCTTCATGTCTAACTGTTGATAGAAATAACATAACAAAAATAACATCAGGAAGGTTAAGGCCATCAAATAATGAAGAGATATAATTTTGATGTGGCTTTAGATCAGATACAGGAAATTTTCATCTTTGAGTTAGTCCAATATTTTCAACACAAGTATAATGATGTGCACAGATCTGGATGAAGAGGAACATTTTAAATTGACATCCTTAATTAAGTAATTTTGGGAATTATGCATTTTGACAAAGTTATAGACTGAGGGCTAAATTTTTTCAAGTACAGAAGAAGTAAATGCTCTGCCATGAGATTAGAAAGTTCCTGTGCTTTAAAAACATGAGCTACAGTCAAACATGTGCTGCAATGATGCTAAAAACACAACTGTCTCCTTTATTTCTCACAAGTTCTCATTTATAAAATGGAGAAATATGCATCACAATCCTGGTGAAGAAACTTAACTAGAAGGAGACCCAGAGAGTATAAACCTACGCCAGGACTGACTGTATCACCATTTTGTATTTACATGTATTATGATCAGATGCATACGGATCATTATCTGGATTAGCACCAAATTTCACCGGTTCATTCATCAGTACTCATAAATGCCTGTTTTTTCATTAAGATATCTGCGTTAGTACATTCACAAAAATTTTGAAAAACACCCTCGCCCCCAAAAAAGAATTACTGGATCTGCCCCCTGATCTGGATCCACAGCATGGGTTTTTCCCTAACTCATACAGAATCAATCCACCAAGTTTAGCACGTCCCCGAGTCTTACCGTTCCAGTGGTGTGCAGCTGTGGGGCTCTGTCTCAGCCCGTCCAGACACCGGTCCAGAGCGTGCTGGATCCTGTCCTCTGTACACGAGGTGTGCTGCATCTTCACCGCTCAGGCTCTGTGGAGAGGCAGCAGAGAGACCTGACGTGAACTATCAACATATGACACTCAATTTCCATCCATGTATTATCTTGAAATTCTTTGGTGTGAATGAATAATGTTTGCACGTACACACACACACACACACACACACTCTTCTCTTTTCATGCACAGTATCACATCAGCTATCACATCTGCTTTGCATGAAGGCAGATCACCCCGGTAAGTATGAAAATGAGTCTAAGAAGATACTCAAACCATAAAGGCACATGGTGTTGACACGCGAGTAGCTTGCTGCTGTTGTGTTGTTATATAATTCCTGAAATATCACACAGAGCAAAACACACACCTGCTGGTTTTATATTATATATCATCATAAATAAATACATGTTCTTTGTAATGTCTCATGATGACCATGGTTCTCTGTTATAAAAAGAAGTTCTTCATTTGACAAGTGTTGGGCAAGTATGTGGACGCTGCCCTGCCTCAGATCAGCTGGTTTTGTTTGAAGTCCAGCGGCCTGTGATGAATGTAAAACATTACATCCAACAAGAACAAAACACCTTAAGCTTTTGCTCATGTCACTTATCTCCATCAACATGTGAGCACAAACCAAGAAGTAAAGCAGAAGAATGTTCTACAAACATGAGCCTTATTGACATGTATGAAAAAGAAGAAATGCTTATATCCACTATAAACAGGACCAATAATAAGAGGAACATCAACATACTAATACAAACTCACTTAGGGTTTCAAAATTACGTGTAACACACACAAAGTTAAACAAAGTGGCTCAGCACAGAGGAACATCAACAGGTAGTAAACATTAGCAAACTTGACAGCAGCAAAATTTAAAGGTTCAGTGTGTAGAATGTAGTGACATCTAGAGGTGAAGTTTCATGTTGCAGCTGAATGCCCCTCAGCTCACCCTCCCCTTGCAAACATGAAAGAGAACCTGTGGTGAACTTCAGCTGTCATGAAAACTCTAAAAAGGTTTTAGTTTGTCCAGTTTGGACAACAGTAAAAAACATGGCGTCCTCCACAGAGAATGTCAATTTAAAGTTTTTAAAATCTATCGTAAAGAAAACAACAATTCATACAATTTAGATGAAACACACCAGTAAAAACATCACTAGGATTATTTTATATTCAATTTCTGCCAAAAACTCCCTTCACCCAAATCTTACACACTCACCTTTAAGCAAACAAAAACATCTATTTTCACAATATGAATTATGTCATAGGGTTAGAAGAGAAAAAAAGCCTTGGGTGATTTCATATTTAAAATCTGTATCAATGTATCAGCCCCCTTAATATGCCAGAGTTTCAAATCCATCACTATTCCCTGGGAAATCATTCCAAAATATGCAATTTTCACAGAAAATGTGTCAAGAAAAATTCTTGGATCTGCCCCTGATCAATATCTGTTCCAGCGTTTAATGGGTTCTCCACTACCCATCCTTCCACCAAGTTTCAAGAAAATTGTTTCCTTAGATTTTGCATAATCCTGCTGATGAACAAACATTAATGAAAACACTAGAATGACCCTCAGTAGAGCACATACCTCCATCAATGCCCAACAGTCATCTTGAATTCAAACTGCACCGATTTCACATATTCATGGTTATTGGGTCCATAAACAAAACAGATGTTTTCATCGAAAAAATGCCCTTTCTCTCGATCCTGTATCCTTGGCTAATACCCCACCCTGTCTAAGTTTCTATATAAAAGCTTCAGAAGTTGTTTTTGTAATCCTGACAACAGTCAACCAGATAAGCAACACTGAAAACATCACCTTCTTGACTGTGGTGAAGATGTGAAACTGCTGTAGATAGGACAGATGGTGCAGATAGTCCAGCATTACCACATTAACATAGTAAATACATCACATCTTCACTGAAGACATGAGCATGTGCTAAACTTCACCTTTTTTCTTAAACTTTCTGTTTGTCAGTGCGTTGGGATGTTTTTCATGCAGCAACTCAGGACAACCCAGGTGTGGTAAGTGGTTTCAGTTCTGTTATGAATACAGAAGTCACCACAGTTTATATACAGTATCTATAACAACATACCAGGGACGTCCCATCAGTGACTTCATCTCACAAATGTTGTCCATGTTAATGTAGGTAAGGCAACCAAAGAAATGTGTTTTTTTCCATTTCTACATTCAAACTAATGCTCTTCTGGCGGCTGAGGATCAAAATGTAGTGTTGTCTTCTAACTTTGTTATTTTCAGTAATTTATCCTAATATTTCATTTGAAAACATACAAGATTTCTGGATTTCTTTTCGAACACATTGTCTATTTCAAAAAAACTTGGATGACTTTGGTTCACTGACTTATCGAATTGGGATACATCAAAATGAAGAAATTTGATGTGAAGATAGTGTGATAGATTTAATTAATTTTGTTTTCATTCATTTATTGAAATCAAATTACGAGGTTGTGACTAATACATTATGTTAATGTTTGATATATAGTTTTGAAGCGTCTCTTTCCAAATTTTGGATTTCTTCTACAGAAATACAGTACATTTATGTAAATACTGGGAAACGTCCGATTTTGCAAGCAGAATGAACACTTCCCTAAAGAAAAGGGGCCAAAGCTTTTTACAGATTTGTTCTTTTAGATCTTTTCTGGGAACATGAAAAGCCACATGCTGAAAAAACAAACCACAATTATTTTAGACCACTTAATTAGCTGTAAGTAGATATGAATATGTTGAGCTTTAGTTATAAATATTACTAATATGAACCACACTGGGAAAACAACTGTAAAACTCTTCAACGACTGTGCCTTTACATCTTGAAATCGAACACAAGTTGCTCTGCAGCATCTGATAGAGAGAGTTAACATTTATCTAAACTAATCTGCCACAGGGTTGTTGTAGTGAAGTCGGAGCAGAGACAGGAGTCAACAGTGACATCAGAACTGTTTTGGTCTGATTACATTTTCTCCAAATTTCCCCAGCGACTTTGAGAAATTCCCCAAGCTGTCAAATGAATAGTGTCAATGAATGACTCACTCACACACCCACTCCCCTCATTACCCTAACGAGATGGTCCAGCACATAGGCCACTTAAAGGTCTTTGCACAGAAGACTTGATTTTTTTTTATCGCGTGTAAAATGTTCACCTTATGAAAATTTTCAAACTTATATACAATCAATGCTAATTTTTACTAAGCGATATTGAGGCTTTTTTTTTTTTGGACCGATACAACATGTACACGTCTAACCAATTTGGTCTGATATTAAGTTTATTTGTCAATTTATTTTAAACAAGCACAGTGTGTTCTAAACCTGCCTGTGTGGAAGGGGTTGTTTGTTTAGCCAGGGGTGATGCTGTTTGCAGTTTTCTTTCTGCAGGACTCAGTCCAGAGAAACCCGAAGATGCAACCCAGCTGCTGCACTAAGAGCTGTTCATCTGTTTATTCAAAGTTCAGTGAAGCTTGACTAAGAACGTAGAAACCCCGAACTGGAAAGCGTTACTTACATTGAATGAGTCCGCATAACAGCCACTGTTATGGAGTACTGGTTTCCCGTTCATTCAAAGCTTATTAGACTGAAAGTATCACGTGCTCAAATCGCATCGAATTCATAACTGCACTTTCGGGTGCTCTAGACACACATGTCAAATGTGAAGTCGAAAAAGATGAATGGTTGAGCCACATACAGACAGACAGAGATTTCTGGAATCATTTGATAGATATTTGTCTTTAGCTATTGCTCATAGTTATTTGTGTCTTTAGAATAACATGATGTAATCGACTTGAACCTAGGATAATGCAACAGGCAGCCTAACTCCTGTCCAAGAAAGTTATTAAACCAAATGCGCAGAATTGGGACTGTTAACAAACAGGACAAATTAAATACTCGATGAACTCTATAAATACGTCCTGAAGCAGCTGTGGTACAGTTAAACTCATAGACCAGTGAAACTCACCAACTTCTCCTCTCTTCATCAATAGTGAGTGTTCCCAGGTATTTCTTCTTTTGTTCCCTCTTATTCTGCAGTTTGAATATTATCCCTATAATTTATTCACTTAATGGCATCACGCTTAATGTCATTGGTCAGAGGTGTTGAGATTCTGTGGTGAATTTTGGTGAATTATTCGCTACTTCATGCCATTTATTCATGCTGCGGTGGATGTGGAAAGACCTTAAAGTCACCTGTTTCTTTTAACGAATGAAACAAACAGGATATAAAGTGCAGCTTGAGATGTGTTTGTACTGTTAGTTACAACACACAAGCTCCAAGGAATTGTAGACTGCATGTGTTACACAGACAACTGCCTATATATTCTAAAGAGATATATATGAGATATACAGTAGAAACACACACACTGTACAAACGACCTCATCATTGAGACCATTTGGAGAAGTGGGGCAGGAAACTACAGGTTCAAGCGGCCAAATTATCCCCCAGCACTTTTCCCTTTTTCCTTCAGTTACCTCTCAACAACAATACCACCGACTCCACAAGTAAACAGAACATCCATGCAGCTGATTTTCTCATCGGCCCCTCCTCCCCAGAGAGGTATTGTGTCTGAAGAGGGGTCCCGGGTAGGCACTGATGTGGTGTATGGAGGGGTATGGACGTGAGCATATCGGACACTTGTGCTGAGGGCTCCGGTCATTGTCAAGCGTGGACAGAGCTGGACGAGAGCCCGGTGAGAGTGGAAGGAACTAATAAGTCAGAGCCATGGTGACGGGGTTCAATGGGTACATGCAAAAGTAATAAAGAGGGGATGACCTTATATGAGGCAGCACGATGCAGTGAACGATGCAGTGAAAGTTTATTACTGCCAACAGTAATAGTCCTGTTGATGCTATCGGGTTATTTGTTTAGCATATATAACCCCTGTATAGGAGCATTCTTAAGAACAAACACCACGCCTCAACAATATGTCATTTAAAGGGTTTAATGAAAAAGTTGGGTGTAGAGGAAAGCTGACTAGATGTTGAGGGAAGGGGTTGAGGTGAGCATGTTGTCTCATAGGCCTCACCAAAGACCAGGCAGAGGGAGACTCAAGCTGTGTCTCAATTCATAGGCTACACTGCACATCATATGGCATCACACCGCCATGACTACACAGTACAATTTCGAAGGTTCTTCTTGATGCTATTGACAAATGTGTCCTTCCATCCCAGAGATGGATCCTTTTTGGGCTAACCTATCCCAGGATTCATTTAACTATTTTTCAAAGAAGGTAATGGTGCCAGCAGGCGAAGAGACTTCTGATGCTTGAATATCAGGTTTTACTCAACCAAGCAGTGGTGCACATGTTACAAAAACCTAAATAACAGCAAACTTCATGTCATCATAGTTGTTTACGTACAGTTGCTAGTCATGTTGCAAATGCATGAGTCTGTGGTGTTTCATAAGAGGATGTATGAAGCACGTCCCAGAGAGTCAACAAGGTCACTTCCACTTTTTCATGGCTTGAAAACTTGCAACAGTCAGACAATAACAAGCAGAGTTTGGTTGGCATGGAACAATCAGAATCTCTGAATTTACCATAACTATACAGAGATAGTCTGGTCAGATAAATAGTAGGAGGGGAGCATTAGCTGAGAGCTAATGTTCAATAATGAAGGGCCGTGAGAAACCAATGATCCGGACAACAACATGAAAACTATTGAGTCAGCAAACTAATCATATTGTCAGGAAAGAACATCAAACTAAATTACATACAGCTGCCAAGACCCAACAGTTCCCTTGAATACAATCAAGCTGAACCAAATTGCACACACTCATGAATATCAGTCTTATAAAATATATTTTTTCATAAAGATCCATCACATAACCGTTGGTAAATTGTGAAAATGTCAAAAACATTCTGGATTGACTGGGTTTTCTTTCTTGACCAATGTTTCATCCTTCCCCAAGTTTTGTGGAAATACTCATTATTGTGTAATCCTGTTGCCAAACCAACAGTCGGGGGTGAAAACATAACCTTTTGACACTGGTAAAAATCCAATTCACATAACTTTTCCAATGTCTTCTACTCTCATCTAACCAACGTCGACCAAGCACAAACCTTACAGAATATGATATTCATAATGGTTTGTAGATGGGTTACTGTTTTGAACACAGCTGAGCCCAGAGCATATTAGTCCCAGCTGCTCAGACATCTATCTTTTCATGAGTTTTCAGTGTTGAGTCAGGTCATCGTACAAATATGCACTGGAAAAGAAACCTTTGAAATAGGTTATATCAACAAATAGCTGCAAATGGAAGCAATTAACTGTATTCTCAGCTTTCATTTTGTCACAATATTGAAGGTTTTTTATCATTTCTACATCACTTTTGTATCGACTCCACATCAAAATGGTTTCTGAAAGGGCACTACACGTAATTTAGCTGCTTCTATCTGTTTTCCCTCCGACTCTCTTGCGCTCCTCATATAGCGTTGCAAGCATCAACATTTCCCAAACAATACCTTCACCTGTGTGTGTGTCCCTCTCTCTCTTTTTCTTTCTCATGCTGTCCTCTTTTTCCTCTCCTTCCATCCTCACGGGCTGCTTCCTATCTCCCCCACTGATCCCATTACCAACTGCTTCCTAACAGGAAGAGAGCTCCCCTGCTCCGCTGAGGAAGCAGGTGCCTCCCTATTGTTGTGGTGTGATCAGACTCTCAGATGCACTCCCACAGACCAGTGAGGAGAGTGTGTGTGTGTGTATCTACAGTATATGGATGCTAGTACTTTTCACAGACCCCTCCTGATTGATAGAGTCTGATATTCACATCCAGTCTTCCTCTGCCGGCCACACAGAGCTGTTATGCCCCCTCTCCCTTTCTCTCTCTGCTGACCCTGTGGATGTGAACTGGCCTCTTATGGCTTTAGGAAACAACATTGGTCCAACTCCAAAGCTCTGGTGTAATTAAGTGCTTCCCTTTAGTTCAAACAGTTGCTACCGGTGAGAACACACCAGTCCAATGGAGGGGATCTCTTGTTACAAATCAAGGTGAAGTGTGTGTGTGTGTGTGTGTGTGTGTGTGTGTGTGTGTGTGTGTGTGTGTGTGTGTGTGTGTGTGTGTGTTTGTGTGTGTTTGTGTGTGTGTGTGATAAAATCCCTCAGGATGTTTTGTGAACAGTGAAGTTAATTTCCCATCTGAGTTTCAAAAGTTTATTCTTCACCTGATCCAGATCTGTGCCAAAATTTTATTGGGTCCTTTCCTGACCCGCTACTAAGCTTCATGAAAATCTGTTATGTAGTTTTTGCGGAATCTTGCTAACAAACAAACAAACGGACAGGGGTGAAAACATAACCTCCTTTGCGTAAATAAGCAATAAATCTCATATTTAAAAGGTATTTGTATTTGATTCCGTTCTCATAAGGAATCCAGAATATCTTTGTTTAACCAAACCGCAATTGCTTTTTATGGTATTCAAGTAGAAGTACATTAAGTGCAACTAAAAGACCCAAACAGGAAGTATCAGCTTCAAAAATACACTGAGATGCAACAATTTGCTCTGCATTTAACTACAGCACCAACACACAGGTTGCTATGTCTCTTGTTATGTCTCTTGTTATGTCTCTCTGTGCAGCATTTGGTCTTCACTTCCTCAATAAACACTTGTAAAAAACCAAATTGTATTCAAATATCATGGGCTAAAGCAGATTATTAGCCAGAGGTGACTCAAGCTACACAAACAGGACTGTGTGTCTTTTTCTGTTCAATTTCACCAACAACATGAAATATTCTAATGTTTTAGTGGGAAACCTATCTCTCTTTGTAGAAATCCTATATTTCATTACATTTGTTCGTGTGTGACATGAGAAAAACAGTGTGTGTATATGTATATTACTAAAAACAGGTGTGTTGTACACGTGAGCACAACACACACACACAGCTCAAATGCATCATAAAGGTGAAGATGAAGATTTGACTGATACCACAGCCATAACGAGACAAACAGGATGTGATGTTGTGAATAACACACACTGCTGAGCTGGGAGACTTCAATGACTTCAGCTACATGCTCTCAACACATTGTGACAGTCTGTCACTTTACACCTCATGTCCAACATCTGTGCGCAATCCAGTTTTTTTTTTCTCAAGCTTTACACATCTCCAGCAGTTCATATTTCTCTAGAACAGGAGATGACTGTACTCCAACTGATTTCGTTGGAAAATTGATCAATTTGTAAAAAAAAAAAAAAATAGATAATCCCTTCCTGTGGTTCTGTGCTGTCATGGGAAGAATTGTCCTCTGACAGGCAGGATGAAAACCATGAACTTAGGAGGAGTTGATTATGTTTACCCTGATCTTTTTCTTTTGCTATGGTCTTAAACAACCACTGACAGAGTGCTATTGTGCCTTCTAGAACATTTAAACAGTATCACAGGGCTGGAGAGATAAATAATTGCAAAATTGACCCTGCTACTTATCCTCACATCAAACCAAACAAATTCATCCCCTGCATGTTGTGTCAGACCAGACTTGGAAGGAGACTTTTAGAAAACAAGACAAATGTAAAGGTTTTTTTTCAGACATGAGACTCTACTGCCTTGGGACATTGCTGACTTGAAGGGAGTTAGGTCTTAAGCCTGATTGTCGCGCAATAGACTTGAGATTTGCTCATGAACACTTGTGACTTGACTTGGACTGATCTCAACATGAGGTTTGATTTGGACTTAAATCAATAAATCAAGTTTTACTTGTTTAGCCCATATTCACAAATTACAATTTGTCTCATAGGGCTTAACAAGGCCTGACATCCTCTGCCCTGAAAGGGATAGTTCACCCAGAAATGAAAATTCCCTCATTATCTACTCATATGCTGATGGAGGGGTGGGTTAAGCGTGTGAGTCCACAAAACACTTAAGAGGTCTTAGGTGTAAACAGTGTTAGAGCAGAAACCAATACATCTGAAGTAACTGGTGACCAAATCTTCAGAAGTAGTAAAACAACACAAAATTCTCCCATACTGCTCGTATGATGTCATGCAAGTGTCCACAAGCGCCGATATTCATATTCGACTTCAAGCGAGGTAATTTACACAATGTACTCTGATATCTTCCAACGAGGTGTGTTTAGGGACCGTCGGACACACTAAGGTCTGCTAGCTTAGCCACTTCTGGTGAACATTTAGGCTTAAAACAAAGTGTACATGACGTGATGGTGGTTTGTCTTATGAATGTCACTGGACATCGTGATTTAGCATATTTTTTTACTCCACGTCTCTGAAAAATGATCTGACGGCTTTTTTTATTCTTCTTTCAAGTACAGTGACCTTTAATAAATACTGTGCTTGAAATCTGTATGTGGTTACTTCATGTAGTAAAAGGATGTTGAGTACAGGCGTTGGCTCAACAGTGTTTCTATTGGGTGGAGCTTTCAAAGCCAACTGTGTCAAACTGAAGGTGTTTTTCTGGGTCAGATAGCTCTGCCTGCATTCCTTGTCTCATTTTAGTGCAGACTTTGTATCTAATGAAAATAAATCATGAATTGAATAATGGTATTTTTACTGTATTATATTGAATTATGGCTGATTACATACAATTGATGGATTGTTTGTCCTCACATGATCAGTAACACAAACCACATTGTCTGTAATAAGCACAGGACGATAAACTCTCATAACCTCATGATGCTGTTTAAGGTGCTGAAACAAACTTCTGAGATCAACGCACAATCAATGTTCCCATTTATAAACACACACACACATTTAAAGCCAGTAAACATCTAGGCGCCTGCCTGACATGTGCTTCTTCTTCTCTACTTCCTCAGAGTTCACTAAAGGCATGAATCATACAGGGCTTCTGAAAAAGCAGAAGTTCCCGAAATTGTATATCGGGGGGTGCACAGCCCAGCTTTTACACGTGATGCTGATATGTCCCATCAGCTTGACAGTGTTTTCAAACAGAAGAGGAATGAACTTGGATATTATAAAGTGGGGTTGGGCAATAAAACAATATCAATCATTTTTGCATTATAATTTCAAGTTTAAATATTCCTATACAAGTACAGTGGGGAGTTGTAACAGATAATTGATGTGCTGCAGATTTCTATCAATGTTTTGCTGTTTATCAAGTGTTTGTCATCCTCTGCCCAAAAAGCTGGATCCACAGGTGGGACACCAGCTATAATCTGATTGGCCCCTTAAGTCCCCTTTGTGACTCTTGTCTGTGAAAAGTGTTGAGCGATTAAACTTTATGAATTTATGAAACAGAATCAAAGAAACACACACACACACACACACACACACACACACACACACACACCCTTCAAAATAAAATGCACCTGTTAACTGTCTTCCTCCTCTTACCTGCAGTTCACTGGCCAGCATCCATGCTTTCTCTGTGCGCGTCTCTCTACAAAGTCCAAAGATTCCAAGGCCAAAACTGCGTCTCCGGCTCGGTGCTTGTGCCGTTCATCCATTCATTCATCCATTCATTCATTCATCGCGCACATCACGGTTTAACAGACGAAGCCACATCCTGGGAGCAGAAGAGTTGATATCAGCCTCAGTCTCTACTCGTGGAAGCTTCTGTTGCGCACAAACACGTCTGCGCTGCGCACATCACAGCCTCTCACAAACAGGAAGTGTATGAGAGAAGTGCATGTGAGCACAATGAGGGAGGCTGCTGGTGTGCGTGCGTGCGTGCGTGTGCATGTACGTGGGAAGTGTAGTTATGTTCGTGCCAGTGTGTTTCTACATGCGTGTTTGGAGAGGTTGCATGTGGATCTTGAAGGGATGTTGGCCCCTAAAAGGAAGTCATCTGTTTGACATGTTTGTTTTCACATTCGTGAGTAAAGTGTCTTTGTTTAGAATCAGATGCTGAGGCTTTGTTCATTATTAGTGGTGCCACTTATTTAAAAAAAATTATATTATTAAATGCTATTGATCATATAGATATTGTGATGATTATTGATAGGCTTATTGGTTTATTTCCCAGCCTCAGGTCCACTGCATTTCTTTATTTTAACCAAATGTCCAGAATCCTCTTTTGCAAAAATCAGTGTCAATTATTGTTTTCTAATATTTGTATTCAGCTATAAAATAAAAATGTCAGGTTCCATTAATGTAGCGAATGATTGTAAATGCATTCAGTGTATTACTGTAAATTGCAAACTGTTGTATAATGGCTTTTATTCTGTGCCAATAATTGCATAAGCAGATGAAATTCAATGGAGTAAATAGCAAAATTGTTTGAGCCCAGGTTTGGCCCATGTCCCACATCTGGCCCACATACTGGATGGAATGATGGAACTTCAGTGGTCCGCTCCTGTTTGCCAGATTTGTGCCACAAGTAAGCCATAGCAATACAGCATGTCAACCAAAGTTGCCAAAGGTGGCCCAAATTTGTTTTGGGATATTTGGCAACATTTGTAATTTTCCAAATGGGCTCACATCCACATCACATCATTGACTGAAGTGGCTCACATCCATCTGCTATCTGTTTGTTTATATTAATCTGTGCATTCTCTCTGGATCAATAAAGTATTTATTTATCCAAGAATAAAGTCATCGTTTGTCTTAATTTGCTGTAAAGGTTGGGATACCTATATCTATATCTATATCAATGTGCTCTCTCTGCAGCCCCCTCTGTAAAGGAAACACCGACCTTACTTCCCCCTCCTGCTTTGCCTGTGATTTACATTTCATACGCTTGTGACTGTGAATTCCCCTTCTCTTCATGAAGGGAGGGAGATGTGGTGTCAAGATAAACACAACAGTGACAGTCAACATGAACAGTATTATCAGCTCAGAAAACTTCAACCTACTTACTTTCAATAAAACTTTACAGAAATTGTTTGACGATCTCACTTAAAAATGTGGTTTCTAAATGAAGATGGTTCAAGGGATCTTATTCAATATTCAATGTAATCTTTAATCTTTGATTTTTACTATAAGGAATGTCAAAAACACAGGTTTGTGTTTAGGTTTAGTTGAAGAAGAGAAAGGGTGTTTTCTTTCTCATTTCTGTCATTTACCTCTTTGTCTTTCCTCTCATCTATTTCCTCAATCACTTTTCTGCCTCCTTTCCTTTTTGTTCATCTTTTCTCATCTTTGCTCCTGAAAAAAGAGAATATTTGTTATATTTCCTCGTTGTACTCTAAATTTCAAACTTAAACAAGTTGCTATAATCCAACAAATACAGATCAAAATGATCAGGTGACTGAAGCTCAGTGTTCAGTGGCTCTTATTGGATTTTTCTGTTTCTCCTCCATCAAAAACTATGAGGGTCTTTCTTTGGAGCTCCTGCATTCTCTCGACGCTCGTCTCTTCTGCCGACAGCTCACACTGATCTACCAGAGCTGTAAGGTTTGGATTTCCACTCATCCTGATGCTCTCCTCTTCTTTCTGGCTCAGCTTGACAGAGTTGTCCAAAGTCTTGTTGTTCTTCACTGATAACCATTAAAACATGTGATCCTATCACTTTTTGGAGGATGACCTAACTCCTCTTCTGTCGAGCTTCTGCAGAGCTTTGAGCTCGGTGGTGCCCTCCTACTCTGTCACAGACCACCGGATCTCCCACTCTGACTTTAAATACATCATAGTCACATTTTTTCAGAGGTGAATGTGATGACCTGTGTCTCTCTTTCCCAGGTCTGGTTGATTCTGTCTCCTCCATCATTCCAGAAAGCAGTCACCCTTTCTGTCTCCACCTGCTGGACACACAGAGTTTCTCAGAGCAAACGTCTTCATCTCTGTACTTGAGTTTTCTCTCCATCTCTACTTGTTTCTAATTGGCTCCTGCTGACTCCAGAAACATCAGTTTTTTGTTTTTTTCTTGACTGAATGAGAGTAAAACCAGAATGAAACTGAGGGAAAACACAAGTAGAGGGAGTTTGTTACTGAAGTTAGGGAAGAGGTTGACAAAGAACAGGACCATAGACAAAGTTGGACAAAGAAAAATAAGTGTTCAGAGTTGCAAATCTGATTAAAAAAAGACAGACTTATTGAAATTAAAAGAACAAAAGAAAAATGAGGGGCGAATAAACTGACAATAAATGCTCTGTCTCCATTTGCAAACTTGGAGCTTTACTAAATATAGACATGTTTTCTATATGTCTCCTCGCGGTGTCTGCAAGGACACATGTGTCTCTGAAAAAAAACCAGCAGACGGTCCAAAAGTTGTTTCTTTTGTTGTAAAGACTTCAACGCAGATTTAGTTTATTTTCTAATTTCACTTCTCTTACTTGATTTCCTCTAGATGATTTCTAGATAAGGGGCGTCATGGCATTTCATAAAATCAGATTAGACCATAGCAACTGCTGTGTTTGTATGGTTTTGCAGCGGGTTAGGTCATTTGTTAACATCAGCTATCTCCGGTTGCCCTTAACTCAACCCTGTACAGTTTACTCACCAGAAGGCAAACATGTATGAGCAGCAGATCTCTTATTCTTCTTTCCATGTTTGAGCAGATATAAAGCAAATGGGTAAAAGCTGAGCAGTGACTGCAGGACTGATAATATTCATCATCATCAAGAAATATGAAAACAAATATAACCAAAGATGAGGATTATTGTTGTTGATAAGAGTTTCTAAGAGTGACTGTGCCTTCCTGATTCCTTTTGCAGACAAAATCTATTAGACACTAGTTTTGTAGGTGTCCTTCAGCATATAGAAAGGCTCTGTGAAATGAAACGTATTAGTGCTATTTATGATTTAAGGAAGATTATTTTTGTTAAAAACATGTGACAGTAGTTGTTTAACCATAATATACGCCCAGTCTCACCTTCACTGCTCACATCTACCAAACAGCCCTTATCTGAAATAGAACAGAAAAAAATAGAATACAAATGTGTCATTATACAATGAAATTATGAGTGCCACTCTATTCTGGTGCATTGAATTTAAATGTTAAACTGTTGAAGTAGATTCTACAAATTCTACAAATGACTATATTCTAGTGTATCAGATAACACTTGGTGGATGAAATAAACAAATAGGTTGCAAACATCTCCTTCACCCTGCTCAGTGGAAATGTCAGAATTGAAGTGGACAGATCTAGGTATAGTTTCTAATAATTAGACCTGTAGAAGACAACTGTCTCCATTATCATTGCATAAATGTCGTCATGCCTTCACTGCCCGGGAGAATATAGCCAACAGTAAAAAGATGCTGTCCTCTGCACTTCACTGAGCTGTCTTTTCCTCCTCTGGACACAAGATGGCGCTGTTACTTGTGCTGCCAGCATGCAACAGGTCTGCTGGAGCAGCAGCTGCGCCAGGTTGGAGCGCACAGCACCAAGGGATGAGTCCTGCAGAGGAGCGAAGTCATATTTGGTGCGCAAATGTTTTCATTTTCAAGATTTAGTGTCGTCTGCATGTAAGTTTAAAGCTTTGGGTTTGTTTTCATAGAACTGGCACCTAATAGATTAAATCCTAAAACTGTCTTGCAGTTTGGGTTTTTTCTGATTGGAGACAGTAAACTCCACAATGAGTCACATCACAAGAGGATTGTCTGTGATCAACTTATTTTAAAGGATTCCCATCAACGCCTATATTAGCTGATGGATAGCAGGTCTACTTATATCATTTATGTGACTAATGACAACCTACTTGAGTATACACGTCCTCTAACATCCCATTGGTTTAAACTTGTGTTTGGTATATAGATCACATTTTTACATTGGCCCCTGCAGTTAGATTTAGTGGTCCCTGCACATTCCAAATCACGTTCTTATTGAGGAGTGACAGTGTGGTTTCACATTTATCACCAGGATGTTGCAAAACTTTCTGCCTTATAATATAGTTTTGCAGCTGTTGCCCGTGGGTTACCTACCACCACATCATTTAATAGCAAACCATGGAAGGTACAATTATAATTTTTCTGTAATATACTAAATAACTGTTTTTGCTTCATGTTCTATTCACACGCTGGAAAATGAAACTACACGATCAATATTTACCCAAGTTGTTGTTGTGTCTCTTTTTGTTACCATTGGGCCTAATTTGCCCCCCCCCTCCGTGCGTCAATCTTCTCACCGATTCGCCACCAGTGGATGTCGTTGTTCCGCCCCTGGTGTCACCCCCTCTTCAAGATGAGCTGACCTAAAGCAGTGCCAAGCGAGATCTGATCCGAGGAGGGCGGGAGAGGGGGGGGGGGGGGGGGGGGGGGGGGGGGAGAGAGAGAGAGAGAGAGAGAGAGAGAGAGAGGTTGTGAAAAGAGCGGCAGGAGGAGTGGGACTTGTTATTAGGACACCAGCGACTCTTAAATCCAGCCGCTCCTCTTTTTTTACGCAGGAGATTTGAAGAAACAAACAAAAACAGGAGGAGCAGTGATAGAGAAAAGTATCCATCTTTTTAAATTCTTCTCAGGTAAAAAAAGTTTTTATAGATTTTTTTTACAAACCCTTTGTATTGATGATCCTAAGAATATATCCATGACAAAAAGGCATCCGTAAAAAACCTTTACCCCATCTTTGCAAACATTTGGAACATGTTTCTGAAATAACAGGATCACCAAACATTCTCTCTCTCTCTTCCCTCATGCTCACTCTCTCCTCTTCCTCCAGCAGGCAGGACACTTTGGACACAGAGAGACCTACACCATGAGAAAGGCTGCGGATGTTGTGCTGTCTGCGCTGCTCATCCTGACGCTGTCGTGCCGGTGCGTCCTCGGCGGCTACGGGATGAGCCTGTTCGCGGCGCAGACCTCCCCGCCGGACCCTTGCTACGACGAGCACGGCAACCCGCGGCGCTGCATCCCGGACTTCGTCAACTCCGCCTTCGGGAAGGAGGTAAAGGTGTCCAGCACCTGCGGCAAGACGCCCGGCCGCTACTGCGTGGTCACATCCGCGGAGAAGGGAGACGAGAGGACCAGGAACTGTCACTCCTGCGACGCCTCGGACCCCAAGAAGTACCATCCTCCGGCGTACCTGACGGACCTCAACAACCCGCACAACCTCACCTGCTGGCAGTCCGAGAACTTCATCCAGTTTCCGCAGAACGTCACCCTCACTCTGTCCCTAGGGAAGAAGTTTGAGGTGACCTACGTGAGCCTGCAGTTCTGCTCGCCCCGACCTGAATCCATGGTCATTTACAAGTCCATGGATTACGGTAAAACGTGGGTACCCTTCCAGTTTTACTCGACCCAGTGCAGGAAGATGTACAACAAGCCCAACAGGGCCGTGATCACGAAGCAGAACGAGCAGGAGGCCGTGTGCACGGACTCCCACACCGACATGTACCCTCTGACCGGCGGGCTCATCGCCTTCAGCACGCTGGACGGAAGACCGTCGGCGCACGACTTCGACAACTCCCCGGTGCTGCAGGACTGGGTGACGGCCACGGACATCAAGGTCATCTTCAGCCGGCTGCACACGTTCGGCGACGAGAACGAGGACGACTCGGAGCTGGCCCGGGACTCGTACTTCTACGCCGTGTCGGACTTGCAGGTCGGCGGGAGGTGCAAGTGCAACGGGCACGCGTCCCGGTGCGTAAAGGACAGGGACGGGAGCCTGGTGTGCGAGTGCAAGCACAACACGGCCGGGCCGGAGTGCGACAGGTGCAAACCTTTCCACTATGACCGACCGTGGCAGAGAGCCACAGCCCGGGAGGCCAACGAGTGTGTCGGTAAGTCCATCCACTGTCCCCCTCATCCTGGAGCGGCTGTCTCCCTGAGCTGAGCCGCTTGGCACGGAGAATGCATTTTATTTGTCCTGGTTGATCCCAAGATAAACTGTGAAATATTTGAAAAACAAAATGAAGCGTTATAAGCTGGATAGACGCAGGGTAATGTATATTTTGACAGGAACACACTTTCAAACCCTTTTGGATGCGAAAGAGAAAGACAATAATTATACTCTATAATTATGAATAATTATAATAATTATAAGGTTCGGTTTCATGACTAATCCGAGAGTCATTTCGCAAATTCAACTCATTAAACTTAAACTTTCCCCTCAAATCGAACCGCAGAAAAGCTAAATTTTCCCTCTGATATTGTGGCGCAATTTGAAAATGAAGAAGTAATTTAAAGTGTGTTTGGTTTGGTCGATGTAATTTAGTTTGGTGCAGGCCATAATGGAGGCGTTTAAAACCGCATCAAACGAGACCACAGAGTCTAATGATTCACAAGAAGGTTTTTCATAGAGATCCACTTCAATGCTGCAATAAAACCTCCTTTATTTGCAGTTTATTTCACATTTTATGTATCTTTTTTTATCATAGAAATATTCAAATTGAAATATTACAATTTCACTGATAATACAATTTGAATACATTTTAGTTGAATGTATTATTGTAATTTGTAATTTTTATATATTCTAAAATATTCCAATTAGAATAATACAATTTGACTCCAGTAATGAATTTATTAGGCTTTAAGGCCTGTTTATTAAATATAATTAATAGTTCACATGTGGTTTTTCACAAATGTAATTTACTAGGGTTGATGATCAGGCCAAGGCAAGAATAAGTGGAACACAGTCAAAGAAATGGACACATATTAATGTAAAATATAGTATTTTCAGCTCTAAATAAAATAGGTTGAAACATTTTTAAAGACCAAAATCTTCAATTTTTTTAACATGGTCTACTTATGATGCTGATCTTTGTGCGTGATAACCTGCACGTTTAACCAACTGTCCAGAGATCCAAATAGTGTCAGTGGTTTGTTTTATTACAACCTGGCACATGAAGATTATATTACACACACACAGAGTTTACACAAATTACTGAATTATGTTGGCTGTATTGGAAGTATTATATCCAGCAGAAATGTTGCAGTGAGATTGGGATGAAAGATCATATGGAATTGTTGTTGAAAATTCTTCGCAAAGTGCTCATTCTTTATTTTATTTTTTGTGTTCTTCTCATCTTTCTTTTATTCTACTTTTTGGGCTGAAGGGACTTGAGAAGTTCCTTCCACCACGTTGCAGAATAACACAGAGCTGCAGTAATTTGATGTTTACACGGCTCCTGCTGACAAGGTGTACAACAGTTTAGAGAAACAGGAGGAGAGACGGAGAGATGTTGATGATACAGAGGCTGAAACTCAAACCTCAGTGACTCCACACAATCACAGACACGGTCATCCTGCAGAAACCAATTCAAACCCCTAGTCAGTTTTTTTCCATGTTGCTGCAGGTCTGCAGGGAGCGAGGCTCTATATTGTTTGACAGTCACAGCACATGTCAGCCACTTTGACACGTAGCAGCTGTTGAAAAGGTTTTTGTTTGCCAGTGTTGCCTGTTTCTAAAGGCTCAGAGACATTCTTACTGGCAGATGTGAATGTGCTGCTAAATCAACAGGAGCGATTAGTGGAAATATCTACATTCTATACTGTGTGACTGGAGAGGCCCATAATGTGCTAAAGAAAGCAATAAAGCCAAGCAGGCTTACAGTGTGTTGTTATACCCTGTAAATTGTGGTTATCTTCAGGTAACCAATTGACTGCTTGCTTGTTTCGTACAGAGGCCGTTCAACCCTTTTGGTCTCTCTCCACATTATTCAGCTAGTATAGTTGATCTCCTCATACAATTTCATATGTTGCTGAATAAAAAATTCAAAATCCTTCACAGAGAGAATACAAATGAAAGAAAGACGCTTTTTATTTTCCCTCCATGTCTTTATTGTATTTTAAGAAACTCCAGGAATAGAATTAATGTTTAAAAAACGCTGTTTAGGCTCAACTCTTAAATCCATATAAATGATTTGACTTTTACAAGCATCTTTGACACTGAGTTTTTAACCAGACCAGCTCTCATACAGTACGTCTCACACAGGAGTCACTTCCATGCTGTTGTCAGGAAGGTATTAAGTTTTCATGACATTATGTAGGTTATGGAAATGGTGGAAGTGTGTGTGTGTGTGTGCGTGTGCGTGTGTGTGTGTGTTTGTGCGTGCAGCAAATCTTATTGCAGGAAAGAAGAAATCACTGTTTTCGTGACAGTGAACCACGAGCGGTTGATGATCAGACTGAAATTTGAGTGTGTGTTGCGGCACCCCACCTTAATGACAGCACCCTCAATGTCACTGGACTCTCGTAAGGATGCAGTCATCAGAAAAGTGTTCAATAAAAGGTCTGGCACTGTGAAGGGAACTGACGCGAGCTGCAGACTCCTCAGATATTCCCTAATTCTCCATTTCTACTGAAAAACAACAAGAAGAAAAAACCCTCAGACCTGTCCCTGTTTTTATGTTGAAATGCACTTTCCCGATTACTTCCATCTGGATATTAAAGGACGCTCATGCTCCTGAGTGTGTACACCTCGGTCCATTTGGGTTATTGACTCCCAGCAGCCAAGGAAAAGCTTCTAATTCAATGAGTTGCAGCGCCACAGGCACGGACGTGTCTCAGTGTGAGTTTAGAGGTGGTAATCGGAGTTTGCAGCAAAGCTTGTTGTTTATAGAAGCACAGTGGCCTGTCAGAATGCCTCAAATACGCTCTGCACTTACCGAAAATGACAACTGTGATATTTGACCGTTATTGTTGAGCTGCAAAAAAACTCAACTGGCTGATTTCCTTACTTGATTCAATAATGAACATTTTACTTTCTGGCATGTATCTCTTGCTACACACAATATGGATAAGGCAATGTCATTGGTGCCAACGACGTGTCCTCCTTCCTTTGCCGCCATTTTCACAAGTTTGAAATTGCTCTGGTGGTCCCCTCCCTTTCTGTTGTGTAACCAAGATGGCGAACATTGAGGGTGGTGTGAGCGCACTCAGGCACACAAAAGTGTGAGTTGAGGTCGAACTGACAAACAGAAATTGTTTCACCTACAGTATGATGAGTACAGGCCGTCAGTCAGCGAGTGAGTGAGTTCCATGCAAATGAACCATAAACACAATTTTTTTCATATCCTCTCGGTCACCCAGTTTCAGACTTGTGCAGTTTGCTGGGTGTGTTGGGTGAAAGGAAAAGAGGTGAGTGTCTTGAATAACTCAGGAAGATTAGGAAGACAGCTTGAAGGCATGCAGAACGACAGGACCGGCACTGTGCTGCAGAGAGAGGCCTGGGGACGGAGGGAGGGGCTGAAGATGGAGCAGGACGACAATAGTGAAAATGAAAGAGACGGACGTAAGCGAGAGAGGGGGGAGCACGATGAGGAAAATGTGTGTGAGAGAGAGAGACGATTGAGGAAATAAAGGGGCAGGAGAGTGACACTTCCATGGTCTGTGGGCCAGCAGAGCATTTCGACAATTATCTTTTTTAAGAGCCACTTATTGGGCTGCTGAGAAAGGAAGGAATCTTTTCTTCCTACCGTTCACTTAAAAATTCAGAATTCATTTTTACTGTACGTAACTTGCCATGAAATTCCCCCCAACCTCGCTACTGCTGTTCCTGTTTTTACACCCTTTGGAAAGATCTTCTGTTTGTTTTGCCTCATTATATCACAATCTTCGCAGCAGAGAGCACAGAGCGGCTCAAATGCTCCCAGGTGTGGTTCAGAGGCATCTGACTGACAGGAGTAAACACGTGATGCAGAAAACGTTGACATGGTTGATTTGAAACTATTAAAGTAATTGAGTTTTAAAGCCATAAAAAATATAGTAGTATTCATGATATGTGGGTGTGTTTCCAATTTGAAATTGAAGTCAAAATTCTTATATCGAGAATAGGTTTTCTGAATGCCTTGATAAGACGTGAATATTAACTCAAGCAAAATGTTCAAGCAAACATATGCGAACACTTAAAAGCAGATGTGCCGACATACTGAGGTTTGGTGGTGTGTTTTTCTTATTCTCGTGGATTACTGCCCAAACCTTAATGAGGTTTTAGATCATACCAGAACTCCTAAGCGGAGTTTGATAGCAGCAACAGTAGATTTTAGTTTCTCGAACAGAATTTAAAGGAACATTTGTTGCAAACCACATATACACCAATTTTCTCTCTATTTACAAGAAGAGATCCTGCAGCAGTGAAGGTAGAAATGTAAATGTTGCCATAAATAGATCTGAATGCCTCGCAGTCGTCACACGTGTCCTTTAAACTTGTTGTATAAGCTGTTTGCAGACATGAACTCAGGAAAATGTCCGGAGTTTGCCTTTCACATGTGAAGAACGCAGCAGGAGATTGTGCAGGTCAGACACCTTCACAACTGGAACATTTACAGAACATTCAGGTGAGGGGCGGGGCCTGGGTAGAGTCTGCGAGGCAGGACGTATACATTTGTGATGTATAAATGCTGTTTTTGTTTAGGGCACATTCAGACCAGCCTCGGCCGTTATCACCAACAGCTCTCCTTGTCTTTCAAAGTTGACTCGGACATTTGCGTCTGAAAGATTTCAGGAAAATGTCTGAACTGCAGTGTCTGATAGCAGCTATAGAGGTGACTCTGTCTGCAACAGATAGAAAACTGTAAAGATATGTTTCTGTTCAACAACCTTTGATTCAGGGCAGGGCCACATGTTCTCTCACATTTTGTGAAAGTAGAAACAAACAACTTTTTTTCCAAAAGTTTGAATGCATCATAAAAGCATTAACAAGAACAAAATGATGATGTCTGACAGTTACAACACTAGTGTGGATTTTTCCTCTCAGATTAGCTCTCTTTGTTTCTGTGTTTGGAGGTGTCCACACTCCTGCACCATGCTGATAATGACAGCACCTGTAATCATACCAGTCACAATCATACCAGCTTTGTTTGAACACAGAAGTGGGGCCTTTATTTCGAACCGCATGAAGTCAGAGGGAAAAACAGAGATGTTCTACGGGCCTCTAGTTAGGTGTCCCCTCTCTACCATGTTTGTATGGTACCTCCCAGACATGACTGAAGGTTCTGGTTAATATTTGAGCTGTTCACCGTGCTCCTTTCATCTTCAAAGGTGCCGGCAGGATGTATTGTTGGTCCCGGTCACGGCAAACAAAGCTGGGAATAAACTGACTGATCAGCTTTGCACTTTGCTCTGTCTTACTACTTACTCTTCACCTTCACTTCTTGAGTGAGCGCTCACCCCATTCTACTGCCATGCACACACCTGTAGGCACTCATACTCTCACACACACACACACACACACACACGTTTCTTCAGCTCTTTAGTCACAAGTTCCAACAGGGAGGAATGGCCTTTCTCTCTTCACAAGAACCTCTTTCCCTGAGCTCTTATCAGTGTTTATGACTCATTTTATAAACCGCTGCTAAAATAAGTCATGCACGTTCCACCCTCACCCTTCTGTTTCAGATGCTTGTTATATCCCTCAAATATGACCATCATACCAGCACATACTGTAAGCAAGGCTAAAAAATAACTGTTAGCAAACACAAGACAAACAGAAAAGATAAACATGAGAATGTGCAGTAATTATGACCAACTTCTCTGGATGCATGTTGTTGGGATCACAGGAGCCTATTTATTTCTGCATGTGTGTGCTGAAATGTCCACATGTAGCCAGTGCCCCTGTGGTCTCATGAAAACTTGGAGCATGTGTTGTTTTTGTGAGCATGTGCCAGGTATTTCAAAGGTGGTTGCATTTAAAATTTAAGGAATTGGAAGTTTAAACTTAACAGCCTTGGTTAATATTCTCAGCTTTCACCGTGCTAAAGGACCTTCCAATAGGCTAGTGTTCATACTGTTGGGGCTCCAGCACAGTTCATGAGTTGTCCATCCACTGATGATAAAAACTGTCAATTGAATCCATTGATAAACCTTCAATAGAAAGTGCTTTAGCTCTGCCCGATAACCAATACATGCACTTTCTTCGTCCTGTTGTCAGCCACGGTTAGTTAGGTCATTCAAAACATAGCAGTGTTTAAACATAGGGTTGGTCATTTGTTTGAAATTCTCTTCACTTCCTGATAGCCATCAATAAATAAAGTTGTCTGAAAATAATTAGAAAAAGTCCTCACAGGACTGTAATAAACATGACCAATAGTTTGTCACTACCCTTCCTTCCAGCCTGAGTGTACCCTGCACATGCTCTCATTGTTTATGAGCGGAGACTTCAGCCAGAAAAGTCGTCTTCTAGCAGTTGTCTGTCAGTGCACGCTCATATGTTCTTGGGTGTAGCTTTGATGAGAGGGCTGATGAGAGATAGAGGAATGTATCTGTTACAGGTGTAGCCTGGTCTTGCTAGCTTCCCCAGGATTACCAACCCTAGCTTTAAGGGTGATTGACTGCAAATAGAATTAACAGTCCTCTTGGACCAAAAATAGTCTATAACTCTGTGTAAGTGGACAATAAAACCATTACATTTAAAGGACTTTAATAAAATCACGGCTTTGCGCACATCTGCAGCCAGATGCAGTACAATCACAGCAGTGAGATCATTCACAATCACAGCACCTGATGGAAGCAATATATGTGACAAATAATGCAGATAGTGTTGAAGCGTGGGAGATCTTGAAGCCATTAATGTCAAGTGTTTGGCAGCGGCTCATTGTGAGCTGGAATTTTGGAGCTAGTTGTTTCTTGTCATGACGCCTGTTCAAGAAGCATTTCATTTTTCATGGAATTTCAGTTTTGCACAGATTAAAGATCGTGACAGGCCTTTGAAGTGTGGAAATTAGTTTATATATATAAAAAAAAGAAAATGTCTCAGGATAATATGCAGATAAGACAGGCAGGTTGTATTGTCTGAGCCTGGATTTGAAATGTGAGTGAAGTACAAGCAGAGCTGCCACCGTTCATACAGTTAAAAACTAAATCCATAATATATCTGTAAGTGTGCATATTGTCCAGTATTAGTCTCAAGTGGAACAAGATCATTTTCATTCCAAGCCTTTTTACTGCCTTTTGATGAAGCTCAGGTTTCACTTCTCGGGGTGATGAAATGTGTTCGGTTGTCAGAAAAAGACTAAAATCCCTCCTGAAATTTCACAGCCTGTGAGTCTGTTGTTCAATTCAGGGTCCTTTGGGCAAAGTGAACATTTCTGTGGCCGCAGTTTCGTTTCATTGCTTTGGCTACGACGTGTAATGCAACACAGATCCCGCTCCGCATTTTTAGCCAGCGTGAATGTGTGTGTGTGTGTGTGTGTGTGTGTGTGTGTGTGTGTGCGCAGGTCTTGCAGCAGGAGTGGAACCTCACCCGTGGTTGTTGAGAAACGGTTTGGTAGAAGGCCATATTGCGTTGCACTGTTGGCCTCTGTTCTGCGCTCACTTCCTCTTGTCGCCCGCACTGGTGCTTGAATTCAGCTTTATCAGAACGTCAGAACGTTGTCAGAACATTATCAGAATGTCAATGTCACCAACCAGAAACTCAGATCATCACTGCTATCATCGTCCTCATATTTGTTATAATCAGAATTATTTCCATTACATACTGTTCACATGCCCAATTTTATAAATCACGGGCCATTTAAGGGCCAATTATAGGTCCAGCTTTTATGCGCATGCTTTTATGATCAATTCCTGATCCAGTAATGTGCAGATTAAAGTCATTCCTTGTTTACAACTTTGCAAAGCCACACATCTTCCTTGTTCAAGTACATACTTTGTACTTCAAAAAAAGCTAGAAGATAAAAGTCTGCAGAAGATAAAAACAGAAGAACAAAAACTACTGAGAGGACTTAAGACGGGCAAGTCAGATTTCAGCAGAGAGTAACAGATAGACACAAGATGCAACCTTCAGTCTATATGGAGACCTGTCTCTGTTGTGTTTGTCTTCGCTGGCAATGGGCCTTCACACTATATTTCTTTATATTGCCTTGTGTGTGTGTGTGTGTGTGCGTGTGTGTCTCTTGATCTACGTTGTCTACCAGTGTTTTTTTACCCAAACAGTAATTCTGTCCAAGACGTGAGCAGCTATTCGGTGCCTGGGGAGACATCTGTTAATGAATTAATTAGTGTCTTGATGCCGCAGTGAAAGCTGAGGGAGGATCTGTGGGTTTGGCATGAACTGCAGGATGAGTGTGAGATACAGACAGAGCGAGAGGGAGAGAGAGAAAGAGGTGTTTTGTGTGTAATGGAAAGGTTTGGCTTGAGTGGGGACTAGATGATTAGGGGTAATTAAAACCAACGCCAGACAACACTAGCGTATGTTCACACATTAGACACAACACACTCCAGTGCATCACTTGCCGGCTCTATAAAACCCAGCCTGCCTGTGTCTTGTATATAACGAGCTGCCACATTTACACAATGTAGAGTAAACCCTGTCACACAGGGGGAGAGAGGCTTATCAGACAGGACGTTTTCATGTCAGGCTTGTGTCGTTTCCTAAGATGTGTGAGAAAAAGTTGAAACTATAACAATTAGAGATTTCATCATTTCTGCTGTAAATGTGAACAGGCTAAAGAAAACCTAACTTGACTGCATACAGCAGAAAAGTAAAATTACGCAAAAGCCCAGAAAAATCATTTGGAAATTTCAAACATTGCCTTACATTGAAGTCACAATCAGTTATTTGAGCTATTTGAAGTGACATCACTTGAGGCAATCTGTCAGACTTCAGACTCCCTCCGAGGCTTCGTACGACTTTCACATGTGCAGTTGTACTCCCCAAGACCTAAACAGACTTTGATATGTAAAATTGGTTCCACCAGTTTATGCATGAGCTAGCATCACTCGCTCATGCAGTCATCAGGTCTGAAACACGCCGTTAGCACGATCCTGAGTCACTTCTGTCATAAACAGAGCCGAGTGTTCGCTCTTGTTAACAGGGGGCCATAAAGGGAACGGTAAACAGGTTAGGAAAACACAGTGTGAATGTGCACGTGTGTGAGAGAGAGAGAGGAGCGAGAGTGTGAGAGTGCATGATTACGTGCATGTGTGTGAGGTGATGTGTGCGCTGGTATTACAGCAGTGTGTGTGTGTGTGTGTGTGTGTAGGTGTATGTGAGACCTAATCCCGAGGCCGGGGCCAGCGGTGCTGTAGAGCATCAAGGCTGATGACCTCAGCACCTCTGTGTGGCGGCAGGCTCCTGCACAAAAGGAAGGCGAATGTTTGCCGCCAAAGCAAACTCAAATTTGGAGGGAACAACAGAAAGAGCCAGAAAGGTAGCAAGAAATAGAGAAAGGGATTTTAAGAGGAGAATGGTGTTCTGGTGCTCTGGGCGCTGGCCTGCGTTCTGCAGTGATTTCTTGAAGTGGATTCATATTCATGAGACTAACAGTAAAATCTTGTGTTCTATTCCTTCTCATACTTTCACAAAGACATCACAACAAGCTCTGAAGCTTGCAACATGTGCTGCGACATTATGCTGCAATTCCCAGAGTCTGTTCACACTTAAGAATGAAAGCCTTGGCAAAGCTTGTTACAACAAATTCTTGTTGTAGCAGATAGTGCTGCGACGCCATTAACAGCAACAACAAAAATAAAAAACAGACAGAGAGAGAAATGAAAGAGAAGGAGGCTTTTGTATTTGCCGCAGCTCAAGGTGAAAAATCCTGGCTAAAACCTTCCTGCTGACAGTCACACCGCTCGCCGACAGGACCACCAAGCACGAGCGTGAGCACATCGGGCCCGAAGCAGGGGTCCTTAACACTCACAGCTATAGACGATTAATAGCGGGATGAAGTTACACCCCTGCACAGCAGCCTGCTGCTTAGATCAGAGCGCCCCTGCTGTTCCTGTGGCGCACTGTCGTCATCTGACTGAACTGCAACCAGCTGGGACCTGCCTCTCAGGAGCAAAGTGTCTGAAGTGGTTCATTTCCAGACTGAAAATGCAAATAAAGCCACAGTTACTCTTACTAATACTGGATGGAGAGAATTAAACTCTAACGTGTTAATTTCTTTCTTTTTACGTCTGTCTTTCTCTGCATGACGCCCTCTCTCTCTCACACACACTCATATACACACACACAGTCACAGAAAGCACCTGTGACAGATCAAGCAGAGTCAAATAATTTTCATTGTGAGTCAAATATGCTCACACACTGCCAAAGACAAAACCTTCTGGAATTCCTCTTGTGTATGTGCACGCTGTTAAATAGCTGAAGGTGATTTATCACCAATGTCTTTGTCTTTGCCATATAAGTCATGGCACAGGCTGTGTGTGTGTGTGTGTGTGTGTGTGTGTGTGTGTGTGTGTGTGTGTGTGTGTGTGTGTGTGTGTGTGTGTGTGGCAGCCAGCAGGTCACCAGGGGTTTGTAGCCGCCAATCGTCATGGATGCCAGCAAGTCACAATTGTGTAGGTGTGTAGGTGTAGGTGTGTGTGTGTGTGTGTGTGTGTGTGTGTGCTGGTGACTGTTTATACAACCAATAGTAATACAGGCAGCTGAGAGTCAAACATCAGTTCTGTATCTTTGCTCTTCTCACTGAGGAGGCAGCTTGTCAGACCAAACACGCTGCAAAATAAAGCTGCGTTCACAGGCAGCAGGTTGACACAGTTGCACAGAGTGATCTCGGTCAGTAGAGGTCAGCACAAAGTGGACAGATTTACAATAAACCAGAGGAAACGATACCCAGCATGCAGTGCTTCCTTGTAGGTAGATGTGCGATTTTTAATTGAAGGTTCAGAGCTTGATACTGGGCAGGGTTGCCAGGTCAGCGGTTTTCCCGCGGAGTTGGGCTACTTTTTAAATGTTTCCGTGGGTAAACATTTTTGTCCGCGGGTTGGACTTGGACTTATGAACATTTTGAATGACAAATGTTCAAATCCAAATCCTGTCAAACTGACTCCAGGCCAGATCAGCATTATAGTCTATCCATATATGTCACATGCCCCACAGATACACGAATAATATGCTAATTTACACAGGTTGTAAGTACAATATTAAAATGTTCCAAATGAACATGATATGGTGTCCATGTTGAAATAAGGTGTACAGTAAGCCTACTTACATATTTACTGTAAGTATATGAATAAAAAACTGTTTCAGGAAATAGCCTTTAATGTTAATGGTGTTATTTTATTTATATTACAGTACATTTTGCAATTATAGCAATGTTGTTGGACTTTAAAAGGAACATATATGAATTTTTATGGGCATATTTTGAGTTCTGGTATTGGACTGGTTTTTGGGCTGGTTTTGAGTTGCTGTTTGGCTACCTTTGTCTCACAGACCTGGCAACCCTGATGCTGGGAATCAGATTTGGCAGCGTGGCATCATTTTTGCCGTTAGGTCTTGGCTGTAAAACACTGACAATAAAATCATGACAATCCCAATTTAAATATTTCAACAGGTGCTGAAATGTACTTTTGTATTTTCAAACACTGAAAACACACTTTTCTCTTAATTCCTGAGAGAAACTAGCATCAAAGTGGTGACTGGTGTGTGTGTGTGTGTGTGTGTGTGTTTGTTTGCTTGTGTGTGTGTGTGTGTATTTGTTTGCTTGTGTGAAGTGGAATGCAGACTTATGAGGGGGCACTCAGGGGGAAAGTTTGCGGGGTCATCTCAATTTGCCAGGGGTGTTCCTGGGTTAATCCATCACTCATTAGCTCTAACAGATAAGACACATGGGGTGAGGGGCTACGAGTCCACTTTCTTTTTGCCTTGCTTTCTCATCACTCAAGAATACACAATGTTCTCCCAAGAAATAGAGAACATGTAGGATAAAGCCATGCCCCGACATTTAATTCTTCTTTAGTAACCCCCGGCTCTGCTCCCTCTCGAACAATGCAGCCAATTAGTTGGGCTCAAAGTCCGGCAGAGAGCAGAGTGAGAAGCTCAGAAAGCAGCAGCCTCAGCTGATTCAGCTCCTCTGTAGAAGGTCCATTATGGAGAGAGAGGGGGGAGGAGGATGAGAGACTATAGAGGTGATAGAGAGAGATATAGCAAGAGGGTGAAGGGGAGTGAGCAAAAGAAAAAAGAGGGAGAGAGATAAAGACTACCAGTAGTGCTATTTAGATAACTTCCACTGCTGCTGCTGCTGCTAGGTCCTTGGGTTGCAGGAGAAGGGAGTGTGTGTGTGTGTGTGTGTGTGTGTGTGTGTGTGTGTGTGTGTGTGTGTGTGTGTGTGTGTGTGTCTGTGTGTGTCTGTGTGTATGGGTGGGTGTAGCTGACTAAGTCATCAGGTCCCTGCGCAAGTTCCCACTCAGCTTTCAATAACAAAAGGCTCATATCACTAGAGGATGACAAAGCAAACAAATGGGCCTAATTACGGGGGTCGATAAGGAAATTACAAGGAAATTGAGTCATTAATGGGAATATTTTTGTTATGAGATGATAATTTGTGGTGAAAATTCATTTCCAAAGGGGCCCCTCTCGTGTTTTCTCTGAAGCAAAGAGCTGGACCTTTACGACATAGGGAGAAAAAAAAGCTTGGCCTCAGTCTCTAGTCCTCGCTGTCTGTCTCTTGCTCTCTAACCTCAAGAGATACTCGCAGATACTGAAATGATTACGCACCAGGTCTCTGTAGATATCCAGATGTAAAACAAAAAGAACCTGGAGAATTCATTTTTACTCCCCCTCACCCCCCCACCCATGTTTTGGTTTGTTCTCGTATTTTTCTCCCGTGCAGCCAGGACAGGTCGTTGGCCGCAGATAAAAGTTGAGTTGGATCATGACGGATGGCCGTTGGGAGATGATTCTCCTGTCTCTCAATGTCTCTGAGGAAGACATAAAGACTGGGGTGAAGAAAGAGGTGGATGGAATGAGGGATGGAGCTCAGCCAGAGGTAGCTGTGAAGAAGTGGCTTGCTCCCAATGCTCTCCTCCTTTCACCTTTTCCTCCCCCTGGTCCTTCAGAGCTGTGGGGGTAATAACAGTAGCCGGCACAGACCCTGCCCTTCGTTTTTTGAATCCACTGCAATTCGAATAATTAAATTAAATTTGTGTTCCAGAATAGTTCTCAGTCATCTAGGTAGGTTAACAGATATAGACGTACAGTACTAGGCCAAAGGCAGCTGGTTGTTTTAAATTAGTTGCTGCAGGTCATGAATTTGTTTCCAATGCATCAGAACCTGGAAACAAGGAAAATGTTACAGGTTTCTGGTAAAAACAACCTTTAATTAAAAAACAAACCTGACTAATATCACCTTTTTAACAGATTCTGACTGTTTTTCTGAACGGGTGAAAACAGATTTACCATAAGTTTGATATGTATGTGTTTTTAAACGTTCTGTTGTGTTTAAGGGAGTAAATCTGTGTTTAAAGTAATAATAGCCATAATAAAAATCTCCACTTAAAGGGATTATTTGAAATAATTGGACAACTGTCAAATTCATACTCAAAACAAATAGGGGGCATCATATTTAAGTTGGGTTTATCATGCCTGTTGTATAAAAAAGGAAAAGCTCCTCTACTTCACCTTTGTCATAACTGGACTAAGCACTGCACATACCTGGATGAATCCTGGTGGCCAGCGGGTTGTAAAACAATCCACAAAGTTTTTACCAACCCTCTCACTGGCCACTCACAAAGTTTCAATCCTCACACTGGGCTAATGTAAGCTTGGATAAATCTAACCTCAGAATAGAGCTGTTGTTAACATGTTGGCAAAGCTACGTGGATTGGAGAGAGGATGACTGCATCTCAGGGTTATAGCTTAATCACAGTTACTAATTCTTCATTCTCTCATGTTGGACTCGGGACAAAACAGGAGAATACAGTGACTCATTATCACCTCTTGAGGTACAAAATGGTATTAGGAGTCAGAGCAGTCGGGGACTAGCAAATTAGTATGCTAAGTTTTTTTCTCACATTCTCTCGATAATCTTAATTTTTTTTTTAATGTTTTCAAATAAAATGCACTACTTACACTGCCCCTTTAAGATCCACTTGCTTGATTTGGAGTTGAAACATATGACTCTTAAACAGATGACGTAGCCATCAGTCTAAAAAGTACATTAATGTGATGATTAAGATTTTAATATGGTTAAAAACCCCAGAATAACTAAGTGAACCATCATTGGGCATTTCCAGGAACTTTTTTTGAGACGAGAAAATGTGGATTACCTCATCAGAATGTTTGGCAACGACATTGTCAGACATCCACTCGAGAGAAAATAAAACTCTCTTCAACAATTTCATCTTTAAAAGCCTGAGACATTTATCGTTCCTCCTGTGACAGCCCCCTTCTCACTGCACGAAGTCTAACAGCAGCACAGCTTCCACTTTTAGAACGAAAGACAGTGTTGGGTTTCTGAGGGGTTTCCATGGCAGTGGGCGGGAAATGAAATTAACTCAGAGCCTCAATAACAAACAAGGTCAGTGGGAAAATAAAGAGTGAAGCGATCACAAACAAAGATAGGGAGAAAAAAGAAACACAAGAGAGGGATTTAAGGAGAAGAATAACAGTCGTTAGTGTTTGGGTTGCTGCCTCCGCCAGTGACCTCATCGGAAATGACACCTCGCCTGCCCACACAGGACTTCAGCATTTTAGACACAACATTGGAGGTTTTTTGGGGAGCTGCCCCCTACTGCTTTGTAAAATTCTCTGCAAGGTGTTGAGACGAAAAAGAAAAACCTGCGCCAAGGGGGTCAAAGTGTTTTCTGAAGCCATTTTCATTAGATTAAGTTTAAGTGGCCTATTTGATAATTACAGTCTATTTTCCTGGCTCACAGAGCAGCGCAATCATCCTGTAACTGAGAGCCAGTCTCCCGCCAGAGCAAATATAAAGCAATATCTGCACAATCGATAACACACTGGGGGTAATATTATTCTTGACATAAATTACACAACCACTTATAGTTCCCTGAAAAGCACAGGTTTTCCTAAGCCAGCGAGCTCAGATAGGATCTGGTACAAGATGCAGTCTCTTTGTTGAAGCAGCATCTCTTGTAATTATGTCCATATTAGCAGATTCTGCACCTCACCATCTGTGTTATTGTGGAAATTAGTGTGCTCTGTTGTAGCGAGGTGGAAATTGAAGTTGCAGGGGACTTGTTAGAGCCAGAATGTGGTGTTAGAGAGCAGTCTTTGGCAGATAGAATGGCTTGTGCGTGTCCTCAGAATGAACCACATACTAAAGACCGCCCTGAGATGAACACAACCTGGAAAACACAAACAAGGTGGCGACTGCAAACTGTGACGGCTGAGGTGAAAGAGATGGGTCTGACATGTAGAGAGGCCCAACAGGAATACATGAACAGGCCCAGCACACGTCAATGCCTTATTCCCCTCAAGGGTTCAAGAGGACTAAGTCTTCTAGTGCCAACCCTGTGCCCTAGTGATGATGTTTTCTATTGCCTACAACTAAAGTGAAACAACAAATATATTTTGTAGAAATAGTAATTGTATACATTTCATATGGTAAATCGTAAATGGACTGTATACAAAACACTTTTCTTGTCTTATCGACCATTTAAAGCACCTTACACCACAACTGCTTTTTCTGTCACCCACCATTCATCCACTGTCAGAACAGCCAGAGGCAACTTGGGCTTCAGTAGCTTGTCCAAACATCCCCTATCTACCTTCTCAGCTACCGCTATCTTGACGCAAAGAGGAGATGTTTAGTTTTTTGTATTTGGGAAGTCACAAATACGTTGATACTAACATATCAGCAAAATGTTCACACACCGAGTATTTGTTTTCTACCAAAACATCCAATTGAAGTATTGGATTATTCAAGGTCTCATGAATACGTTTTTAAATTCAGTTTTTCAAGAAACTTTATGATATAATCCAGGAAAAACAAATATAACCTGTTATAATGAATCTCTTAACTTTGAATCACCCTGACCCCTAATGACCAGTTGCAGATAAACCCACAACACTGCCTCTTCCTCACTCAGGAGTGTGTGTTGAAGCTCTGCACCGTTTCACTGCTGCAGAGAAACAGTGTTGAACTTTTGGCCTCGCCTTGTCTGAATAAATCCTCATTTAAAATGAGACAAGATACAAATAAGGAGGCGCTCTCCCTCCTTCATTTAATCTTCCATGTGAGAGGGAGCATCAATAAATCCTCCACTCCTTTCCCCTCTCGCTGTTAGCAGAGCATTGTCGTCGTTTTATTCAGAAAGCGCTGTTAACCTTCTGTTTACTTTCCTTTCAGCCGAGATAAATCTTTCCTTGCTCCCTCTGTCGAAGTTTCCACTCGCACTCGCTATTATCTGAAAAATAACAACCATTGTCTCCTGTCAGATTATTAGTGCAGTGAAATTGTGCTTTCGCTCAGTGTGTGTCAGCCGTTTGCTTGCTCTGGCAAAGACCAGTCCTCCCCTCGCTAATTGCCTTCTACCGATGTCTAAATTACAATGAGGTTTTGGGTTTCGGGATCAGAGGGGTCTCTTTTCCTCCATCTCCACTTCCCCAACTGTATCCTTCCTGCCAGAGTCACAAATGTCACATTTGGTTACAGAAGATATGAATTCCTCTTTTAAAAAAAAAACTTGTAGGGCTACTGTTCCAACACTGCAACCAGAGAAGTGGCCGTATATAAATGTGTGTGTGTAGGTGCAGTGTGTATGTACCAGTGCCCGAGGGCCGGACTCGTACGGAGCGGTAGGCAGTATGCCACGTCAGTAAATGTGGTTCTGGAGGCAGTACAGTAACAACATCACTGCTCCATCAGTGTCAGAAACAATCTGCATGGACCAAACCAGCAGCCACAGCATCCGCCATATTACACTGAAGCCTGTCTGCTGCAGGACGGCAGCACACTCCCGTCTTTACACTAAAAGTGAATCACACCAAAACTTTACACAGAGCTGGCAGACAGTGACAACATAATAGTAAAGTGACAAGTGAATCAATTATTTAAATATCACTGCAGAACAACTATAACTGAATGGATAGCATAATGTTTTTTTTATTTTATTTCCAAAATATTTCATGCAGAATTAACAGTATGTATTTCTTACATGCACAGCATTGTTCAGTTGTGCCATTGTCTACTGATACTCTGCTTTTATTATTTGATTTAAAATAAATCAGGGGGGACTGGAGCCAATCCCAGTTGACATTGAGCGTGAGTCCAGTAGATTTTGTGTAATTCTGCAAACTAAGACAAAGACAGATAAAAACAACTTCCATTTACAACCCCCAAATTAATGATGAAGCGATCAGGTGAATGTTACCTCTTCTAATTCAAATGATCAAAAACTGACATGTATCTGATTTAATTTGTTTTAATTTTTACTCGAAAGGGGCCAGTCAGGAGCAAATCATCAGTCAGTACAAAATCTGAAAATGTTTAAACATCTAACAACTTAAACAACATCAGAGTTTAATGTTTATGGTCGTAGTAAGAAAGCAGACCTCCACCTTGCTGTTTCTGAGTAAGTCCAGACCTACTGTCTGCCTTGTTGCAGTTGAACTTTCAGTACAACCACTGATCATAATATATGCCATTACAGTGGTTATATCCATTGATTTAAAAAACTAATTTAAGGACATTGAGCCTGGGCAGTGAACATATCATTGTTTTGCTTGTGAGCTGCTCTGGAAAAAGACCCTGTTTGATTTGCACTTGCAGCATCTTTCTCCTGATGGTTCTGGATAATGACTCATGATAGCTGCGTTTGAAATAGCAGGAGTAACTTCTTTTCAGAGCCCAAAGACAACATGTTCCATAAAAGTGATGCATATGCGTGCACAGACTCTGGCCACATTTTGATCCTTTTGATCCTCTCCTTCTCTTGGAAGCGCGTTTCATTATTTGGCCTCTCTGCTCCTCAGTGTAACTGAGCGCGTGCTCACTTTCCCCACAGAGCTTCAGCCTTGTTTATATTAAGCTCAGGATTAAAGATGAACTTTACCAGTGGGTCTGAGCGATCGTAACAGATTACGATCAAGTCGCAAAAATTGCCGATCGTTGCTTTTGGACCCATTATTAATCACATCCTGCAGCACGTACTGTATCTGCTGAGTTCATGTTGTCAATCACTGGTGTTCCCCGTCCATCACTGTTACTCATGCTTCTCTCTCAGCCCAAAAATGTGCACAGATCGTCTTGTTCATGTTTCCTGTATATTTTTGACATCGTTTTTTCTGCCACTGGCTGGAAAAGTCCGTTTCTGGTGAGCTCATCCCTCCACATGCAGCTCTGTGCACTCTCTGCTGCCTCTTCCAAGAAAATCGCCTGAGCTGTGTCAGAAGCGCTGCCTGCTGCAGGCATACACGCTCTATTTGTGACCCAGAGCGTCTACTTTGAAAGTCCAGAACATGAAGGGAGGAAAGAAAAAGATTCCTCACCTGCTTCCAAACACACTGTGTGGTTTAGCAAAAAGGAAAGAGCGTAGGACGTTGAGGAATTCAGGTTAAAGTTGAAGATGTGCAGTTTTAAAAATGGATGAGAGCAGAAGACAATATAAAGAGAAGGGGGGAAATGAACAGAGGACAATAAATGTGTCACAGAAGTGACGGAGCATGCTGTGGAGTTTTAGATTTATGGCTTCCAGCAACTTCCTGCTCACTCCCTGCTCTGTAGACTGTGCTTGACTTGGTGGCAAGGATTCAAAAATTTACAATGCACACACACACACACACACACACACACACACACACACACACACACACACACACACACACACACACACAGTGACCTCTTCAGCTTCATCATCCCCCCACATTCTGCTGTCTGCATGAAGTCAGCCTTTAAGGCTCAGATTCAGTAGAAGTGCGATATGCGCCGAGATGATGAGTGACTCCAGGTCCTGATTTATCTTGGCTGACGCAAATTTAAATGTCTCCGATTGCGCACACTGACAATCCAGCCTCGACGTGTGTTTACCCCCTGACTTATACTGTAGCTGGATAATCACACACCTCCTAACGTTCACGGCAACTTATTTTTTCATAGACGGCATTTACGTCTTTTGATTTGTGTACTTTGGCCGTACAAACTCCATCCTGCAGGGGCTTTATGATACTGTACATTTAGAGCTGTTGAGTGTGCAGAGGAGAATGCCCCATGT
Source organism: Paralichthys olivaceus (assembly GCF_024713975.1). Taxonomy (NCBI): domain Eukaryota; kingdom Metazoa; phylum Chordata; class Actinopteri; order Pleuronectiformes; family Paralichthyidae; genus Paralichthys; species Paralichthys olivaceus. The sequence continues at coordinate 15,172,087 of NC_091100.1, read as the reverse complement.
TTTCTCCAGCATTTTAAAATATCTAATCCTCTTCTGTTTTTCTTCTGTGTGTGAGTAGGTCAGTTTATTATTTCAGCTAGCTTGTATGTGTTAAAAGCGTTTTGTTGGAAGACTGTCATTCATCAGCACAGTTTGGAGAAATCCTGCAAATTCATGCATAAGCAAGCACGTGTGAAACTACCAAGACAACCATTTCCACCGGAAAATCAGATGATGTTCACATGATATGTTTTTTTGTTAACGAGCCACAAAAGGTCAAGTATAGTGTAACATCAATTCATGGTGAGTCTTTTTTTTAGAGACTCAGAGTTTTGAGATTTATTTTTTCCCGTTCCATCCCTCCACTCCATTCCCTTTGTTACTAAGTCAACTTGTGTCTCCTCCCCTCCTCTCCTCTCCTCTCCTCTCCTCTCCTCTCCTCTCCTCTCCTCTCTCCTCCACTCCTCTCCTCTCTCCTCCACTCCTCTCTAATGATATCTGCAGTAGGGAAAGCCCATTTTTTTCCTCAAAGAAAAAGGAAAAGAGGAGGAGGAAGGTCATGGCCCATTTTGTGGGAGTAGTATCCTGGTAATGGGGACTTGAAAATTGGAATGTATGGGGTGTGTGTGTGTGTGTGTGTGTGTGTGTGTGTGTGTGTGTGTGTGCGTGCGTGCATGCGTGTGTGTGTGTGGGTCAAAGGTTTCCCACCTGCTTAGCATGGCCTTGACGATGTGGTTTCTAATGAGCCTATACAATAACAGTATTTGAAGCTTAAATTTAGAATTTAAAGCCCATTGAGGTCAGCGTGTTTGTCTATGGATATTTTTCTCTGATCATGAGCATCAGCATGTTCACAGCGCACTCAGTAGAAATATAAAATATTACTGTATCCGCCCGTTTGTTTGGATCTGCACCAAAATGTAATGGGTTCTGTCTTTATCCATGTCCCATCCTTCCACCAGGTGTCTGATTCTAACAGGCAAACAAGCCAAAACATAACCTCCTTACTCTGGTAAAAATGAAAATTTAGGAATATCTACATTTGTATAAGAGTACAGTTCAGGGTTTAGTTGAAAGGGAGGGATTTCCAGAAAACTATGTGTAACAGTAATTTCCATCATATCTTTGACACTTCTGAGAAAAATGTATCCAGATTGACTTATGCAAAGTGCATTGTATTTGGGAGTGGAAACCATAAATGTTGAAATAAATCCAAGCGAGCATCTCTGTCTCATCCCTAATCCAAGACTCATCTGCTTACCCTCAAGGCTGAGTCAGTTCAATATGGAAACACTTACCAAAGCAAGGTAGGGAGTGCCCCGTCCCACAGGGCTCTTATTCACAGAGTGGAGGTAGAGAAAGTGTTTGAAAAGAAAACAAGCGAGCAAGGAAAGAGAGAGATGAGGCATTATGATGGCTGATGAAGATATCCATATGTCTTTCCTTTGTCTCATGCAGGAGGAAACACGCGCTGTCTTTTTCCTGCCTGAAGGGACGAATTAACTCATCTAATCTTCTAATCATCTAATCTTCCAACTCTGTTTATTTTCTCAGCTCGCAGCCGCCAATCAGTGCTGGCCGACTGCAATTCTCTTTAAATATGCCGGGTTTAAAATCTTTAGTTAACGTTGTCGGAGCAGAGTGATTGCCTTAATTGCACAGGCCATGGGATTAGCATGAATCACAGCTATATGCGGAGGAGCGTTAATTAGCTACAGCGTAAAGCTCCGTCTCATTGTCTCACACTGACAGTGCCCCGGCCCATCCCTGCCAGCCCCGGGCCAGCAACGCACACGTCGACCTGCCAGAAGTTGCGTGAACCCAAAACACAGTGAAAATCTGCTGGTCCCATAGAAACCAAACTCAGCGGGTAAATAGACTGGAGGTGATGTGTCTCGAGTGTTTCCGACGTGCATCCTCTCTCAGAGAAAGCCCGAGCGATGTTTGTGGACGGTCTGTAGGCAGAGGAGACAGGGTTAGGTAATGGCTGGATGTAAGACAATAGAGAGCACAGACTGTGGAGAGGGGTTATTATAGCTGGCTCTGACAGCCGGTTTGATGGCAGGGTGCTGCGCTGCGGCTGAAAACCATTGCACAATTGATTTACAGCTACTCAAGGAAGAGGAGGAGGAGGAGCCAAGTCTCAGATAGATCACTCTGTGATTATCAGATCAGACACTGATGGCAGGAAGACACGTCAGCCACTTGTTTCAGTAATCCGCCCTTACTTTGTGAAGGAAACAATGCTCCATCAGTCAAACACAATACATTTATACACCGTTCCCACTCCTCGCTCTCCAATAAGAAACCCATGAGTGAAAGCAAGAGATTTTTGGTCTCTCCGCTTTGGGAATTGTGAATCCAATTGGTTCCAATCAGCATCACGCTCAGGAAGCATCCCTGCACTACATCCGTTCACACACGAGGTCACAGAACGCCGAGGCGATGCAGCTCTGCCAACGCTGTCAGGTCAGCTTCTTAAAAAGATCTATGTGTAATAGAAACGTTCAGGCTGCATTCACCGTCTGAACCCCCTGGCAAACACCGCACTGCCCTGTTAGGTTGTATTATGTTGTCACACAGCGGAGCATTGTTTGGAAAGTTTGTGCAGATGCTGCCCACATCGCTCCTAAAGCTGTCAGTCCCTCACGCTATTAAGACAGCTGCTCTCAGTGGGTATTGTTCGGTGGGGAGCTGCGGGGACCTGACAGGCCCTGAGGAATCTTTATTCATCCTAAAGACCCTTTCACCGCGACAGCCCCTGAATAGGACCTGCCATCGTCATCCTCCACCCATGGCATTTTTATGGCATAGCTGACATACACATGACGCACCCTCGTCAGCCCCTCCGTGGCTCCCTTTATTCCGCCACTGTATGTCAGCTGTTTCTTTTCCCATAGAACTGAATTGGAGGAGATCTTTTTCGAGGCAGGGACACTTTATCTCAGGATTACTCCAACGCTCAGGAGGATGAACACAACTTTAAGACAGATGGGCAGAGACAATCTTTCTCTCTCACACATGTACACACACCTTCTCACACACACACACACACACACACACACACACACACACACACACACACACACACACACACACACACACACACACACACACACTACTCTATACACTCCACTCATACAAAGGACCCTTGATTACTCAGCAAATGGATGCACCACTGATCACAGGCCAGCCAGTTTACAAACTGCCCTATTATGCACTCTCAGCGTGGGGTGGAAGTGTTGCAGGGGCCCTAGGCAGTGTGCCTGTGGAGGGCTGAAGTGCTCTATGTGTGTGTGTGTGTGTGCTCGCACAAGCACCGAGGCTGAGAAGTGCTCCCATGCTGCGCAGCCTAACGAGAGGGCAGGTCAGCCATTAAATGGGCACTAATGCGGGAAATTGGAGGCCATTAGGCCTTTCTTTGTTGTTTTGCCTCTGTGTGGCTAGTTAGACTCTTGAAAAAGGGAAAGGCCTTATTAGCCCCCACACGAGGACAGAGAGCGAATATATGGGCCATTTAACTCGGCGTGGAGCAGGGAGGCTGCTGCCGGGGCCTGCTGCAGACTGAAGGGTGGTGTGTACGCAACTGTGCAGTGGATGAATTCAGTATGGTGTTGATATGTCGGATTGTGTTTTTGTCTTGAAAGGTTTGCTGTTTTGCTGAAACTCAAAGACATTATCAAAAAGATTGTTTGATTGTGTTTATCTCCTCTCATGGACACTAAAGTCAGCAGCTTTATGTCATTATTATCACATTTCTACCATTTCAGAGCAGGAAATTGAATAAATAGACAAAAGGAAGCTGAGAGTCTTAAAAATGTATCACCCGACATATTAATCCTAGAAAAAAAATCGGAATAAGATGTAAAGTTTTTTAGTTTAATTTGTAGATGTAAAATGTGATTACTGAAATAAAGAGGAAATTGATTCCTTTAGGAATGTAATTGCTTTAGTGTAAACATGTATGTTAAAAAATTACAAAAATTAAAGTGCAACAAATATATAAAAGCTCAATTTGAATCATGTAGACGGCAAATCAGCATGGGTACTGTAGACTAGTTAAAATTAATAAAAACAGACATTAAATAATAGATCACTGATTAGAATATAATCACAAGGTTTCTAATCACTGGTACAGTTTTATTTGACATTTATTGGATTTGAGGAGCTGTTAAGGATCCTGAAATGGTTCTCATAGTTTAAATGGAGTGCTCCGATGTGACTGTATAGTTAGTATTTACTCTGCAGTCTACTGTAAATCCAATGCTTAACGTTAACCTTCGCTCTGATGCTAAGAGCTTCATCAGGGATCCCTGCTCGTGCTGAAGTGAGGCGGTTCTCACAGCTCTTTAATTGCGTGGGTCTGATGATCAGACTACATTTTATCACCCACTGACAGAACGTGCACCATAGGGCTCTGCTCACTGCTGGCGCTGGGAATTGCATAAATTGCCAGAAAAATATGGGAAAACATCAGAGTGTTAAATTATGAAGTAAAGAGATAAATAAACAGGGTCAGACAAGAGAGTCAAGGCTGCAAATGGAATCTGTCCAGTGGAAATCAGTCTTCACTACATGATTAATCTGCCTTTGATAACCCTGCAGGACGGATAAATATTCTCTATGACTTGATCTCAATTAGTCTCCTGCAGTCGTGCTGGGGATTTCACAAGCAGCACACCGATCTCATTCCCTCCATTTCATCCTTCCTTCACCCAGATTTTTGTTCCTCTCTTTATTTCGCTCAGTCTCGTTGTCATCCTCGGTCGACGGGACAAACTAAAAATACAGTGGTGTGTGAAACATGGCCTTCTATGGGGGCAGCTGGGATCCAGAGTTTAGTTTGGGTCATTAGAGAGCGAGTGGAGAGGTGCTCCAGGGCTCACAGGGGGCTAAAGTGCTGTGGCTAATTGGCTGCAATAAAGGAATTAAATTAGCCCGACCACACCCTCGCTTCATCACCCTGGAGTTTTATGGCGTTCCCAGGGTGCTCGCCCATCACACACACAGACACACACACAGACACACACACACGGTTGACCCCAGACTCCCCATTCATCCTCCACCTCACCATACCCTTCTTATTTGTAAGACTCTCTCTTTGCTTTGTGATGTTTGAGAATACATTTTTAAGAATTAATTCCAATTTTCCAGTCGACTTGATCATATTGTTGACTATTTGTTCATACTGCTGGTTTAAAAAGCTGTCATCTATTTTTGTCAGTTTTGGTTTTCCATTGATGCAATCTTGCAAAAGCCTCAGAAATCTTGAAAAGAGTTTTTGGTTTTTTAAGCATAATGCAAATATATTATTTTTATATTACTCTTTTTATTTTATTTTACTGTGTGTCAAAATAGGGAAGGTGAGTTGAACACACAGCACTTTCAGAATGTAAATTTGATTTAAAATGTGCCTGATGATGCCCTGTGTATAATTTACAATATGAAGCATCTTAAAAATGATTGTTTATCCTTTTGTTCAGCAATGAAATATTTAATGCAATGAACAATAATCAGCTTGTTTAAAAAGATGAACTGAGCTAATAATGGTACATGACACTTATATAAAGCTTTAATTGTAAGAGAACATCCAACACAAAACACTGACTTTCATCTGTCATCACATTCCCTCAAATTAGCACCGTGGAAATGATACATTATTTAGAAATTCCTGTCTTTATCTGGCTGGTGTCTGGATCAACAGACACGAGATAAAACACGTATTGTTTTAATTCACAAGCAGTTAAATAAACAGACGAGGAAACAGGATGCAATTAAAATAATTGTTGACACAAAACAGAGTTAGAAGTTGATATTTAACAGAGGTTAGAAATGTTCAGTATATCTTGGGGACAGAGTCAGTGTGAATATGTCTGTAATTTCACATCATGTGATGTTTTGGTTCAGTGGAGGCTTTTTTTTAAAAAGTGAAATTCTTCATCTGTTTTGGGAGAAACAGTCGTTATCAGGGAGGTGTGTTTATTTTTTCATGGTCGTCGTCCGTGAATTACATTCTTGTCACTGGTTTGCTCCGACATCAGATGGATATGAGGCGGATCACTCCTCGCTGAGGAAGTATCAACAGGGAATGAATCTGTCCTGTCCACGATCGTTTGTGAATCCTGGAGAACAAGAGATGTCAGAGATGAAACGTCCCCGTGCTTATACACTAACATGCCTCCAGCAGCTGTCTGTGTACACTCAGCGTAGACAGACAAATATCTGTGCTCTCATTTACCACCATCCAGTCTGTAATTGTTTAAAAGAAAATCATTTTATCGTCACTCTTTGAGATTTTTTTATGAATGTAATATGATGTCACACTACCTCCTAACAGAATTGCTGGAGTAAAAGTACATTTCTTCAAGTAAAACTCAGATTCTTGTACTTTACGTATCATCAGAGTGATCGATCATATCTTGCTGACCTGAGCCTCAAGCAGCAGGATTATTTATAGTTTTTAAGATTATTTCATTGAAACTAGGCCTCAATGGATTAAATAGTCCAGTCATAGAACATCTGAGAAATAAACATATATTGTGCATCAGTAAAATAAATGTTGAGCTCTTTATCCCGATATCATGAAAAATCAAATAATGTCATATAGGCTCAATCAGTCACTAGAGACTTTCCAAACGATAAAAGCCCACTGCCCAAAACATACTTTAAAACAAGAAGAAAAGAAACCGCACATCTACCACTGCTTCTCAGGTCCACAGCTATTCACCTGAGGAAAAGTAGATCGGATTAGCTGTTGATGAGAAATGCCAAATTCAGTAAAAAGATAAAGATTCCTCCATTTAAAATAAGATTAAATTACAAAACAATACAGGAAATAATTTTAAAAAACAATTCCACCTTAAAAACTACGATAAATATGCTTAATAATACTGTAACATATATGGGAATGTATCTGCATTGAATACTTTCATATACTGTATTAAACAGTATGATGACAGTGATACTCTCTAGTTACCACAGGAATATTTACATGACTGTGTATTTGCTTTTATATCTTGACAGGTGGTGGTACTCATTAGTTCTGTCATTTATCGATTCACATAAATGTTATTTCGAACAGCTGACACTTACCTGTGTACCGACTTGTTGGACAGCAGTGTCTGCAAAAAATGATCCAACAAAAAACAACTGACTCAAACATGGTGATTTTCTTGAGTTGTCGTTATGGCATTTTTTTGTGTGTTACACGATCACAGTTGCACATCAGAAGTTGACACACTGGATCTCTGAAATGGATCCATGTGGGGTTTTCATGCTCGACAAACATTCCCGGTGTGTGTGTCACGTTTCTTCCTGCCGGCCCGAGCCCCAAACTGAGAGAGCAGCTGTCTGCAGGACAGAGGACAGATCACATCCAGTGTGTGTGTGCATCATCTAATTAACTGAACCACGCGGTATCAGGAGTGTGTTGTTCCAGATCACTTGCGGCACAGTTTGAGGAAACATTGTCAGAAATAAGTTCGACATATTCAACTTAAAACTTTATTCCGCTCACTTCAACTCTCTACAACCCCAAACACAGTGAAGGCAGGGGACACCTCATATTTTTTTTCCTTTTCTCTTGTGGGTTGGGAAGTTAATCTGATTACTTTTTGGTTAAAAAGTGAACTCTTCTCGTGTAGACTCCCCTTGGTGTTTGTTTAAAAGAAGGAGACAGAGGAGTTGTGTCGATTCGGTCCTGTTTGGGTGAGCGCAGGAGGTGACGGCTGAAATCTCCTGAGAGTTCTGGAACGATAACAGACTCTTTGTCACAGTCTGTGACCTCCACTGACCCTAAAATAGACAGGAAATTTCTATTTGGTGGAACTGTCGATGATGGTGACAGTCATCTGTCACTGGGGGTGGTTAGATATTCAGCATATTCCCTGCTATTGTCGGAAAGCTCTTCATTTCCAAAGCTCTTTTTTTCCTTATCTGTGTCTTTATCATCGGGGGAGTGCAGCAGCAGCAGCTAGAACAAACCCAGCGTGTGGATTTGGAGTGAAAGTGGCAGAGATCAGTTGCTCAAGTGTCTCTTTAGAGCAAATCGAGGCTGTGACCGACATTGCTCAATTACCAGGCTTATCGTGAGTATGTCGGGCTTAACCTCAACCTCCCGCTCCGTTGGTTGAATTTTCCCTCTAATTAGCCGAGGGAAAGCCGCCTCTGCGCCGCTACACGAGGCTGAGGTCAGTCGATAGGAGCTGGGAAACACTCGGAGAAACTAATTAAAACACACATGCAGACCCTGAGCTGAGACCCCCGCGTTTCCGAGGACGTGCGGGAAAAAGCGAGGGCCAATAAACAAATCATATTCCTGTCAAATTCTGCAGCTGGAGATTAGAATTTTCAAAGAGACGCAAAACTCAAATACAGGTTTCTTTGGGGTAATTTCACACAGTTGGGGTCCAAATTACAGGGGTGTTGAAAGGCTGCGGGTAAGCTCGGCTTCATCCCTCTAATTCAATTACACTTGTTTTAAAGGTATCACTTCACACTTGTTTTTACTGCTCACCTGGGGGCAGTTAACAGGCGACTCACTAATCCGGCCTGAAGCAGCTCACTTCATCTAAAACAGGCCAAACTGATTAGGGTGGAAACTGAAGTCTGTCTGCACATTAATTATCAAAATTAAAAATCAGCACACGATAGCTCAGACAGCTTTTCATATTGTGCTGGGATAACAATATTCCCCTCCTCTTTTTGCTTATATTTGTAGTTATTAGAATTCTTGTGTCAGTTATTGGTCTCGTATTAAAAAAATAAGTTAATATTGAATTAATCAAGCTCAACTTTCATGTCTGTGCTGAGGAGCAGAAACCCTGAATCCTGCTAGTTGTAAAGACCATGTGTGTGTAAATGCGTGTGTGTATGTGTGCATTTGTGCTAATGTGTGTGTGTGTATATGTGTGTGCACAGCATACTATTACCTCCACCAAGGACAAACTGATTTCACCCCGGTCGGTTTGTTTGTTTGTTTGAAACTTTGTCAACAGAATTACACAGAATCACTTTCTTTAACAATGCAAGATGACATTTCGACATTTGAACCCATTTCCCAGGGAATAATTCATGGATCTTGTTGAAAAGAATATATACATATTCAGGCGACTGATATCTATGAGGGTGTGGAATTTAGTGCAGCTTAATTGAACGGGCTTTGTGGAGGTACGTGCTCTACTGTTATCCTAATGGTTCTCTTGTAAAGAGATGGCAGGTAACTGAGCGCAGTGTTTCCTCAGGTGTGTCAGTAACTGTTTCCCTATCTTCACTTTTAGACGTGACAAATGAAGTGATCAGGATTTTTTCTTAAATGCAATGAAAAAAAGGAAATTCATTTGTACCACATGTTTAGTTCTCAGTCGTTTCGGATGTGATGGGCTAGTTTTAACTAAATCTCCTCTAGGATTGATCTCAGCGGTGTCTTGTGACAGACGTGTCCCCTGTCACTGTGACCCAGTTAAATTTTGCCTCATGATCCATGAGTTTTAATTGTATACTGAGCGGTAACAGAGATAATGTGGTCCTGCATGAATAAGGAGTTATTATCATCAGGCTGAGTCATTTTGAGCTGGATGTTAAAACTTGTTCTGAATCTGTAAAAAAAAAAATATTTGTGAGGTTTTCTCTGAATCTGAAAAATGACATGCTGAATTTGTTGAAACAAATAGCAAAGACTCATAATTACGTTTAACTTAATTATTAGTGTGGTAGACAATAGCGAAAGGAAAGTGGTAACTCCACGTGTATGCATGACACTGTGACAAGCAGGTGTTTTACAGCACTGCAGTAAAGCTGATAATCACGTATCACTTCACAAATCTGTTGTTTTTAATCAAATGTGCCTTAATGAGAACGGAGCGGCGGTGAAATCAATTTTAAAACACAAACCCTGCCAACAATAACAGTTTCCTGTGATTCCCACGCTGCCGACAGAGTGACGGGTACTGTGTGAACGAGCTGACATCAGCCAGGTTAGATAAAGTGTTTCTCACTCGTCTCCATTATCTGAGATAATAACCTTCAAACACAATGTGGCCTCCTGCTCCACACCTTCACATCCAGGTCGTCTTCTGTCTCTACAATAACCAACTTGCCTCCCGGTAACAACAGCATTATTCTCACCGGAGACGCGTGAGTCTGGTGGGCTAGAATTCCCCGTCTTCATTTTTAGGTGGGTGTGAAACTATCTTTGCTGTGTAACAGAGACATGGCTGCAGGTCTGAGGCCATACACTGATCCACCACCAGCTTTAATCCTCCATTATAGTGATCCCTGTTACCTGCAGGCAAAGCTCACAGAGAGCTTTCACCGGTCGAGGCCCACAGCTGGGATGACAGAGCCGGCTCCGGTTTTTCTGACACACTGACACAGATTGTTTAAGAGTCGTCTGAATTCACAATCTCTCCTGCAAAAAATCACAACCTACATGTGAAATAACGTTTTCTGCACATTTGACTTAACGTCGTCTTATATATATCAACAGTTCTTCGCAGGGACACACTCTCAGGTTGTGGCTATCAGTGGGGCCTTGGGGGGTGGGGGGTGGTGGGGTTTCCAGTGAAGCAAATTATCTGCTTTGTTGTCTAAAAGACTAAAAACATGAGTCATGCAAAGGTAACAGAAACTATCTTTGCCAACTGGCTCTGCTTTCCAAAAGGAAGCTTTGCTTTTGGCAAAACCTCTGGTTACATGTGACATTCAGGGAAAAGTTGAGTCGAGCACTGGTGTGAATGTTGACTGAAGGTCAACTTCATGGTTTTGTTTTTGAATGGAAGAGGATGAATAACAGTTTTGAACATGAACATATTCAGGAAATTTTCCTGTTGGCTAACGACAAAAGCTGTGGACGTTTGTTATTGTTGTTGTTTTCATTGTGGTCTCTAGATAAAGACCACAATGAAAACATCGGATCTGTGTCACTTTAAAGTGAAAAAGAAATCGGTTAGGTCCATAGGACACAGCAGAGATGGGCATTTGAACCAAATCCACAGAAAAATGTCTTATTTTCTCAAAATATCTAATAAATATCATCTTTTGGTCTCATGGTTTTTAGCGCAAGAGCAAATCAGGGTCTTAGGACCAACAGTCGCTAATTAAACCCCTGCTGCTCTGCAGGAAAGAGAAACAGCCGGGAAACCAAGTCTCTGCTGATAAGGCAAAGATATTCAAGTGTGTGTGTGTGTGTGTGTGTGTGTGTGTGTGTGTGTGTGTGTGTGTGTGTGTGTGTGTGTGTGTGTGTGTGTGTGTGTGCGCGTGTCCTTATACTGTATGTGTATTTTAGAGAAGATATTGTAATTAGGTCCTTGGAGTGGAGAGAAAGAGTCTCAGGGGTCCCAAAACAGACACACACCCAGAAAACACACACACACACACACACACTGAAGCTCAAACACTAAATGCACACAAGCGCACACACCAGTGAGAGGCCAGGTTCAGGGATGCTTAGGGGAAAGTAGAAGCTGCCCCTATGATGGGCAGATGATGAAAGACTCTGAAGAGGAGGTGCAGAAAACATGGACAGATGAACCAGGGAGCCCCAGTTGGACCCAGATAACCCCCATTTCCATACGTGCATCCACACACACATACAGTATGCTCCTACACACACACACACACACACACACACACACACAGACACACAGCCACAAACTGTATTAGAAGTGTTGCTGTTAATAATGCATGAGTGTGTCTGTGGTGGTGGAGGACCGGTGTCTCGGACGGCGAGCTTTAATGAAGTTGAACGTGTCTGCCTCACTCCGCTGCGAGAGAGTCATGAATAAACATCAGCTGGCTAATTAAACTCAGCTCTGGCAACTGTACTCATCAGTAAACAAGCGGCAGCGATCGAGGGCTCTCGCACACGCTCAGAGGGACTTGTCGGAAAGGGAGGAATTGGTAATACCAGGCCTTCACTTTCTGTGAGTACAGTATACAGACTCTGGAGAGCAGGAGAGAAAAGTGAAAGGAGCAGAGAAGCATTTGAGTAAAAGACAGAATATGACGATAGGAGAGAGGTGCTGAGAGAAAGGGATGAGAAAAGGCTGCATTGTTTGACCTTATTCTCATTTTGAGACTATTTCAAACTCTGTTGTCTTCCCTTCGTATCTTCTAGTTATCCTTTTAGTCCGTTTTAATCATCACGTATCAACAACCAGATAAGTTTGTTTGTCGATAAACTGCAATGAATTCCGCTTTTGCATACTTTAAATAACGATTTGCATCCTCTTCTGTTTCCTCCGCAGCCTGCAACTGCAACCTTCACGCCCGGAGGTGTCGCTTCAACATGGAGCTGTACAAGCTGTCGGGGAGGAAGAGCGGAGGAGTCTGCCTCAACTGTCGCCACAACACGGCCGGTCGCCACTGCCACTACTGCAAGGAGGGCTACTACAGAGATCTGTCCAAACCCATCTCACACAGGAAGGCCTGCAAAGGTACAGTGCTCTGTCGTTGGTTTTTTTGGCCACCTCCGTCATGTTTTATGATCATGTCAGGTGGCTTTTACAGAGGCAAATAAATCGAGCCTTAACGAGAAAAGTTTTTAAATACGTGTTTTGCAAGAAGCCATATAAAAAAACTATGTTACCCTACATATGGCGTTTAACATTTACCGCTTTTATAAAAAATCATAGGATTATAGAGAAACACACACACAAGACTTGCACTCATTACAAGCCACTACTGACATTATTTAGGTCTGAAACGAAACAGTTTTAGATGAATTACAGGAAGTGTGTGGGGGGGGGGGGCAGCAGCTTTAACATTCCTGAGCCTGTCTCACCGTCGTCTCCCTCTGTCAGCACAGATGAGTTGGTCTGTTGGGATTGGGGAGGTCGCGGCGGTATGGGGCGGCTTTGGGCCGGGCGTTCCCTCATCGACACTCCAGTTATTTGGCTTCATTCGGGCGGGTTAAGGAATGACAGGACAAGCAAAACAAACAGAGCCGAGGTGTGAAGTGATCCCCGGGCAGGTCAGAGACGAAGATCAGTTGGAGGAGGCTGCAGAGGAAAGGAGGAGAGGAGGCATAGTCAGGTTGAGAGAGTGAAAAATGGGAGGGAGGTGAAGAAGAAGGGGAGGAAACAGGAGGGACAAGGGGAACACGCCCCCACGCAGGTGTGCTCTGCGCTCGACATCGCCTGCCATCAGCCCTCACCGCATACTGGTGAGGGTCAAAGAAAGAGGGGAGGAAGAGGAGGAGGAGGTGTAGAGGGGGGAGCGGGGTGATAGAAAAGAGGGTATGTTTTCTCACCTCGTTCTACCGCTGCAGGGAAAAGATAACAGGAGCTGAATCCCTGTGCAAACAAGCCCAGAGACACCTCAGAATGTCGCTCCGCACAAAGACACCACAGACACACACACATGCATGCAAACCTGACTGAGGGTTCACGGGAGCCCACTTCCAAAAGGCAGTGCACGAGAAAATATTAGCTTCCTGTTGACAGTCGGTGCCTGAGTTTTCTCACATCATTCACCAGGTAGTAAATAAAGAAACTGACCAATCAGTCAGTTTGACTGAAGACACGTCTGAGGAGTCACACATCTGCCAAAGGAAAAAAGAGTCGAGATGAGAAGCAAATCTATCAGTTTGTTTTCCCCCTTTCCCTCGCTTCCAAAAGTACATTTTTTCCCCATGATGCCACACCGAGTGCCGCCGTGGTACAAACATTTGTCAGAAGAACCTCACACACGTTGCATCGAGTCTCATTAAATTCCAGACGTCCAGCAACCATTTCCAGCGGGTTTCGTTCTCTGCATGCACACAAATCCACAACACAAAGCCCCCCTGACAATTGCATCCTACTTCTTCGCCCCTGCAGCCCGCTCATGAGTGATACTCCTAAACTGACATTAACACCTTTCCGTGGCTTTGGGCCCATTCTCCTGTCGAGCAGGAATGCAAACAGACATTCATCACGCCGGAGCGTTGTGTATCATTAACCCTTATCCTCTGCTGTGAGTTAATCGTGGAGATTTAACCTCTCTCTCTTTTTTGTTGTTGTTCATCCCTTCTCATGTGTCCGAGACTTGATTCTTTCAGCATCTCATAACTCAGTTTCATGGGGGTTTGTTTCTCACATGGAGAAGTTAGATTCCTCAACGTCTCTGTAGACATCAGCGATATCTGTTTCTGTGCATTTGCAGACAAAGGATACAGATGACAAAATATTAACGCAGAACACAGAAACATGATCCTAAGTAGTTAGATGTGTAAATACAGCAAGTGTGTGCGTCACATTTTGAATTCATGCCTGTTAAATAATGCTTAGACCATGGAGATGATTCAGCATATAAATGATGAATCCAGTATATCTCCGAAGATTACATTTAATGTTTATATTACTTTTTTACCAGTGTTTTTTCTCAGTGTCCTACCAACTAAAATCTTGTCTAAGCTATGAAGAGTTTTTTTTTTTTAACTGATTTTTTTTTTTTTTATATCTCGGCCCACACGACCGTTTTACAAAATATGTCCGTCCAGACGAGGCAATAAATTCTACATCTACGATCCGTTAAAATACCAGAGAAGAACACTGTGCTCCATGTAGTATTGGGCAAGGCACACACCTGTACTTAGATGTTGCAGTGCTAACCAAACTTGAGCTGTTTTCAGACGTGACCACTGGGTAAATTCAGGAGAATTAGCGATATAGTTTCCACAGTCTACCTTTCACACATGCACAACACAGCAGGAGGTTTACTGCACAGACGCGTTCACAGCTACAAATCGTCCACATTATTTAGGCGAGAGGTGGAGCAGCAGAGACAGGAAGTGACATTAACTCACCACAAACTCCATCTGTGTCTTCTATGTCTATGACACCATTTTTTTTCCTTTTAGTTTTTATAATCTTTGTGTCTCGCTCACAGTGAATCCAGTGGGGGATCCCCTGCTGTGTTCACACATCGGATTCTCCTGGATTTCTACGGACTTTAGGCCAGGTGGATAAAGTCCGTAGAAACTGCAGAGCGTCTCACTTAGACAATTGTGTTTACACATGCATCTCCTCGGGAGAAAATACAGTCCAGTCTGAAAGCAGCTTTAGAGAAACCACTATAAAGCTGCCATTGTTGTCTCTGGCCCATGCTTATTACAGTTTTTGAATATCTATACTTTGGAAGGTGTTTGTAAAAAGTGGCTAAACATATTGTTTGTGTGTGGACAAGAACAAACTCAAAGGTTTTCTTAGCATTAGTGTGGATAGGGCGTAAAACAGACAACATTTGGATCAGAAGAGGAGAACAAACCCATTAACGTTTCCCACATTTGAAGCAGAAAACATGAGTTAAAACCTGTTTGTTTAAACATAAACAACCTGTCTGCACCAAGAGGAATCAGTTTCCATAGATATGGAAATCTGCACTCTTTCATTTCATGGTGACTAATTTGATGTTAGGAAATGAGTCATGAAGAAAAAGTCAAAAGCTGTGAAAAATGCACCTGATGTGGCATCTGGAATGAAAGTTACCCTGTGTCATACATCAGCATCTGAATATGTGGGGCTGACTTTATATTTAATGTGTGTGAAAGTCTGTTTTGATAAGTAGTGCTTCTGATTCTGTGCAGGCTGCTCTTCTCATCATTGCTTGTTTCATGCAACATTCAGTCACTTTGGACCATATTCAGGCTTTTTTAGTTTCCAGTTTCATAAATATGAAGTCTTCCTGGTTTACATTGCTCCTGATTTCATTCATTGCTCTTTTGGATGAACAATTTGCCATTTTTTTCAATATGGCATAATTTAGACTTAATAGATTTATTAAATAATCACTAGTGTCATCAATAAAGAAAATAGTGATTAGGTGCAGCTTTAATTATCACTCTGATTAATAAAAACAATGTCAGTGTGTTACGTCAGCTCCACAAACCCTGAATGTATTCTCATAACAATCAGATGACAATAGTATTATTGTTATTTGATAATTACAGCGCCGCAGGCTCATAGCAGTAGTGTAATCATAAACTGAATCATGTCAACCACACCAGAGACTCACTTCTGACTCCCTCACGTTCTCTGCTGCCTCCCAACCAGCTGAAGTGTAAACACGTTTCATCATCATTTCTGAAATTGTCAGCTCACCCAAACGTTTTTGTTCAATTTAATCTTTGAAATTACCCAGAGTGTTCACGCAGCTCCCACCTCTCGCCGGCTGCAGAGCGAACGCCAAGTTCTACCGAGGGATTCAGTTACATCAAAACCCAGCTACAATAAAGGCTTGTGGTAATTACCCCCCCCCCCCAGATGACAATTGATACAAAGCATGGACTGTTTCTTTAGCCAATTAAAACATTTTTGCAAACTATATTTGGAAATTTACAGGTGACGACTTCAAGGATGTGTGTCATCGTATTACATGAACCTAAAGTTACTACACAAACAGCTTTAAGCCAGATTCTCTCTGCTTTATCACATCATAACTCAAGATAATTCAATGAAACCTAAACTATCAGAACCAATGTCTATCTGCTCCCCAGGCGACGTGAGCACTGCAGGGACGGCAATTAAAGAGGTTCGGTTATTTATTGAATTGAAAAGAGAGAGAGGGGCCTTTCGCTGTGCGCTGTCGGAGCGCAGGCAGGTCGAGGAGCACAAGAGTTTGCTTTTATACGTGTAATACAATCCTCCACGAAAGCAGCTCATTTCCATAGGGGCCATTACGAGTGAAAGAGTGCAGCGGCTCATCCACCGCAGAGAAGTCCGGGCCCGGTGGCTGCATTTACAAATGTATAACTTCACCACTCATTGAGTAAAGAGTGTAAACACAGTATATGTCGCAGGCGGCTCGTTTATGTGCTGAACTGTTTGAGTGTGTTTGATGAAGAATAGTGTGAGTTTTACTTGAAGAGGTGGTGAGATTTAGACACAGCACAGTAGGTGGTCTTTCACTACTTCTGACGTGTATCTGAGATAACAAATCCCGCTCTGCACTGATGACCCTGAAAGTTTAATTAACTAAGTGGCATCCCTGTTTGTCACCCTGATTTGAAAAGCAGTGGCAGATTTGGGATTTTCCTTAAATTAGGGGCCAAAAAGGGTCTGCAACTTAAACAGAGGGACTAATTATATGTCCAACATCTTTACATCATAGAATATAATTGAATTAATGAATTGTTCATTGTTACGGCTCATTTTGTTCTTCAAAAAGTTTGGAAAATAAGTGACCAATCTGAAGTGACCAATCAGATTTGAATCCTAAAAAAGACATTTTCAGACATAAACGCCTGAGAAAGTCCAGACTTAACTGTGTTAAAATGTTTTTCCTTTCACATATGAACAACGCAGATTCTCCATTCAGATGTGTTCACAACAGCACAGAAATCTCCAGAGCATTCACGTGAGGGGTGGTGCTGCAAGCAGGATGCGGGACATAACGTACTGTTGTGGGGATCACCGGAATAAAATATTTGTATTCTTTTAGTTTTTTTCAGTTTTGCATCCTTCACATGTTCTAAACGTCAGCAACATGCCAACTCACTTGCAGTAAATCCTCCAGATGATCTCCTGCTGCTTCAATGGAAACTCCGGATAATATGCAGCCTCTCACATTTGCTGAGCTCGGTGCATGAAAAGAAACTAAAGCAAAACTTACGTGACTTTCTCAAGAGCCCATGTTGATGTAAAGGCAACAATAACTACACATGAGATCTTAGTATGATATTGAACGCCGCTCTTGATTAATCCTCCTCATCTAAACTTCATAAAGTCAAGCTTGATTGGCAGTGGCCCTGTGACTGATTGATCGAATTCAAGCCGTCACATTCAAATCTGAACTTTAACCATCGTATAATTGCATTGGCCAGTGGGATGATGAGGAACATATTTTGCATACAGAGGAAAATTAGGCTTTGATTGAGCGACGGTCTGTTTCAATCAGAATAACATGCGAAAAAATCCCTCCCCTCCTCAACCCCAGCATATGTCTCCCATTGACACAGTAGGGTCTTTTTTTTATTGACCACATATAAAATGCTCAGGATTTATATAATATTGTTTTTTATGACTTCACTTTTTAGCTTTGGATTCCTCAGGGCTGCGCCGAATTCAGCGTGTTTTCAATTAGAACACACACACACACACACACTCATGTGTATGTGCTGAGTTGTGCATCAAACATCTTTCGCAAAATAACAAACTCACATCCAACATTTTCAGGCGCTGTCGGTGGCCAAGAACGCAAGTGTTCGGGCCTTTGCAGCCCATTACGCAGATCAATGAAACGTTAAACAACACAACGAGCGAAGACGCACGCCCCCTGTTCGATAAACATGCCTTTTAGCGGAGCTGTTTATGTATAGAGCAACCGCCCTATAATGTTGTCTGTCTCTCTGCTCTGAAAAGACACTCGTGGAGCAGCAGAAACCTAATTATAATAGAAGACAGACTGGAGCGGAGCTTGGCTTCACTCCAGGACCAACTTCTTACTGGGTGGGGGGGTGAATGGAGTGCAGACTTCAAACAACAGCTTTATGGTAAATGATTGGCAGAGTGGCAGAGTTCAAAATTCTCACATTGTGCAATCTCACACTCGAGCCTGACTGTCTGTCTGTGAAAAGGCAGAAAGACATTATTCATTCTTTTTCAAACACTAAGAGATTCTCCGTGTTCTCCCAGTTATACATGATGAATACTTAAGATTCAGATCTAAATTGTTGGGGAAAGACAACAGCCCCCCCTCCTTATATACCCACAATGACACTTGTTATTATAAACTTCTGTCAGTTTTCCTTGCTGGACATGTTGGGACAAAATAGGCCTCTTGCTCCCTTGTCCCCGTATCTCCCTGAACCATCTGGAGTAGCCATGAAGCACAGCACACAGCCACTTAAGCGCTAAGTGGACACACACTTCAACCAGAAACTCTTGTCCCCCCCTTCCCAAGTAAACCATTACTTTAGCCAGCAGGTGGGTCATCTAGTCAGAGAGTCAACCAATCTGTCATCTGACCGGACAGCGAGTCAGTCGCTGAGCCTGCAGGTCGACGAGGAGGAAGATGAGAGGGAGGCTTCCCACCTGTATACCATGTGCCGTGCACCTTGATTTACTGGCAGCCTTCGAGCCTCTGAGCTGTGGTTACGTGCAGATGCTCTTAAAAATAGAACCCGAGCTTTCTGAAGCGCCGAGCAGAAATGCACTTTGCCCTCCTGTGCCTCAAACTCCCCCTGACGTTCTCCGAAAATGTACAGGCCTGCGGACGTGCTGGGCTGGCCTCCACACTGTTTACTGGGCTTCCTGAGACTGCATGTGCGTGTGTGTCTGTGTGTGTGTGTGTGTGTGTGTGTGTGTGTGTGTGTGCGTGTGTGCGTGCTGTTTCTCCCACTGAGCTAGACACAGCTAAGCAATGAAAGCGCTGACAGATTGGTCTGATAAAGGTGATAATAGAAACACACTTTTAAGGAGGCTTTCTGTGTCTGATAAGGAAGGACAAGTAGCAGCATACATTCACACACACACACACACACACTCAGACAGAGATAAGAGCAACAACAGAAGCTGAATCACAGGAAACAGTTCATATAGATAAAAGTGAGAGAGAGTGTGATAGAGTGACCTGCTGAAATGTGCAGCCTCCAAATAAATTCTGGACTTAACCCGGAGGATAGAGTTGTCTTATTGTGCTTGTCCAAATATCTCACGTAACAACAACTACATCGTATCACATTACCAGTTGAAGCGGTCTTTTCCCTGAGGCTTGCTGGACTATGGATCTCACAGACTCACTGATTAACAACCAGAGCAACACTCGGTACACAAACTGTTTGAGTGATCAATGAAATTCACATAAGCTGCTATCAAATGTCCAATTCAGTTTCCAGAACTATTCCCAGAGTAAAATGAAGATGTCAGAGTGAACCCGTCTGAGAATATGACAGGAAAGTGTTCCGAAAATTCATAGGGAGAGTTTCTAACACGCAAAGGACACAAACCTGAAAAACTAAAATAATACAATTATCACAGGATATTAACATGCAGCGGATGGAAAAAGAGGAACCATGCTCGTAGAAGAGGCCCACAAAGTTGTTAACTTGGAAACACAACCAGTTTTTTGGTGATAAGGCTCGACCCAGGTGACGGTGTGCTCTAAATAAAAACACTGTGCTTTCCACTGCAGAATTTATACACCGTGTCCTGCCTCCTGCACCAACAGCCCTCGTCTGAAGTTTCCCAAACATTTTCTGGTGATGCATCTCACCCGGACAATCTCCTGCTGTGTTCTTCATACTCTGCAAGATGTCCGAACCCAATGTTTTAGACATTTTCTGGAGTTCATGTCTGAAAACAGCTCTAGAAACAGAGCATCTGGATCGGCTGGGTCATTACTCAGATAAACATAGAAACCACAGTAGAAACCTGTGGGTGTGATGTTTGCATAAAGCGTCTCTATTAATTAAAAAACTGCATTTGAATTCACACATTAAAACCTTATTGTATTGTAATGGGCTGACATGAGCAGATTGTTTTGTACTGTGGGCTGAACAGTCTGTGTGGTTAAAAACAGAACAAGCCAAACCACTAAATACCCCCAAAAACCTCAAAGTGCATAACTCATCCCCGTCTCTGAAGGCTTTCAGAGCGACAAGTGACACAAAGCAGGAAAAAAGAACCTTCAGGGAGGCGCAGCGAATGAACAGAGCCGACCCAACCCCGAGGATTAAAAGTCAACATCACTGTTTTTTCATATAGGACATAAACAGAAAATATAACATGGACTGTTGAGAGTCTGGTGACAAACAGTGTTATGGGCTTTGTAGGTAGTAAAGACGTGATGACAGATTATAACAACTGCTCTGGTGTGGATTAGACTGTCTGGATTTACTGTAAGGACTTTTGTAGAAGATCATTAATTCAACTACCTCTCTGTGCCAGAGTCACAAGTATTTATATTCAGAAACAGATGAAAAGAAACAAGTCTCAGACAACTATTATTCAACAGCGACTTCAGACCTGACAGGGGTTTGGCCGTGATGTAAGCGAAGGGCTGGGGCGAGCAATTGGAAAATGATTACATTCCCGAAGCATATGTGTTCGATAGACCCCCCAGTTTGGGAGGAAGGGTGACACACGTTTCGGGCTCGTGTTCAAAGCTCGGCGTTAATCGGAAACAGGGAATTAGGATTATCCTCCATTATTTTATCATTTGGCAAACATGCACAACCAGTTCTCTTTACCTCACATGCACAGCTGTGGTCCCACAGAGCGCTCACTTACTGGCATAAAGTGCTTTCAGGCCTGCGCTGAACTCCGGACATTTTACAGAAATCTTCCAAAGCGGCTGTATGTGAGAGTGCAAATGTCTGAGTCAGTAGCTCCGGACATTTTTCGGAGCGTTTCTTTGCAGTTCCATGGTTAAATGTCCGATTGAGCCCATGTGAGAAGACTAACAGGAAAAGGTCCAACGAAGTTAACCTCAAGCTATTCGGCGTGTTGGTGACTACACGTACAAATACGTCAAGATGAAAAAGAGGTACCGTACATGTAAAATCTGGTGTCACTGTAAACAAAAACACGTAGTTTTCAGAACAGAAACTACGTCATGGCCTGCTCTCTGCATGCTGGGAAATGTTCTTCTTATGTGAAAAGCGAAATGTGGAAAATGTCCAAACCCCAATTTTCTATTAACTTTCATGTCTGAAAACAGCTACACACACCAAAGACGAACAACACACTCACAACACAGAGAGACACATTGGCAATTTGAGATTTTGCTGATTCAGTAGCTATGCAGCTTTTAATTATGGTAGACGTGAAGGCTGTATGCTAATTAGCCAAACAGCACAAAGTGGCAGAATCTGAAGAAATGTCTGCAGACGATAGACGATGTGTTGCTCTTCAGTGGTGACAACACACTCGCTGCAGAAAGAGCGTTAAGGTGTTGAACATGAGAAAGGTTTGTCTGTCTGTGCACGTCCCCACCTGTCTCTCACCACCACTGCTGCTGTGTACCCACTTGCACTCTCTGTAGATAGCATATGTTTGTATCTCCCCACATGTGTGTGTGTGTGTGTGAGAGACCACTCACTGTGCCTCTCTTTCTTCCTCTGTTTCCTCACAGCATGTGATTGCCATCCCGTGGGTGCCGCTGGCAAAACCTGTAACCAAACCACAGGACAATGTCCCTGTAAAGACGGCGTGACTGGTATCACGTGCAACCGCTGTGCTAAAGGCTACCAGCAGAGCCGCTCGCCCATTGCCCCCTGCATAAGTATGTGGAACCAGTCTTTACCATATCTGCCTCACCGTAGGACAAATGTGGAAGGGACACACCTGACACTACAATCTGAAACACACACGTGCTTATATAAATCACACACAGTAACAGCAGACACTCCTACACTGCTTAAATCCTCTCATCTTTTCTTCAGACAAGTTCTCAGTGTCGCCTCCTGTTAGATTTAGAGATGGCGTTCGGTAAGCTTCATTCAAAAAACAGGTTATATTATATCTTTGACTTCCTTCCAGAGCTGTCAGCCATGAATCTACATGAGTCAATTATGAGAACCAGGCTCATTATTAAAACTGGCACACGTGGTGACTGAATACAGATGGAAGAAGTTCTGATCAACAACGGCAGCAGCAGGGGACCTCCAGGCTTCAGGCGCAGTGATTGTTTTTGTTGTCGTAATGTCGGCAATTCGTCATGAGTGAAGACCTCATCATGTAAAAAAGTCAACAACAGGCGTGCACATCGTTCCACACATTCAGATTTGTGATGCACGATAGACTTACATATTGTGCGCATTCAGAGAGATGGAGGTAGGCTTCCTCAACCCCAGCGGATTTTACACGATCAAAAGACTTGATTCTTTCTTTCTCCCTTCACACATAAACTCTTCACCTTCACACAACTGAAATCACCAGTGATTTGCACCTCTTTCCCTTTTCTTTGCACGTGTCTTTGATACATGGTTTTGCCTTTTGTCCTCGTATCCCCCCTGTTTACTGTGTACAGACGTTTTGACGAGCCCCTCATCTCCCTGCTTCACATAATAACAAAACAATTATACATGTTTTATACTTTCTGATGCCATCCTGCTCCTTTGGAGAGGAACATTCTCAATGCATGGTGTCAACTTCCTACAGTATGAAGGAGGGCCGAGAGAATCAAGTCTTTGGACGTCCAAAATACCAACAGTGCTGTTGTAGTTTAACGCTGCAGCATGGTGCGAGGGTGCAGGATGAAACAAAGAAAACACTTAACAACAGAAGATCCAGGGACAGAGAAGAAACTAAATTAGCTCCAGAGAGATGGGGGGTTACTTGTAACAATGGACCATGTCTGTATATGGTGGTTCATGCTGGTTTAAAAACACCCAACTGTCATCTTTTTGCATCATTTTGAGTTTGCAGGCCGGTAAATGGTCAGATGTGGTTGTGGTTTACATTTGTAAATGAGCAGCTTTGACAGTGCCAAAGGTAGAGACTTGAAATTGAAGAATGAGGACTGGAGTGGAAAAAGATGAGGTCACTGAGATCACTTAGTGATAAGGGATAAATTAAATAAAGGTTCAGATGTTAGCGGAAAGATAATGATCTTAACATGAGCTTAAAATAAATCTTTTTGCACTTTGACCCTTTAGATTATACAAATGATTAATTTAAATATCACACCTTTCCTTACTGTAGAGAGTTGACACAGAGTTAAAAGGAGGAGACAGGGAATGACAGCAGTCCCTGGTCAGACTCAGACTCATCCACAATAAATCAGAGGGTGGATCTATGTCCAGAGGAGCATTTAATCCCCATATGATCTCAATCCATAGTAACTTGAAACTTATTTTACCCGACCATTCACATACAGTGGGCATGCTGCTGGTTTAATGCTACAAACACAAAGAAACACTAAAAGTGGACCCAAGTGGAACCACTACAGAAACACAATTTGTGAAAGTACCAATCAGGTTTATTATATCTTCAGCCTGCTTTAATACATATGAAAGTTTCTGCCAAGAATCTTGTCTGTTGAAAACATGAGCAGACCAACTCATGGCCACTGACATACTTTATTTTACCTGAATCATTTCTCATTAAATAGACACGTTCACACACCGTGCACACAAAGACAACCAGACTTGTACGGTACAATGTGCGCAAACAATGAAACTGATCTTTCTTTGTGTTTATGTTTCCTCTGGGAGAAGAGATTCCGGTTGCACCTCCCACGACCCCGTCCAGCAGCGTAGAGGAGCCGTCAGGTGAGTAAAGTTTTATATTTATCTATAACCGCTGCTACATATCCACACAAACACATGAGGCCTTTAGTGGAGGATGATGTGAATATGATGGAGGTATATTAATGAATATGGGATTTATGCGATTTCCTCAACCCAATATTTTTCCACAAGTCTAAAAAAAACTGACTGCAGGATAAATTGGATCCCTCTTGCCTTCTCCCTCCTTCCTAGAGCTTCATGAATATTAAATCCATTAGCAGCAACCCTGGGATGTGCCCCCTTTAATCTCTCACACTTTCACAATTAATCAGTCTAACTGCGGCACCGTGGGGTGTTGGTCTAGTGAACAGCATTTGGGGCCGGCAGTTTGTTTGATTTGATTTTTTTTTTTAATCTCCCAAACTCTCTCTCTCTTAGTATGATGCAGTGAAGAGCGTGATGGGGAAGTGGATCTTGTAATATAGTCTGATTAAATATTGTCTTATCTTTAAGGATAATGTCAGGATTAGTCGGGGTACATATGATACTAGAGCTTATTATTTAATGCATCAGTGCATTTTTTAAAATGCAGTATTAAACTTAAATATTATGGACTGGAATATGGACTTGGTTAAATTTCTAGCCATATGTTTGTTATTGTGATACATTCACCTCCGCCAATGAGGTTATGTTTTCACCCGTTAGTTTGTTGTTTGGTTTGTGTGTTTGTTTGAGGGAAAGATCGCACAAAAACACCTCAACAGATTTCTAGGAAACTTGGTGGAAGGATGTGGAATGAGTCGGAGAAGAACCAAACAAATTTGGAGTGAATCACAATCAGGGGGCAGATCCAGAAATCTTTTTTTCACGTTCTTTAACCTTGCTACATTGGACGGTGTTTTTCAAAATGTTTTGCCAGGAAAGAATTGATGGATCTTGATGAAACAGGCATATTTGGGGGATGGGGTTGGCTTGTTTGATTCTCAGCAAGATACTGCAAAAAATACAAAATGGATTTTCACGAAACTTGGTTATAAGATGGGACACAGGCCAAGAATGTACCCAGTCAATTTTGGCACAGATCCAGACAAATGGGCAGATCCAGGAGACATTTTAATAGATTTCCCGAGAAATAATTCATTGATCTTGACGGGAAAAAAATGTGGTATATCTAGGAGACTAATATCTAGTGTGTGAAATTGGGTGCAGCTTAATTGGATTCATGGGGACTGTTCAGCCTTGCCGGAGGTATGTGCTGTGCTCAGTTCTGTTTTTAGTTGAATTACATGAGATTTACAGTCGTTTTTGTTCAAAACTGTGATGTGATTAAACATAGTAAGAGATTCATACTGCTGATAATTCTATGTGATTTTATGTTATAACAGATAAACTTCACAGTTCATGGTTTGAGTTCTACAAATGTGAAACACAGTAACACAGCACTAACAGATAGATCCTGTTGAAATAAGTTCCGTGTTTTGTCCTACACGGTGGAAAAAGTTGAGTCATATGGCTCGCAGCGTGTTTGCTTCATGTATCACCCATGAAGTGGCAGGAGGCCCGAGGTACACGCATGTGTGTGTGTGTGTGTGTGTGTGTGTGTGTGTGTGTGTGTGTGTAAGAGGCTCCTGCAGCTGCTGTTGGACCCTCCGTGGTCCCCAGCCTTCCTCCGGACAGCTCAGATTGACAGCACAGTTCAGGATATCGCTGGTCCCCAAACCTCCTCCACTATTTTTCTTCTTTCAGTCTCTTTTTGCTCTCCTCCACCTCCTTCGTCTCCCTCTGTTTCACGCTTTGTCTTCACATAACACTGTGGGTGGTGCCGAGCGAGACTATCTGGAGTTTCTCTGGGCCCCCTTGTCAGGAGTCTGTCCACTTTTGGAGTGTAGGTATTTTTTCTTCACCTCATTGAGGGATTACTGAAGAAGGGACCCGTATTATTTTATCATCTTAAATAAAGGCACAAAGTTGATCTGCATATTTCTCTGTTCCAACAGAGACATTTTAAATACACAAATATTCTGTATGAAACCCTCTTCGTCAGTTCACTGTTGTGAAATCTTTGCCTGTAGCAACATCTTGTAGAAATCTTCCTGTCATAATCCCATTGATTAAACCGTGTCATTGAACAAATGTAAACACAACGTGAAGGAGAGCGAGTACCAAGCTACAGATAATCTAATCACCGCTGAGTGTCCTGGGAATCCCCTCTCATATGTATTACGAGCAGGGGTCTGTTGAAAATAAGCATATTGCAAGGTGGAGCACCTTGATGGAAGTCCTGCGCTGCTCATGTCAGAATTGTGAGAAGCTGAGGGTCCCACCGGACCACCCGGGCTTGAGGCCCAGAGGATGCATACATTACAGTCTCCGCCTCCTCAGAAGGTCGTAGAGCAAACATACTTCTTTTAGGCCTGGTATTCAAACCGGCTATGATATCACCTAATACAGCACGTGATGGAAAACAGATGTGGTGATTGTATCATTTCATTAAACAATAAAACAATATTTTCTGCCTCATCGGACCAGTAGTACATTATATATCAGGAGTATATTATTTTCAGTAGCAGTAGTAGTAGTAGAAGAAGGAGTCAAACAATATTTACATTTCTGTTTCGAATTATTTTGTAGCTTGACATAGAATATTAATTCATTAACTTTGACACTAGGGACAGATGAAAAATCTGTAAACCACAAGAAACTAGAAAGATGGAGGATTGAGGTGGAGAAGAAAACGGTTTGGAAAAAAGATTAGAGGAAGAGGATGCTGAAGGAATGAGGCAGAATTCAGCGATCAATTAAGAAAATGTGAGGAAGGGAACATGCGTGTGCGATGAATGAGCGTGTGTGTGTGTGTGTGTGTGATATTAGAGGGTGTTCGGCTGACAGCTGTGAGGCAGGTGTCTCGTTACGCCTCAGTCAAAAAAGGGTGGGTGGATGGGTGGGGTGGTGGTTACGGGGGGTGTGAGGGAAAACGGAGTGGATATTAATTTGTCTCCTGCAGCAGGACTCTCCCCCTTCCGACCACACGGAGGGCTGGAATGCATGGAGAATACCTCCGATGGTGTGGCCCAGACAAAACACACATTGTGCGGGTAGGTCACGGATGGTGTGAGTCGCCACTCCCACAGGTCGTGACAGAGACGTCTGCACGGCAACGAAATGTGGAGGAGATTAACCACTGATGACCTGTGATGGCCGCCCCGGCCCTGTCAGGATACACAGGATGTGAAAGTAACTGATGATGATGAGGAGAAGGAGGGATTGGAGTGACGATGATGAGGCTCATAAGGGTAACAAGGTTCAGTCATACTTGTGTGTGTGTGTTGTATGAGGCTGGAAGTGATCACAATTTGTGTCGGACCCCTCCTTGGATTTTTTGGACATGACTCTTGCCTTACACACCCAGTTCAGTGTTCACTGACTCCACCGCGCTTTACAGTCATGTCAGCGTGGGATCTTATTACGCTCTTAATTGTATGAGAGAGTGAGAGGAGACATAATTGTGAAGGACACATTTTACGATACGCTGGGCCAGAAATAGAAAAGCACAGTATCAAGTTCTCATCATCAGCGTAATAATTTTTGCATGGAATTTACATCTTAATGACATAAAAACCTTGGCAGCGTTATTTCCTCTCTGGGAGTCTAAAGTTTGGGTGATAACCAACAGGAGTCCCTGCTGACTCGTCTCATCAAACAACATCTGAAAGTCTCAAATCAGGTCAAGAACTCCAACAGCCTCTTTGCTTGAAAACAAACCATCTTTTACACTGACAATACAATGAAAGAAGAAGAGGTGGTGGAGGGGGGGCTCCCTCTCTTTTCTTTCTCTCTCTTTTTCTCTCTGTCTTTTGTTGGCCAGGACCCAAACTCACAGCTCAGCCCAGGGGCAGCACACTGGGCTCCATAATCTAATTACATGCTTTATTTGCTGCAATTTGTTTCTCAATCAGTGTGGTTGGAGGAGAAAGCCCTCCTCCCGAGCCGTCACTTACACGTCCATGTCTATCTGCCCTGCCGCTGCGGCCACGTTCACACTGTCTTGTATTGAGATGAATGCAGAGTGTGTCTGGATCTCACTGATACATGTTGCGGTTCACACCTGGCTTCGACCACAGTGACCAGTTTTAATCAGACTTCACTCCCCTTGCTACATTTGATTTTATCTGTGAGAGATGCTTCATGGACCCAGCAAAATACTCTACATATTTATATTCAGCTATACTGCTAAAGAAGTGGTTGTGGTGGTGGTTACCTTGAATCTTGGACCATCAGCACCGTTTCTGTCACATCAATAAAGAGGGTGTTTTGTCCTCACTGTCCTGAAGCGTCAGACAAAGACATACGATCCAGGATCAGTGTTTTCACAGTTTTAAACACTAAATTCCTGCATATACTCAGACAAATTCACAGCAGCGAGTCGTTTATCATTCGTTACCACAATTGTATGTTAAACAGAAGCAAAATAGCAAAGAGATCCACAAGGAATTTGCCCTTGAGCGTATATGATTCATCGCCGCAGTTTGGATGGCATCACATTGCGGCAAAATTTGAGCCTAGTGAATGTTTTTGCTGGAACAGTCTGTGTTTTTTCGCCCGTGTGTTGGTATCCCCACTATGTGGCACGGATTGGGCCACAGTTTATTTGAATGTCGCCAATTCAAATAAATGTGGGGGCTGCATTTTCTCATGCAAGGCTAAAGTGGGTTTGAATAAGTCTTTCTGAACTGTAAAAATATATATTTCCTGGACCTGAATGTTGCAGACCACTCTGACATGAAATGATGTTTGCTTGATGTGCCTCGAAGAAATGTGTCTTCTTTCCTCTCTTTTTTGAATCATGACAAATATGTTGGATGAGCCAGAGTCTACAGGGGTGGGGAACTTTTTTCCTTTCAAGGGCCATTTCATCCTGATGACACATGATCACACAAACCTCTAACGCAATGGATGGAATTGTTTCTCTTTGACGAGACGTCTGATGTCAGATGGTAGTGGTGATGATGATGACACCAGAATCAGCTGGTTTTCCAGGTTTTGGGTTTGAGTCAGTAGCCATTTTCAGACATGACCTTGGCAAAAATGTCCGGACAATTGGGTCAGAAA
This sequence comes from Paralichthys olivaceus, assembly GCF_024713975.1. Taxonomy (NCBI): domain Eukaryota; kingdom Metazoa; phylum Chordata; class Actinopteri; order Pleuronectiformes; family Paralichthyidae; genus Paralichthys; species Paralichthys olivaceus. The sequence goes on along the minus strand of NC_091100.1, from coordinate 15,142,851 downwards.
TTCCTCCAGAACATGGAGGCATCTGTGTAGAGCATGCAGAGGGCAGGACATGACGTATACATTCTATTGTAAAAATCATGTGTTTTAGTTTCAAAAGACATCAACACTAGTGTCAACCCAAAGCTCTTGAATCATATCTTGTAAAATTGTCATCTTCTTTGGTGTCTTCTACATGTATGACACCTCTTTTTGTAGCATATTCTTTTTTGGGTTTTTTCAGCTTTGCATCCATCCTGTTTGCTCGTAGTGAATTTTTCAGACATTATCCTGCTGTATTCTCACTTTTAGCTTTTCTGCACATTCAGCACATGTCTGACAGCAGCTAGTTTTAAGAAGAGCTGCACACTCTTGTCCCAAACAGATGCAGTAGAAATCGAGCAGAGGGAGGTTGTTGTAACTTCAGGCTTGTTTGCTGCTCAGTGATATCACTATGTGGTCACAACAGCTGATTCAACATTAGAAAACATAGCAAAAATGCTCAGTTCAAAACGTGCCACATCAGTAATTCTGCTCGGCAACAGTTCTGACAAACTGACACTTTGGAATAGTTTTAAAATGTCCAGTTCTCGCAGCTCCGCAGTGGCAACAAGGCTCCTTCACAAAGTCCCCCTCCTGAATGTGGTCACAGCGTCGAACCTATTAGCTTGCTCAACTCGTCTGTGTAACATTATCTCTGCCAGATTGTGGTATGAAAGCTGCTTGTTGGGCAGACAAACATCGCAGAAAAACATTAAATTCATCAAAGCACATTTGTTTTTGCAACTTTCCAACTAGAATAATGCTCGACATTGACCTTTTTCATCACCGTGTCCCTTTCTCTAGGAAAGCGTGAGCTTTTCTTTTCTCAACAGTCGCCATGAAGCTCGTCAGTGAGGATACAAAGGAGCTACGTGTGTTTCCTTTACACTACCTGCTCCCGACATCCAAACTAATGATTAGGATCAGTCAAAGAACCTGCATTGAATAAACACAAGCTAGTGCACCACTGTATTCCACCCCTTCAATACTGAGAGGAAAGTTTTACTTTCTCCCCCTGTAAAACTGTCTAACATCCGCAACTGAAGCTGCCCAAGGCCTAGCTTGCACAGTACTGTATCCAGTTGCGGGGCAGCTTTAGGAACAAGGATTCAAATGAAAACGATTAGCTTGAAGGGTTGTACAGCACTTTGATAGAAGGGGCAGAGGTCCACCTCTCAGTTACGTACTCCTCGGAGCTCTGAAAAGCAGGAGACAAAGCGCTGTGGTAACTGCGTGTACTCAGAACACCCAAAGCAGATTTTAGCGTGGTGCTACAGGACTGCTCCCACTTCCCCTGCTTGTAACGCACTCACAAAGGGAACATTTGTCCTCACGGTAGGGGACTGCCTGGCCCTAAATGGGGGTCTCGGGGTGCTCTCAGCGGGGCCCAGAGCTGTGTCTCAGGGGTACACTAATGGGGAACGAAAGGCTATCAAAGAGAAGTATCATGATGGCATCAAGGGGGGTTATGAGAAAACAAAGCTTCCTTTCCACAGCTCCCCCCTCCATCATTTACATGGTAATCAGGTGAAGCTCATATACTAGACTCCTCTGTTTCATTTGCTTTGCCTATTTCTGTTACTCTCTCTATTTACTACCACTGGCTTCAGCTTTGTGGCCTTGCTAACTCGCTTGTGAAGCTACCAGCCTGTTTTCTTCAGTCTATTTTGGGGGTCTATTCAAAATCACGGTCCTCCTCTTCTGCCTTTTCTTACCACCCCCCTGATAAACTTCACTCCTGTCTTCTTTTTTTTGTCAACCTCTCCACCCCTTCACTTTCTACCAGTATCAATCCTCCCGCCTCCTTCTCTTTTTTTGGGTGCATTTTTTCTTGTGGCATAGTTCCCCAGGCAACCTCATTCAAGTGGAGCATAAAGGAGAGTAAAGGCATAGAGCAAAGATCTGGTCCCAACAATGAAGTTTGTTCATATTCAGGCAGCCTGAAAGCTCCAATCCTTCTTCCACCAGCCCATCACTCTCCTCCACTACTGGCTGTCCATCCATCTTTTCCAACCTCCTTCCTGCCTTCTTTTCTTTTACTACACTTATTCCAGCTTGCAGCACCGACGTGTAAAACCTAATCAGTAAACTGGATTCAATTTATGCAAGTTGGGAGAGGGCTAAAGAAGCAGAGATAATAGAAAAATTACTTTTTTCGATTATATGGCCCTCCCTGTAAAGTCGAGGGAGGCCGTAGAGCCTTCTTCACCTCATGTCATAAAAGTGATGGTATCCGCAGATCCTCGTGAATCAATTTGAAAAAAGCTGCTTGTGATCTTGTTTCTCTCCACATAAGATTTTGAGTCAGGGAGGATAATGTAAGGCTCCCTATCGCCAATCATGCATGCAATTTGCAAACTTAAATAAAGGTTGTATGTGATTTTTATGCACAGGAAATGTCCAGAGAATAAATCAAGCTGAAAACAACTTAAAGCGCCACTGTAAGGAGTTTGTAGATACACAAGTGGGTGACCCTTCTGCCTGGGTGAGGTATTTGTTCACCCTGTCCGGAGTGGACATGCGCCCCCTCCTCCTTCACCAGAAAGGGTCCTCTGCCTAACACTTCATGGATGGCTAGTTTTCCCTTCCTGACCTCCCTTTGTGTGGCATTGACCTGCTTCACACCCCCCACCCTCTACTCCCTCAAATAGCTGCCAGCCCTCTGTGCTCTTTCCCCCTAGTCCACACTGCAATAAATGCAAAAGCTTGACATGGTCCTCCGTGGGGCCTTGAAGTGATCCCGGGGTTAGTTTTTTCGGGAGGCCGGGTGGGGTGGGGGGCTGAGGTGACAAGCGAGGTGAGATTTGGTGGGAGCTGGGGGTTGAGTTGGGTTGAGGGTGGTCTGCTGAAGCCTGACTCATTCCCACAGTCTGACAGGGAGTAAGTTGGGCAGTGGTAATTTGTATTTCTCAGAAACCGTTGCAGGAGTTATCTGCTCCATACAGAGGTCCTCACCGTCCCACATGTGCAGGTTGTGGAAATGGTTGCAGGGTAAAGTGCCTCTTCCATGGCCCATTAAAGTCCCATCAGACAACATAATCAAAATGTGTGTCAACCAACTGCCCAAAAAAGTGCTATCATCATTATTGCTCTCTTAAGCTGAATCAGCAGAATCCAAAAGGATTTTATTGGAACTCTGACTTTTCCTCAAACTTGAAAAAAAAAAGAAAGATATCGCAGTCTCCTTTAACAAAATGACAGGATTAGCAAGAAATATCCCAAATATTTCATACGCTTCAAACTCAAGGTTCACTGTGGATTTGTTTTGTAACAGTTAATCAAACTCCTGCCTCAGAGAGTAATTTCTACTTCTTTGCCATCTCTCCACATGCAAATATTTTACAGAAAAAAAAAGAACTAAATATTGAATGTATGTAAACAGCAGAAATTTACTGTGATCTGTTTTTGAAACTGAGGATAAGAGCTAAACCATTTCAATTCCATCTATGATGATAACTACTGTATTATGATTAATTGCTATGAATAGTTTAACACTTTTCCAGTTTATTTATTTAAACAAATGTGATTTATTTATTCAATTTTAATTTATTTTGTATTATGTATGACAAAAGAATATTAAAACACAAATTTTATGAGAATGAATACAAACCTATCAGCCCTGCATGTTATGGCTTTGCAACTTACCCAATGTTGCAGAAAAATTAGCTTCAAGACTTTTAGGTTCCAATAAATGACATTAATAAATAATAAAATAAGAATTCACAAAAATCCTCCCCTATAACCAAAACAGCAACCACATTTCTACAAAACATATTCATTGTTTGTTTCCACCCTCTTGCCTCCTAACTGTATGTTTTTTCTCTTTTTCTTTTTGCAGACTGTGACTCTTATTGCAAGGCATCCAAAGGCAAACTGAAAATCAACATGAAGAAGTACTGCAAGAAAGATTACGGTGAGTCAACAGACGGCAGACATTTAATGACTTTGATTAATGGGCATTTGTACGGGAAATCTTAGAAACATGTGCTCTGATGGAAGAAACACAGTTCTTTTTTTAATGACTTTCCCCCTGATAGAAATCAAAGTTTGTTTGTCATTCTGCCAAAAAATACTTTTCAGGAGCACTCATCTGACTGTGCAACATTTTCTCCCTCTGATTCACTCTGATGCTCTCGTGTATACGTTGCTGGGGAACTGCTGTAGTTTACGGGGGAGGCATTTTACTGATGGCTTACTCTAGCTCTCTGCGGACAGAGACAAAGGATCAAACACAAGACTGCAGATCTTAAAGGAGGAAGAGAGAAGCAGACAAACAGAAGGAGAGAAAGGACAGGATAAAGAATTGGGCTGAGGTGTGTGTGTGTGTGGGAAGGGTTGTTTCTGAGCAGGCATTTAAAGGCCCGAGCGGATAAAGTGGAGGCAGTGTGACGGACAGTGGGTGCGCTCTAAGAGATCCTCATTAAGGCGGCCCACTTCCCCCACTGCCAATGTGTTTCTCGCTGCATTCCTGTGGGCGTCCGTCCGCCACGCTATTCAAGGTGTGGATAAGACGTATGACCTCTCCCCTCTGTCCCCTACCCCGATTGAAGTCAGGCCTCTGAGGCAGTCAACCAAGCAGCGGCATCCTGCAGCATACCTCAGCAGCTTGACAGACAGGCCTGAGCTTTTGTTCCGCAGGGATTTAGAGGAGTTAGTGGGGTCAGCTTATAGACACCTCTTCTTCCACCAATGCCCACCTCACCGCTGATGTCGTGAGAAGAGCCGCGTCTCCGGAATATGTCAGATAGATGGCTGAGGCTCATTTCTCCAGTTTGGCCGAAAAGCTTTCTCGTCTAAGATCTAGAGTCGTAGATAGCAAACAGTAATTTTATCAGCGGAACGTTTATGTCAGCAGCCATGTAACTCCGACTGATAACAACTGACGAAACCCATTTGAGGGTGGAGAGGTGTGGAGGTAAAAAGAGACATCAGGATTTCCTGCTGGAGAAAACATCACTCAACCTGATGCTGAGTACCCTCATACCTGCCAAGAGCCTAACAACTGATTTGACTTTTGTGTGTGTGGGTGTGAAGTGTAGCGAATCTGCTGGTACTGATGTTTGAGATAATGTGGAGTGAAAAACAAATGTTCTCCTTCTGCATGAGTGTTATTGTGTATAGGTGCAGGATGTTTTTAAATGGGGGCAGAGAATTTTAGGGAGTGGACAGAGAAGGGTTTTTTATTTTAAGAATGGGAAGAAGATTCATTTCATTACATTCACCAGGGAGGTTTTGTTTTCACCCCTATCAGTTTTTGTTGTTGTTGCTTGGTTTGGTAAGCGTGATTATGCAAAAACCACAAATTACCACAAAACTTGGTGGAAGGGTGCGGTATGGGTCGGGGAAGAACTCATTCGATTTTGGTGCAGATCTAGATCAAGGGACATATAAAAGTCTTGGTTTTTTACACAAAAGATCTTGGTTTTTTGACATTTTCACTGATTTCTTATGGAATAATTCATGGATCTTGATTTTTTTTAAATAGGCAGATTTAGGGAACTGGTTTTTACAAGTGTGTGCAATTTGTTGCAGTTTGATTCAATTGAAGGGGACTGTTAGGCCTTGGTGGAGGCATGTGTTCTACTGAGTGCCATTCTAGTTGACATTGTTAACAACGTTTATAGAAACAGATTAAATGAGTTCATATATAGAACATCAAATAATTTGCACTATTCTCAAAAGAAAATGTTTATAACACATACAGTTGAACTACTATATGATCTTCATTCAAACCTTTGAAGGGTTTAACAATTTCCTATGATCAGGTTATTGTATTTTGTTTCATTCAATCAATGTGTCCACCATTAGTTTCAAATGCTGCATCACCCAGTGTGTAATCCACTTTCCCCGTGACTTTCACCGAGGGGCTTTGTGCTGGCGACATACATGAGAACCACTAAGCTTCCTTTTTCATATCCATCCATACTTTGCAACAGTATATTCAGGGTTCATAATAAACCAGAACAAGGCTGCACAGTGGTTACCACACGCAAGCTTAGCGAAGCCAATCGAAAAGTCAAAAACCATGTTAATCTACAGGATAAGTCGAGAGAGCCATAGATTTCTGAAAAGATCAGCAGGGGAGCTGCGCCGCACGCTGCCTCGGGGAAGGACGCCACATGCTTCTGTGGTCGATATACAGACGCACATAAAGAATCACAGGAGGGAGCGGGGTGAATGGAGGGGGGGGGACATGTCTGATGTCAGAAAAATGCCAGGGATAACTACACATTCAGGCTGCATCCACTCTATACGTGTTAGTTTCACTATGGCTATGTTCACAACCGCCACCCACACTTTACCAGAGTTTTCGAGCGCCTCTAATGGAGAAGTTTGGAAACACGACAGTGTTGCAGTGTCTGCGTCCTGATTGGTCCTTACTACTACAACTCTACCAGCGGTGAAGGTGAAACTCTGTTAACACTGTTCCACATTTAAAGCATATTAGTATGGATATAGTCTCAGCGTCCACAGTGACTACACTGGTAATTGGTGGCTGAATACAAACAGAGAGGACAGCATCAGGTGGAAACTGGTCACACAAGGATTGTGAAAATGATGAAAATGAGTGTTGATAATATCAGTGTTGCTCCTTCAAGCACAAAGTCAAACTACTCAGGGATCTGCTGTCTTACTGAGAGTTATATGAGAAAATATCTATTCCACTATAAACTATACACTACACTATATTAACAATATAGAACACAAACAAAGGGAGTGCGACTATCTTCAAATTTAGCAAATGTTTCTTCCTGCGTAATTTCTCGTAAATAACATAGATTTGCTTGTTTAATCTGTGCAAAAATCAAAGTGTAAAAATGACAAGTTAAGAATAAATTCACTATTTGTTGAACAGGAGTCTCATGTTCGTGGGAAACACTAAAGAAGATTACTGCACCCCGCCAATAAATAAGATATATGTTAACACCAGTCAAACCACAATCTACAGTCTATACACTTTTTGCACAGATTAAACAAACAAGGTTTTTGTTGCTATGGATGGAGCCAGACTAGTCATTTCCCTTGTGTCAAGTCTTGATGCTGAGCTAAGGTAAGATTTCTGCATGAAAGCAGATTACCCAAAATATTTTACACAGAAGATCTGGGAAATAAAACGATACTCTGGTATGTTTTCAGTCTTCCAAGACAGAAGGTTACTGTGGAGGCATTTTTAGATTTTCACCGTTCACTAAGTGCAGCTCCAGAGGGAGTGATCCAAAACGTACAGCTCAGTATGTGACTTGAATACAGGACGGACACTTTTACATTCTGCCATGATGTTCAGCTGCATTAGCTCCACACTCAAGGTGAAACCAGTGACCCTGGAACACGGTGGTTCGTTTCAAAAAGCCATCCCATAAGCACAGGAGGACTATTACAGAGCCTAATAGAGATCTGGTCAGTATAATGCATATTGATATTTCCTGGGGTGGGATCCATGAGAGGCAGACCTCTCTTCCCTCCTCTTCCTCTCTCTCTCTGAGGACAGTACTGTTCATTCATCATGTGATATCACTGAGTGTCTTTCCAGCTGACGTTTCTAATAGCACTACCCTGCCTCCTAATCACATTACAAATCACACCGCACTGTCAGTAGTAATGGACATAATGCATGTGCAGCTATATGTTATAATAGAATCACAAACCAGCCTTTAAAAATATATATTTTACGTGATGTAAGCATATAGATTTATGTGTTATCAGTATAGTTGATAGCAAATTGCAGTAAAAAGGATGAGACACCAAGTTTAATATTCCCTAAAGAGTTCCTGTTAGAATCATTTTCTTTAATTCATGTTACATGTTTTTTTTTAAAGCTGCTCTCATACAAGAATTTCATAAAAATTGGCTCAGGGTCAGACACGTTCACAACAACAAGACATGATTTACAAGTCGTCTTTCCAAGTTGACCTCTTTGTCTGGGTCTTCTATGTACTGTATGTGGCTCCTCTTTTACATTCTGAGATATTGAGATTCTTCCAGTTTGGGGACCATCAAGTATTAGTAGTCAGAAACTACATCTACATGCCCTCCCGGAAATTTTACAGCTGCACTCGAGCATTTTACGGACATTTTCCTCAGGGGGCTGGCAGGAAAAATTACGGAAAAAGTCCAGAGCAACTGACACAGACATTTGTATTCTAGCCAACTTGCGTTTTATGAGACAAACATATAACATATAAAAGTAATACTTTTAGAAAATGTTTATACCAAATCAAGGCTATTTGAAATTGTAAGTCTTCTGGGATATTGATGCCAGGTCCCGTATGAAGGTGGCACTCGCTGTGAGCCTTGTTCTCTCCACACTGTGCTGTGTGTGATTTCAGCTGCCAACTCTTGGTAATCTGATGTTTGATTAATGTCCACAGTTGGAAAAAAGTGCCAGTGTGCCTGGAGGAAAAAGAGTCGCTTTCCTTCCATTGTGACGTTTGAAGCAAAAAGGCAGGTGGTTATTAAAAGAATAAAAAAAGCTGCATATCTTCATGTAGGAGAGTGGTGGTTATTACCCCAATAAATATCCAATGACAAAGGAAATTCACTGTTGTGAGGGAAAACCTTGTCTCAGAGAGTTCGGAGCGTATTTGTCTGTTACCATAAGACATGGAAACATCATTGAAATATGAAAGCTTCACAGCATGAAGCACAGAACCACAACATTGTGGGCGAACGCAATGTACTTAGAGGTCTTTGGGGTGTTGTAACCTTTACCACTGACATGCTCTAGATTGCATGTTAGGAAAAAGAGCTCTCACATGAAGTGATTCTGAGTCTTCTCTTCCCTCACTCTGCAGCCGTCCAGGTGCACATCCTGAAGGCAGACAAAGCCGGAGAGTGGTGGAAGTTCACCGTCAACATCATCTCCGTCTACAAGCAGGGCGAGAGCCGCATCCGACGCGGGGACCAGTTCCTGTGGGTCCGTGCCAAGGACGTGGCCTGCAAGTGTCCCAAGATCAAGCCGGGGAAGAAGTACCTGCTGCTGGGGAATGACGAGGACTCCCCCGGCCAGAGCGGAGTGGTGGCGGACAAGGGCAGCCTGGTCATCCAGTGGAGGGACACGTGGGCCCGCAGGCTCAGGAAGTTCCAGCAGCGGGAGAAGAAAGGCAAGTGCAAGAAGCCATAGGTGGAAAATGATGGGAGAGGAAGAGAAATTCAAGAGAAAATCTAAGCAGGTGATTTAAGAATAAAATAAAATGAAAAGACGAAAAAGAAGAGAGACGGACAGAGGACCACGGACAGAGAAGAGACTGATTATGTTGCTGCTTTTTTGTGTAGAAGCATGAAGAGAATTATTTAGGATGATTTGTCTTTTCCTAGTGAACTTTTGTTGAAGGAGCTCACCTTGCAGATTTGGTTTTATGGTTTATTTTACTTTGAGATGTGTCTCTCTTGTGGATTTGCCGAATTTGCACCTATTACCAGTATATAAAGTTATTTTGTGTTTGTCTTTTTATTTTGTTATCAGTATGAAATCATTATATTTTATGTTTTAATTTTATTTTAGACATTTTCTGCTGGTGTAAAAATGACACACGAAAAAAACCCCACTTAATAACCACTGCAGATTTGCCTCTGTGCGGTTTTCTTATTGTATCTTTAGCTCAGAAGCAGCTTGTTTTATCTCAAGTCTTCACTGAGCTAAATGAGGCAGAAATATTTCTCAGACCTGTGCCATAAAGACGATTGTAGCAGTGACAGTAGAATCATTTTAGCTGTTAATTTGATTCCCTTTGAATTCAGGTACATCAGCAGCTGAAGACACAAGAAATATTCTGTTGCTGTACGTTTTTATTTTTCAAGATAATTTTGGAGGTGACAGAAAAAAACCAAGAAAAAAAACCAGTATTGACTAAAACATATATGACCTGACTGATTTTAAAGTTATTTCTAATCTCTTATCTGCCCCCTTTCAGATGTCACTGGTTGAGTTTTAGTGGTTCAGTATTTGTAAAACCCTGCATGTTAACGCTTTTAATTTGAGACTGTAACATTCAGTTCTCTGACTGGTGCCACTGATGTTACTTATAAAAAATGATGCTCTTTTTTGGAGGACAAAATGGATTTAAAATCACTGATTTCAACTTCATTCCTTACAATAACTATGGTCTTTTTGTTTTTTAATTTCACAATTTACGGAAAACGATGATCATCACAAAAATACTATGAAAACATTGCAAAAGGATGAGTTGTTCATGGGTAGATCTAATAGAAACTAATAATAATAATAATGATAATGCAAAGAATTTCTCTTATGTGGCCACAAGAAATATAGTATTTTTTATTTTAGGGTGAATATTTTCCCTGTTCTTCCACAAAATGATAAGAGCTGTGAACGGTACACCAGGTAGCCCACTGTGGATGTGGATGCCGCATTGAAAACGCTGAGCTGCAGCTGCAGGTGGTGCACGTCCTCAGTGCTGACAGTACTGATAAAGACGTGCATAGAGTGCGTCACAACAATGCAGATGTTTGTATGATTAGTCTTTTTTTTTTTTATCATACCGGCTCATGACAAACTGTTTACTATGTTTAAAAAAAAAAGCATATTTAAAGACAATGTAAGACCGACATCATTTGAACTGACCTCTGCCTCTCGCTAAAGTGATAGAACGTGGATGCTTGTCAAACACAAAATCTGAGGTGAACTTCAACGTGGAACATGAGTAAAATATTAATTTAAATGTAATCAATGCGGTTTGTAGGAGGCTATGAGAAAGGGCATCATGAAAAGATAAATCATTTCCTTACCTCATGTAGTGCAGAAAGTAAGCCTACCGCAAAATCTCACAAAGAAAAGCACTCAACACTTATTTGAAACGACTCAAGACATATTTTTAAAATCCACCACACATAGACGCAAATTCATCTGGAGTAATTCCTACGGTACTGAGATCGTAGATAACGACTTTTTTTTTTTTTTTTTACCATCCAAACATTCTTCTGCCAACACAATGCATGACTATACATTCACTAAAGAAGCTGCAGTCTCCCATTGACCTGTCACGTTAATTCTCTGCACTCCTACACTTGCACAGGGAGAAATGGGTGGGGGGTGGGTGGGGGAAGGGATCGCAATCACTTGACGCTGCTTGATTCAAACCACATTGCTCATTTATTTGTATGCAGTTCAGTTTGGAATGTGTGGTAGAAACACTGCTCAGGTTTGTAAAGATTAAAAAAAAAAACGTCCACAGTGTATCTGATGCATCATAAACTAGGGTTTCACTTTCAGTCCGTCCTTAAACAAACCACGCAAGATTTTTGATGTTGCCGGTATTTGTTGCTTTATAAAACTCACATTTACTATGGCACGGTTTTAATATGTTCCACAACACAAGTATCTGTAAAAAGTATTTGAAGATAATTTCAAGACACATGGTTTTAATCGAATGGACTTCCTGTTGTTTTAAATGATTCCACTATCTCTAACTGAATGGACTGAAATTCCTCCTCGATGATGACAAAAACAAAATCACCTGAGTAACGCTGAAAGATGCAAAGTGCAGATGATCAAGTTGCTGAAGAACCTCTCAGTATTTACATTTAGTTTGTCTTTTTTTCTTTAATGTACAATCAATCAGATGATTGTGATTTCAGTCCAACATGATGCTCCGAGCTGGTGGTTTGTCCATATTTACATGTTCCTGCCTTTCATTCATGTTAATACAACATAACATCACATGGCAATGTTTGTTTTTTTTCAGTTGGGCACAATGTAATCTGTAATCGCACCTCTCTCGTCTCTGAAGCCTCATGCTGTAAATTTTTTATATCCGCCTGCCGAGCAATGGTTTGACAAACTTCCTGATGAAACGCTCCACACATACCTGTCAAAGCATTGCTTTGTGTTCATACTATGAATTGTAAATGTTTAGTTGTCACCATTGCAAAGACCTTTTTTTTTTTTTGCAATGTTGTTTTTCAATGCGTACTAATATATTATGGTTATTATATATGAATATATTTAATGACACAAGACATTGTGGATATTATTGTCTTTATCAACTTTTTTTTTACTTGTGGTTGTTTAGATCGTTGCCATTAAAGAAGGAAATAATAACTACTGAACACACCAACCTGGTAGAACTTAATTCGGATTTTCAGTTGAAATAAACTTGTTACATTGAAAAATCCTTTGCCTCTGTTGCTTTAAATGGCTGTTTATATTGATTTACTATGAATTTGACTCTAAACTAAACAGTAGTTAGCTTCATCCTGTACTAAAACAATGCTGTGTAGATTTCATAATGGAAATATGTAAGTGTACTAGTGTTGAAGCTGTGTCAAAGGTCTGACTCCAGCCAAATATCATGTTACAAAACATTGTAACCCTCAGGAGTGAGCCCCGGGCATGGACACACAAACACAGGAGTCCAGGGACTTTAAAACTGGAAATGTCATTTATTAGAAATTACAAGCTGAAGTGATTTACAAGGAGGGAAAACAGCCATGTTAGTACCACAGTTAGTTTTGGCTGAGAGCTACTCTATAAACATTGTAAACTCCCAGGACAGATGATAACATTACACAGCTACAGTAATGCATGGGTAAACAGAAGTAAGTGTGAATATTGCGAAGCTTGTGGAATAACTGCACCCAGAGTGAGCGTCAGACCAGACCTGTGGGAGGTCCTGCTATTGGCTCAATATTCACCAGGATAAACATATATTTCATAATACTTCATGCCTTTAAATAATTAACTGTTTAATGAATTGTTGATTTAATGAGCCAGACAGATGGACAACTATTGAAGAGGACAATGTACACTCATGAAATATCTGCTATTACAGGGTTACAGATGGCCATTGCCCAAGCAACAACTCACTGTAGAGTCATGCTCTTCTTTTCTCACTGCCTTGATTGGGCAGTCACCAGTGACCCTGAGCAGGAATAAGAAAATAAAATCTGATGACAGACAGCGTCCAAATGGGTGTCCGGTAAATGTGTACCAGGTGTATGCAAAGTGGCATTCTGCACCAAACTGTCACTGTAGTGCTCATCCAGCAATGGTCCATGATCACCGCCGTCCTCGTCACCTACACGGGCCACACAGCGATCACTACGATGGCTATGAGAAGCAGCACGATCACCACCAGCATCCCTGGAGGAGGAAAAGAGAGGAAAAAAGAAAAGTAGATCAGTTGTGCCCACTTAAAGCTTCCCAAGATGTAACGATTGGAAATAAACAGTTCAGGCAGCTTGATATTCTATAGTTTTCTTACTGTCAACAAATCCTGTGGAAAATATCAAGATTTAAAAGAATTGAACCTACTGATGTATTGTTTGTGTATCTACTCATCTGTATAAATATCATTAAGATATGTAAATAGAGGAATCGTAGTTTATTTTGACGTGATTTTTAATAAACAGTCTCAGTCTAAATAAACCGTATTAATCCACATAGTTTCCAGTTTACCCTGTGTTACATCTGATAAAAGCTACAGCTGTCTTAGAAAATGTATTTGCCATTTAAAAATATATTTATACATTTGTGGCACGTCAATGTGTTCAACAGGAATAAATAGGATTGTGGCCACAGAAAGAGAGGGGAAGTTAGAAAGTATTGAGAGACAGAAAAATGAGGAATATTTCACAACAAATCCTTTAAGTATGTGATGAACTAAATATCCTAAAAAACGTAGTGTCTTAATGCTAACTGAACGTCTGACCAACCATATCCGTACAACTGTACAGAAGAAAGTTGTGTATTTTGTGATAAACAGTATAAAATAGCTATAAAACGTGTTACCTTTCAAGACACGAGTGACTTTAGAGAAAATACATCCGTTTTACTGCCTCAGAGGTAGAATACAGACTGGGTAATTATTTTAAGATGTAACTGAGGTCGTGTTTTCTCATAAAATGTTTTGTGTCATTTTTCTACTTGAACCCTTTGTGATAAAACCTTTGTATTCTCTGTAACTTTAACTTTGAAAATGTGAATGTCAAGCCGCCGAGGAACTCATGATTTGAGACAGACACGGAGAGGAGGAGGAGAAAGCAGCAGACACAAGGGAATATACTTAGAAGAGGTAAGAAACCTACATACCTCACAACTAATTTACAAAGTCCTTGATCTGACGCGAGTCCCAAGTGCTTATGCCCTTGCAGCATATCACCATTCTCCGCTTGATGACTTAATGCAATTTACATGCATTCGACAGCCGCAAAAGCTTTATTGCCACAGACTGCACACTGTGATAGGCATATGTTTCTGATTCCGCCTTGAGAGGATAATCATTGTTTTTCACTGATACTATGGAAGCAGAGAAAAAATGTGCAAAAGCTCACTCACACTTCATCAAAGTGCTTTAGCCCCAGGTCCTGAAAATATTAGGGGTTTTATTGTAGTCACCACCCAGAGAAAAAAACCCTCTTGTAAAATCTATTACAGGTGGAATTGTCATCCTTTGTGTAAAGGCTATATAAACGACAGGCCTCTGGTTATGAAGGACATTTTGACATGCTAAGAAAAGCACGGGTGTAAATAATAAAATGAACGCTGGCTGGATTCCATTTGGTTTCAGCATGCTAAATAGAACAGAGCTGTTGTTAATGTTTTTAACACCTGTGCTTTTCCAACTATGACGGGTCAAATTGTCTGCTGTGAAAAAGACAAATTACTTGGATGGTTTTTAAGCTTTTTGCCAATTATTAGTGAAAGGATAATTGATTGGATGACAGATGAATTATATTCAAATTTTAGTTAATGTTACCAACTTGGAAGTGAGTCTCGAGCCTGAGCGATAAATCACTGGGCCGGTATATTTTCCAGATGTTAACAGATGGCAGATTTGTTGTATTAGAGTGCATGTCAGCAAATACAGAGAGTAACATCATCGTGCAGCACATGAAATGCAGCAACGGTGTGTTTGTTTGCTGTAATTTAAAAACACCTACATTTCTTTACCAGTCAATTTATATTGTAACCAGATTTTTTTAACCCTCTAATATCAATATCAGCACCTTAAAGTCAAGGCTGTTTAAGCCTGACTTATGTAATGGTAATGACATTATTATAATAATAATATAATATATAAAAAACTAAATAAAACTTTATATCTATAGCACTTGTGCTTTAGAAAACACATGGCAATAAAAAACACATAAATAAACAAAACAGAAATTAAAACAAGACAACAAAATAAAATATTGAAAACAAAAATACCATTAACTGTTAAAAAACAGGCATTAAAAGGCGTTTCTATAAAAAATATGTTTCAAGCAATGATTTAAAAACAGGTTCACAGCCGGCAGATCTAATCTAGCAAGGAGTTCCAGAGCCCCGGGGTCCTGATGGCAAAAGCCCAGTCATCCTTAGTTACCAGCCTTAGTTACAGGCCTTAGTTACAGGCCTTAGTTACCTGCCTCCATTGAGGTACTACTATCAAGTGTAGGTTGGAAGATCCTAGATTATGATTTGGAGCATAACTGGGTGCCAGGATGCGCTGAGCTTTAAAAGTAATTCGATTTTTCATTATTAATATAAACATATATTTATACAGCTCAGCAGGTCAAATTCTCGATATCCCTTAAATGTCCTTAAGGACACTACTAGAGATGTGATGGTGGGTGGTTTCTATCATGCGCATCATAAACATTTCAATGCCTTTAGGATGTGGTGGTCTTTCCCTCTGTATAGTATGTATTCTATGGCGTATACCACAAACCATGCCACACACATTTGATATGGAAATCTTTCTCCAAGGACACATTCATCCACTAGATCCTTCGTTCTTCTCCCTATACAGAACGGCACAGGGGGGAAGATTTCAAACAACTGCATCTCTGGCGGGTCTGAGGCCTGTCGACAGTCCCCTCTCTGACTCAAGTTGTCCATTGTTATTTAGCATGCGGCCGGTATTTTCCCCAGCCTTTCACTTCGGGTTTACATTTCTCTCATTCTTTGGCTCTCTCTCCCCCAGTGTTCCCCTCTGCATCCTAATTGGTTGTCTTTCCCACAGGGAGAGAGACAGGGCGAGATATAAGCCATGCTGAACTAATTGCTTGCGGTGGTACTGGTGGTCTGATGAAATGTTCGGCTGATGCTGGTTTCTTTGCCAGGATATGGGGGTGTGCGGCTGTAAGGGGTCCAGATGTCTTTGCACCTCTTTGACTCAATGTGCCACTCGTCGTCATCTCTCTTGTGTTCTTAATGTATTTATGGCTGATCATATCTTTCCTATCTTAAAGTTCATTCTTTGAAGACATTATGTTTGAGCGGTAGGTGTTCATATAGGTTCATAGGACATGCATGTCAGGAGTTATCACTGGTCTCTACAGGACCTCTCTTCCTGATAACTTACACGTGAGCATAATATAAACGTCAAAGCAGAAACAGATGCAGAAATACTTTTTGTGATGGCTCTTTAAAAGCCACAGCCACACACACACACACACACACACACACACACACACACACAAACACACACACACAAACACACACACACATCCAGCAATCGTCTTTGTTTAGGTGAGAACGAAACTGCAGCACTGCCCCATCAACATAAAACTAATCAGAATTTAATTCAGCCTGGTCAATTACAGTCTCTGTCTGACAACACTATTCCTTCAACAGCATTAAAGGCTGAGCTGCAGAACATATGCACATTTTACCACAGCCTCTAATGTCATATAACAGCCAGTCATGAAGCCACATAAGACCCCTGTGCTGACCCTCACCCTTCCTGTTCTCCCTGGACCGTCCCTGTCTGCCTCAGTAACTAAACAAGCTACTCCTGACCCCAGGGAGGCCTCCGGAGACTAATGACAATAATGGCGTTTGCTTGCCAAATAGATTAAGGTTCTGCTGTGACACTGATGCTGAGGGGTGAGGGGGGGGGGGGGGGGGGGGGTAGTCGGTGTCTGCTGACAGACTGACCACCCAGGAGCTCTGGAGGCCAGAGTCTGGGTTCATCCCATTTTAGCGATTTTCAGACACATCAGTAAGACAAATTATAGAGAGAATGAATTAATTGGTGAGAGTTCTGCAGACAGAGACAATCCCCGAGTGTCCCTCTCCACTTCCGTCATGGCCCCGCTTATGGTTCAAAGACCATTTTTGGATCACAAAAGGCAACGATGACCTCCGAAGAAAAAAAAAAGGGGGTAAAAATGTTAACAAGGTTGGGATGAAGCTCATCGTTTTTCTTGCAGCAAGTGTTTTTTAGTATCAGTACATTCAAACTAGTTGTACATATTAGTACAACCGGTAAAAATATAAACATGTGTATTTCTTAATTATTGCTGATACGATAACATAACCAGAGTCAGCAGGACTCATCTTTAGGGAACAAAGTCAATCCATCTTCTGGACTTTAAGATGTTTGTTTAGATAAGTGATAAATTTGGTGGCATGAGAAGAAAAGTCAGGGGATCACCAAAGTCATGAGGATTGAGTCAGGATTCATTCCCTGGGGACCATAAACATATTGAATTCCACAGCAATCCATCCATCCAGTATTTGAGGAGATATTTCAGATCAATGGACCAAGATTTTTGTAATATTCTCAAATATCCTCTCCTCATATATTCAGCTGCTAGATGAAACCATATGCGCCATATAGTCATTTTATGGTGTGAGCACAATAACTGGGACTATACTGTTCAAAGTCTGGCAAAAACAAGGTTTTAAGAAGTGTTTCACATATTTATAGATTTCTCAAGGTATAGTTTAATATAACTTGCCACTCAATAAAAAGGAATCTAAGATGTGGAAATATCATTAGCACAACATATAACCTAAACGACCATGTGAAACATATTCAATTTCCATTTCTGGTTTCCAACAGTACACCTCGTCAGGGCAATGAAAAGAAAAAAGAAAGTGGAATCAAAGATCTCTTTATTTAACTAGACAGACATAATAAGAAAAATTTGCATTACCTTGACAACTCCCAGGTTACAATTAGAGACTCTGTGCAGCTACTTGTCGTACATGCTCTTCTTCTAACTGTCAAATGCTTCCCTTCACCCACACTCCCTGTAGATGCCTCTTCTAGTCCAAACAGTTCAAACCTACTTGAGAAGCGAGCCACCTGCGCGATCGGTGCGGTGGCTAAAGTGGCCTTCAATAAACTTAGTTCTGATGAGAAGAGCACTGATGCCTGGTAGATAATTCACACACACTCCTCAAGAGAAGCGAACTATAATCTGCCATAATATTCCAACCAAACTAAATACCTTTACTCCTCAATTCCCACCATCGACTGCTTTAACTAGAAATGACTTGTGAATCAAGCTTATCTGATTTTATTC
Organism: Paralichthys olivaceus; assembly: GCF_024713975.1. NCBI lineage: Eukaryota > Metazoa > Chordata > Actinopteri > Pleuronectiformes > Paralichthyidae > Paralichthys > Paralichthys olivaceus. Next base: position 15,124,578 of record NC_091100.1, on the reverse strand, counting down.
ACAGCAGTGGACCAACACAAGAACTATGATTGAGTATAAAGATATATATCATAGACTGTGTATAAAGACGGACAACACAGCTCCTCCCACTATCCAGAAATGAAGCCAAAATACCCCAGATACCAAATGCGCCACCTTGTATAGTGTCAAAAATAAAAAAATTGCACTTGAACAAACACCAAATTGCTACAAACCCACTAAAATGATAGAAACCATTATAAAAAATCTGACCCATCCACAAACATGGAGGAGGTGGGGTTTATAACCTGTACTGCAGCAAGCCACGTGAACAAGATGCTTAGGCTTCACTTTGGGGGAGCTGTCGTGTGATCCATCTTTATATAGTCTAGTGGGGTTCCAAAGTCTAAGACCACTTTCCAACTTGGATCCCACTCTATACATGTTTGCAAAAATTGATATACTATATAAATGAATATATATGTATTTAGAAACAGAATATGTGTACTCAGTTTACTATGATATTAAAGCCTCGAACAAAGAAGTTGTTTTTATTATTAAAAAAGGAATCATGGAATCATGAACTCAATTAAACTTGTTATTCTTTCTTCATTCTTTATGGAATCAAATATTGTTTAGAAAGTTCGTCCTTACACTGTTTGTGTTTTGCTAAATAGGTTTGGTGTTTGTTTTGCTTTCACCTTCTGCACAGTTCATCCCCACTAAAATATATACAGTACATTCATATTTTGATATTGTATGTTTGATAATGTTATTATCTTTTTTCCATTGGTATATTCTATATCTTCTGTATCTATATATATATATTGTAAAAATAAAGTAATGTGGCATTTCAACTTGGCAACTCCTTTAATGGAGGTAAATTACTGAAGTACATGTAAGAGGTATATATGTGGTACTTGAATCCAGTTTGATTCTACACAAAAGATGTTTCACAACACTACAGGCACCAGTTGAGCTCATTATGCCACAAGAACCACGTTCAAGCAATATGCGGTCCTTCTTTGGTGAGTTGACCCTTCGTGTGGCTCAAACTTCTCTTTTTCCAACAACGTATTGAGTTCTCTGTTTTTGCCTGTAACTCAAGAGTGCAGATGACTGATAATTAATATTGATAGCTTTACAGTGAGAGAGATTTTTCACATTTCTGGAAAAGTTTCCAGTTTTTAGTACAACTTTGCTCTGTAAGAACTAAGATGCCTCTTTTACAAGTTATGTGAAGTATGCTCTCGGCTGGCAAAAGCCAGACGTTCCTAACTTAACAAGGACCCGGCTAAGACATAACATCAAATGCCGGCTTTGGATGAGACGTGGTTTCAAAATAAATAAAGCCTTAAAGCTGAGGAATTGCAAACACATTGCCATGGAGAAAGAGGAAAAGCCCTCCAAACAATTTGTGGCATGTAGTATTTTCAATTCTTTCTCTGCTTGACACAAAGAAGAGTGTCAAACAACTGGGGAGACGAACAGGGGGATGACAGAGAGGAATGGAAAAAAAGAAAGAGAGCATTGAGGTGAGAGTGAAGAGGACCATAGGGGAATTTTCCATTGTGTGTGTGTGTGTGTGTGTGTGTGTGTGTGTGCTGCACACGGCACACGCACACACACACATACACACACATACACACACACAAATATACAAATGCATGCACAAGAATATACTTTGAAAATAATGCATGAATTGAAAATTGACACATGCATTCCAAAAAACAAGCACCATGCACAGTGTTATGCACATACAGTGAAATGCATGCAGGTGCACAAAGTATCGCATGAATAGATACACACTCATGCCACATGAATATTCTTCAGCCTGGAACTGAGGTGAGGGAGGTATGTTGGCAAAAGAATTTAAACAAAAAAGACAGACAGAAAGAGGGAGTGCTGATTCTAACACAATATAAGCTCTGGGATCTTCAAACAAACTCACACTCAGGCACCATGGGGACACAACCAACAGAGGGAAGTATTCTGGGGGGCTGACCTCCCCACTGCCTGCACTGCCTCTATCCAAAACCGCCTTAAATGGGTCTCGTAGCACAACAATACAGACTTTGCCATAGCAATTTTGTCTGGCAATTCACTGGGCGAACTCAGCCTGGCTCACTCTCCTACATTCCATAGGTTGGCTTGAGCCAGCCGCCACGCCTCTCATGGCAGTCGTTTTCCTCCGAAAAGCAATACCCACTGAGAAGAAAAGAGAAGCTCGATCTTTTCATCAATAAAAAAACAAATGTTAAACAAACGGATCTGTGGTAATGGCGAGGGAGGGTCACGCATTTCCTTAAGCCTTTTAGGGACTCAACTCACGTAAATCTAAAGCTGAGACAACAGAGGATGATGACATGGGGCCTGACTTGCATCCCTCTCCAGACGTTTGAAGATTACTCAAAGGACCAGTATGAGAGATCCCATTTAAAATGCCCAGGGCAGCATGTTATCTGGCGTGAGCCAGTCCACCCACCATTCAACACCCACATGCCCTGTGCCAAAGTGGCTTGTCCACATCCCCATAGAAGACCCATTCTATCTAGAGATGAAGCTAGATGCAGCAATAGCTCCCACTTTGCTGAATGTTGGCGCTATTTATGATTTCTGGATAGGAAATTATGACTTTGTATAGCTATAAATTAGATGTACCCAAATAACATAATCTAAGTGAAGCGCCATTATTTTTGTCCAACTGTGTCTCACACCAGCCAGATATTCCCCCTCTAAAAAAGCTGTAGTACCACCTGCTCTGTGACCTGCAGAATGGGAAAAAAAAACCTGATGCTTGGAAATCATATATATAAAAGAAATTCAAGGACACTGATCTGATTTGGTCCTACTTTGCTGGATGGTAAAGAAAAACAGAGAAGTCTCACCACAGGAGGCTGACTTTGTCTCCACCAGCTTCACCCTTCGTGTCTCATTACGAATCCTGTCATCTGTTTTGTCCACGAGATGAGCGACGTCATCGATGATTTCTGAGAGACAAAGAAAGAGAAAGAGAAAAGGGGGAAGAGAAGGTCAATAGAGTTAATTTCTGCTTTGTATTATGTTGTTATCTGCCATTATTAAGATTTCATTGTGTTTTTTCTCTTTCATTTTATTGCGTAAAAGACCTCCCAATATGTTTTGCGTAATAAATTACACTAAATTACAAAGTGACAGAACTTGTGCAGAACCTGACATCAGAGCAGTCAACAACTTCAAACGGCAGAGGCAGCCAACTCACAGACATGAGTGGTGGTGAAGGAGAGTGTGGGCTGTGCGAAACGCTCCTAGCCCCTTTCAAATGGTTTCACTACTTCCTGAATCCACTCTGGATTTAATCAGGTCCTCATTGTTCACGAGTTTTAAAGACGAAGGCCCAGGCTTCAGGGACTATGCCTGGGCGTCCAAAGAAAGAAAATGTGTGTTTGGTGAGTGTGTGTTTGTAATGTGTGCGTCTGGCACTGTGGCTGAGGTCCTTCTGCAGGAGTTCCTGACTTGACGGTTCTCCAGATGGAAGTCTGTGTGATTTGTTAGCACAAGCAACTGTGTTGACATGTCATCTCCAGAGGTCTGGCCCAACAACAAAAACAGATAACTGCTGAAAGATTTCCCAATTCTTGATTTATTAAGGTTAGGCATTATAAAGAGACGCTGGGTAGAGATTGTTTCAAATTTGAATTTAAGCTTGGAATCAAAGCCTACTCACAAAAGGCAAATAGCAACCAATGACTGACTCTCTCCCTGAAACAGATAAAAACGTAGATACTATTGCTTATCACAGTCTGCACAAGCACATCAAGGTAGGCGTAACACAACCTTTGACAGAAAATATCTTATTTTCCTCGATTTTTTAAGGCCTTTTTTTGGAAATCAAACAGGAGTTATAGGTCCTGTCCAATTTCCTTCTCAACTGAAAAAGAAGAAACAAAACAGAATAAAGTGGCTGAACAATAAAGAAGCCATCGAAACAGAAGCCAAGGCAGAGTCAAAGGAAAGGAAACTCCTCACGGACTCTTATGAACCTCTGACAAATCAAGTTTTGCAGAGAGTGGAAAATTGATTCATCTACAAGTCGCAGCGTGATCAAGTTAAACTTGACTCTTCGTACGGGGGGTGGGGGGTACCTTTTATTGCTTCTGCTATACTGTAAAATAAAATTAAAATAAAGTTTCTTTGGGGGGGGGGGTTCTCAATGTAATTGGTTATATGACCAGATTCGCACAGGTCGGCGATTAGGGTCATTTAAAGTTTTTGTGAGCACAACCGTCTTTGGCTCGTGTTGCCTTCCAACTGGATTGGTGGGAAAACATGTTTCCTCAACTTAGAGCCATTACTGCTTGACAAGATAATTAAGTTGCATGAATAATTCCAGAAAAGAAAGTAAAACCAGTAAGTTTGGAGGGCCAGAGAATGAGGGGGCAAGGACAAGGAGATGTGAGACGTGAGAGTGCTGTATTTACATAGACCCTGGAGACTCCCACAGCACCATCTACGCATCAGGCAACGATTTAGAAGGAAGAAACTCCTTCGCTGGCAGGGGACGGGTGTAGACACTGAACCATTTGTGCAAACTATAGTTATAAAGGATGTTTTTGGTTTCTAGGATCAGGTCTGACCCTGCATTAACATCTCAATTCATTGAGGAATTCCCAACCATGTCGAAATGCAGCAGTGCTCAACGTGAGCTTTGAGTACAGCTGCAATGAAATGCTGAATTAATTTCTTAGGAATTGTAGCCCTGCAAAGCAGCGGCTTTTCACATCAATTGTCATTAAGTCCCCTTGTTATCATGTTATATTTCTAACAATATAATTTCCAATTTCCCACTTTTGTTTTCATGTGTGACGGCTGCTGGCCCTGGCTTGGATCTGCCAGACCACAAAGAAGGGCCTGTCTCAGGCAAGAATTGTTTATTTATAATGCTATTACACTGGAAAACCCTTCAAAGCCACACAAACATTTCATTTTTCCTGTTTGCCTGTTGCATTGGGATGCATTTCAATGTGCATACTTTCTCTGTACTGCACAATGGACAATATGTGACCTCCCTTTAAATGCCAATTCACAATTCCTGATAATTTGATAATGATTAAGAATAACGTTTTCATTATTTTCATGGCAACCATTATGTTTTGGTGACTGACGTGCAATACTGAAAGAAATGTGGACATATCATGTCAAAAGCAACAATTATGTTAGGGTTAAGTAATTTAAACATCATAATAATCATACATAATGAAAATCACCAAGAAACAACTTCTGAAATGTTCGCCACCTCCATGACTTCACAAAACTGGAGGAAATTCTTAAAGAAAAAAAAAGAAACGGTTCCCGATCCAAAGACACCAACTCCTCTGTCAAACATGGCACTGGCTCTAATCCGAGTCCAACTGAGAAGAAGAGACCTAACAACAAGCAAGAGCTGAAGGAGGCTGCAGTGAAGCTCACCAGAGCATCACCAGGGAAAATACAAGGCGTCTACTGATGTCCACAAAGACTTCAGGCAGTCCTAAGAAACAATTAGCATGCAGATTACATTTTATAATTGCCGTACAACACAGTACAAAAGACTGAGATAACAGCTTTTACCAGAGTACATGATCCTGTGGTAGAATATGTATACGAAAGCAGAAAGAGACAGGGAAAACAGATCTGTACTGTGTCTCTATTACTAATGGAGCTTTTACTCAGACCAAAAACAATGTTTAGAAAACTGGCCCTTCTTTGTACTTCTGTGTTCAGGTTTCTTCTGCAAGGACCCTGGAGCGCTCACAACAATAGGAGACAGATGTTGCTCTCATATGACGTCACCCACTCATGCTGCTATCTTCCTGCGTAATCTCAGCGCCATTTCATCTCAGCTCCAATACTTTGCAGCTTTTATATAAACCCCCATTCTTTGTGACCATCCTGCTCTCTAGAGGCTGACTAGCAAAATGATCTGTTTCCATCCATGTCAGCGGAAACATAGACACCTACTATCCTAAGGATTGACTGCTGCAGTCTAGTCTGATTGATTTATTTGTTGGAAAACTGGAAAATACTGAGTTTTTAGTTTTTGTTTTAACTCACTTGCAGTTTAAGGATTCCACTCGTTCTTTGTGTAAACAGGCAGATGTAGCATCCTTGCTTCATTTCTGGGTGTTCATAGCTTGGCTTATCATCACCCTCATAGTTGGACTGAAGGTGCTACTATAGACACAATAATCCTGCCAGCTGCTGTCTCTTGGCTCAGCTCTTGTAATGCAGTTTTTTTAAGAAAGTATATTTCCCTTTTAGTTGTACCCACATTTTATGAACATACAGGAAATTTGGAAAGTAGAAGAACCAGTAAACTGAAGGCTTGATGATTCATCCATCCATTTTCTATACAGCTTTTTATAGGGGAGGCTGGGGCAAATCCCAGCAGACATTGGGTGAAAAACAATACAATAAAAGAACAAAAACGATGACTGGTCACATAATTCTAAGGCTGTGTATTGCAAGGACCTTGCAATACGATACATATCACAATACATGGGTGACAATATTATATATTATGATATGATATATTGTGACACAATACAAAACATTACATACTATATATATATATATATATATATATATATAGTACTCTACATATTTTATTTAGTGAAAAATTAAAAATCCAGCTAAAAATACAACTCTCTGTATAAGATACTTCACCCCCACAGTACATGTGGAGCAGTGACTCACCTCCAACACATAGGATGGAATAAACCATTTTCAGCCTAGAGTACAATGGAGGTGCTGACCCTTGTTCCCTCCGTTTTACAGTGAGTTTGCAATGAAGGTTATGATCTGAAGAAGACCATGTAACCACCATGTCATCTATAAAGATTAAAATCTCTTTTTTTCTATAGAAAAAAAGTCACCAACAGAATCTGGGACGAAGCACAGCCCTATGTTCACTGAGATTATGGCTTACTTCCTACAGAGGACGTCACTACAGCTGTCTTTCTTGTTATACAAGGACCAAATGACTCAGGTCGTAAGCCTTCTTCATGTCCACCCACAGACTAAATGCGCAAACTCTCAGGACCCAGACCAGACTGATCTCTGACCAGAACGGAATTTGAATTGAACCAGAGGTTTGACGGTCAGCTGGAGTCCTCTTAAAAATAGAGGCCACAACCCCAGAAAATATACTGGCTACTAATATAAATTGTGGCTAGATATTTGGAAGAAATACTCTCATCTTGCAATAAACTTGCTATTCATATCTGCCAGTTGCTACATATAGCGGGTCATGGTCATACGCAAAAATATGTAACAAGAGGTCACTGTTCATCATACTTTGCCTGAGAAAATAACTGTGACATAAAAGAAAGTGCTGTGTTCTGAGTCATCTTTGATTTACTTCAAATATTATTTAATATACCTATTGCCATCGTTATTATGGTTTATATACTATCTTGTGCTAATATCTGAATGTTTTATCCACTCCAAGTTAAATGATCTATACAGCTTTTCTGACAAGAACTCCCCCTGCAGGAGAGTGCCCTCTTCCATAAGCTCCATCCTTCATAAGAATTCATAATGATGATAATCCCCATCACTGAGCAATAAGTGAATTGTCTGATTTAATTTAGGAAACAACAAAACAAGCCATGTCCAGGGTCATTAAAGAACTGCAGAGCTGCGATACATTGTCCAGACCGACAAAGGCAAGTGGGGGACAAGGGCAATGGAAAAAAACTAATTGTCAGGTGACAGCACTGACAACAAACAGACCCAGATAGTATTTGTAAATGCACGTTGCTCATTGGGTTTTAATTATTGTTCAATAAATAGAAGAGAGTGGTGATGACAGGCATGCAAAGATACAGAGGGAAAGTAATCTAATCAGAGAGAGAAGCACAGAGCTTGTGTGTGACTGCACATTCAAGGTTGAGGTTCAAGGATTCAGAAATGAAGCATCTTGTGGGGAATTTCCTCTGGTCTCATCTTTTAGGAAGTGATTCATCCTGGATCCAGAACCATGTAGCACTGCAATGTCTGCGAGTACGCAACCATGACAGCTAAGGATCCTCACTATCAACTCTTGAGCAACATCCATTTCAAAGCAAATCACATAATATTATAAAACCTTACTTAGTCAGAGAGCAAATATGACACGTGGGATGTTTGGGAGCTGGTCTCTATTTTAATGATTCAATTCCTGCATCCCGGATCTATACCCGCCTCGAGCCTCTGATTTGCTAAGGCTTTTTTGCAAAGGCTGCAGCAGTGGTGGTTTTGGTTTGTGTGTGTGTGTGTGCATGTGGTGGAGGCACTACCATAAACAGTGACACCCCAGTGTGGCTCCAGGATGTGCTGTATTAACTCTGTGTGTTATTGTAGGACTCATTCCCAGAGCGGGCACAGCGAACAGAGAAAATGCTTGTTTTCTCTCGGCGATTTAAATGCAATCTGACTCAGTGGGGCTAATTCTGTTGTGCTTATTCAGGAGATGATTTCTCCCGAGGATATGGAGAAAGAGGAAAGTAAAGGCAGACAGTTTTTCCCCACACAACCTTCCTCTTCTATCCGTTGTAGGGCAGAGGGGGGGCTGACCACAACTGTTACCAATTGGCGCTGGTGTGACTGACTGTGTATAGAGAGTAGTGCTCTGTTGCCAACCAAAACACACACATCTCTGGATGTAACTGGAACTTCACTTGGCGAACACAGAGGCACTCAGCAAGATAATACAACTCAGGGCAATTATGGTATTTACAAGAAGTTGCACAGTCTTGGAAAAGTTTCTTTCAACTTATTTCTCTTTTTTCTTCTTCTCTAGCTCTGAGTTACTTTTTGTAAACCAACTCAACCCGAAGGCCTTTGGTAAGTTAGTATTAGGTGGAGTTTCAGTCAAAGCCGCAGAGTTTGACCAGTTTTTAAATTGATTACAAAGGCCAACAAATATTTAAAACTCTGAAACTGAACTTTGTGATTTCTGTCTGTGAGTATAGAAATAGTCCTAATAATGTTTTTGGCCAATCGGATATGTTAGGAGTGAGGAATATAAACACAGCCACTTTCTTCCTTTAGCATGCCAATAAAAATGTCCGTTTATTTATTCACACTGGGCCTCCTGTTGTTGTTTAAATATTCACACTGGTGATGGATAGTTAATGACTTAAATTCTGCTCTGGTGTCCAACACCAATAGTGCAGAAAAAGCCACTACATTTCAACAAGGGGCCAACCACTCAAAATGTGATTCATTAGAAATCAGTGAATATTAGGTCACATTTCTCTGACACAAAAAGAATATGATGCACTGAAATGCTCACTTAAGCAGCGTTCACGTTACACAGAGTGGTTCTGAGTGCACGGCGATTGACTGGCGATGAGGGTCACATGCTTCATGATCTTTCTTTTAGAGAAACCCCCTACTCATATGTCTGGTCTCTAAATACACATGGAAAGTGACAGTGTGAGCTCGACTGATCCTCCTGCTCTGTGTCATCCTACATCCTACAAAATGACACATCAAGCTGGATGAGAGAGGAAACGGTTCAGTGGCCATCAGTTCTTCTAGCCTGAGATTTCCAGAAGACTGGATTGGATTGGAGTCTATGAAACGTACGCAAGACTCATATCACGTATTTGAGGAGCTCATATATTGGGATTGGCGACTGCCAATCGAGCGCCAATCACAGGCTTTATTTGGCAAGTTACAAAACTGGAACCAAACAAGATGGGAAATGTGCCATATAATGTTACTAAACCATGTAGGCCATAGAGAACATATTATCCATGTAATAAAAATGATTAGAAAAAATGTTTTGCAATGAAATAGAGGAGGTAATATCCTCAGATCAGAACAAATAGTCAGCACATACATAAACACAGACTCCATCTCACAAAACATTGATCCATGCTTTATGTAAATAAACCTCTGAAGTATGTAGTATGTCTTCTTGGCACATATCCTGTTCTGTGTGTATTTTGTGTGCACATGTGCTGGTGGGGTTTGTGAGGACACCACTGTACACGCATTTATCCTCCAAACATCTGGCCTTCTGAAGTGCGGAGCCACATGTGTACAGATTAGTCTCACCGCTGGACATCATCAGCCGCCCCCGGCCCCAATGAATCTCAGAGTTCCTCCAAATGAATCGAAATGTTGTTATTCATATTGTGTGGCAAACCACTCTTTCAATGAAAACTTTGTGTTGGCACTGTCTTTGTCAACGTTACATAAATTTTACTTTACAACTCCAGAAGGAGCAGTTTTAGCCCACTGGCAGCTGCAAAAAGTAGCCCTCCATCGCTGAATATTCAATTAGAATAAAACTGATGCCAATACCACAAAACAAAGCAGTTATTACAATATCTGCACACTCTCCAACAAATCAGATCAAGTATAAAAATGACAAATTACTAAAAACAATCCAAACCAAATCAGAGAAGGACTTTGATGAATATCAGTATCAAATAGCTGGAACAGTAGTGACTGGCCACTTTGACAGCAATTACATGTAAGACCTCCACATTTCCATCCTTAATACTAACCATTTGTGTGACGAATATGAAGGTGAAACCAGCTGTGTGTCCACAGAGAGTTTCACCTCTATAACCCTGCTATAAGATCCATCGTTGCGAATGATGGACACCAGAAAGAACGAGCAGCTGATGAATGACTTTCTCAAAGCTGAACCTCTATTTGAAGGGACACAAAAGCACATAAATAAATTGAGAAATACCGCTACACTCATTCTAGTCTTAGCAGTCAGAGCCAATGGAGGTTGTACTATAGCTGAGACAAAGAGAAGGAAATAACAGTCTACCAAAGTTCTCACACATTTTGTATATACATATTTTAAACATGGTTTTAAAGGCAGAAGCTCAGTCAGAGTAATTCCCCCAAAAATGTTCAAATAACTAGACTGGCTGTATAGTGCATTCCTTCACCAAGGTCCAATAGTCCCCTCGTGAAACCACATTTAAATTAACAAGATGAGGATTTTTATTTGATCAGCACCAAATTGCACATCTCATCCGCATCAAAGCTTGATGGGTTCTTCCTTCCTTAATGCCTTATCCCAATATTTAATGGAAATCAGTTGAAAAGTTTTTGTGCAATCCTACTGATAAACAATAACTAAACACAGTCATCTTGGCAGCGATAATAATGTTATCCCAATTCTTTCACCCTGACCTAAAACTTGTCTATATTCCATCACTTCAAATTTTGCATCACTAGAAACTTCAGACATTTGACAGTATTTGTTATTTCAACATTTCTTTTCTATATTCCTTTCTTCCAATAGTTGCCCCTTCTGTGATGCATCAACAGGCTCAGACAGAACAACACAATTTATCCTTGAACAGAGGAAATCTGGGGCTTTTCAGGAGTGTAGCACGGCTACAACACCACTGAAGCCTTTTAAACAACCTGGCTAAACTTCAAGTCAGCAAACACTGGAAATGATCAGCCCAGTGCACATAAACAGAAAAAAACAAAGGGAGTCAAGCTGTCATCTTATCATACCGGCTGAATGAAAACAAAACCTCATCAGCAGAGCAGGACATGTTGTCAAGACTCTTAGGCATGTGTTGAATGGAATGAGGTTTAGCAATTATGAGCTAGGGCTGTTGAAGAAAGCTGGAAGCAATCAATATAATGTGGCCAATTAATTACAATCAAACCTAAGGATAGGTTTAGATAAAAACACGATGTTGAATAAAAACTTATACCACTTCTTCTACTTTTAGGAGTGAATGCAGCTATGTTTGTGTGGGGCTGCCAGATTCACCAGCATCCTTCATCCAATATGGCCAGACATCACTGAACAGTGAATCCCATCAGAATTTACTGAAGGTGCCTGTGCATGAGATGTTCAGATATCATTTTTCCCTTTGCGACACCAATTCCAATACCTAGACTTGATCGAGTACTGATCTGATACGGGTGCATTAAAAAATGTAAAAAAATACTAATTACATACAATAAATACATTATCAGTAATCTGCTCTGCCATTTTGAGGATTAATGATAAGGGTTTAAAAACAGTGCAAAGAGCGACAGCAGTGATGAGGAGAAGTCTAATCATCACTAGGCCTTCTGCCATTTCCCTTCTTATGGCCAGGTGCCACTGAACAATGTGTTCATGATGAGCATGAGGGTGCCAGCAGCAGCAGCAGCAGCAGCAACGGCGGCAGTGTCGGCGGAGGCAGAGGCAGAGGCGGAGGCAGCAGTGTGAGGAAGGGACCACCCTGTCACTGGCAAAGCAACTCCAAACCAGCTGCTGTTACACTTCATCACTACCATCACACTTCATTAGCAAGGACACCCAAGAGGGCATATTGAGATGCTCGGAGCTAATGAAAAATCTGAAACAGAAGAGGTTTGATTGGATGAGGCTTATAACGTGAGAAGTTCCTTCAGGATTCCAACACAGTTGTCACTGTATGTACTGAGCAATCGTAATTGCGTTCTCCTTTAAATTATATAACTCATTCAAAGTGTTACCATTTCACCTTGTTTAATATGACTTCATCTGTAATGTACCAACAGTCTGGTAAAAGTAATTTCAGACTTCCATATGATGACAAAAGTGTCTTTCCTTTTTCAGTTCATTTTATGCCTGTGAGTACTCTTATGGTTGCAAACAGAAACTGCACCAGGACTTCCCTAAAACATAAGGTAAGGTGGAACTTGGTGGAAGGGATGGGTCAAGAAAGAATCCATTAAATTTTGGTGCGGATCCAGGTCAGGTTTTTTTAACTTTAAAATTGCGAGATAGGGTGTCTTTTGACAATCTTTTCCCCCCAGGTAACAATTCATGCATGTAGATGAAAAATAATAATAATCTATGAATTATTTAACTTTGGTGCAACTTGATTGAAATTAAGGATTGTTGAGACTTGACGGAGGTATACACTCAACTTAGTCCAATTCTCACATCGGTCTGCATTTGTGTGATAAACTACATAACTAAAGTTTGTTGTTTATATAAGTATTAAATGACAAAAATGCCAATATAGGCTCCATGAAGCAGGTGATGGTGACCACTGCTTGAATCTGACAGTCATCTAAAACTCTGTTGTGTTTGCACTGAAGCATCTACAGGCATATTCAATAATGATAAATATTAGTTTCACTGATTGAGACCAAGCAACAGATTTTCGAAAACACAAAAAGGAGAGAGAACAACTGTGTGTAAATGGAAATGATCTGAGTCGAATAACTCAACCTCCCCTGTGGTGAGTGGAGCTTCCCAGCAACACGTTAGCTAGCCTGCCAGCGGACTGACTGACTAAGGAGTTATGGTGGGACTTTGATCTTCATGCCAGACCCTGTTTCGCTCATAATGCACTCACACGCATGGAGACACGTATGCTCTCACGCACAGACGCTGACACAAACACATATGCATACACACTCTGAACTGAGAGCATTACGCAGACAGGCACACCCCGAATGGAGGAAGGCGCACGCTCACACTTCCCGGATATGACACGCTTCCGATAAGCATTTGCGTCCCAGACGGCGTTAACCCACAGCACTGTTCAGAGGGAGAACAGGAGCAGGAACAGATACAGAGCTGTATCACCCCGGGTGCAGATGTTTTATTGTGGAAAAACAGAGTTCAGGGCCAGCTGGTATTTATCTGCTGAAGATCAGTGGGGAACATGAAACATCACCATGTTGTTGTTCAGCCTGGGAAATTCTCAGATAAGGTGGGATGAAATCTGGACTTTACTTTGGATCATGCTCTATGCATGAGCGTCCTTTAGAAGACTCCTTCAATGTGGATCTGAAGTTCAAAGTCCTAATCAGTGGTGCCTCTGATAGAGAGGTCTATTAGGAGCTTGAAAACAATAAGAAGTAGATTATAGCAAGACAACAAGCAGGTGTAACAACTACCATCCTGTGGTTGTATGCCTCCGCCAGCCAATGCAGTTTCAGTCTAGAAATACACTTCAGGATTCATGTAAGGCCATCGTGACTTTTGACCTTTTTCCACTGAAATATAATCAATTAATCTTTGAGTACAAGTGAAAACTGATCAAAGTGAGAAGAAATTCCCTACGGGCAGACTTGAGATATGTTAAATTGTTCACAAGGCAAAAAGGGTTTGTTAGGTCATAGGGACGATGATCTTTGACCTCCAAATTGTAATCCTTGAGTCCAGGGGAATGTTTGTTCCAGATGTAATAAAATTCCCAATAGGTGTTTGGTGTCTGATATATCACATTCACAAGAACGTGAGGTCACCATGATCTTGACATATGACCTTGAGTCGCCAAAATCAAATCGATTCATCTTTGACTCCAAGTGAACGTTTGTCACATATATGGAGGGATTCCCTAGACATGTTCTTGGAAAATTGCATTCGCAGGGCAAAAATGTGTATTGGAAGTTCAAACTGACCTTGACTTTTGAGAACCGAAATCTCATCACTTCCTCTTTGAGTCAAACTGAATGTTTGTTAGAAATGTCCTCAAGGTGTTCCTGAGATATTGCATTCACACAAATGGGAAAGACAGACAGACAACTTAAAAACAAAATGCCTCCGGCCACTGACCTTCACCAGCACGATGCATTAAAAACCTCTTAAAGCTTGCTTCAAACAAAGTTCTAGTGTTTTGATGGATTTAAAATTAAAGCAGTATAGTTTTATGCAGATACCAAAGTGTTGTTCCACATGACACTTGCTAGTGAACCGCAACATTTTACTAAGCAAAGAGAAAGAAGGCTCTCAGTGACATCTATTATTTATTATAGTGTATTTGTGTGTGACGCAATAAGCATAGTGAAATGTGAAGAAGCACATAGTTGATAAATCAGAAAACATGACAATAAATACAAATCCAAGCATTACATATGAATACTACAAACATTTTTTTATCCCTGTCAGTTGTGCACAATTTTGCGTACCTGCCATGCCAATCATATTTTTACCTACCAAAACAAGAAGGACAATACGTTTGTTAACGCTTAAGCCATGTGACACATATCCGAATAACAAATTGTTGAAGACTGAGGTGGGAAACCCTTGACAGGCTTGTGGGGGCGAGATACACATAACTGCTGAAAATCTTTGCGAGCACAAGGTGTATTTAGGGTAATTTCGCTCTACACATGGAGGCCAGAGTAAATGTTTGGCCAATAGCACGGCTGAAACAACTTCCCATCCTGAGAGGAAACAGCCTCCCACATCGCTCGTGGACAGCCAGGAGTGGTGCAGGGCACTAAGCACACAGCCAAAATATGATGCAGAGAGCACATGCTCCACTGTGGGCCACGTGCACTGACCCTTCGACACAGAGAGTAAAAACCACATGCATACGCACAAGACCCATGAATGAATAACACACTAACAACACTGCACAAATCTCATGTACTGTCAGTGTTTGACTTGCTGCCGCCATTTAAACAGCTGCACCTACAGCCGTCATGTAATTACCCAGCTTCTCCAGCTGATGAGCGAAAAGAAGGAGACGCTGAATGGTGGAGGTGAGAAATAAGAAACCTCCCCAAAGGAAGTAGACTCATTTACAAACTCTGTGTAAGATCCTACAACTCCCTCTTTAACCTCCATGTAAATGGTCATCTTCGCACCACCACAACACATCTATCCAACAGAAGAAAAAGCACAAAGCCATGAATCATTTCACTTATAGCATGTAAGCATGAGTGTTTCAATAAGGTCCACTACTGGTGTGCCGCCAGGGCCTCTACTGCCCACTAGTGGCTTCATGCATGTGCTGCATGAGGGAGAGAGATGGCACACGGTTCTGACTTGATTCCTCCAATTTGAATTTAATTTGAAAGATTGTGACAGCGAATGACTCACATGTTTAAATGCAGCAGCAACAAGAACTTTTTTAATGTCAGGTTTTAAAATAAATTTCTTGCAAGACATGGACTTGTTTTCAAGACTATGTTTGTCATTGTTGCACGTTTTTATAATTGCTTGTTTGTCAGTATGTCGAAGACAATATAATAAAAAAAAATCTGCAAAATGATATTAGATTTTTTTATTTATATGTGTGTGTGTGTGTGTGTGTGTGTGTGGCAAACTCGCACCAAACCACAGAACAGAGCCCCTCCGAAATGTGTAACAATAGCAGGTTGGAAACCAAACGGGAGACTGGTATTAAGCCAAGAGTGAAACAGATGAGAATGATTAGATAACAGATCAAAAGCCTTTTAAGGGACACGTGTTTGTTCATCTATGAAGCACTTATAACACATAAAACAGACGTCAACCTTTTACAGAAAAAAGAGGCCAATAAAGGACCTCTTGTTTTACTTCTGAGGCAAACCTGGCTTGTTGTTTGTATTTTGTATTTTTCGCCTTTTGTCTCGGGCGAGTCTCATCCTTCGTTTTGTCTGTAGATTGCGTCTGATTGCAAACATGCAGGGTTATCAGATGAAAGATAAAATGGAAAGGGTGTAAAGCAGTTCCCACCTGAAAGGTGACACGTATGTACAGCAAGATTAAAGACTTGCAACAGTTTCCATCAGTATCACTTTGAAGGTTAGGTGGGTAAAGTTAAGAAATGTCTTCAATACACTTCCTTTGAAAACCTCTTCAGCGCAATAACAATGTACATGTTATGTCTAGAGCATATATTTTAGTAATATATAAAAGCTAAGCATTATCACTAAAGAAACTCTTAAAAATTGTTATCTGAGATCTGTCTGTATAAAGCTTACAAATCAAAACAGTCCTGAAACACTTTGTGGTGATTAAACACTAAAATGCTAATAACAATAATCACCACAATCAACAAAGTTTTTCTTGACAATTACTACACATTATTTGCTGCCTTGTCTAAAGCACTTTATCACCTGGATGTTGAAAAACATTCCCTCACTCAAATTATGAAATCTTACCCTCCCTCGTCTTATTTTCTTTGTACAGTGCATCTGTAAGATTAGCCCACCCTGCTGTCAAGAACAAAAGTGTGTGTGTGTGTGTGTGTGTGTGTGAGGTCCTGCACTAATGACGACCTAAAACTTCATCCCATCACAGACTGGCCTGTGGCCTCTGTGCTCCTCATGCAGATATAAATGTGGCCGGTGTGCCAATCACAACCTGACAACATGTGCTGGACATGTGGAATACACTTTCAGTACAAACACAATGATCTCACACTCAGACAAGGCACTTACACTCACTCTGGTGCACACATACACAGAGTTGTGTGTGTGTGTGTGTGTGTGTGTGTGTGTGTGTGTGCTAAAGAACAGATGTATGTCCACACATAAAAACGCTCAAGGGATGAAGGTGCAATCTTCCCCCTGTGCTTAAATGGGAACCACATTTGGGTTGAGGTAGACTTGGTAAAGTAAGTCCTTCCACTCATTATTTGGGATGACCCATGCTACCCTGAGGGTGAGGGGAACGCAAGGCAGCTCTCTGCTCGTCGGCCCTTTGAATGTGGCCTCCAAACCGGAGCGGTTAGCAATTAAATAAACACAGGGGGAGATTTGTTCCCGCCGTCACTTGCGTTAGCCAAAAAGCAACCTGCCGAGCCAAGCCTGAGTCAGTCTAAGGTACCATTAAATGGCAGGGAATCCTTCGCCTGGAGCCAAAGAACCTGGCAGCTGAAATTGCAGAGGTTCCCAACCACCAATACCACCAACACATACGGCTAATGTGCTTCCCCGGACAATCTGCCCACAAAAGCTCTCTGGGGAAAAATTACAGCACAGTATCAACATAACTTTGCCATTAAATTGTACACATACCACACGCACTAGGCCATTCTCCCAAAATATGGCAGTGCCTTGGCTGTGCAAACAAAATGTAGTCAAATCACAACATCCTCCTTTAGAGCAGGTAATCCAGTGAGGTAATACTGAACAGTGGTCACAGTAACAGCTACATAATGGCCGATACTTCAAATGATTAATGAACTATTTCTACACACTGTCACCTAGTGCTCCTGTAACTTTTACAGTTATAATGTAGGATTTTCCACATAATTCTCATGAGGAACATAAAACAGTGCAGCAGAAACACCAGTTATGTAAAAGGCTACTTTCAATGACTACATCTGTCATTTCGTCATGCATTATAAACTGCAGAACAAAACTTAATGAACATTTAATATATGTCATAGGATTTACATTAAAGACAACAAAATTGTAATCACACAACATTAAGGTTTATAATAATTATTAAAGTTGTATAATAATGTTTTCAACATAGTTAGAGTGGACATTTATATAATATATTATATTGAAAGAAATCAACACCAACATTGTATGAGTTCCTCCTTCTTCCAACCTTCCACAAACTTTCATGAAAAATGAGTATGAGGAGTTTATGTATAATCCTGCTAACAAATAAATGCAGATGAAAACATAACCTCTTTGTCGGAGGTAATAATAGGTTGTATGATATTAGGGAATCTGAGGTCAGAGAGCATCACACGAAAACCCTTAATGAAGCCATAAAGGACAGTAATAAGGCCAATCCCTTCAAAGAACACACACAGTCTATAAAGTGATTGTTTCCAAGTGTTGTGTCATCTAGCTTTACAGACAGTGGTGGGAAAGAACCAGTGAAATCATACCTCCCTGGATTTTTCTCCCCCTGGATGTGATCCGGGTCTGCAGATGAGCAGAGCAGAATGAACTACACCTCACTCTTGCATCATACTGGGCTTCTCAAGGTGCTCCTATCACACAGAGTCTTTGGTGGGTGAACATGTGCGTGTGTGCACAAAGGCGTCTTCGATACGACCTGTCATTGGCCAAGCAGGCTCGCTCAAAATCTTTATCTCTGGATTTAAAACATTTATTTTAATTACATTCATTTATTATCTATTTCCACTATAGCATGACATGGCTGCTACCTTAAGGAAAGAGGGTGCAGTTTAGAGTTTGCTACACTGACGTCAGGCGTTTTCAACCACCTGGTTGGGTTCTATTTAGAGTTACATAGCTCTCCAAGTCTCAACAGTGATGTTTAGATGAGATATTTTCAGATGGTCTCTTCTGGAAGGGATTCATATCAGGGTTAATCACCTGAAGACGAACTAAAATATTTGTGCAATGAATGAAAATACGAGGGAGGGAGGGAGGGAGGGAGGGAGAGGGAGAGGGAGAGAGAGAGAGAGGAGAGAAATATCCATCTATCCCCTCTTTAAAACCAAATTCAAACTACCCTGTGCCTTCCACCTTAAAAGTTAGATGCAAACGTTGCTTGATTAAAAACAAAACACTCATCCACTGCAGTCATCTGTTCTTTCATCAACTTTGCTGTCAGCAAAATACCTGCAGTCTAATTTGTTGTCAGAGGAGAGTGTTGGCGCCAATGTTGTGCTAAACAGGCGATACTCGAGTCGATCAAACTTTCTCCCTTACCATTTTGAGCTAAAATCACCCCAAAGAAACATAAGATCCCACAAACACACAGAGTCAGGATCATTTGATCCACTGAGCAGTGGGGTAGATGATTCTTAATGTACCGTGATATCCCCTTACACAACAGACAGAAAATCATCTACAAATGAGTCAATATGGTCCATGGTACTGTCATAACGATGTTATAACCTTAATCACATACTCCTCAAACACAATGTCGTGAACTGTATTCAAATACATTTTCAAAAATCTTGCTTTAATCTGTTTCCTCTGAGCGAAACCAAGAAATACGACTTCGATGTCGAATCTAAAAGTGCAATGACCTGCCTCTCTGTCGATGTGCTCTGCATATAATTATGTTGTATATGAAATCATTCAATACATATTACAGGGTAAATGCAAATGAGAATATACTTTTGTTTTGACAGGCAGTTAAAATACGTGGACATATGTCCTCAATAGTATGCTACAGAAGTCATTGGGCCACAACAAGTAGAGCTGTCGATCTTCCACAACCTGAGAGTTGTGTGATTAGTGCAGTGAGCAGCAAGACCCTGGTTATAACTCCTGGACCACCTCCGGTTTCTTTCAAATAAAATACACCCAAAATAATCTTTAAAAAAGCTGCTCTACCTGTGCTGTGATTCATCAGCCATGATCACCTTAATAAGTTATTAAGTACTTTTTAAATGTACCATGAAGATTTTAGTCCACACACTGTGCACAAGAGTATGGAATGGCAAACCTTGATCACATTAAACTTTTGTCTTATTCATTAACTATGACAAGTGAAAATGCTAAATCCAACCAAAACTGCGAAAACACAGAGCCTCTGCCACTGACTTTCTGATGTAGAGCCTCTCCTGCTAACTGTCACCATTAAACATTTGTTCCAGATGAGATCATTCAATTCCATAATCTGACAACAAAGATCAATGGTTGCAGCTTTTCACAATATGTAAAAGTTTTAATTTTTTAAATTCTGGACAAAATAAGCCATAGTAATGTGTCATTTTCTATTTTTGATAAAACCAAATTTATTTTAGTCGTAGTCAAATTTAAACAAAAAGATGAGGACACGCAGCATACCTGTATGTAAATAGCGAGATTAAGGAAACATTGCTGTTACTCTACTTAAAGAGCAGCAAGACCAAAGACCACTACTGCGAGTGTAAAGAGTGATCCCTCCATCATTTATCGCTCTCAATCATTCACAACATCAAACATCACTCAGCTAATCTGGTGGTCACACGACAAGACGATGTTCTCATTCCTCCGGTGACACAATACTCGTTTGAATATCACATCATGACTCTGGAAAACACTACTCACTACTGCCAGCCTCATTTTCAAACAGAGCAAATCAAACAAACAATAAATCAATCCACAACTGTGACCATGCTGACTCTCTGCTGAGTGTCATCATTAGTACGGTTTATTTGCTCACCGAGCCGTTTCTGAGAGCAGCAGCAGGCAGGGGGCTGAGCTCTGCGGTGAAGCTGCTGATGTCACTGCGTTACAGCAGTAAGTGCCCTGCTCCTCTCAGCTCTGCTGTTTATTTGGAAGTCATTAGTGCTGCCCAACTTGGCCCCCGCTGAGGCAGAATCAAATCACTGATCTAATTATTAGCCAGAAATGAAGACCCATTATGGTAGCAAAGGCTGTTTAGTTTTTTTAAGCAGCTGGCTTACAAAGTCAAACAATGACATGGCAACTAACACACAATTAAAGAATAATCAGGCTGGGAGACAAAGTGCTTTACAAACACTCCCATTACCAAAAGGTCACAAACTGAGTCAATGCAGCAACCATGTTTTTGTTGTATAAAGGGTGCATGAATAACACCTTAAATCCCTGAAGAGCAAAATAATGGAAACAACACAAATGACAATTACGAAGACAAACAACAGTCTGATGAAAGCATCAGGTTTTCCTTTTACGCAACAGGAGCTTGACATTATATACTAAATAAAGTTTGTTATCATTATTTATTGTTATTATTGGCAGAGATAGGGACGAAGCAAACATTTAGATTTAAAGAGAAGGTAAACATCACAATAAATTTCCCTTCATAGATGCCTTTTGTTGATACTGCTTACTAATATGTATGCACATGGGAATGAAAATCTCAGCTTTATGTGCAAGTTTCACTTATTGCATATATACAACTTTTGTTATTCCTGTTTTTACATATGATGCATTGTACAATGTCCTTGGGTGAAAGGCACCGTGAAATAAAATGTATTATTATTATTAATGTCACACCAAA
This sequence comes from Paralichthys olivaceus, assembly GCF_024713975.1. Classification (NCBI taxonomy): domain Eukaryota; kingdom Metazoa; phylum Chordata; class Actinopteri; order Pleuronectiformes; family Paralichthyidae; genus Paralichthys; species Paralichthys olivaceus. The sequence goes on along the minus strand of NC_091100.1, from coordinate 15,103,013 downwards.
AATAGAGATCCATTTTTCTTAGCTCCAGGTCTCAGACAAAACCAGAGTGCACATGTGGTCAGACCTGTTGCAGTCCCTAAATGAAAACATCTCTTGGATCCATCTAAAATTTGTTCCAGACCCTCTCTTCAAATCCCAATGAAGGTCTGTTTCTCTCCAGTCGCGGATATACAAATTATGTGGCTGTGACTGTGTTCTCCGTGAAGACTGGAGAAATACCAAGCAGCCAGAAGTATTTGATCAAGTATAGGAAAAAAGAGGTCAGTACATGGAAAAGGCCGCAGTTGTTGGTTCACCTGAGAACACATCTGCTAGAGCTGTCAGAGGTCTGGATGTGGAGACAAGTACATGGAATGAATGGTCTTGATTCATTTGAATTGTTAATGAACTCTGAGGAGCTGATTTAGTTAATCCAGAAACTCCTGCTGAACTTTGTTTATTGGATTGATCCTACCCAAGCACATCACACCTGATTAGGCTGTGAGAACATCGATATACAAAACAGATTTATGCTATATTTACCTCTGCAAGGCTGTTTTCACCATTGTCTGTTTGTTTATCAGGATTATGCTAAAACTGCTGGAAAGATTTCCACCAAACTTGGAAGAAGGATGGGACATCGGCCAAGAATTCAACAAGTCAACAACAATTCAGATGAAGCCCTTAAAAATCTGCCTCAAACTCTTGCGGCCTCTTTCAAAAGAAGCTGTTTTCACAAGCTAGACGCCCCGCTGTCTGTCACCCACAAGTACAAGACATGGACTGATGTCATGTTCTAATCTGAGAAATATCAATAGCAATAAAGTGAGATAATGTTGACATTTCATGGTGGGGAGGGAGAAAAATGCAGATACAAGTCATTTCAGTCGGTATGTGCTGGAGTATTTTCTGCAACATTTAATGTGGAAATGAAAATATACATAATGTAAGAATTATAAAAAACCTGATGACAGAACATTTTGAGCTAATTTTAACCATCATTTGTTTTCACTGGCAAGTAAGATTGGAACAACGTCAGTATGCGATGGATCAATGTGCGGCAAGACTGAAGTCAAGGTTGGGGCCTGCTTGCTCATTTCTACGTTTCAGTCCATTGAGATGCAGTTAAGATTGAGAGGGGAGTGACTGGGGGCTTTGGGTTCGTCTCTAAACCTCTGGAAAGGGTCATCTATCTTGCTGACCCCATCCGGAATTGTCTCCCGAAAAAGGAAATGACTGCAACCTCCACTGCACTTGTGTCATGAGCTCCACTTGGGCAGCCAAACTACAAAGAGCTTAAACTATTTATAGGAAAACACAGCTACAGAACAGTGATCGGGGGGGAAAGGAACCCCACAAGACGGAAAGCGGTCGGGCTCCAAGGTTACGCATCAACTGTCAAGGTCAACAAGGAGCTTTACCTATTTTTCCTGCTTTATAACTAATACATTTTTCCTGACTCTCAGAAAAATATTAGAACATCCTCTTTTCACATTGTAGATTTTGATATTTAATACAAGTAAGAAACATACAGTAAATTCATTGAACTATATCCTCCTATAACTTAAAACATAAAAACTGGATTAACTACCAAAGAGAGCTTAGGTGACCTTCTGGGTGTATAGAGCAGCAGACCCTAAACAGACCGAACCATATATCAAATAAAGTCTTAGTATTAATAAAGGCTGTATTAAAAACAACTGCCATTCTGTTGTTCTGTAATGGAATGTCAAATCAGTTTCTAATTGCTATTTTCTAAGTATTTGTAAATCACTATAGTATTAAGAATCAAAATGTTTTATCAGTATATTTGAGGCGTTTCATCAGTGAAAGTGCAGAGCTGAAGCAACATACTATATGTTTTGTGATTGGAAAGAAAAAATCTAAAAAGGCAGATTACCTTTGCCTGACAGACGATGAAAAATATAGTCTGATACAGAAATATAAATATACTACCTTTCTTTATGATGATATTTAAAATACTATTTTGTAATTGTTATTGATTGGCCCCAATAAAGAGTAACATGACAAAGAAAAATCTTATTTCAGAGTTGATTAAAAGCTTGTATAGTTCTGTTTTGGGCCAATGCTTTCCAGCTACATTTAAGCCAAAAGTATATCTGCAGTTTAAGAATCTACACCTGCACATGTTTTATATCAAACACTAGGGATCCAATATCTGTAACACTACTCAACTCAAGGACTGATGAAGAGAGGCACAAAAGAACAAATGGCATGAGATGAGACAGGGAGGTAAAGACAAGCTGTGGAAGGTCAGAGGCCTGTTGGCCCTGTGATTTTTGCCAGGGGTCTTATGAAGCTGAATCTTACCCATAAATTGCAGATTTTGAATTATAGAGCTGATTAAAATAACAACAGGTGGCAAGGAGTTTTTTAGACCATTATAGAAATAAAGGGTTGAGTTCTCATCAGATTTATACTTATGGGTTGAGGAGTAGTGACAGAAAGGGCCAAAATCATTTCCCTTCTTGCTTACTTGCAGTGGAGCTGGTCTAACTCTCAGTTACAGTTCTCCCTTCACCCACTCGGGTTCTTATTATTGGAAACACTGACATCAAGCTGAAAAAACAAGAAGAAAAACACACCAGTCGGAGCATTAGAGCAATGATCCGTCTCCAGTTCAATACAGTAACAGGAGAGTGGGCTAAAACAATCAGCTTTCTTCACTTTCTCCTCCTTTCTCCCATTGGCGTCGACCAAAATCAAACATCTGCCGTCCTTTCCCAGCAGAAGGGAAGGTTGTCTGTTTCCACGGCAAGATCACTCCGTTATACAACCTCTGGACTTGGTTGGGTACAACTGCTCAGACAGGATATTACAAGAGAGTGCAACACCTTCTTTTCCCGACTGGAAGCTGGTCGCCAAGATAGAAACAGACAATAACTGGTACATGAGAAAATCCAGATGAGGTTTCGAAGCCAATAAAACCATTTTAACTTTATTAATCCCTCTGTTGAAATGTATAACTTTGTTGCTCTTTCACTCAGAATGGCAGATTTAATTGGCCCACTCATGACTGAAGCTCTGAGCTGTGTATTCTGGGTCAAAGTTGACTGACCATGGAGAGAGAAATATCAAGTCTAGAGTCTAGCCACTCCTTCTGAAGTGTCTTTGACAACATCACTCGTCATCTAATGTCAGCCTCACCACTTCTTTATTTCCCCCAGCAGTTATGTTTATACCCCTGTCCAGTTGTTTGTCGGTTGGCTTGTTTGTTTTATAGCATAATTACACAAAAAACAGATTTCTACAAAAGTTGGTGTAATGATGGGACATGGGACAGGAAAGAACCTATTACATTCTGGCACAAATTCTGAAGAAGGGGCGGATCCGTGAATTTGCTATCACTTTCTTTCACATTGCAGAAGATTAGTGACACCTCCCACCTTAGCGAAGGCGTCTCTCAGTGTAGTGATTGCTGTGGGCTAAATTATCCCTTCTTTTATCAACCTACAGTTGATAGAGGTGTTTCTCTCCCTGCTTGTCAGAAGAGAAGTTGATCAACAAATGCATGTTCTGTCCTAACTTAATCACATTTAAATATGAAGTTTCATGAAAAAAATCCAAAATGATTTCAAGCTTGATTGATCAGAATATTCCCCACATTGTATACCGGATGGATAAGTGATGGTACAAGTGTGCATCCCCTCTGTAAACAAACACTCTCTGGTCTATAAACTGCCATAATCTTCTAAAAGAGCGATGCATTAAAATATCTAATTGTTCACCAGTTGACAAATGATCGTACACAAGTGTAACGTCTCAAGTAGCAGATTTTTGAGCTGGAAAACCGCCTGGAATGATGCACGGCATTCTGTGTAGCACTTTGTATCTGTGATAGAGGCTATTAATGGACTAGTGAGAGGCATTTAGCCAGAAATAAGTCACAACGCCATTAGCTAGAGTAGATTCAGTTTCTAGAACACAAAACTCTAACACTGCAAAATTCAATGACTTTTAGAACCATGAAGTATCACTTTGGTACTGGACATGGTCGTGACAGAAATGTAAGGTCACTTGCTCTACTAATGGTAATTTGTGTGTGTGTGTATGTGTGTGTGTGTGTGTGTGTGTGTAACCATTTTGTCAGTGGTTTGAGGGAGTATCACTGTTCAGCAAAGTTACATGAGGCAAGTCGTTCCATTGCAGGACAAAAACGTCTGATTGCTTTCACACTACCATATGTAATGGGTCTGGAATGTTTTTGACCAATATGTCCAAAAACACACATGCACATTAAAACTTTACCATTCTGTTCCTCCAGCTCATTGCCAATCTCCTGGCCCATTATCTTCTGTCGACTGATGACAGCTGCTAGTGCATCCAGGCCTGCATCCTGGGCTGAGAAGAGAGGGACATTTTTTTTTTTTTTTTAAATCACACATTTGAATTGGACACAGAGACAGAAATTATGTCAAGAAGAAATAAAGAAATTCCATATATGTGTATACATGGCCAATAAAGATGATTTTGATTATGTAATGCCAGAAAACAACAGAGAAAATATAATCAAAGAAAATGGTCAACATGACCAAAAGACATAGTGCACAAGAATCAGTTGTAGTAGGTAATGCTGCAATCATTTTTTTTTTATTCAATTGCAAGAAGGGAGCAATTACAGCATACTCTGCTGGTGATATAATAAAGCAACTATTTAAGAAACAGGGATGACAGGCTGTTGGGGTCCAGCTCAACGCCACATGTTAGTCATTCAGTACTTTACCCCACTCAGACTTACTCCTGTTATTATAACTGTGGTAGACCAAGGTGGAGAGGAAAAACAGGAGAGGAGAGAAAAGAAAAGCTGCGGCCTCTGTAGGTTTCCAAGTTTGACACACTCTCTACCACAGGATTCTTTTTACAACCACAGGTTCGGGAACTAACCATTACCCAACTCCCTCAGAAATCCCACAGGGGACTCAAAATCAGAGTGGTTCAGTTTCACTGTCTGACAGGAATCTCTGATCCCGAATCGACAGTAACCAGAGTCATAGCGGAGACATAGCAATGAAGTGTCACATGGAGTCAGGTGAACTAACGTCTGGATGTTCAACTCATATCAGAGCATGAGAAAAGGAAAAAGTAGACAAGGGCTTACAATATGTCTTCCAGATGACCGCCTTTTATATGTTAGCATAGATCTAGGCCAATACAGCTGAGTTCATGTCTGGTGTAGAATACACTATTTATATCTGCCTTATGTTTATAAATGTAGGACTGTCATGCCGTATATATTGATGACATAAATGCTGTATAAGGGCAAATATGCGACAAATATTACCCCACTGATGGAGGATAATGTTAGAGCTATAGATGTTTTCCATACACATACTTGCTGTTTGATGTTGATTAAGGAAGATTTCTGAAAGACAATTTTTTATAAGAAAATATAATACATTTTGGCTGGTATGAAACAATTTGTCATTACCTTGAATGATTTGTTGTTGCTGTTGTTTGATTTCTCCAAAGGTCAGCCCTCTGGTCTCCTCCGATTCGTTGACCAGCCAGGGGTTAGCTGCAACACGCCCACTCCCTCCTGCACCTCCAGCCATCAATGTTGACCTGTGAAACATCATCATATCCATACTTTGTTTCAAAAATGTTTTACACAGCTCATTAAGTTTATTTTCTAATATCCGGACTTAAATAAAAATTGATTTTGGAGATGATGAAATTATTATTCCTCCTCAAAACGCAGAGCAAATGCTGTTAAAGTTTCAAAGACAAATCACCCAACAGTGTATAGCAGCTGAAAGTGGATTTTAAAAGTGCTCTCTTTGTCTGTCAATCACCGTTCCAATGCACAAGTCTAAAACACTCATCATGCATCAGTTAGATTTGCCTATAGAAGTAAACACTTCTGGCTTCGACTGGGGTAAAATACACATCTGTGTAACTTATACAGCAAACACATCTGTATGGAGCATGTTCCCTTTTTCAATCTTGTACTCTTTTATATCAACAAAAGCCTTCAGATCACAGGAATACTATTTATTTGTTCATTTTGTCTTTTAAGTTTTTGAATGATTGAAAATTACCAGGTTAGCTTGCGCAGTGTGTAAACAGTGCATGTAAATCTGTCACAGGAACGTGGGCTGCTGGGGAGGTTTCGCTCTGATGAAGTGACAGACCAGAGAACCCTCTGCACTGTGCTGTGAAGTGCTAATCACTGCTGTGTGGTTTGAAAACTATTCTTCTCCTAATAGCTTAAAGCTGTGCTTCTGACCCCCTCCTGCGGCTGTCTGGTGTTGATGGGTTCAGGGTTTCTGTGTGAGGCTGGATTTAACCAAGTCGGCTGAGAGGGAAGGGGAGGAAAAGTGACCAGAGCCGCAGAAGTCTTATCAGTGACTGTTGAAATAATTTATTCATCCATTTACTATACTGCTTCAACTTTCATTTAGGGTTGAGGGGAGGAAATCTGTGTCTGTCACAGCCAGACTGAACAGCAGCTGCACCAAGAGAAATACTACCGGTGGTTGGTGGCCATCCATAAAGATTTTACTATTCAGCAGGAAGTCAGGATTCACTAGGGTTCAGGACTCACACCCACATTCCCAACCCATCAGCTCCAATCTGTATCTTCGGAGAAACCCTGGTAGGAATTAACTACTCGCCTAATGCCTACAGGCAATTTAAAGTCACCAGTTTATCTAACCTGCCTGTCCTTGGACTATGGAAGGAAGCGGGAGTAAATATATAACACAGGACAACATGTAATCCTGATACCCCTGAAATAACATTAAATAACACTACTTTAAGTAGGTTTCTTGAGGTTAAATAATAAGCTTGCATAGATCAGTGATATAAACAAACAAATTGAAAACCTAAAAGCTATTGAATGTTGTTCTTTTGCTTAGCTCCTGTCTTTTTTGTGCATAAAACAGCTTTTAGCTCAGCCCAACCCCTGCATCTCACAGTGTGAATACTGTGAATACTTCACGCTGCTTTTGAGGTGGTCAGTAAAGCATTGTGAGACCTTACACAGTTTGCTGAGCCTGATACCATCAGAGGAGTAGGTGAAACAAGGCGTTTGGTGTAATCTCTCTGACATGTTTGATTACTATGACGCTGTGTGCCAGGCCTCCACTTCCTCTATGCAAGTTCCCAGTGTGTGAAGATCCAATTAACCAGTGAGTGGGGAATGCCAAAACCAGTCAGGCACATCTCTTGGCAGCCACAAAGCACTAGACTGCCGCCATCGGAGCCTGAGCAGCCGAGTCCTGACTGAGTGACTTGGACAGGCGAGATTCAACTAATTACAACAATTTCCACTGCAATTGAATACAAAGGATAGGTTGGTGAATATCTGAGGAAAGGTCTGTCAGAGAAGCGACAGGGTTAATGGAGCCTTCAAATCTAGGCGCCATGTTCTTTTTACTTAGTCTGAAATGGAGATGCTTAAAACACATTGTTTTCAGGTTAGATTTACGTCCCCTCTGCTACCTCCATCTCTTTTCCACTACTGAAAATGCTCACAAAATAAGAGAGCAGCTTAGATTATCCAAGCATGGCCAATCCACCCCCCTCACACATTCTGTCAAAAACAGAGCACACAAAGACCACACAGTGGGAATGGGTCCTACCCACAAATCTAAATTACCCACCACATATCAATATAAAATTTAGGTCACAATGAGCAAACTAAAAACCATACGACCACATAATTACAGTATGCCAAGCTTATTTATTAGCTGATATCATCTGAGATTTTCTTTCTTTCTACAGAGCCTTTAATGTTATCGGGTGTGTGGTCTGTAAAAAGATGAAAGTCTGTGGAAAACACAGCTAAGCAGATTAATCCAAAAACCAAAGCTTGTGAACGATGTCAGGGAGGCAGTCTCGTTTCAAGGCCTCAATGAAAGCGGTGCCCCACACTCGGCTGATCAGATCAAAACGCTTGGTTTAGTTCTACTGTCATTTCAGTTACTGCTCAAACATAATCTGTTTCTCTCTGCATTGAAAAAACAAAACACTCATTTATAGCACAAAACATAAATAGACAAAATTTCCTCTTCCTGTCTAAACAGATATTACCTATCCATACACAAAGAAATGCCCTTTCTGCTGCCAGAGGTTCTTTAAAGCTGTTACCCAAACACATAACATGATGAAGAGGGTTACAGTCGTGGCATCCAGCTCCTTGGTTATATCTATAACAATGACTGCAAATAAAGATGGATGACATGACAGCTCCCAAAAGTGAAGCCAAAACATCTCAATCACCCTCAGGCGACCGGCTGCAGTTAAGGTCATGAACACTGTCTCCTCCAAGTTATCAGTTTGGACAAAGGCCTTTATTACACTTGTAATACAGTGTTTTTTAGAAAAAATGGTTTCTGTCATTGTAGATCATTCTTATCCCACTGATGAAGGGACAGTGTTTCTTTTGTATATGTTTGATTTTTATTTTGTTATTTGATGCAATAAAAAGGGGCTGAGAATTCATGATTGACAGCAGCATTTGATGTGCGATTCCAGGACATTTATTTCCAGGACACTAACTCTGACCATAACTATGACCACAACTTGCATAAACCCAACTATAACAGAAAGTTAAGCTAATTCTAAACTTGTGTCAAACAATGTGTCTCCATTTGAAACTTAATGGTTTAAGTTATGGAGAATTGCTTCGGGAAGAAAATCTGACTACAGATTCTCCACAACATGAGTAATTTACATTGACATTGATAAGCGCGCGCAAGTGTGTGTGTGTTTGTGTGTGTGTATGTGTGTCTGTGTGTAGGGGCCAAATGTGTGATCAACAGTGCGAAGCGAGCAAATCTCTTCATTAAGAATTAGCTATGAAGTTAAGCGCCTTGTCAAAATGGCAGACAGACAGACTTCCTTCCAAGTGATAGCACAGGAAGAGGTCATGGCACATGGGTCATACCGGATGTGCAAAGACTTTCACACAAAGTGAGTGAACAGCGGCATTTCATCAAAGCAGAAAACAGAGCCTATGACCTTTCTGGTCAAGGAGATAGACAAGAGAATGAGGATTCATTATTTTTAATTGGGCAATCAGTGCTAGATTTTATTTTTTAAACAGACAGGAAATACTGTTCAACAGTGACAGATATGGGCAAATATTCCAGGAGTTTCAGAGAGAACTGAAAACTTGTTATAATAGCCCCTTTTTTTTGACAAACTTCTGTTTATGTGCAGAATTTCAGACTGCAACTTTGAATTTCTGTCAAGTGCTTTATAATTCCACTTAATAACAGCAGATAATGCTTTGTGAGATCTGTGCATACTGGTTGTTCCTCTTATCTCAGATAAAATGTTCTGCCTATATCTAAATACCTGGAAGGTTCTGGCTCTGTGATGTCTCCCTTGAAGGTGGCATTGAGCTGCTTCTCTCTGGTTAGCAGGTCATCAATGAGGTTCTGTCTCCTGTCAGCTTCTGACTGCATTCTGAAGAGGTCGTGTTAAGGTCATGCAAAAGGTCAACATCACTTACAAAACCTTCCTAAGAGGAAACTCTTCAGGTGTTGGGGAGTAGACATATTCTAAAACACTCTGATGCACTCTATAGGAATACAACTGCTACTGCAAGTGAGAGAAACCTCCATCCCAACATGTAATTATGGTCTGCGGTTGAAGAGTCAGAAGAATCTTTCTTCTTCACCAAATTGACCTCAATAGAAAGTGTCAAGAGGTCCAAGAAAGATGTGAATTTGAAAGGATCTAGACAACTACAGTAGTGCTGATAAAATCTCTTTGCAGTTACACTGTTTGTTTATAATCAGTTAATCTATAACACTTAGAAGATATGAACAGTGACATACTAAATGCTGTAGGCCTTCAATTCAAGGTCAGGGTTTACTGACAAATACAGTATCTCACCTCCAAAGTTGTATATAGGAAACATTTACCATTAATTACATACCGGGAAATTAAATATTGTTGACATAAAAATAAAAAGTCAAGACATTAAAATAAGAAATTAATAAAAAATAATGACTTGTTTGAATATAAATTATATTTAAACATTAGTAAATTGAGTCTCTGGGCATGGGTGATTTTTAGCTTTCTAAGACATTTGTTGGGTAGTGAATTTTCTTGGTCCATTTCACAATAAGGAGATTTAGTAATGATGTTATGAACAAGAAATTAAATACGTTTGTTTCTCATCAGATTAAATGAGAATAAATCTATATTGGATGATTTAAAGCTCCTCAAATTTCAAGGGTTTGGGAGTCATGTCACAAGCCTATGTCGACTATTGTTGACATGGGTCTGCCGTGGTGAAACTACAATAGTGCATTCCCTTATATTTTACAGGAATTTTCTCCTTCCTTTCATTAAAAATGTTCCAGTGTATCCTATGCTAAAGGAGATCAGATGTGAAGCATTGAGGCTCCTTTTCTTATCATGTATGGAATTCAAGCTCCACCATTCTTTTCGAAAAAGAGGATACATGCGTCGAGATGACGAAGCTCGCAACAAGCCCTCTTTGAGCTGGGCAATATTCTGTTTCAGCTTCTGCAGTGACGCCCGTAGCGTCATGTTGATCTGAAAAGACAAGATATAGACACTGACTGACTGAACGAAAACAAAATGTGTAGACAGTGGTCTTTTCAGTTGAACTTTGTGAATGAAACACCTCACCTTTGCAGTGTTCCCCCCTGTTCTCTGCTGCCTGTTCCGCTCATGAACATTTTCTGCGATTTCCTGCGCCAGGCGACAAGTAGCGTCGTAGTTCTGTAACCTACAAGTGAATGAACGGACCAGAGGTGTCATGAAAACAGAGCCATCACTGTCTTAGGACATGCAAACACAATAATAAATCAGGAGGCAAGTAGGTGATTCATGTAGAGAAAAGAAGGAGTGAATCTCTGGTCAATGGGTCTGCTCAAGGGGAAGACGTATGTGTTTCCTAATATTGTGCAACCTATAAATACAAGACATGTGTCTTATCTTGTAGATGAATGCAGTTGATACACGCCAGCTCAATAAATCAATGATAAGCTGATACTTCATTAAGCATCTGAAAGAAGCTGAGGGAGCAAACCTGAAGTTTGGGCTACACTATCTTAGTCTTTCTAATATGCAGCGCTGTTGGATTAAATGTGTGGAGTTGTTCGTTTTGTCAGAAACAACCTCAGAGAGACTCTAGTAATGTTACTAAGTTTTAACATGAAGAGAAGACATTAAAACAATTATAAAAATCACGACTTTTCTTTGTCCCGGTCCGTTACAACACAAGATGAGTGTGTAATGTCTTGTTGAAGCCGGAAGCTAACGTTAGCCTTAATGTCTATGGGGAAGAGCTAGCTCCTACTTGCTAACAGGCTAGAGAAAGAGTAGCTTCCAGGGCTATACACGTCGTTTCAAGTGGTGAATGTTACAGTCGAGTCAACGAATCACAGCGTTTGATAGCCTCACGTACCATAGATCCTGAGACATTGTGATACAAGTTGTTTAGAGAAAACCCAGCTGGTTCGAGCATCCGACACAAGCCACCAGCTGACTGTCGCTTGTTTGGGTGTGACGTCACTACGGCAAGGCGAGAGAATCATGTGACTCCAGGGTCGCGTTTTTTTAAAGGTTTGCAAGAAACTTTAAAATAGATCTTTTAATGTGTTTACTTGCTTTCATTACTTAAAGTATACACGATTTTCATACAGATATAATATAATCCAAAACAAACAAAATTATATTTAAAAAAACAATTAAAGCCAGAATGTTTTATATACAAATACAATAAAATGTGTAAATTAAATTTTGTTCTGTTTTTTTTTTTTTTTGCGGCAGGTATATCATTTTGTGAGCTTCTTTGACTGGTATAAAATTATTGTAATTTAAGAGCTATTAGAAGGATGTGAGGGGATGTGTTGGCCTGCAGTTATTTGAATTTGATTGATTATTTGCTTTCTAAATTAATTTCTTGTGAAAGAGGGGCAGATAACATAAGAGTGTTCTTCTTTCTGCTCCTTTTCATTCAAGATTTGAGATTCTATGTTTGCATTTAAATAGTTTTGTTTGGTCAGTGAATTAAATAAACGTACAAAATAATTAAAAAATAAATATAAAAATATAAAAATAAATAAATATTGAATCATGTTAGTGGTTGTATATTCAGGGACGATTATATAATCAACCAACAAATAAGGGGGTAACAACTCAACCTCCCTGGTGGAGGTAAAAAAGATTGATGCTTTATAGAAGAAATTCAAGTCAAACACAACTGCACCTCTGACATTCAGTTAAAAAAGGAACTCATATTTTTAATACATTAATGAGCCTTTAAAAACTTGAACATGTGATTTAACTGACAAGCCTATGCTATCACAGAAATGTAAACACGTAAATCATCTCTGTAGAGACTCGAACTCAACGAGAGGACAGTTCATAATGAATGGCGGTCAAGACAAGCAGACACATTCTACTCCTCCTTTTCTTTGAAATTAGTCAACCTCTAAGAATTAGCATTCATTTTTGTTTAAAAGCCACTGAGCAACATGGCAGGTTTCACAGAAAATAAAAATAAACAGGTACATTCCTATAAACACTCCTCAGAATGTGTCTTCATAGACTGAACTGTATATAGTTTTAATATATATAAGTACGTATTTATATTGTCCTGGCCTCTATGGAAATTAATGTGAAGGAATGACAGCATGCTCCCTCCACTCATGGGGGCCTGACAGTTTGTTTTTCAACCTGATTACATGTGAAGCCCACATATGAGATAAGTATGAGTGGAGGTTTTATGTTTCACAACCAAACAGTAGTCATGTTTGGATCAAAACAAATATCTGTTGTGTAGAATAATAAGCTGTGGAAGACTTCTCGGAATAGTTTCATTTGGCATTTCGATGCCATACCTGCAGCAGGTTCACAGAAAGAGCAACATGATTACACCCCTCGGATCGACTACATTATTCCGATCAATGCATGTTTTGATAAACTTTGCTATAAAAAAAATTAAGTTTTAAATACAGTATTAAGCAATGTGTTAACACCAATATGAACCAAGTGAATGTTCTGTGTGTAACATCAAGGGGGGAAACAGTTATTAACATTGTTGTGAGTGTGAGGTTATTTAAAGGACATTTGACGTCATGTGTTTTTGAAAGAGGTCAGAATTAGATGCTGTGTGCTGTTGGGAAGTTAAAACAGGAAAATCAGTGGAACTGTTCCCTCTCTGTGAATCACCACAAACAAACCATGCTCGTCTCACATGGCCACAGCCCACAGGCTTATATAAAGCCCTGATCCTCACTGTGTGCAATAGATACCAGGGGACGCATTACCTTCAAACCTGCTCTTCTTTGAAGAATAAGTCTGGACATGATTCACATTTCGAGAACACCAGAATTCTCCAATTGTGGAAATATGAATTCGGTCTCAGTCCACACGTCCTCTGACCAAGACTTGGACTGTATCATAGGAGGTAGAACCAGGCAAAGATCTCACTCCTATTACAGCCCAGAGGAAAACAAGAACTATGGTGTGCAGACGCAGACAGAAGAAACTTATCTAAGACCTCGCTCCAGGTATGTTTTTGCTTTTACTTAAAAGTTGTGCTTCTATTTTTTAAGTCCAGATCATGTTAGTTAGTAGAGCAGGAAAAAATGTTTTGTAATGTTGGTGCAAGATAGATCATGGCACAACACATGAACTGACACAAAAGAGTATAAGTACTATTGAATACATCATTAACATTATCAACTTCTCAACAGGTCTTTTTACAGTTATGAGACGTCAGAGCCTTGCAGCAACTTTGACTTGGGAAACTTCAACAGGTCCAGTCCTCTGAGACAGAAAACAAGTTCCCTACAACTACATAGAAAGGAAAATAAAGACAGGGATGGAGCTGGTGTTCGAGTCACTGCCAAGAAGTCCAAGTCTAAACCAAACAAGGTGTCACCCTCTGGAGAACTTAATGGTACTGAAATAACATGTTATAATGACATGATATTTGAAAATTGCAAAAACACAAACAAACAGTGTTAATGAAAATTAACCGTATGTATGCATGTTTTGCTGGTATAGGCAGTAAAGGCAATCTCAAGTCAGTTTCGATGATAACCATCTCAGAGTCAGACAACTGGGAGATTAGTTCCAACTCGGGAATGAAGTATGGACAATTTGTGGACTGGGAGAAGATCGATCCTGAAGCTGCACAAAGATACCAGCAGATCCTGAGGAGTGAGCACCAGCAGCTGAAAACCATGGGCCGAGAGGGATTCTGGGCCATGCCACACACACTGAGGGCCAAGGCTTACTATCACATCATTCACAGCCTCAACTGCAGGTAAAGATAAGTCACACTGAACATCAGAAATTCAAAAACCTTTGCATAATCAGTTAATGAATTGTTTAAATTCACTTACGTCAAATCATCTGAATGTGGACTGCTGTGATATCTGTAGCAGGTCTATCACCTCAGACAGGGATGTTTACTATGATCTGAGCAAGAAGCTCTTTGGAGAACAGAAGATCAGCCCCCACCCAGTCCCAGAGTACATGGAGGGAGAAGAAATACCAAGGTACATTTTTGGGATAACATTTGTTCAAGCATTGTGGACATGTTGCTCTACTACATTTACAAAAACACTAAAAACATGACGATGAAAGATGTTGTTCCTTAAAATACATGTTTCACCAAGTGTTACAACAATTACAAAATATTTCCATAAACTCTCAAAACTGTGTCCCTTAGCAAAAATGTAATTATTGTGTTTTTGTGTTGAGTTGTTGTTCTTGCCGTATTTGTCAAATACTTTTACATACATCAAAACAAACTAAACTGTTAAAACCAGTTCAAATCAGGCATTAAATGACTTACATATAAAAATGTGTTTCGTATGTGTAGTGTTGGCAAATCTAATCTCCTCAAAGCAAAGTGTTGGTTAGAAGATCTTAGATTACAACTTGTAGCATATGGGGAGTTAGTAGCTCTGTAAGATAACTGGGGGCCAGACTTTACTGAGATTTAAAAGTTACTAAAGGAATCCTTAAATCAATCCTGGTTTTAACCGTCAGCCAATGAAGGAGGCAAGAATTGGAGCGATATGAGTGCTACACTTGGTGTTGTTTAAAATAAGAACTGCAGCTTTCTATACCAGCTGAAGACGAGAGACTGACGATTGACTGGTACATGTAAATAGTGCATTGCAGTAGTCCAGGCTTGAGAAGACAAAGGCATGAATGAGCTTTTCTAGGTCATGAAGAGACAGAGCTGATTTGTTTTTTGGCTACATGAACTTACATTTTTACATATCGTGCTATAATATCCACTTACCGTGTTTGCTCTTTCCTTGCAGATACTGTCTGAACAAAGCTGGGCTGAACTCTGTTAAGAAGATTCTTCTTTGCCTCGGGAAACACTTCCCAGACATGAATTTTTGCCCCATCCTGCCTGCGTTGGTCTCCCTCATCCTCCACTTTAGCCAGGATGAAGCTGAGTGTTTCTACAGTGTCTCCAGACTCATCTCTTACAATGACCCCAATAAGCGTTACATCGACCAGACCTTCCTCACCTACCGCGCCTCCTGTATGACCTTTGGAGACCTTGCGAACAGGTGTTGCCGCGGCATCCGTAAGCTCATCGCCAGCTCTCACCAAAACCTCTTTGAATTTTACTCGGACTGGATCATGTGGATTTTTGCTTACCTTCCCTTCACCTACGCCATCAGAGTGCTGGACGTCTACCTTCTGGAAGGCTACAAGGTCCTATACAGGTTTGCAGCTGCTGCTATTTCACAACAATCCTGACAACAATATGATTCCTCATGACATAACCACTACTTTACTTCATTTTGAAGGGTGGCATTGGCTCTGCTCAGCCTCTACAAAGTGTCCGTGTCCTCTCGAGTGGCCGACGTGGAGGACTTCAGAACCGACATGAAAAGTTTTGTGCAGAATGTTGCTCGCCACTGCACGGCGGAGAAGCTTCTGGAGCAGGCCTTCATGATCCCGATGGCCACGCGGAGAGAGCTCAACCTCCTGTTCAATGCCAACAAGGACTCTCTTATGCAGAAAGGTGTCAGCATCCACCAGAACAGGTTGGTTCATACAGAAACTGATTTAGAACAGGAGGGAGTAGTATCTTGTGATGACATGTATGTAGTGTGCAGAACTTTTTATGATAAATGGCATATTTGTGAAAATGCAAAAGCTATGTGTGATTTCAAATGTTCAAACAGATCCATTTCAAATCCCAGTTTCTCATATCATGACTATTTTGAACGTTCCCGAAGGCAGACGGTGGAGACAGTGGACTTCTCAAACTTCAGCTCCAGTGTTGTGACGGGAACTGAGATGAGAGTCGTCTGGGCCTGGATACCTGAGCGCTTTGCCCTTTTCAGTCCCATTAGGCTGTTCAGTACGGCTGAACACGGAAGAAGCCTTGCATCGTAAGTAACTTTTATTCAATGATATTCCCACTGAGAAACTATCAATGACACTAAAAGCTAGTGTAACAGACATGATTAATGACCTGAGGGGCCTCTTCCCTCGACTATTTTGTCATCCCATACTTTAATTAAATGAGGTCAGGTCACCATGGATCAATAACCACTGAACACCTTGTCGCAGCACTTTCCCAGCTCTAGTTACGCAACAGAAAGAGGCGCTGTGTTTTCACTATCAACATGTTTGCTTTGAGTGAGAATGTCAAGTGACTTACAGTTCAGTGGTGGCAAATGTTTATGTACACAACTGCCTGAAGTTGAAACCAATAATTCCTATACATGAGTGTTTATCCATCAATTTGTTTTTACACACTGTGTAGTAAATGAAAGCATAGAGAAAGTGATAAACCCATAAAAAAACTGTTTTAGTTTGAGTTTGTAAATCTCAAATTAAAAGATCTTAAATTTCAACCTTCCACCTTCTCTTCTTAATAATAACACAGCTTGACCGACATGGATTTCTAGGGGTCAATGCTGATATTAGGGACATTAGGATAATGTTGATCCCTATCGGACAGCAAATGTATAAATTAATAAATTAATAATAAATAAATATGTTGACAATGATTCCTAAGATGTTGTTTTCAAACATGATATTTTACAGTTTAAACAGCTTTATTATAAATATCGTAAACATGAATACATCTTTTCTTTAGTATTTATTTTGACAAATAAATATAAATACTGATTCCAAAATGTCCGCTAAAGCCTCATATCTACAGATTTCTATCGGCCAACTAAATAAGATAAAAAAATGTCTCTTAAAATAATATAGGCCCATAATAGTTTTATGAACTTGGTTTTGTTTTCAGTGAAGCTGCAATTGATTGGATGCTAAAAACAACACATATGTTTTCTCTCACATAGATTCTATTCACATGTGGAGGGACATGAACCAGCAGTGTTGATGATCAAAACTGTCGATGAAGAGGTAACACGAACATGTTGTTACACTTTAATCTTAGATTTGTATTTTAAATCCTGTAATGTTGCTGGCGATGATATTACATTTTATGTGGTGATAAAATATTCATATTTCTCATTTCACAGGTCTTTGGGGCCTTCATGTCAACAGACATGACAGAAAGAAGAAGACATGACCATGAGGGAGTTACATATTTTGGAACTGGGGAATGTTTTGTTTTTACGGTGAGACAAACTCCTGCAAATAAGATCATTACTTTATTCATAAAGTATGGTAACTGTAATTCACTGGAATGCCATCTAAACTGTAACCGAATGTCAAATAAGAAATAAGATTGCTCTTTCAGCTTCGTCCCAGCATGGAGCACTACCAGCAGACTATGATCAACATCATGACCAGAAGAGCATCCCCACAGCAGGTTCACATCAGCAACAGCACCTCCCCCCAGGTGTCCATAAGCGGCAACTCGCCAGTCACCTCCACCACAGCCGCCACAAATCTGACCTGTCCTGCCGGGACTCCCCAGGATCCCAGTTACCTGACGATTCCCTTCACCACCCTGTCAGAGGAGCCCCCAACTGCTAAAGAGCCAAAGAGACCCAAGGGACAACAAGCCTATATGTTCATAGCAGGAGACGACAGACAGCTCATTATTGGTATATCAGTTGATATTATCACACTAATAGAATACATAGGCCTCTAAGCTGTAAGTACTGATGTATTTATTTCTTCTTACAGGTGGTGATGGGGGCCATGCTCTTTGCCTGCAGGAAGACCTAGAGGGAGGATACACAGAGCATTGTGACACATTCAAGAGCATCCCACTCTGCAAGGGATATTTCAAGATCCAGTCCCTGGAAGTGTGGGGCATCCAGAACTCTATTTCCTTTTCTCACTGTTTTCCCTCTCAGTGAAGAAAAAAAAGAGAGAGAGATACACAGTAGTAACTGTGTAATTCTTGCATCTCAAAGCTGAACCAGTTTTTCTTGATGCTGTTTCATTGGACTGGATTTTTTTTATGTAATTGTCTTTATTTATTTTGAGAAATGCACATTTCTGCACATATTGAGAGGCAATGGAGGGAGATTTTACTTGACTTGATGTACGCAGGTCAAGTTCATTTGTATACAACTGAGCTTTACAAGTTTGCATACACAATGTTTCAAGGATGTATAAAGTGTAAGGAGTGAAGGAAACTGCACAAAAACAAACCCCCTCAGAGATGGAAGGATGAAACATGAAATGAAAACAAGGATGTTGTAAAATGTGATTTGCAGTGATGAAATTCTGAGTATTAGTGAGAATGTGCTGTATGAGCACAGCTAATATTAGCCATTTCAGATTCATTCATATTATACAAAAAGTCACATTTAAACATCTGTGCTGACCAGAACCTGTAAGCACACATTGCGGCAGTAGAACATGTTTTACTCTATCTGGATTTTCCTCCAATTTAGTCTATTGATTCTTGGTATTGATGGATACACTGCACCCTTTCTGGATGTATGTGTTTACGTTTGTGTCTTATTTGTAATTGTTTTGTAGTTTATCAGCATTTGATACAGAACTGAATGCGCCTTTTGATTAGTTGTCATCTTATGCATCATCTAACAACTTATAAGGCTATGTTACTTACTTTGAAACATTATATTTTTAATGTTTGATGGACTCAAATTTTTGCATGTATTTGCAATATACCGTATTAAAACCTATACTGCGTTTTAATGCTGTTGAAAGTGAGCTCTTGTGTTTGGGTTGGGCATCAGACTCAAAACCAACAAAGATTACAAAACAGGAAAATACCAGTAAGGCTGCATTCCTCTGTGAATCAGTGAATGGTTTGGAAGTATCCACTGGATCTGTGGTCAGTTTCACCTCACCTATTATTGTTTAAATAAAGGATCTAGATCTAAAGGATTCTTAACACAATTTAATAACACAACACAAAGCAGGGACGTGGTGCATGAAGAGGATATGACAAATGTAATTAAATAACAACTTTATAGGAAGACCCGCCCCTACCCTGACACAGATTGGTTTAGATTTATTCATCAAAGTGATTCCGGCAAGAATGTCAGCGTCCACCAATCAGAGGCAGAGTCCGGTCGGGTGTCCGCCCACCAGGATGGGAGAGAACATAACGCAGTTCACGCTGTAGCGAGCTGCTGCTATTCTCTTGATTTAACCTTAAGCAGGACAGAGCCGCTGCGGGAGAAGGTTTGTGCCAGCCGGTGCTTGTACGGATTGTTAGAGAGGTGGGAGTCTCACTCGTATGCCCTGTTCATTTTCTTTACTGGTTATTTAGCTAGCGCGACAACGTTAGCTTCGTCAGCTAATGTTGCTCAGGTCTGTTTGTGTGCATGTGTGTGTCCCACATACACACTCACCGACCCTCCGTTTAAAAGCCTCTGCAGCGATACGCCAGCTAATGTTAACCACGAGGTGGGCTCATGCTCAAATCTGTTGTCAACACACAAGCTGCACTGCTAATGTTCAGGCGTGACATCATGTTTACATGATCTTCTCTGAACCAGATCTGACTACCATGCGATTCTATTCCCCACAACACCATGTCATAAATCCTTAATCTATTACATTTTATAGTTTAGCATTATATCATGGATAGATGACACGTCTGATGTACATTAAAAGTCAAAAGTTGAAGTAGTAAAGTGAGATTTGAGAATTAATTGGAATAAAAATCCTCCCACAGTGGGTTTTACCTTTAATTTGTCATTGATACCACTAACAGGGCATGCTTTGGTTTATCTAAATATAAATAGGACAGAGGACTTCCACAGAGGACTGGCTCATGAGGAGACAGCTCAAGTCAACTTTAGTGTCAGTTCTGCCATATGTGCAGAACAGAACAGGGTTCTACTATTTCTCTCTAATCCTCAGTGTAAACATAAAAGAAGACAAAAATACAAGTGAGCATTATATTAAGACATAAGTACACAACATAGTAAGCCGTTAAAAGACACAGGGGAGATAGAATGTAAGTAGTGCAACTGGAATAGTGCAAAAATGGATTGATGAGTCCCAAATACTTCATGGTAAGTAATCTTCATGCATAGGATGTGTAAAATAGCATTAGGAATAGCAGCAAATGTAGTATTGTAGCAGCATAGCAGTTGTGCTGTGGTGCCCTCATTATCCAACCCAATTTTTGTGGTTGTTAGCCAGTACTAACAGAGGGAAACAGAAATATAATATTCTAAAGGCATCACAGTGTGAATGATAAAAATCATTGTTTTGAATCAATAGTAAAACCTTCCAGAGAAAAACAAACTTTAAGGGTTCTTGTTAAAATTTCACCTTCGTCTCTTTATTTCAATATTTTGTTTATATATTTTATATATTATTGTTTGCATGCCAACTAAACAAATACATTTACTAGGCTAATATAATGGCTGATGTTAAAGGTCCAGTGTGTTTTTGTGTATAATATATAGGCTGGAGTCATGGGCCCAGACACCACTTCTGACACAAAAACAGAATCTTCAGAGGAAAGTAAGTGTTGCTTCTTCTCCGACTGTTCAATCAGTTCAATGAGTAAGGTATTAAGAGGCTTTTTGTGTGATTGTCCATCAGGTCCCGGAGAGATCAACGTGAAGGAAATCTCAGAGTCAGATTCCACTGACACAGAGGACTCTAAACTGCTAGCGAGCAGCACTAAAGACAAGTGTTACCCTTGCTCCACCTGTGGGAAGGTATTTGACAGACCATCAAAGCTAGAAAGGCACAAACATGTGCACACAAGGAAGCCTAAGACTCTTTATCAGTGTCAGCATTGTGACAAGAGTTTCACTCAAGAAGAGAAGCTGATCCGACACCAGAATTGCCACAATAGGACTAACAAACATCCCTGCCCAGACTGTGGAAAAATTTTCAACAGGCCTTCAAGGCTAGAGAGGCATAAGCGCACACACTCAAAGAAACCAAAAGTGCCTCATCAGTGTTCATACTGCATGAAGACGTTCAGTAAGCTGAACAAACTTATCCGTCACAAGCGAATGCACACTGGGGAGAAGCCTTTCACCTGCTCCATCTGTGGGAAAGGATTCTCTGAGTTAGGTCACTGCAAAGCACATGAAAAGACACATGAGGAGCAACCGGAAAAACCTCACTGCTGCCCGGACTGTGGGATGCGTTTCTTCAAGGCCTCAGAGGTCCGTCGGCACTTTCGCTCCCACTCTGGGGAGAAACCTTTCAGATGCAGTTTGTGTGAAAGTTGCTTCTCCCGTTCAGAAGGGCTTAAAAGACACATGAGGAGGCACACAGGGGAAAGACCATACAAATGTATTATCTGTGGGAAAGGATTTTACTCTCGTCAGGATTTGAATATTCATGGGTTGACCCACTCGGGAGAGAAACCACATCTTTGCCCTGTGTGTGGAAAAGGCTTCTCACAGCTGGGCAACATGAAAGAGCATGAACAAAATGTTCACATTAAATCAGAGAAGTATATTTGCAATGAATGTGGGGCAACATTCACACGATACAAGTCTCTGATAAAACATCAGCGGACACACACAGGAGAAAGACCCTATCTCTGCCTCACCTGTGGTCGCAAGTTTTCATGGAGCCATTCTCTAAGCAGACACCAGAGGACACACATGCATGGACAGATGTCTTTGGAAACGTCCAAAGACACATTAAGTTTAGAAGGAGCTTCTGAGAATCCCAGTAGTTGAAAAAGAATATTAATGGAGAGAACATTTTGTTAGCAAACCGCCAATTTGCGGTGTATTGAGAACAAATTTTACATTTTTTACATGATTCACTTTGCTGCTCACGGAAATCCTTAGCATGAGATTCTTATTCCTCCAAAGGGGGGCGTGTCAGAAAAAGTTTGAGAACCACTGACCTAGAGTAAGGGTTCCCTAATCCTGGATGAACACAGATCAGGTGGATGTTCTGTTCACTTCTTCCTCTCATGACAAATGTTTATTTGTCTTAAAATAGCATGGATGAAATCTCATACACTATCATGTTTCAATATTTTTTATTTCTGAGCCATCTTCCCAGAATAAACAAATAAATGCCAAAAATTAGCAAATTTTATACTCATGTATGAAATTAACATTATTATTATTATTACTACTATTATTTTGATTCAGTTTGTGCAGAATGGTTAATGCTGTACTGACAGAGCAGAAAGGTGTTGGTACACTGTTCTCTATGCAGGTAATAGGAAACACCTACCAATGAGATTGCATATAGACCTGTGGCCTGAAGCGCAACAGCTTCACTGAGACAGTGAACAATCAGTTTGATCTGTTCTGTGCAGCAGCTGTTTTCCTCCGGTGCGAGTTGTGTGTAATTAAAATGAATATCAAACTTTGTCTTTCTCATTTTATTAGATTTTTCTATTAGATATGCAAGTGTGTTGCATATATCATGGGCTGTTCTTTGTAATTGTAAATGATCTGTATTTGTATAGCGCTTATCTAGTCTTGATGACCCTTCAAAGGGCTTTACAGTACCAGTCACCATTCATACAGTGCAACTATGTGCAAATCTTCCTCCATGGGAAGGGCTCAGTTTCATGCCCAATGAAACTTCGGCATAAAGGACGACTGATCCACAGCTGCCCAATGCAGACTAGCTCACTACCTACAGATACATTGTATTGTAGATCGCTTCATTGTAATCTGTGGTACCTGTGGTAGCTTTTAATTGTCATAAAAACTCAATAAGTGTTAAATTTGTCCAGTCTGGACTAATGTAAGAAACACGGCGGCCTCCGTGGAGAGGGTCCCCTCGATGTAAATATAAAGTATTTAAATATAAAGGGCCTTTTCTGGGGTAAAGAAAACTTCATACAATTTAGATGAAATGAACTAGTGAAAACATGAGAATTATTCTACATTCAATTTCTGACAATAGTTCCCTTTCACCTAAATCCTACACAATGGACCTTTAAAGTAATGTGCACAAATGTAATTTCGATTAAGAAATCAACTTCGAGCTACAAAAATCTACCTGGAACATTATTTCATATAGAAAATATATACAATATCTTGTATAACTATATTTTAAATGATGTTTTATTGTGTCCCTCAACTTTACCAACTTACTAAAAGACATCTTCCAGGTAGGTTAGGGGTTCTTAGTGCATTGTCAGCTCACAAATAAAGTAGCACAGCAGCCTGCATAAGTAGCAGAAACTCACAGAATCAATGTCTTAGAAAGTGTTGATTGATTTTTTAAAGAAATTTATTTTAATTTTACCAGTTTTTAGGTGCACAATTATTGATATTAGGAATTTCCGAGTGCGCGTGAAGGCAGCGAAGTAGCTTCAGCGGCCCGTGGCCCATAGACTGTATATAAAGACCCCGACTGTTGCTAGGTAACGTTTGCTGTGGTGAAGCCATCAGAGCTGTTGACGGCAGCTTTCACTTCGCTGGATTAAAGTACATCTACTGATGAAGTAGCGTCCCAAAGTATCTTCACACCCAGCGGGAGGCAGAGAGAGTAGATTGAGTTTTTCGGCCATGGCTGATGAAGAACAAGGAGTCACTCAACTAGAACTGGAGGCGGTTATTGGCTTCAACGGTAAGTTTCCTAACTAACTTCAGACGGCTTCTTGTTGATGCTAAGCTAATGCTAATGCGTGATCATGAAACACTTGGGAATTTGTTTTTGATTGTTGTGTTTATTGCTGCTGAGGTTTGTAATAGGCTTGGTTGTGTTTTATAAAAGTTACAGATACGTTATGAACAAATGATCATTTAAGGAGAAGTGAGAATAAAACAGCCTTGCTAACTATGAATGCAGAAAGACCCTTCTACCCTCTTTTATTATCACAATCAGTTAATAATTGTTATTTGAAATGTTATGGTTTTTCTAATAAATAAAAGTACAGAATGAGAGAAGAAAGAAAGAACAGGAAAAGCATCTTTTGCATTTTACCTACATACCAATGCAAATACAAGGTTTGAATGAATGAATAAATACATGCATACATAAACATGAATTAGGGGAATATCTTAGAGAATAGATAATCTAAAGTCCATTTCAAGCAGTCTAAACAATACATAAATATGAGAAGACTGGTCGTCCATGTTATTTCGGGGGTATGACTCAGGATCTTGGGGTAAATAGATATTTAACAAACAATATCAGTTGTGACCCTCTACAGTTGTTCCTCATTATAATGTAAGATTAGATGCTGCTCCCTCCATGGAGATCGTCTCCAAGAGTTCTGAGCCACAGTCCTGTTAGCTGATCTTCCACTTTGTTGCTTGTGCTTCAGCTGTCATGCATCCCCGTTGTTAGAATTTGCTAATGGTGTTTGAACCGGGTCCCTTTGACAGAGTAATTCAAAAGATACAAAGAACAGTATCACCAATGATGGACGCAAGCAGTTTATTTTGTTGTCAGTTTCTGTATTAAAACATTTCACCCTTTCATTTTATCAGGACACGTGTTTTCTGGCTTGAATGTACACCCTGACAGAGAGCACCTCATCTATCCTCTGGGATCCGCGGTCATTCTGAAGAGTATCACAGATGGCAAGCAGGAGTTCCTCCATGGACACAAGAACAACATATCCTGTATTTCAGTGTCCAACAGTGGATCGTATATTGCCTCTGGACAGGTCAACCACGTCGGCTTTGAGGTAGCAGCAGTGAAGATTCATTCTCCATAATGGAAAAGTTTCTAGAATGGATAAGGATAACCCACTAAATTCCCATTATCATCGATTACTTGTTTAATTTATCCTATTTGATGTGTGGTACATAAGGAAAGAGTCATTCTTGTTTGCATCAACACAATGTGGGATTGGATCCATTCAAAGTTAAGGATGGAAAAACAAATGTATCACTTGGAACATGTAGAATAATTATTCACATATTTTCCCAGGCTACAGTTATTATCTGGGACTATACACAGCGAACAATCCATGCCGAGCTGACCCTCCACAAGACGAGGATAGAGGCACTGGCCTTCTCTCCGAGCGACAAGTACCTTGTGTCCCTCGGGAGTGAGGATGGTGGCCGGTAAACATCATGTTTGGTCTAACTAAATAGACAAATTCTCAATCTTGTTGAGTGTGTGATGTGTGTTTTCTGTGTGTTTCAGCATAATCGTATGGAATATTGAGACCAAGCAGGCCATTTGTGGAAGCCCAGCTTCAGCTAGTGGTCAATGCTTCACTCTGCAGTACTCGAATACCAACGACAACATCTTCGTTTCTGCTGGGAGGTCAGTGAATGGAATTAAAATTCCCTTTTAATCTGGCTTTCATATTTTTATCTGCAACAATTTCAAATATCTTTTTTCTTTGGTGGGGGGCAGCGGAACACTGCGAGTCTGGGAGCTGGACCTTTCCTACCGGGTGATCAGGCCCACTGAGTGTCAGACAGGAAAGCTCAAGAGGATTGTGAAGTGTATAGAGGTACAAGGCAGGGAGAGTTTTTCATTCACATCATGTTGTTTATCCAGCTTATTAAACTAGTTCTATCAATTTGAGGTTTATGAGTTTTGCTAGATAGCTTTTGTCAGTTTGACTGCTGATACAAATGTTGTAGTCACATTTGGTGAAAAATATACAGCCAATAATGAATGCACACATTCACACCACAGAATGTGATATTACACTGTGGTTCTTTTATGACATAAAAAACTTATACACTAGATGTGATATTAAGATAGCATAGGTTGACTTGTTTGTATATTACACAGATCACAGAGGACGATCAGTTAATTTTCTGTGGCACTACCAGTGGAGACATAATGAAAATCAACCTGAATACGGGACGCCTGCGTGAGTGTGGTCCCGCTAAACTAAAATACAGCCTGGTAAGTCAGCCTCATGAGGCGCAACATGGGTCAGTTCAGCTGTTGCTCACTTGCACTGTCAAGTGTCCTGCTTTGTATCTCATGCGGATTGAACCGTATTCCTGATTGAACATTCCTTGGAAAATGTATGCAATGGTTGAAGTTACGAATTTCATTTCATCAGCAGCTGTAATTTCTCCATTTGTGTGTATGTTCCTTTTATTCTTTTATTTATTAGTAATAAGTATGGTAGCTTTTAGGTTATACATCACAGTAATTTGAGAAGTGATACATTGTTTGTGTACATAATACATCATTTAAAGTCTTTTCTGTGCAGGGTGTCAGTGCCCTGAAAATACTGAAGTCTGGGGACCTACTTCTAGGATCTGGATGTGGTACCATCACTCTGTGTTCCAGTACTAACTTAAAAATTCTCAAGTGAGTCCAACAACTGTATCATATCATGTATATATGCACACACACACACACCCACACAATTGAAGTCCTCTGGACAGAATGCCGATGTAATGTTAACTGTTTAACTTTGCTTCATTCTTATCTCTTTTCCCACATTAGGAAAGCTAAGCTGGAAAAGGGGGTGACCTCCATTGCTTTAAGAGGAGAAGGCAACCAGTTCTATGTTGGGACAGAGGCTTGTCAGATTCACTGCATCAGGGACGTGGACTTCAAAGCTGAACTCATGTCCAGCTGCCACACCAGTACAGTCAAGGACGTAGCCATCCCTTTGTAAGTAGTATACAGAGAGGAAGAGAGGAAGAGTCAAAGTCTACCGGCATTGTTTCAGCTTTAAAAATGTACAGAATCTTTTTTGCCATTGAGGTTTACAAGAATTAGGTGAACATCATGACCTGTTTGAATTCAGTCTTGTTCATATTATATTCAATTGTAATCATAAAAGCCTCTTACAAAATGTCTACACAACCTCCAACAAAGAAATCTCAAATAGCTTCCATTTCAGATGTGTTGTATAGTATAAGTTTCCATTGGCATGGTCAGTCAGCATATTGTATTGTAATCTTTGTCCCTTGGCTGAATATATGACTACCAGTCACAAATCCTCCCCCTTGGTAAACAATATGCACAAAGGAAATAGTTTCCCCTGTGATATTCTGTAGAACAACAAAACTAACACTTTCCTAATATTATATGAACAAATAGTGATGATTCCTAAACCTCGTATCTCTTTCTTTGGAAAAAAACTTTTGTGTTTTAAACTTTACATTTCTCTGCATAACTTCAGTACCGCATTGTTCCCACTAGAGGGTGACATATGAATGCCTCATATGACATGTGAATTCTGCATTCACTTAACTATTATTCATCTCTGTCTTTTTTTCTTTTTTTGCCAGTGGAACTTCTGAATTATTTGCAACCTGCTCTGAGCAGGACATCAGGGTGTGGCACATTGACAAGCCTAAAGAGCAGCTGCGCATAACTGTACCCAACATGACCTGCAATGCTCTGGACGTCATGGCTGATGGAAAAAGCATCATTAGTGGTGAGAATCAGGGAGAGATATCTTTAAACAACACATTGGAGCTTATTGCTCCAAGGCTCTGTAGTTCAGCCTTGTTTATGTTTATGACTGGTGGGCATGAACCAGCAACACTTCTGATAATATTATACTAATTTACCTACTGACATCAAACTTCTTCTTTTTGATGGCAGACCGCTTTGAACTGAATCTTTATTTTCCAGCATGGAACGATGGTGAGATTCGTGTGTTTGGGCCAGCAAGCGGTCGGCTGATGCGCATCATTAACAATGCTCACAAAAAGGGGGTGACAGCCATCGCTGGCACCAAGGACTGCAAGAGGATCGTCAGTGGAGGGGGAGACGGACAGGTCAGCGATTTACATTAGTGCATTCAACATCTATGAGGGGCCATTTCGGGTTCATTATCTTACCCAAGGTGTTCGGCGTGCAGATTAAGAAGAATAAGGATTGAATCGCCTA
This sequence comes from Paralichthys olivaceus, assembly GCF_024713975.1. Classification (NCBI taxonomy): domain Eukaryota; kingdom Metazoa; phylum Chordata; class Actinopteri; order Pleuronectiformes; family Paralichthyidae; genus Paralichthys; species Paralichthys olivaceus. The sequence goes on along the minus strand of NC_091100.1, from coordinate 15,074,897 downwards.
CCTTCTGGTTGGAGGATCACCACTCTACCCCTCCGCCACAGCCATAGCAACCCCATGAGCCATTGGAGATAATTCTTGGTTTTTAATGATTTCTAAGTTTAGCATTACTGCTGAACTTCTTGGGTCTGATTTGTTATCAGTCAGTTTCACACTTCTCACAGGAGATTGCACTCGCTCACCAAAGTTACACAGAGCAAGAACAGGTGTTCAGGGTGAGGAGCGGGAATGAAAGTGGCTCCATTCTTCCTATCATAACTCAGTGTCCCTTCAAACTCAATTTAAAGCTGCTATTTTAAGAGAATTAAAAATGTTGCATGGGGTTGCTTCGCTTTAATACATTGTAATTCTGTGGTACAGATCTGTTAAAGGTAGAGTGTGTATATTTTGTGATATCTAGTGTTGAAATTGCATGTTGCAGTATTTGAATATAAAGGGTCTTTTCTGGGGTTAAGAAAACTACAATTCATACAATTTAGATGAAACAAACTAGTGAAAACATCATGAGGATTATTCTACATTAAATTTCTGCCAATAGTTCCCTTTCACCTAAATCTTACACACTGGACCTTTAACATGTCATTTAAATACATTAAGACTGCATTCAGACAGATTTAAAAAAGAAAGACCGCATATAGTTGTACTATGTCATTGCATTACAAATCCCTGAAAGAAAGAGCATTTTAATATGAATAATATCTGATGTACAAAAGCATATCCTGTGAGGCTTAATGGGTTCGCCTATTGTAGGTGCGTGTGTGGGAGCTACAGACACAAGGCCATCGACTACTGGAGACCATGAAAGTGCACAGAGGCCCTGTGACTTGTATCCAAATCAAGAGCAACGACAGAGAGTGTGTCACTACCAGCACTGATGGCTCCTGCATCATCTGGGACATTGTGTAAGTAGCTCATCTGCATACGCAAACACATGTGAACTTCAAATCACAGGGCAAAGACTTAAACATCCATTTCACACCTCCTGTATTTATCTTTATTCTTCTATAATTAGTGAATTAACTGCTCTCGTGAGGTTTTCTAATTCACTTTAAGTTTATTTTAATGGTTGTAGGAATCACAATACGACCCTGTGATTTATTGGTTAAATGTTAATTCCACCCATGACTCAAAGTGGGTGAATCTTAGTTTTCTTACATTCAGCTAGGTCTGTGTAGCTGAGAGGATATGAACTGGAAGATATTTAATCAGAAATAAAATGTCTAATGAGAATAATAAGCATCAGAGGAGAGTCTGCATGAACTATATGAAGCCCACTAAGGCAGTGCTGACTTTCCACATTGGAATTATGGAATTGGTTGCAATTGTTAATGTTTTACTACACTATGACGTGTAATATTTAATGACGATGACACCATCGCTATCATATGATCACAAGTAGAGATACCTCAAGAAATCATCACGTCACTTATCACATGACATCATTTGATGAGGAATACATTTTTGGTCAATATAAGCTTTAGATTGTTTGTCTGTCATTTGTAGAGTATCTTCTGTCTGTTTGTAATGGGCTGTTTCTTTCACCTGTGGCTTCAGCTTTCTTTCTGAAACTGTAAAAGCGACCTGCAGTAACTGCAGTTAGTGAGAAAGTAAAGTCTTCAGTCCGCTTAATCCTGAGGCCATGCCTGCTGTTCCCCTGTTTATTCAAAGCTTGACTCAGTGCTAAGGACCCCACAGTGGAGAATCAGTTGTTATCAGCCCCAAAAGTTAAACTTGGAAAGATACCCTGCAAATATTCCCACCAAATTTTGTCAAAATCCATCCATATGCTTGTACACAAACACACACACAGACACACACACAGGTGAAAACAGTAACCTACTTGTTCACCGCAAGCAGGGTAATTACATTATCCAGTACATGATTGCTAATAATATACATAACCAGCAGAAAAAGAAATGACATGGAAAATGGAGAGCAGTGACTCAAGGTCTGAGCTGTTATGAGAGAGAAATGCTGAAGTTGTCCCTTGGTGTCTGGCTGGTACAATAGGAATAAAAAGAAAAAATCCTGGGCATCAGGAAGCTTTAAATCCTTCAGTCCATGTGCTTCTTCTGCGAGGAGAATAAAACCTTTAAAAAAATCTGACTGGTTGAATTATGAGTGATTATCCTCTTCGATGAATAAGTCTGTGGATTAAAGGGCAGCCGGGGCTTTTGGTATGATTACTAACAAGCTGTAGAAAAGAATATTAGACGGATAAGAGCCAATAACAAGGATGGGGAACCTTTTCACAATCAAGGGCTCATTTCTTAATATCCTTTGAGGGACGTACACATGCAGACTAAAGAACTGAAAATACCACTCTGTGCTCTCTTATGTAATAACTAGACCTGCCTTCCTTCTAGAAAAGCTGATTTTCAAGGTTTGGGTCTGTTTTAGAGGGATTTTGTCAGAGTCAGTTTTGAAAATAGCTGCTCACAGCAGTAGGTTGTCCCAAACAAAGATGTAAACTTCAGTGCTCGTCTCCTCCAAATGGTGAAAATCCATTGGTCGTACATACACTTTATAGATTTCGAGCAGAGGGAGGTTGTTGGACAAAACTTTGAGTTTGTTGTTGTTTTGCAGCTCAATGATTTCATGTTGTGGGTTGTCAGGCACGTCAGCTGGTTCCATATTTAGTGGCGGAGCAAATATGTTCAGTTCTTTTTGTTTACTCACGCAAAAAAAATGGCCTGAAGGAGTTTTGCACACTCACCAGCATATTCAGATGTCATAGCAGGTTTAAATTGTTCTTGCAGAGGAGATAACGTACAGTGTTTGCAAACAATGATGCACAAGTTGACTTTGTCGGCTTCTCAAAGCTCCACAGCAGCAAAAAAGCTCCTTAATTTTTACATCTGATGAGGTTTCAGCTTCGTAGCGTCTTAGCTTGTTCATTAGAAAACCTGCCTGTGTAACATTGTCTCTGTCACAGTGTTAAATCCAGTTAACAATCTGGTTTATCATGTTTCCAGACGTGGCTCCTCTTCAGTAAATTGAAGTGGGCAGTTAATGAAGTGATAAAACCCCCAGTTTAGATTTTCTTTTCAAGTTTATGAGTGCACATGTGAAACATCTTCCTCTAGAATTTCTTTTACCTCATCCTCTGGCTCTTCTGCATCTCTTCCTATAGGCAATTCACGACTCTTCAGGTGATGATGATGGCCAAAACGATGTCTGCGGTGTGCTACCACCCAGAGGAACACCAGATCATTACCAGTAGCACTAACAGAAAGGTGAGACCTTTGCTATAGTGCAGTAGAATACTGGATTTATAAGGCAACTTGGTGTATTGTAAAGCACAACTAGAGTAATACATTTCATTCATCTCAAAAAATCAGCCCATGTATTGGTCTTGGTTGGGTTTAGGCACTGGGATGTAAGAGCTGGTTTGCAAAAAAATCCCAGGGACTCATAACAGAGCACCTCATCCGTCTCAGGAAAAGAAATATTGTGATTCTGATTGAAAATCCCTCAGTGTGCAAAGAGACTGACAATCATAATCTAGATATCTCATTATGCTGTTATTGTCCTTATAATCTCCACTCAGTGAAAAGCCTGTCTCTCTTGTAAGATCAGCAGACTTGCACGAGCACACACACTTGTGTGTCTGTAGATTAGCTCAGAAAGCTCCTAATTTGTTTCTATGCTCAACAAAATTAAGCCACCGTGTTGGCTGCTAGTCACTGTGGCAAAAACACTCAGCCCCTTCAAGTCTGTTATTCTGTGAGTCGTTGTGATTAACTCAGCACCACTTATTTACATAAGGTCACAAGTTCGCTGTGGCAGAGTGAAATGCTTATTTCCTTGATTGCGCACTTCATCCGCACCCGTTAAACCCCGCCACACACACCAGGCCCATATTGTTTATTCCCCCACACGCTGGGAGGCGAGGACAAGTTGTGCTGATTAACGCAGCGCTGTGGATGTGCTGAGTGAGCAGAGGGAGAGAGAGAGAGTGAGAGGGAGGGATTCATCGGAGAAGAGAGAGATTGTGGGGAGTGCTGTGGTGTTCGTGCCTTCCTGCGGATGTGCCTATGCAACCAAGCGCCAGCCAGATCCACCATCTGCTCATCCCAGGACACAGGCGCTCTGTCTAGGAAAACAAATACCAATGCTCTCTTTCTTTCTCTCTCTCCTTCTCTCTGACTCACTCTCTCTCCTTACTCCAAATGCATCCCAGCATGTTTCTGAGTAAGTTTAAGAGCAAGTCGATCAACAGATCAGGAAAAAGAGTGAGGAAGAAGAGAAAAACTGTGAACAATGATGATGATGCATGTTTACCTCCATTTTATGTTGTCATTCTTGTTTGTCTGTCTGCAAGATTATACAAAAACTACTTATTGAAACTAGGTGAAAGGGTGTGGTATGTGCCAAGAAAGGACCGATTCACTTTTGGTGCAGATTTGAGAGGGGGCAGATACAGTAGGTGCAATTTGGTGCAGCTTGATTGAATTTAAGGGAATTTAGTTGGGCATTAGCAGAGGTACACCTTCTGCTGAATGACGTTCCAGTCTAGCTCAAAACGTAAAATAGCACATAAAGTATAATCGAATAGAATAAAATAGAATAGAAAGCCTGTATTGTGATTGTATTGTACAAAGAGAAGGGCATCCAAAGAGCACATACCTCCACCACGGCCGATTGGCCACTTTATTAACATATTGCATATGTCAGATATGAACACAGAAATGTTACATCAAACAAAGACAAATGTTTGTTAACATACAGTAACTGAATACATTTTACCTGTTCATTGATACATATGAATGATTTTCTATGGAAAGATCTCTTCATTATTTCTTAAAATATTCACCAAAATGTTTGATCCACCCCCTGATGCAGATCAACCCCAAACTTCATGGGTTCTTCCCTGACCCATACTACACCTATTCACCAAGATTCGAGAAGAGCTATCTGGTGGTTAATCTTGCTAAAAACCAACCAAAAGCAGATGAAAACATAACCTCCTTGGTGGAGATAAAAATACAGTTAAATTAAGAGCTCTACTTCTGATTGGTGCATAAACATGACACAAAAGTAAAACAATTCACACATTATATCACACAGTTAAAACGACCTCCTATCGATAAAAATAAATAAATATAAAGTGCCATAGCCAGCAGTTTACACAGTTCATAGGTGTGAACTTTGTGAGGCTCATTCTAACTCCATGTTTCAAGGACTCATTAGCATAAGGCCTTAATGATGTCGCTTCTCTTGCTGAGCAGACTGTACTCAAGTCTTTCCTGGTAAGAAGGTGAGCTGCACAAACAGTAACCCTGACATCTAAGACCTGCTCCCGCTTTCTGCATGTAATTAATTTACCTGGTGGCCCGGTGTCATGGCTGAGGGCCAGATTCCCAGGCTGAGGTGGAGAGAACACAGATGGGTCCAGAAAACTCACACAAGCAGGAGTCTCTAATAAGCTGCTGTAGAAATGAGACAAGGGAGGTAAAGGTCGTGACTGTGACCATGAAGAAGAGATGCAAGGTGACATAGGGGGACAATGAGGACTGCCATTTTTGTCACACTCGTATTTATATTTATAGAATCTTTAGTGTAAACATTATTTTGACTTCCCGAACACAAACAGAAGCTGTCGTGGTGTTTTTTTGAGCTACGTCTTTGTTTGCTGTTTGTTAAAAACATTGCTTAAGTGGTCCCATGATAGTAAACACAACACACTCCTCAGCGGAATGAAATTGCATAATCTGTGCAGCTGTGAACTGTATATTCTGATCTGAGGTAAATAAGCAATTGCAATAGATTGCAGAACTTTCCATTTGTTGTTCACGATGAACCATTTTCCCCTGCACAAGTGACTGGTGTTTCTCTTAGTTATCTTTTGCAAAGTTATTTTGTGGGAATATTAATATCGGCTGTCTGAGTGAGCCAGTCTGAGGCAGAGGAACATTTGTCGACAGCCCCCACAGAAATGTTCCTGTGGCTTAAAAGGGCAGCTTATTGCTTTGAGAATCACTCTGCACTTCTGAAACTATAAATAACATCTTTTTTTTTCCTGCTGAGCCTTTTGTTCCTCTTTCATTTCAAAATAACCAACAGTATTTGATATGTCTGTCTGAGATTACATTTCCCCTCCCCTAATGCATTATGGGCATGGACTTGCAGAGGAATGAAATCCTGTCTCAGATGCGGTTCTCGTAAACGTTGGGCTTATTCTGAGTAGCTCTGTGAAACATGACGTTTTCTTCTTAAACATAACCAACATATATGAAGCTGCATATGCTTCCACTTAGTTATTTCATACAGTGAACAACTGTATACTGTTTATTTGCATCATATTAATCAGGCTATGGAATTTCCTGTAATTAGATGTTTAAATTAGTTAAACTTTTAATACTTGATGGTCTTTTTTGCTATCTGTTAACCCTGTGAATCCATCTGGCCCCTTTATTTACCTCCTATTACCTGAATGCTTTAAAGATCGAATCAGTTTAGTGTTACGGTAAATACAGGGAGGAACCCTTGTTAGTGCTGTTCCGTGATGATTCTGCTGCTGGTGCTATAAATAACTTCGGCTAACAAGTGCCTTTTTGAGAGACTTGATACTTTGGCAGCTGTGAAGCCCCAGGGATGTTTAAATCTCATTAAATCAGCAAACATAGACTCATAAGTAGTGTCTGACAGGTTGATAGAATCTGACCACAGATCTGCTCATTTCATACAGAGAAAGAATAATGAAGTTCAGTTTTCAGGTATCATGTTGCATATCGCAGAATGTATATGAGGATGTAATAGAATAATAGCACAACGCGGATTTATCAGCTGCATCACCTGTGTAGTTTGCCATTTGTCTGTTTAACAGCTTTACATCGACATCAATGGCCACTGAATGAAGCCAAAATATCCCAGATATGGTTGCAGCCATGTTGCTCTGAAGGTGTCATTTGGAGCAAGTGGTCCCGCCTAAACACACGCTCAACTAACAGCGACTCGGTCTCAGCTGTCAATCACAATGTTTCACCCTTTTTAATAGCATCAAATAACAAATCAAATCCAAACCTAAACTTAATACTTGAACATACGTCAGTGGGATAGGATCTATTTCACTTTTTAGTTTGGTCGCTGTTCCATCTGCAGGGTTCATACATACATACTGCATCCAGCCACTAGGAGGCGATCTCCACTTTTTGGTTTCCCTTTTGGGAGCTGTCGTGTCGTCCATCTTTATATAGTCTATGACTTCAAATTCCAGCAAAGTGATCCAAAGGCCATGCTTCATTTATGACACATGCTTGATGTTTTTTTCCCTTTTTGTTGTCTCACTTTATTTCACTTTGCTTTAATTTACTTACTATTATACTTGATTCAAATATACTCTACAAAAACAGTGAAGAAAAGAGAGACTGCAATATCAGTGTACTTACATATACAGTGTGTTTCTCCCTCCACCTAGGACACTTGCCAACAATGTAGAACGTAGAAGTGGAACTATATTTCAGGGTTTGTGTGTGTTTTGCGTTTCTCTCAGGTTGCCTACTGTGACGTGTACGATGGTGCTACCATAAGAGAAGTGGAGGTCTCGCAGTCTGGGTCCATTAATGCTATGCACATCTCACAGGACGGCAAACACTTTGTGACGGGTACGGCCTATTACACCTGTGCTGCTTGTAACATTGCTCATTTTATCGATTTATTGTAGGTTTATATTTATCTATTTCCAACTAATACAATTTAACTAAGTCCCCAAGATCCTGGATTATTGCAGATGCTCATGTTCAGTTGAATCAGTATTGTTAAGTCTTTTTACGAGGCTTTTTTTACTCTTAAATATTGAGTGTTTTCATCTCTTCAGAGCCTTTGTTTTCATCTCCTTGTCTAATATTACAACACAAGCTCTGCTCACACTTACTGATACATTTCTCTCCCTTTCACGCCAGGTGGAGACGACAGGCTGGTGAAGGTGTGGGACTACATGGTAGGTGCAGTGACCCACGTGGGGGCACCTCACTCTGGCAGTATCACCAGCATCAAGATCTGCTCCAACAACCGCACCTTAGTCAGCACTAGTGCAGATGGAGCCATTTTCCGCTGGAGGTTCCCTCATCCGTCTTCCTCCTAGTGTGACACTCAATGAAGTGGCAGGAACTTTTAATCCAGTGCCACCACATTCACACTGAAAGTTATCCAAAATTATTTTCTTTTTCTTCTGTATTCTTTCCTCTAAATTGGCAAATACTGTCGTAGAAACTGTTCTTACATTCTCACATTGTCTTAAATTGTTGCTACACTCTGACCAAAGGAAATAAACATATAAAGCCGGTTCCTTTCTCAGCAGTAAAGGGACATCATACACAGAAGTGAAGAGATAGTACTTTTAGAGGAGTGTAGTCTCTTATGTGGTTTTCCCCACAGGAGCTGAAAAAGTGGGAATCCACAGAGCGACACTTTACATGAATATGAAATTACACGTCAAGGCACAAGAATATATTATTAACATCAAAGAGTGTGCGTTATGTGTCTTTAGACTGTTTTAGAAAAGTAGGATTAATGGCATTCTACATACTTTCACCAGGCTTTATTACACAGCACATTAAATGCATACTTTACTGTCAGATACGATTCCTCTGTCTGCTGTGGCAGAGAGAAGGAGGAGGCCCAGATTCGTGGCACTCAAACACACGGCTTCTGTCAGCTAATCTATCAGCAGCGGTTCTCTCAGGATTTTGGTTAAAGAGGGAGACAACGCACACATTACTGACTGTCTCTGATCTGAACCCATTCTCCTCATTATTCTTCACAGTGGCTTATCTGAATAATTAATAGCTCGCCCCTGCATTCCCCAAAAAGTAAAATAACAAAGCTAGATCATAAACAAAGTCAGCAAAAACATCCCCGGATCAGTAAAATAGGGCATCTCTGTCTTTTACCCTCTTCCCCCCCTGTTTATGAACAGAGGAAAACTACAGTACAAGGGAAAAACAGAAACACATAGTCATAGTACTTACTAATGTTATAATGGTGTATCTGTTTCCCAACAGTGCTGGAATAAGAGCATCAGAGGAATTATGAAAGTATTGGATTGTGCCCTGACTATCTATTTCAAATCAGCACATCTGGCTCACAGAATTCAATCTTTATTGCTGGTGAGCTGTGAAATTAAGCCTCAGATGATTAGAATCTGAATATAGCACAAAAAGAGGCTGGATCCCTGTTGAAAACCAGCACTGCTCGTGACGTCTCTGACCAAAAGGTTCGATAACAGCCATGTCTCTTACATTGTGGGGCTTGCAGTGTGTATTAGCAGCAGCATTAGTGTGCGTGGAGACAGTAGCCAGGCTATTTATAGGATGCATCTGTCTGTAAAGCCTGGTGGGTTCTAGTCGAGGTATTTCAATAGCAGCATACACTTTGCCAGACATAGTACATTATGGAGTAAACTGAAAACACATAACTCTGCATGTAGATACATTACTGACTAGTCTTATAAGTGGCCATGCAGGAGTAGAGGAATAATTGATCATAGTGTATTTAATGATTCAACACTCTGACTATGAATTATAGTAATAGCATGTAAAGAGATATAGTTCCGAGTCAAGAGATCTTTACTGTAATGTTAAAGAAAAGACAATTTGACTTCCCATTGACAGTAGAGGAATCTGCCTTTCTGATTTTTTTCCCTGGTGCATCATGTTCCACATCACGAATGCACCGAAAACTGAGGTGCTCTCTCACCTCGCTGTCTTGCCAAATTAGTGCGTTTAGCTGGGCGTCATTTTTCCATCACTGCTGATCAGAAGCTCCTGCAGAGTTATTAGACCCAGGGAATGAAAGACAATTATATCTACACCTATTGCAGTCAAAGGCCAGATGTTGGTAGTGGGTTTTTTGACCAGTGAAAAAAGGGCTTTAATTTAGTTTTAAGGTGAAGTGTTGCATATTTCAGGACGTATATGATGATGCATAGTAACACACAGGTGTTGTCATCTTCAGTATACTTTGCCACTCTGTCCAACAAATATGCATCAGCCATCAATAGCAATAAATGCTAAACTTTACATACTTTATATAAAGATGGATGACGTGTATCCTGGATACGAACACTTCCATCTTACACTGAGGACATAATTTGGAGTCTGCAGGGTAATGATCAGGGGATGGAGCAGCCCCGAACATAGACGTGCTTAACTAAACGCGAGTTGGAAAACAAATGAATAAATAAATATATATATACATCGAGAGAGAGAGAGAGAATGAACTAAAATGACAGTATCAAGAAGAAGTTATTGCACAGAATATAGGTCCAGTGTTTAAGATTTAGGTGAAGGGATCTATGGCAGAAATTTAATATAAAATAATCCTAGTGATGTTTTCACTAGTGTGTCTCATCTAAATTGTATGAATTGTTGTTTTCTTTACCATAGAATGAGCCTCTTACATCTTAATACTTTATATTTGCATTGAGAGCGGGTCCTCTCTATGGAGGTCACCATGTTTTTTACAGTAGCCCAGACTGGACAGACTAAACACCTTTTGAGTTTTTCTGACAACTGAAGGCTACCACAGGTTCTCTGTCATGTTTGGTGAGGTGAGGGGCATACAGCTGCAATATGGCACTTCACCACTAGATGTCACTAAATTCCACCCACTGAACCTTTAAGTCGAATGAATATGGCAGTCATTGGGGTGGTGGATAAATATGAAGACCATAAAATCACAGTTATTATAGATAAAGTCTTGAAAACAAGCGGAGATGTTTTCTTTGACATTAACTAGAGATGTTTGTCCAGGTTGTGATTGGCAGCTCACAGCTTCAGAGCTTGGCACCTTTAAACAACTACTTCCTTGTTCCCAGTGTGACAAACAAGTCTTATAAAAGTTAACATCCAGGTTAGTGGCTGTGTAGAAAAGGGTTTCCTGTTCACTGCATGCACCTTGAACCTAATGAAGTGGTGCAGGTTGATTACGTACATGGGTAACGGGAGGGTATTAAGAGAAACACACACTGGATCATTGTGGCTCCATCGACAGGAGGAGGGGAGGGGGGGAAATGAGAGACCGCCAGGCGCTCGATCCATCGATGAGGAAATGCGAGTGAACCTGCGGCGTGAGGAGCGAGAGAGACAGCTGGTCTGTGTGGTTCCTGCAGGGAGCGTCACCGATCACAAGCACCAGACAACACCGGAGAAAACAACCGGGATGTCAGGAGCGTGAAACCGGCGATCATGTGCCTTACTGGCGCCGCTTCGGTGCCAAAACAGCGGTGAAGGTTTGAGGAGAGAAGTAAAGAGGAGGAGGAGGAGGAGGGCAGACAGGCTCACAGACAGGCTCGCAGACAGGTGCGTCTCCTCAGCCGGTTTCGTGTATTCGCGGTCCCAGAGCGTGAAGGAGTCATGGATCCCCGCAAGGAGAACACGAGAAGAAAACAGCCCATGAAACCCAAGTCCACGACGCGGAAAGAGAAGAAATACAAGACGGGGAGGTTCATCCGGAGGAAATCGCTGCGATCTTTTGGGAATTTCATGGGAAGGATCCTGAAAACTTTGGGCACTTTGGCGCACTTCGGCAACGCGGAACCAGCGGACGCGGAGGACGACGACGGCGGCTTCGGGCAGAGCTCCTCTGCGGGCTTCAAAGACGACAGCCCGCAGGTCTCCAGGGATTCTGCCGCCGCAAAGAAGAGCTCCGCGGCGGCAGCCTCCTCCGCTCACGGCTCGGTGAAGGAGAGGCTGTCGTCATGCTACGGCGACAAGACCCCCGGGGTGCTGGGGCTGAAGAACCACGGAAACACCTGTTTCATGAACGCCGTGGTCCAGTGCCTCAGCAACACGGACCTGCTGGCCGAGTACCTGGGGCTGGAGCAGTACAGGTCGGACACGTGCCACGGGAAGGTGAACGGGGAAGCGCGGGGAGAGGAGCCGCAGAGCGCCCGTGGAGAGGTGACCGAGCAGCTGGCGTCGCTGGTTCGAGCGCTGTGGACGCTGGAGTACACGCCGCAGCTGTCTGTGGAGTTCAAGGTGAGGACGGAGGAGCCAGGGCTCTTACACCCTGGACTGAGTGTTGTCGATAGGCCGTGTGTTCGAATCTATCCATGCGTCTATAGAAGTAGCTGCTTTGACCGAGTTTAAGTTTCTGCTGTGACAAAGTTTAGTTGTTCACAACAAACTTTTCAATTATTTGCTCTACTACTACAGTAAAACTCATATGCAACTAATACTCAGCTTGTTGGTTGAAGGTAAGGCTCCATCTATATTCCCACCTGCAGCCTGATGGGCCCCATGCACCCAAGGGCCCAAGTTAGCTGTGTGTCAATGGGTTAACTGCACATTTGTCTGGATATATGCTTTATGTGTGGCTTTTTAAACCAAATTACTAGAATCTAATTGACACAGCAAACTTGTGACCAGCTAATATTCCAGCCAAAGAGGACAGGTGGGTGTCTGGGTCTCAAATCAATCAATCTGTAGTGTTGTGCTGTGTAGGCTGCACTCAACAGGTACCTGTCAGAAGCAAAGACATATGATACACACACACACACACACACACACTGGATATTGTCCTGAAATCCTCCTGAGGGAATGCATGTGAGCGTTGAGTTGCTCTGGACGCTTTTCCAGAGCTTTTCACACACCAGCCCCCCAAGTAAAAATTCTAATCAATGTCCGCGTGAACCCATGTGAGAATACAGCAGGGAAATGTGTGGAGAATTCACAGTGAGCAAGTGGTCACATTAATGACATTTCCAGCATGTGACGGATGCAAAACTGAAAGAAAGAGGACTACAGACATGTCAGGATGAAAAAGAGGAGCCATAAACACAGAAAGATTTTGGTGATAGAGGCAGATGCAGTTGTTAATGTGCTGTAAACAAAAATACGTGACTTCCACAGTGGAATGTATACCTTAGGTCTTGCCTCCTTCATGCTCTACCCAGCAGACACCCCTCACCTGAATATTCTGGGGATGACCCTGTTGTGAACACACAAAATCTCCGGCTGCCTTGCTCATATGTGAAAGCAAAGTTGGGATAACCTTCAGACCCAATAGTCTGAACCTTGTTGTGAGATGTCATCACCTTCAGACTAGATACTTACAGAATCTGCATGGATACTATTTGAAGAGTACAGTCATTAATGGCTGTAGTGCAACTTGTGTGTCCTCTGGGATTTGCAGAGTATGACCTACTATTAAAGTCTATACTGGCAAAACAAATATTTGAGGTGTGTGGTTCAGAGGGCAACGGTCAACCTGCGTGTCCCATAAATTTAGATCATGTGAAGGAGCAATAAAAAAAGAAACACCCAGCCACTTTACCTTATGGCTTCAACTTTGTATTCCTGTTGAAGCGGTGGTAGTTTAGTGTGTGCATGCCATGTGGTTACTTATTACACACCGGTCACAGTGTCTCCGCTTGATTCACCTGTTCAACAATGCAGTACTTCAGGTGGTTCGTCTGCATTCCTGGACTGTCATGTGGAGGACTGGGTGAGTCAAACTCCACTGTCAGTGCATGTGATAGCAGAGTGGAGGCTACACAAGTGCACCACCAGGAATTTAAATCAACATGTGGTCACACACTGAGCTCCAGAAGTCCTCTTGCTGCTGAAGTCAGTCATGGATGTTGTGAGCCAGAGCAGCTGCCCCCCCCCCCCCCCCCCCCCCCCCCCCCAGTCCTCCCCCCACGCTTGTTGTATGCCAGTCAACCAGCAGGATTATACCTCTTTCCAAAAATAATGCTGGTATGTGCAAGTTTTTTAAACGTGGGCAAACCTGCTAAAAATGGTGATTGACTCCTTTCCCATAGCTTGTAGAGGGGTTTGTGTTCATTTATTTTTTCTCCCCTTTGAGTCATATTCAGCATCAGAAATTCTCCAGAAACTGAGAAGCTCTGCCACCTTGCCGTCTTGCAAGTTTTGCACCTTGCATGATAACAAAGAAACAAGTCTTGCTGCACGTTGTTCCAAAGATAAAAAACAATGCAAAAGTACACAAAAGTTCATGGCTATTTATGCACTAGCGCCCAGAAGTTCAATGCGCAGACAAGGTGCAGTGTCAGCATCTGGATTGCCAGAGTAAAGTAGAAGAGAATAGCATGTTTACTCAGATGTCATGTTTCAATCACTGCCAAAGACAGCCAGAACTGATAAATAACCCGAGTCTTCTGCAGAGTCATTTGACCCTGGACTGAATTTCGCTTGTATCCTTTCCCATTGCAGACGAAAGCCAGATGTTGGTGGGTTTTTTGAATATGAAATCAAGGTCTTACTCACAATAAGATTTTGATAATGTTTCTGTGTCAGGATTAACTCTTGGTTCCAAAGCATGACTGAGCCCTGTTGACTTCTAAGACTTTTGGTGACAAAGTTAGAGATGTTCTGATACCGATACTAGCATCAGAAATGCCTCTGATATTTCCAAAAAAGCAGGGTCCGCACTGCCACTGGCAATTTTTAGATCCATGGAAAGGTAGTGATTTTCTTCTAGTGTAGCGTTAGCCAGAGCAAATTATTTCTGGCTGTATTTAACGCTGGGAAGTCCAAGAAGTAAAGTGGCGACGTGTACCGTATGCAAGACTTGAGTTCCGAAGGGTGAGACAAGTGTTGCCCAATACATCAGCAGTCTCATTAAGCATTTGAAGAACGATCTCACGAAACAGCATGAGGAGAGAAAAAAGGACATTTTCATCACACTGATGTCATATAGAGAGTAAATCTGAGAATCAGTGTGTTGGCCACCAACTTGAAGAAAACACTTGAGTATTAGCCCTTGAACTTAATGTCTGAAAGTGCGGCCCTGTATTCAAACAGAGATGTTCAATCTTTCCTCTTGTTTTGCTCTAATACCTCTCATCATAGCTGGATACAATAATAAAAAGAAAGCATGTCCTTCACTCCCCTTCTCTTGCCTCGCCCCACTGCAGCAACACAGTGATTTGTGTCTGCTCATCCCAGGGTGAAGCGGCAGAGAGGATGTTTACTGTATTAAGTGCATTCAGCCTGGAAAAGGGAGGATGCCCCCTGCTGAGATGCCTCCAATGGTGTGCACTCAGAGGAAGAGAGAAAAGAAAGAGGGAGGGTGAGACAGTGCTGGTAAACAAAGATTATTGTCCCTCCTGTGATCCTCACAAGACCCCACCTTGTCTGTAGTCTCATATCTTTGAGAGCCGATCATTATTCCAAAATGTATCCCCACTAACAGAGAAGCACTGGCCTGCAACTAAGTTGTATCTTTTCTAACTTTTGTTGGGAGGGGTCGGGATTAGGAATGAGTAGGAGTCATGAGCTCGTCAGTAGAATTCACAATGTCTCAGCCGAAGATACCAGACTGACCTCGGGCTTTTTTTTACAAAGAAGCAGTTAAGTCAGCATTTAAATGCTGGATTCATCCTCTTTTGACAAATCAATGAACTGTACAGCTTGTTTCAGACATGCACTTAAGTCCGGACATTTTCCTGGGGCTTGTGGGAAAGCAAATGTCTGTGTCAGTTGCTCCTGACATTTTGAGAGTGAGCCCATGTGAGAACACAGCGAGAAAATGTCCGGAGGACTCGCAGTGAGCAAGTGGGTGGGTTGATGTTTCTAATATGCGATAGGAGTAAAGGTTAAAAGAAAGAGGTGACACATTTCGATCCCATACCAAGTTTTTTAGGGCCAATATCACCAATACCCATATGTTTTTATTATTAAAACACAGGAAGCTACTAGCAAAATTATTTATTTTATCATTACAAATTATAGCACGTACATACATTTTTTTTTTAAATTAATAATATATTTAGCCATTTTCATATTTCTGGTTTGAGATAAATAATGTTTTTCAATTTCATTAAATAATTCATTTAGATAACAAGTTTCAATGGGTTGAATATGTTACTTCCATGTCTTACTATAGTCTGCTTTATTAAATCAGTCTGCTGAAGTAATGACAAATGATGACCATTACAGTTTGACTAATTCAGAATTCATATAATTCATTTCTATAGAGACTCTGTCATGTGTCGGGGGTCTGGGTGCTGCTGAGGCATCTCCCCCTCCTGCTCCCTACGTTTCTGCTGCAGCTTTGAGTATTCTTTGTTTTTTTTGTTTTAACACGCGCTTCTTTTTCATTCAACCATCACTGCATGTCGGGGTAAGCGGCAGGTCAGGGCGAGCACCGCAGTGAGCTGTGCGTGTCCTAAGTGTGTGTTGTCCGAGCAACACAATAGCAGCACACACACACAGACAGCGGAGAGGAGGAAAAGGAGGTTTACACCAGTCATGACATCATTATGTGTTTAGAGTGGACAGCGCTTTCCTTTATGCAAGGGTACAACATAGAAGAGAGAAACTGAAACAGATCCCTTTGTATAGATCCTATTGGCACCAGAATTGATTCTCAGAAGGAGTACGGAGGGACCGATCCGCCCACCTCTAACATACATGATGAAGATGTCAACTTGGAAAGACGAGAAGATTCAAAACCATTTGGTCATAACGGCCAATGCAGTGTAGATGTGCTGTTAACAACATGTGATTTCAGCAGCAGAATTAATACGTCATGTCCAGCCTCCTACTTGCTCTACCCCGGTGCCAGCCCTCGCCTGAATGTTCAGGACATTCCTCAGCACATCTGACCTGGACAATGTCCTACTTTGTTATTCATATGTGGAACTCGTGTCAGTGATGCTTTTGATTGTGCTCACCAGGAGTCACGCATGCTTTGGAGGCTTCAACCGAAACGCTGCTCATTCACCTTGAAGGAGGGGATGTCATATGTTGCTGAAGAGCATTGTGGTTCTGTTGTGTCGCGTCACTCTCACTGCTATCAACAGAGGTAGAGCAGAGTTTGGCAATATTCAATCAAATTGCGTTAATGCGAAGAAGGAGGCAGAGGAAGCGTTCGAACCTGGAGTGTGTGGTAGTGGATTTTTATTTCTGGTGTACATCTCCCTGGCTCTGTTGTGTGTCCCTGGCTCGAAACCCATTTATTTTGTCGTCATGATGATCGCACCTGCATCGTGTCAGCGTCAGACACGCCCACCGTCAAGAGTGAAAGCAACACGTACATGTAGTATGTTAGTCTTCCACTTTCACTCTGTTCTTCTCCGTAGGAAGAGCATGGAGTTGATGAGAAAAGACAAGGTTTAAAGCTCTGTGTCCCTCACCATGAATCTGTGAAGAAACATTCTCCCAGATGCATCTGTGCATACAAATGACAGTCATCAGCCCATCCGAGGTTCTGTATTTAAAGGTTACAATTTCCAACTCCGCCATCACTGCCTCGCTACAAATTTGATGCTGATTAGATCTGCAGGGATGAAGTGTCCTTTTATTAGTTGGTCCAACACTTGTCTACATCAATTTGACTTGACAACAGCGCAGGCTCATTCCATTTACTGCTTTACACTCCTGACCTAAAGGGTTTAACGACACTTAAACTACTTTAAGAAGTTGCAGCGAGGAGGCTGGATTCATCTTTTTCTGTTTTTACGCTTGACAGAATGCGGATCCGCGAGGCCCGAGGAGCTCAGCCCGGGAGGACGAAGCCTGGTGCTTTAAGTTGTCTTGTTTGTTCTGGAAGTGCAGGAAGTGTGTGACAGCGAGGCAGGGCGGCGAGAAGGATGGTGTGTTTGTCTTTTCTTGTCTCTGCTCTCCTTCAAGGACCACTTTTATTCTCACCCTCAGCGCTGAAAATGTATACACTGTCGACAGACGTGCATACAGACGTGGCAGATATCCCCCACCTGGACTCTGTGCTGAATTTGCACAGTGTGGTTGCCTTTCATTTCAGTATGATTGCAGCACTTTTCAGGGGAGCAGATGTGCGACTATTTTTTTGTTTTTTTAGATTTCAGCTGTGAAAACAGTATGAGGCCAGACGATCTATTGTGCACCTTCAAGCACCCAGCAGATATAATCATAATGGGTGTATTTTATGTTTGGCCAAAGACGTGCAGCAGGATCTATGTCCCAGCTGTTGAAAAGAATGTGAAGTGATAATACTTAGAACGGTTCATCTCACACATAGAAAGCACAACTTACTGTAACAGAGCCACGATACGCTGTTTGGGAAGCAGCATGTATTCCCACAACTCAACGAGCTGCACTCCATTATACCTACAACGCTGTGACAAAAAGCAATGAAGAGACACAAGAAGAAGTGCGTGTCTGTGCTGTATCTGGGTAAGAACTACAATAAGAGATTTTCCACCAGGTTTCGTTCCCTCCCGTGATTTATGTACCAGGCCTGAATGATGCGGCCTGGGAGGCCTCTGGAATGAATCAATCTTTAATGTTCTGGGGTGCGAGACTGTGATCACTGAATCACGGAGGAGGGTCTGGATGATTTTGCCGCTCTATCTCATTGACTGGAAGCACATTGGAATGTAAGATGTAGTCATACAGCTCTTAATAGCCGACAGATACAATCCTCCTCACTGTTTTAGTAATGTTTGCGACTAAAATTAAAACACAACCTTCTTGGTGGAGGTAATAATTTGTGTATTTGCTCAAAGCTATAAAGCCAACTTCAAACAAGGACAGACCTCACGGAATGAGGATTTGTGCCTGGATGCTGGACAGATATATTCACCCCAGCTGTGTAAAATGTGGGCCCTGAAAAATCCTAGATGTGCCCCTGAGCTTCCTCTCAGCTGTGAATCCTCCGAGTATGAATTTCTCACTGTCAGCAGAGCCTGGGGAGCCCTCCCTGGGCTGCGAGCCATTCAGAGGTGATTACTTCCGTCACATCTCATCCCTTCTTATTTCTCACTGATCGCCAATAAATCCTAAGCTAGGGGGACATCTGCGGACAAGCTAGGGTTTGTTCGGGGTTGAGGAACCGACCCCTTTTTATTTCCAAACTCCTCCCAAAATGTAGTGTTGAGATTTGACATCAGAAATACCTGCTTGTTCTGGTGGGGAATCCAGTGTGGCCTCGCACAACAGAGGAGGGAGAAGGATGATTTAGCTTAGACTTGGAAAGATGGTAAAAGGAGGACAGGTGCTTCACTGCTAAGACAGCTCCTGCTCATCTCTTTTTTTTCGTGTGTGATTGTGTGAGTGTGCACGTGTGGATTTTCCAGGGGTAGCCGGGCTGACAGGAGCTCAGTTGGGACTGATTAGCGCAGAGAATGTTTCTTGTATGATAGAGAGAAAAGAAAAAGGGAGATAATAGAAAGAGGGGGGGAAAGAAAGAGGACAGTGAGGTTGTGTGTGAGGGGGAGGATGAGATAGATGAAACACAGCATGAGGGTAGAAACAGTGGTGTAAGTGGAGGCTGTAAGTGATGACTGCCCTGCGTCCGGTCCGCGCCGACAGTAAAGGTGAGTCGGCAACATTGGGCCCGCTGAAAAATGAAGCGGTAAATGGAGCAGCCAGTAATGACAGATTCTATCCAGCTTCATTCCAGCCTCACCTGTGGGGTGGGGAAATGGGTGGTGTGTTTGGAAAAACAAGAAGAGAGTGTGTGCAGTTTCTCTTAAGGTTGTACCCTGTCATAATATGTCAATATCACCCGCCGTCTGCCTCTGAGGAATCCATCTAGCCAGGCCTGTTTGGCAGGCAGCACCACGATGAGGTGAGCTGCTGGAAATGAGGTTTTTTTTTTGTTTTAGGGAGAGAGGTAGAGCGAGTGAGAGGAGGGTCGGTAGCTGGGTTGATGTATGTTTATGGTAAGTCTCCAGCCCCCCAGCGTGCTGATCCGTCATTGTTTACAGAGCAGGAGGACGGATGTGTGGAGGAGGGCACGAGGAGGTAATGGTGTGAGGTGAAGCAAAGGTAAGCGAGATAGGACAGCGACACAGACATCTGTGTGTGGACACAGGGGAGGTCGCCAGAGTGCAGCCCTGCCCCTCAGCCGACCGCTGGGAGGTCATGACCTCCTGCTGCAGAGGCTGCGCAGGTTTATAGCTGTGTTTTGTCTTCCTGTCATCTTTATCTCCAATGCCTATCTCTGTTTGTGGGAACGTTGCATTTCTGTGATTGTTTTGTTTTGTCCCCTTTGTCAGAAATCCCCTTAAATCAGACCCAGAACTCCGGTGTTCATTTGTGTCCAGGTCTGCTCTGGACTAAGCTTTTTACTGGGTCCATAAAAGTCAAATCTTTGAAGGAATTAGGCATCTACAGTGATTATTAAATTCAAAAAGGGGATCATCAAGTGAAAAATGATGTCTGTAAATAGAGGCCAACATCTTAGTAGTACATTAGTATCAGCGTTTATTGCTGCTTTCAGACATGCACTGAACGTTTGAGATCCTCTGCAGATTACATGTACGTGTGAACACACGTCTGACTAAGTATCTGCTGACTGCTCCGTCTGGCCCCCTAGTATGAAGTTGGCAGAAGTCCATTTGATAACACAGCAGGACATCTTCTGCAGGTTTCACTGTGATCGAGTTGGGCGGGTCGATAACGCTTCTAAAACATGACAGACGCAAAAATGAAAACAACTAAAAGGAAAACAAATATATGCAGGTGAAAAAGCTGTCACACGTAGAAGACACCGACAAAAACATTGGGAGAGTTTTTGGTAATAAGATCCGACGGCAGTGACGATGTGTTGTAAACACAACCATGTGATCGCCGCAGCAGACTTAAAACGTTTTGTTCCTGCCTGCTGCACCACCCCTCGCTTGAATCCTGTGGAGGATTTATTGCTGTTGTGAACCCTTCTCTGTAGCGAACCCCCCCCCCGCTGTGTTGTACATATGAGAAAAGCAAACTGCAGAGAAAATCCACATCCAGTTCTCCAAGGATCCTCTGCAGGACATGTCTGAAAACAGCATGTGTTTGCTCATATCTTTAACTTGAAAGCTTGTATTTACAGAACAAACAATGCAGAAAATATGCGCATTATATTTAGCTCCCAAATTCTATATCGGTCCGGCTCTAATTTCTACCCATTTGCTTTGACCTTAACATTTCAGTTATACCAAAACTTTGGAGACCAAGCCCAGTTATTCTCTGTGACTGTTTCTAACACAATTTGGTTTTGATGGACTTAGAGGCATCAACGGTTATTGTAAGTGAAAAATTGTGTCAACCTTTTCTTCTGAAATCTATTTGTGTGAAATAAAGTAAAATGGCACACAGCCTTGTTTCAGATATTCCAATTTGATGAAGAATAAAATCAATAAATGAAAGACAGGACACATCAAGCCAGAGTGAACTAAGTGAAATGCTGCCTCCACCCAATCGATCAGGTGTGGGCTGAGGTCCTTTGGTCTAGACTGATCAATAGTTCTTACAAAACATTCTTTGCTCCTTCAAGTTGACCCTTCTGCTCGCCTTTATCCTCTCCTCTACCACTGCTCAAGTGTTTGCTCAACAAACACTTAAGATCCCACCAGAGCTGTGCTCAGGTCAGCCTTGAACACTGCCAGTGTTTGCAGAGGAACTCAGTATGTCAACCTGTTTGCTACTTTACATTTTGGATCTCCCCCTTTTCTCAGTATCAAGAACTTTCTTTCTTTCATTTCTCCCTTTACAAGAAATCAATACAAGAAACACTTGCTTGGAAATACAACTTTGCCACTTCATTTCAACTTTTAAGGTGCCTTTGAGAGTGTGTGGTACATTTCACCAGAGATCTTTATGGATCCTAGAGTGAGCACAAGGCAAATAACACACACACACACACACTATATAATATTGCAGCAGTATTGGGTATTGGCTTCACAGAAAAGGGATGTGAAAAAAAAACTACTTGAGATCAGGGCCACCTCCTTGTCATGATGTCCTAACCTCTCAATGTCGTCAGGTTCCTGTGTCCAGACGCACCCAGGCCCTCATAACTCTGGATAGTCCCCCTCGCCACCTCTCTTGTCCTTCGTCTTTTCACCCCTCCCATTTTCTTTGAAGCTTTGAATTATGTTGCTGCCTCTGTTTTCTCACTTTTCATTCCTGGGCCAAGCCACAACTGCTCCATCCCCTCAGTGCACTGACAGCAAAAACACTCACAGGTCTTTCTGTTGAACCTCCGCCAGCATTCCCTCCCTCACACCACCGCTCCCTCTCTCCATCTGTCCCTCATCCCTCGTCATTGCTTCCTCATAGTGATGAAGCTCATTAGCGGGCCGTCTCTGTCAGCTGTATGTATGTGTGAAGGCGCGGTGGCGACGGGGGGTCACCACAATGTTTATATTTAGATACAGGGATAGTGCAAGTATAATGTGGTGATTTTTAATGAGATGTGGAGCAGAGCCTGGATCATGTCAGTCACACACAGAGAGGGAGAGTGATGCAAAGGCTGAGAAGTATCCACCCCTGTGTGTGTGTGTGTGTGTGTGTGTGTGTGTGTGTGTGTGTGTGTGTGTGTGTGTGTGTGTGTGTGTGTGTGTGTGTGTGTGTGTGTGTGTGTGTGTGTGTGTGTTCCGTTTGCACTGTTATTTGTTTAGTTTGTCAGTTTCCCTGTCTGAATCACAAACTCACAACTCTCTCCTCATAATTGAATTAGATACTGGCAGTTTTTTTTATTTCTCATAACACAGCATATTCAGGTTTTTACAGCATTTCCTCTGTATGAGTGATGCATATGTTAAGAGAACTATTTCTTCACATTCAGCAACAGAAATTATGTGTCTGATTTTGTTTTCTGATACTGGTAGGCTGCCAGAAATAACTGTATATGTATTTAAATAATAGAAAATGAAGAAATGTAAGAGCAGCAGATTGGATTTGGTCACTTTTCTTATTATGAACGGAGCAATCTGCCTCAGTCTTACATGTTTGTGTCTTGTATTTCCTTAAAAAAGTAAAACTCTACTGAATGTGAGTTTCTAAAAGAATGTTTTCTGACCAAGAGACCATTGAAACTTACTGTGTCTCTCTCTGCAGACTATGAGTAGATGCAACAACATAGGTAGGGTCTTAAAAAGTCTAAAATTCAATCTGAATTTTAGGCCTTGAATACTTCAAAATATGGTCATAAATAGAACCTTATAAGTCAACATTCATTTAACGTCCATCGCACTTTAAAAATAATTTCTTAAGAGAAATGTTTTGGCGGCATCAGTGTCTTTGTTGTAGTTCTTTCTAGATACAGATATTCACATGATGGAATAAAACTACAGATGTGACCTGCTGTATGTGGAACTGAGTCTACTAACACCTCAATCAGAATTGATCTCAGTCCACTGGGTTTGGCTTTGGTAAAGTCATTGAGGGTTTTTTTTTCTAATAGGCTAATTCACCCTATTTTCAATTAAGGTGAAATGTAAGACTGTGTGTGAGACTCATGGCCTCAGATGACTGTGACCAAGTGTCTGAATGTGAGTCTTGAAATTCATTCAATATGGCTTTAAAAAGTCCTAAGTTATTTGAAACTAAGCAGAAAACCTGTTATTGCAGCATTATACATTTAGAGGTTTAGCTACACTAACTGAGAGAACAGTAAAATATTAATTTGCAACTGATTGCATAAAATATATATATGCCAGATACAGTAACCACCTGACATAGACATCAGTGATGTTTCATGTGATGGTGAGCTTGTTTTTAAGGAAGGACGTCAATATTTCATACTTTTGAAATGACCTAAAGTGACAGATTAATTATGATTTCTCTCCCCTCCTCAGAGCATTGTGGCCAAATACGGCTCTCAGTTTCGTGGAAACTCTCAGCACGACGCCCTGGAGTTCCTCCTCTGGCTTCTGGACAGTGTTCACGAAGATGCCAGTTCCAGCCTCAACAACAACAACAGCAGCAGCAGCAACAGCAACAGCAAGGCCAAAGCCATCGCCAAGGTGAGTGCACAGTGCTGGAGATCACTGCCCTGACTGGTTTAAAATGTTGATGTGATGAGTGACTGGGCTCAAGGATTCCTCATAAAACATAATTCTTCTTCTGCTGGTTTGTTTTTGATATTTTATTAATTTCTTGTAATTATGTCTGACCTGATCTGTGGGTGTAACGCACGGGCACGCACACTTCCCCAACTAAAGCTTTCTGTCTTTACTGCCTGCACAAATTATTTTACAGACACCTTGCAAGACAGCAGATGCCATTAAGATCCAGCTTAAGTTGCAGAACCATGTGAGACCATTGTTGGATTGTATGATGGCAGACACCCCCCTGCCTATTTGTTCCATTCTAGTCAAAGAATTCACTTCTATTCACTTCTTATGTTTGGAAAAGAAGAGTTTTTTTCAGTGGGTACTCCAGATATGACAGTAACTCCAACTGGTCTGACATGAACCATGAGTGCCGTGACTCCTGCAGTGGGGAGGAGGCATGTGGCTGTTCCCTGTCTCTGTCCCTGATACGGGACATTCACCTGGCAACCTTTTACTTGGGACTGAGCCAGGACTGGAATTGGCTTGGTGAGAGCGAATGAAGGGCAGACACATCATGACTGAGCTGATGACTTTTTATCATGACTGGAGTCTGACATGAACACTTGCCAAGGAAAAAAAAAAAGCCAGTCAAATCTTGTCTTGTCTTTTCCTCTGTTTGCTCTGTTTATTCTCTCTGACAATAAGACGATCCACTCATTTCATATCTGCCCTTTACTAGCTGTCTGTTCCCTGTTACTCGTTATTGGAGTTGATACGCAAAGTAGCAGAAACTTACAATAATATGTATTGTCCTGAAGATGCAGTGATGAGTGTGAGAAAGTTGTAAATTAAAATATTTTAGTTTATTATGCTAGAAATCAAATATTATATAAATGCTCACTTATATATGTTTTTTTTTCATGAATTTCAATTTCTTCAGTGATGTTTGTCTTACCTGAAGTCGGAAGGAGTTCTCTGGTATTAAAACACGTGTTTGTGTGCACATTACAATATAAAATACTTAATGTGGACACCTGCTGTGATCCACTCCTACTGTGACTAACCCTTTGAGTTTAGTTACATTTGTGAAGTATCGTCTTGTTTCTCCTCATTTTACAAGAGTTCTGGTTAGAGCTGCTGGTTCTGCCTCCTGTCAGCCCTACATCCCCATTAGTTAATGTGGTGAGCTGAATTGTCACTGTGCTGCCGCCCAGCTCCCCCTCTGACAGCAGCACTAATAGAGGCAGCCTTTATGCCACATAAAGAGCTTAGGGCTGTGGCTCTCATTAGACTGCCAGTGAATCATGGTATCATAAAGCCGGCTTTCCTCGGTGGCTGCTACGAGGCAGAGAAGAAGAAAACCACTGGCTTTTTCACACCAGGAGGGAACATGTCTGATTTTCTGAAATGAAAGGCTCGCCCCCTTTTTCCCACAAATTGATTTCATTCTTGTAGCACAGTGCGCTCTTGCTTATACTGCTGATGTAATATGAAAACCTTGGAGCTCCAGCTTTGGAGATTACACGCTCCTCTATGGGTTTAGAAAAGCGAGTAACCTCATCTGTGCATCTTCAGAAGCAGTTATAAAAAGCATTCAAACACAATGACACACACAACTGCCTGGTCTGCTGACTGTTTGGATGCTTCACTCAGTCCGTTGTAGTGGTGCATACAGTTGGCTGAAACCAGGCTCATTTTTTAAGGTGCTTTTACAACCTACTGTGTGTGGTGAGGACCCTCTGACTTTTCAGGTTAGTCCAAACTAAAATAACAGGTGGTTTGGACCAGTTTTAGTCAAAAATAGTTGGTCTTTGTCCACTGCAAAATGAAACGGTTCATTAATTTTCTTCATTCAGAAAGGCCTCTCCCTGCCGAATCACAGAATGCCAACATCAGTCACACGCCCATCTACAAACCAATCAATGTCGAGTGTAGGTAGGCGCAGCCCATGTAGCTGATGATGGCAGGGCGTCATACAAAAGGCTTTATTCCGCTCTGTAAATTGGAAAAGTGAAACCAAACCTATGTGACAAAGACACAAACCTTGGTTTGGACCTTGTTCCAAACATCCAGTTGTGAAAATGCACTTAAACTGTAACTGACTTGTCTTTATCTCCTACTCTGTGATAAGTGGTTAGACATTCAACACTGAATTCAATCCCTGACCTGGACGACACATGATGCAGCTGTCAGTATTGTTATTTCTTTGTTATTGCTGTTATTGTTATTCTGCTCACTCTCTTTCCCTTGAAGTTTCAAAGCCGTACAGTTTGTGATCCGTGTCTGACGCAGGAGGTGGCTGACATTCGTTGACCCTCTCAGTCAAACTGGAAATGAGGTATTAGACAAGAAATCCAAATATTTAGGGACAGGAATTAAAAAAAAGAAAGAAAGAAAGACCCTGATTCCTCACTCTGCTTATCCTTCATCAAAAAGTTTTTGCAGAAGTCCTCCTGTTCATGTTCAAACTAAAAGTAGGTGAAAGACTGTGGATCCTGTACCAGTCGGATGACAATAGAAGTCTTCTGGCAGGGCAGCAGGACAGACGTAAAGTAAGACGGGAGTGGTGGCTCAGTCGGGTAGTCGAGGGAGAGGGAGGCTGGAAAGTGACTTTGATTTCTTTGTCTGTCACCGAAGCCTCAGGAACAGACGTCTAGGATGACACAGGTCATGCTGAGCTGACAGACAGTTACCAGCGTCAACAGTGAAGCTGTCTATTTCACAGACATTTAGTGAATGGCACCTTGGCCTTCACCTCATCCTCACACTGACCCACCCACACTGACTTCTGTTTCTTATGCAAACTCCTGACAAGTCTGACCAATTTAAAATGGATCACGATTGGTCGAATGTGTGTCTCAGTGGGACCTCGATGCTGTGGCTTCTTCCCAGAGCACTACTGTGCAGACTTTGGCTCCATATGTGCAAGATGGCAGACTCCATTACTTTGTTTTGTGACTCTGCTCGTGCTGCTGAAATGTGAAAATGAACCGAATGGGTTAAACTTGTATTTAAAAGGATTAAATAGACAATGTGGCCAGTGGACAAGTTATGTAACTGGAGTGTGTCTGTATGAACCTGTAACACTGATAACAGCTGCAGCCCTTATTTTACAACATATGCATCGCCTTCCTCTGCCACACTGTCTTCACAATTTAACACCCTCCGTCTCTAATGTTCGACATTTTTGCTGCCCCGTTATTCTCTGGAGAACGGATGTAATGAGTTCCTCTTAGCGCAAATGCACATTCACGTTTGTGTTTTACTATTTCACTCAAGGCTACATGGTACATTGACTGTCAGGAAAACGTGAACATATGTTGTTTAGTTATGCAGTTTTAGTGCATCTTAAACACACTGGTTCATCTCAGAGCAACTTGTGAGGTAGATGTATTGTATATGTTGGATGAAAAGAAATGTCACATTGATTTTAACTAGATACTGACATAGTACGGACATGGCTGTGTTATATATGGTCTGGATCTGTGGTGTTTTGGACTGCATTATATCGTAATTGTATATATACACAACTTTGCAGGAAGCTGTATTGTCATGGTTACCTTCACTAAGGAGGTTGTTTTTATCTGTGTTTGTTAGTTACCAAGGTTACCGAAGGAATTACCTTCAAACTTGGTGGAAATGATGTGTTCTGAGTCAGGGAAGAAGCCTTTATATTTTGGTGCGGATCCTAATAAAGGGGCGGATCCAGGATTTTTCTCTTTAAAGTTTAGAGAGAATTTTTTCAATATTTTCACAGATATCTCAGAGAATATTTCATGAACTTGATGATATTAATGACGTTTCTAGTTTTGGTCCACATGCAAATAAAGATCTGGATCTGGTGAAGTTAAACATGGTTTCATTCGGGGACTGTTGGATCTGGGCGGAGGTATGTGCTTTACTGAGTTCCATCCTATGAAGACATGCTGAAAGGGCCACCAGGGTCACAATCCTTGTTTGTGCAGCGCACCTGATCTACGAGCAGCGTGACCAGTCCAGCGGCTTCACCCAAGTGACATTACATAACACAAGAGTGAACACACGAAGGCAGCTCAGTAATGTTAATCCTGCTTCCAATGGGACCTC
Source organism: Paralichthys olivaceus (assembly GCF_024713975.1). Lineage (NCBI taxonomy): Eukaryota > Metazoa > Chordata > Actinopteri > Pleuronectiformes > Paralichthyidae > Paralichthys > Paralichthys olivaceus. The sequence goes on along the minus strand of NC_091100.1, from coordinate 15,047,098 downwards.
GGTAAACTTGCTTCTCGCTTCACTGGCATCACATCAGCAGCATACTTCACCGGCCATGAGGGGACCACATTAAAGTCGTGGTGTTGTGCACCATTACGTCTCAAATCATTATTCTTTTTTCACTGTCAGTGATAGATGAGCGGCAGTTGCGAGAGTCATTCAAGTATATAAGAAAAACAAGCATTTACTGAAAAGCTTGAATCACATGTTGCCAAAATGGTAGATTTGGTCTTTCAGCAAGTGCTTGAAAAGACGGAGGAAAAGTTTCATCTTTCATCTCACCCTATATGGATAATGGTGGCGTAGGAGGTTTGCCAATGCAACTCCAATGCTAAAGTATTATATATGCATTATTCTATTTTAAATAGTGGTCTGCTTTTTTGCCCCAGGAGGGAGACTTTGAAAATCAGTCAGTTGCAATCTTCCACTACAAGTACCCACTGCAATAGCCCCTGAAGAGCAGGCTTGAGTAGGGGAGATTGGATAAGGCAGTTAGAGAGAATCACAAATTATAGAACTTGAGAGATGGAGGTAAAACACAAGAAGTCAGTGAGCGGACAATAGACGCAAAAAACACTTGGGGTAAGTGTTTTCAAAATAAAATAGGAAATAACTACAAAGAATCCAAGTGGGATGTCACAGATGTTGTCCAGGGTGCCAGATGTAAATGATGGAGATGAATCAGCCAACATGCAGGTTGGCAGAAAGGTTTATGGTCCTTTATAGTGTCTCCATCATCTGTGCCAGTCATCAGGAAACTAATGATCTGATATCATATATACCTTCCTGGTTTTAGACAAAAACATTATTACAATTGATGTAAAGTTTGAACCGGTCTGTTGGCTCTGCTCATTTTAACGAAAACTGTGACAATGAGTTTAGAACTTTGAAGAGGCGTTTTGGCTCAACATAAAAAAACAGCTTCTAAATCATTTCTGTTACAGAATGACATTAACACTGTTGGTATGAAATAATGCAAATGTTCCATAAATATTTCAAGCATAATAAGTAATTCAATAACCTACCCCCCCCCCCCCCCCCCCCCAGAGAGTATAGCTGTCAAAAAGTCTGCATTCATATTTTACACATAAATCAGAGATCATGTTTTTAAAATGTCTCTTAACTCATTAGAACTTGAGAACAAACTACAGATTAAATAATTAGTGGCATTAGTGTTTGACTAATTACCAACAGACCGACTAATGCCAGGATCAGACTTTACAACATTTTTTGTCTTTTGGAGATGTGATTATGTGAGATTAGATGATCTTAGTCATAAATGACGATCTGAATCAAATTTGAACTCGTACCACGACAATGTCACAGACTGAAATTGTGACGTGAAAGTTTATTGTTGAAACACTGTGAGACTTTCCTGATGGTGCATAAAACAAGCATTTGTTGCACCTGATGCTCTTTTTCCTTCCTGACACCCTGCGTCTGATGGGTCAGGCCATTATTACCTTGAGCCTGGCATTTCATTTTGAAGTTATGTAGCAACATCTTTGGCTACATCGGTCCTTCTTGTGTGAGGCCTTTAGTTGCCCTCACCCTCTCGCCGCTCAGTCTCTCTCTCTCCCACAGGTGACATCAAAGCGGTGGTAACCTCTGCCACAGCTACCACCCCACACTCGGCCAGAAACTGGATTTTAAGTGAAAGTGACATTTCTGAGATGCCATAAATTCCTTCTGACAGAGAGGGAGTGTGAAGGTTCCTGAAAGAGACATCTTTCTTTTTGATGCGTTTTTCAAAGAGCGTTTCTGTTGCAGTAATTGGGGAAGAATGTTTGATGTTGGAAAAGAAATCATAAAGCTTGTTGTTGCAGCGTTGGCTTCTTTTTAGCACTTCAGGCCTTCACCACACACACTCAGTTTTCAGCTGTTATTATATGTATGGCTGAATTTCTGGAGAAAACGTTCTGGACAGAATAGACAGGGTCAGTTAATTCCCATGTGTTATCCTACCCCTCTAATGGGGGGTAGAAACTTTTGACATCAGCCTCTTCCTCTGCTTTTTGAAACTTTTGCTTTCTCTTTCTTGCCACGGCTTCATCCATAATTTACTCTCCCTGTTCAAGTGTCTTTTTAAAGCCTCTTTCATGATGTAATGTCTCGATCTATCAGCTAGTGAGAGATGAATGAATGAGTAGGCCCTTCTCCTTCCTCTGTCACTCTCGCTCCCCATCCACTCCCATCAACTCTCTTCGACTGTGTGCAGAGATATGAGACGGATTGTCTGGAGGGTTTTGTGCTGCAGTGCGTATTGAGATGAAAACAAAGTTGTTGACTTTGCATTTTGAGTGAGAAGTTGCTCTGAGATCTCCTCAGTATTCCTTTGTGTCACCTCTGAATTGACACCACACACGGCCTAAACATTGCTGCCTGTTTATAAAAACCCTGACCGCTCAGGAAACGTTTCACATTGTCTCATCTTTAGAAATTCACTAAAGGAAATTAAAAGAAGTTAAAAGTTAAAAGATATAATGTGTCAGATTAAGGAGGAAATAGGAGGCTGTCTTTCAGTATGCTTACACATCCAGTGCTCATACAGAATTCAGGCTCTGTTTTCACTGACTTTTCTTTTGAAAGATATCTGTTAGAATGCGGGATGATAAGTAAGAAAGTAAGCAAGGATGGGAGAAAGGAGACTGTTCTATTCACTGTGAGAGTGTTAATGAGGTGAGAATGGAGATCCTCCTGGACATAGAACCAAAAATAGACTTGGTTCGTCCATGGTAGATTGCTGAAAGTCATCACGCGGCATTGTGACGACTTACTGATATGATATCAATGAAAGTTAGTCCCTAAGATGTGTCACTGTTAAATTTGTTGCAACTGTAGAAGCCTTCAGTTCTTTAGTAGAGTTTATAGTGGTGTTACATCATTGGGGGTTTTCTCCCATGTACTTTCTTTAAAAAGTCAGTAGTTTGCAGAGAACATGCAAACACACAACAGCCAGTGATGATGTGCATCTGCCATTATTAAGTCACAGCTGGTGCTGCAAACCACTACCAGTATGTTTGTTATTTTAACCAGTGACAGTGACGCTTTGCACCATTAACAATGAGATGCTACAACTGAATTGTCAATGGTTTTTAGCTTTGGGGCTCAGTAAACCTGTTCATACGTTTTGCTTCTATCCACCCAATGACTGCAAGTTCAATTTCTTTGCTTTATCTCTTGCTCTGGTTCAGTCTCCACCAATTCTTGAAGGAAATATTTGTCTCTTTAGCTGTTAAATGCTAAACTGTGTTCAGCAGATGATATCTGGTTTTATGTGTCTGGGTAGATAGTGTACAGTGTGCTTATTCTGTTGTCTTTTTTTTTTTTTTTGCTATTCCCAGCTTTGCCTGAATTCTCAAAATTCAAACTATAGACCAGGAACAATGAAGTCATTAGTCCTCTTTAAATTACATATATGTTAAGCAGCCTTCCAAGACTGCATAAAAGCTATGTCCCAAATCAGGGGCTGCATCTGAAGACTGATTGCATCACAGTGGCACAACTAGGCTGTCCCGTTTCGAAGGCTCCTTCAAATCTAGCCATGAGCTGGTGATGCATATAGGAAATGCTCTGTTGACCAGACTTTCTGATTCTGGTTCAGCCTCCATGGACTATTGGTCTACGTAGGCCAGGCCTTCATACACTGGCCCATGATTTTGGACTTATACACAAAACGGGTCACTTATCAGGGTAAGCTCAAAATATTACAACCCTGGCTTTAAAACAACCTTATCCAAATCAGAATCACACACACACACACACACACACACACACACACACACACACACATCTCTAGAAGGAATGTTTTTGACGTTGTGCTAATGTTGACTAAAAATCTGGTTGGACCTGTTTAGCCTGACAGAAGGAGTCACAGAAACGCTGCATGACGTTTCTGTGCAGTATACTATGAGCAATAGGTGTAGGAACCTGAGTAGTCAGAGCTTGCGGGTCAAGGGATCTGTATGTATAGTGACCCCCCCACTCAGCTGTTGAGCAGCCCAACAGAGGTGTGCTGCGACTGAAATGCCATCCTGCGGGATGTTATGAAAAATTAATTATTTCCTCTCAGGGGGTGGGAAGCAGTTGCGCAGAGAGAGATGGACACAGAGGAGATCCATAAGTGGCAGCAGCAGCAGCACAGCAATTGATTCATGCTTAGGAGATGGTAGCGTGAGCATCCTACTGACAACCTCCTGTCCTCGCTTCCTTCATGTCATACTGGTGCGTGTGTGTGTGTCTGTCTGTCTGTCTGTGTGTGTTCATGTGTGTCGGCGGGCAGAAGAGATTTTAGGATGAGCTTTTAAAACCCTCTCTTCCCTCGCATGTTTGACAAGAGCAGACAGAGTTGTCCTCGCCTGCTCTTTTCCTTTAACTTGTAATTTTCCAACTCATCCTCTTTGAGGTCAGGAACATGCTTTTTAGAAATGTTTATCTATACTTTTAGCTCATTTACCAGTGTACACACACACACACACACACTCATGCAGGCACTTGACCAAAGTACGGTAACTCAAGGTGGGCATCACAGGCACTGCCACCAACCTGCAGGTGGACATTCACTGCAAAAGGCTTTTAATGGATCCCACTATGTGAATGAAATATTCAGGACATATTTTAGGAAATATTTCATTAAATACATTAATATTTCAAAGGATGTCCCTCTTTAAATAGTTCAAGAACATCTGAAAGATAAACTTCTATCTATACCGAAAGAGAGAGAGAATTCAAGTGAAAGACACACTGAGAGAGTTGTGAGAGATGAAGATGAGGGTGGTTTGAGGACTGTGGGAAGTTCGTGGAAGTTAGACTCGTGCTGTAAGTGCTGCAGAAATCGACTCTCACGTTCAGAGCATAAAATAAGTCTGTTTCAAAAGAGCTCTGCACAGACGTTGAATTTAATAGCCTTCACGTTGCATAATTTTATATCCTTTTAAAGATGTGGAAGCAATTTCTAGGTCTCCCAGTGGATTAGAAAAGTTTGTATAGAGACTGTAACGGCCCTGGGGAAAAACAAATTGTCTTACTCTTTTGTACACAAACACTCTAAAGGGAGTACATAATCTGAGTTGTTGTGCTTCAATTCTATGGAAGCATGATTTGTGTGTGAATGTGTTGTGCATGCATTGTTGTGCAGCTACCGTAGCAAAAACAGCATCTGTCTTTGATTTATGATAATTGTTCAACTGTTTCTTGTCTGAGGATGGATGTCAGATAAAGTTCTCACAAAACTAAGAAAAAACAAACAAACGTTATTTTCCATATTGCCAACAAATCCACTGAGAAGTCCAAAACAATCATTTTTTTGAGTTTTTCAACAAAAATAAATTCTCAGAGTTCATGTGTATTGTAATAAAGACACATATTAGTAAACAGAGTAGTTTATTGATGTGTGTTATTTAGACAAAAATGGGGCTCGATGTTTGAGAGTAGGATATCATCAGGCTCTGGCTACACAGAGATAATACTAAGTAGGATCAATTCATTGTTTTTGATATAGAAATCTACCAAATCCACATAATCCATTTAAAGACATCATAATTCTGCTGCAGTTTTCTGTGGTTCAGTAGCAAAGTGCAGGTCACACATTATTTGACTGTAATTCATTTGTCAGTGATCAAGCCCTGATTATTTTGATTCTCTGCAGGAGGACATGTTAACTGTGTGATCAGATCCTCCTGCATTAGACAAATTCACACATTGAGAAAATGATAAGAACATCCCCTTTAAAAACAACCATGGGATTTTATGACTTTATCATATACATTAGCATCTATAAATGGGTGTTAGGTGGTTTCTGTCTTGTCAAGCTAACACACAGAGATGTGGCTCACTGTAAGTGAAATGCTACATCCAGAGTTGTGCTCCGCTCTTAGAGCCACTTGGCCGAGCTCAAGCTCAATTTCTCCCTCCGTCATTTGAACCGGACGTCTTGCTGACTATATGTCTGGTCGCCCTGGTTGAATTTGGCACTTGACTCACTATTGAAATGCTTTGCTTCAGTGTGCTGAAAACACATTTGGAGGAAGAATCATAGCAGCATCTCAAAATCCGGACCGCACTTTTTCATGGAGCTGGATGACAATTCAGAATTTGTTTTCAATAAGAAAAGTAGATTATCACCAGAATCATCCTTTCATGCAATCTAATCAGATCTAATTTTATATAATCTAATATAATCCAACAATGGAGATTTTCAAAAATGATGGTTTATTATTTTGGTACTGGAGATTATGTTTTACATCACGGGTGAATTATATAAAATAATATTAAAAATATCTAATTCTGGCAGTTATGGTCATCACATTTAAAAATCAGTAATGCACTTTCCCATGACAGTCATCACTGTGAAAATCCCAGTTTGATGTTAAATTTAAACAGCAGGTTTTATGATGAGGTCAACTGGATTAAGTTATGAGATCTTGTGGAGTTTTTGCTGTGGGATACCTGGTGGCTCTCCCTCACTCACATTGTCACCTTGAGTCTGACAGACAGGCAACAAGAATATACACGCTGATGCAGGTCCTCAAAAGACATCCTGTAACATTTTTCCCATTCATCTGTTGTGAAAACCCCTTAGGTTTGATCAGTGTTTGATATCGTGAACTGGTTGTGGAAGCTGAAAAGAGTTTAGCTTTTTGTTAGTTTTATTCAGGTCAACAAAGTCTGTCCCTCACTTTCATTGTTCGCTATTACTTCTACCACACCCACATTTACAGCCTTCTATGGTTGCGTCTTCCTGGTGTATCACGCCTGTGGAACAGGACTGGTGGCTGCAATGCAGTCTGACCTGTTCCTGTCACCTGTTCTCCATTGTTCACCATCATCCTCAGAGGCTTGAACTGAAAATATTTATAACTCATTCAAGTCCAAGCCAGTGGAAAATATATTTACATTTGTTTTATTTTTGAACAAACTTATTTGCATTTGAGTCAAAACTATGTTGTCAACACATGGTAGGTTATTTCTCAATATCTACATCTTCATTCTCTCAGTGGTCCATTTATCAGCCTGTAATTTGCAGTGTAGCTCTTTAGGTTGTGGTTGACTGTGGGTGGGTGTATGTCTGTTTTCCGTTGGTTTTATAGCAGCTTAAGTGTTAATGTGCCAGTCTGGCGGATTGTGCAGAAGGATAAAGGGTTTAAAAAACTGACTGTGCAGCCCAAACGAGAGGCTCTTTTAACAGTAACAGCAGCATCATGTCTCATGAAACACAAAAAAACAAACAGCCTGTAACATTTCACGATGGATGTCACGAAACTAGAGATCTGGTACTCACAACCGACGTGATTAAAAACCTATAATTCTCAGTGCCAATTTCACTAGCACAGTATACACACACACACACACACACACACACAAACACACACACACACAAAAAGCAGTATCTACTGAATTAATGCTAAATCATGCTTGCCTGCCCAGGACGGTTGAAACCTAATGGATATTTTAACTGGCCATCAACAGGGAGGGAATTTCTGGTGACCTACAACCCTGATGAGCTGTTTGTTTGACTCACCGGGGTGGTGGAGAGTGCCAGCTAGTCATTTGGCCTGGCACCATGCTCATGTTAAACGATAAATTCAACAAGGTCCTGCACAGACTAATATAGTCTGCAACCAGTTTCATGGCAGGGGCTAAACTCTACACGAAGAAGCAAACATCAACTCCCTCTACCTCAGCAACTCTCAGCTCCTTCCTCCGTAAGTAGTCTTCAAAAAGCCTTTCACTCCTTCTCCTCTTGAGTGTTTTGCAGTTAACTGCAGCCTCTGCGCCCTCATGTCTCTGCGGTCGACTCATTCCCTGCATCAACCTTTGCGGGTTGATCCAATTATAAAGAATCATGGTGCAGGGTCATGCAGTACTTAACTATGACACAGATCTATCGTCAATTATGTACCCCCGAAAACAAGTAGACTTATCTAAAAAAAGAAGAAGCTGCGTTCATATAACTTTATTTACTGGCTGTCTGGCCTTTTGCTGAAAGTTGCCTGTAAAACTAAACCAAATGCAAATCTGATGTGTGTTGTTAAGCATCGTGTTCGGGAATTTTCAGTGTATGTGACCTTTTGTAGCATCTCAGAGAGAGAATATGCAGATGTTAACCAGTATAGCAGGTGATCACGTTTCACATATAAAGCTTGCAATGACATCTCTTCCTGCTTTTAGAGTAAGCCAAGCACAGATCAACAGTTGGGCCTTTTTCTCTGTTAGGATAAGAGGCTCTGGCCCTGACAATCTCAAAGCTCATCAGAGTGCAAACACCCTTTCAAGAGCCTTCCTCATTCCATGTCAATGAGTCCTGTCAATTGTTTTTTATCAGTGTTTTCCTGGGAATAAGCACTTGTAGTGTGCAGATGAGACCCGGCAGAGAAAGGATGGCTCTAGCCTCCGCTGCCAGGCCAGATTTGACTGTCAGGGCCCTGCCATTGGCTCTCCTCTGAAGCTGCTTATTTTTTGTTCTGCCTTTGTTTTGGCCCTTCTGGTATCTCCATAGTAACAGCCGAAAAGTGGCGGGTCTCGCTGCACTTGGCGCAGAATGAAATGGAATAGGTACATGAACACTCTTCAATTAGATGCAGGCCTAAGATCAGAATAAAAAGGTGCAGCAAATGTGTTGAAGTGGTGAAATAAATGTACATCACTCCAGGGTGATCATTTTGTTGAAAGCTTGCACACTGTGACTTGGACCTAGAGCTTTTGGAGGGAAGTGACAGTGTAGAAGGAGGTTTGAGGGCTGGAAGAGGGGGAAGCAGTGAAGCAGATGAAGAGAGGTAAAAAGGGTGGGGTGGTTGAACATGCCTGTGGCTTCCACCGTTATCTCCCAGACTGCCTTGTTACCGTAAGCCAGCTTTGAATAGGTCGAATTAGCGGCAGCCGTCCGGAGCTGAAAGAATAAGGGTGAGTCAGCCGCTTTACTGCACAGACAGCGTTTCTTTCGTTTCTCCCCTTCTCTGGACCACTGTGTGCCCCTGCTCTCTTTCTCTCTCTTAGTCAGTCTCTCTATCCCTCTCTCTTCCCCCACTCTTTCTGTCCACTCACGTTGACCAAAGTCCCGCCTGGCTTCAGTGTTCAGTGCATAAGTTATTTTGCGTTGCTCTTTGTGAAAATGTTTCTTCTTCCCTGAAAACTAAATGTAACAGCACAACCTGACTCACTCTCTAGTTTAAATAAGAATGCACCAAAACAGTTTTTAGGGCTGGAATCACTTGTCGATAAAGCCCAAGTGTTTAACCTCTATAGTATTAGATATGTTATGATTTTAAATTTTTATTAATTGTTATGTAGTTTTTTTGAGCATGAAAGTTATGCAAAGTTAAAAATCCCAAAGGCTGCAGTAAATGGAGCTTCTCTACCCAACACAAAACACTGAAGCCTCAGAAACACCTCGTCAGTAGTTTTGGCTGGGTATCGTGATGTCATGCCCACATTTGCATAATGCACCCATGTAGTCAGATAAAGCAAGAGCAGAGGCCGACATGTTCTATAAGCTCCACAAGTAGGTCACCAATAACAAGTGAATGGGCTTGCTGACCCATCAGAGCAGACTATGGTTCAGAGGTGCCTTAATGAGACAGGAGCTAAAACAGGTGCTGCAGCAGTGGACTGTATGAGGACAGTGATGCGTTTTCTGGACATTATGTAATATCCAAAATGTATATATGAACCTGAATATGAGCATCATAGGTCTCGTTTAAGGTAAAGTATAGCAGAACTGTTCTCTTATATTGCCATGGGGTTGAAATTGCCTAGTTCTCAATCCATGTTCCACTCAGCCTTAGGTGAACTTTTTTTCTTTTGGTAATTTCATCTTCCAGTTCTTTACTTTTTAGCCAAAATAATCTCATTAACATATGATAGTGATATTATAGGTGCCTGAAGAAGTGCATCTGTGCACTTTGGCTGAATGTGCTAAAGTGGCCACTGTACGGAGTATAAACCTTTTTAATGTAGCAAGCAAAACAGTTCTTCTCTGGCGCCATCATCAGGCCAAACTTCAACTGCCTCACTGGAAGGGTATTAAAGCCTCATTGGACAGGCACTGTGACTTGTTAAGTAATTAACTCAACACTACTGCTGACATATTTTCTGTAACTTCCTCCTGCCATGCTGCATGCCTGTCTCAACAGCCTTTTAAGAATTGTCTCATCTCCCTGGCTGAATATTATCTCCTTACATTGTTGTATTTCTTTCCTTTCTTTGTCGTCTGCTCCCTGTACTTCTTTGACTCCTTCCTCCTGTATCTCTGCTTGTTGACCTTGTTGTTGTTGAACCTCTGTTGCCTCTCCATGCTGATCATTTGACTTTCAGCACAGCTTGATTTGTTATTAGAAGCTGTTTAATTAGGGATTCGGCTGAAATGGTGTTGACAAACTCTCAGGTGTAGGACGCACACATGCTCACAAATCTGGCCTGTGCTGATATGACTGGCGTTGAAATGCTCTGGTGGCGGGGTCTCTTCTGAAAGACAAGAGTGGATCTGGCTGTTTCCTCAAGCAGCCAACAGCTATGTCAACAGTGGCTCGCCTAATTTCGCACGCTCAGTGGGAGACGTCATCTCTTTCTGCAGGATACTGAAAACATCAAGCTGATACCAGCAGCTTTAAGTGTGGGCTAGCTCAACTTCTCTGAAGTGCTCCCAAGAAAAAGTTACTGAGCATACACTCACAAATAGTACACACGCTTATGCACAGATAAAAAAGCTGGATATGATACAAACTGCACACAGCTCGCAAAAGATCAGAAGACCCCCTTAGTTCATTAGTTATTAGTTAATTCTACAGAGTAATTGTTTTCATTTGCTTTAGTCTGTCAATCTTTTCCAACTCTTGAATCTTTTATTAAAAGGAGGATTGATTGGCCAGCTGATCAATCAGACTCTGTTGTGATTCCAGTGCATGTATGAAATGTTGGCCTCCGCTCTCTCCCTTTACTTACTTGCTAGTCTGACTTGGCGTGTCAGACTAGCAGGTAGGTGTGCATTATGCAAATGTTATGGTGATGTCATGTGATATGGTACCCAGGAAGAATTATAATTACTCTCCGGGGACAAATAAATTTGTTTTTGAATTTGAAATGGAATTTGAAGTAGCTGCCGGACTACAGACGAGGGGATTCAGGAGCTTCAGGAGCAGTGTTTTCTGCGGCCTTTTAACTTTGCAGACCTTTTACATGCAAAAAAATAATTTTATGTGTATGTGTGAGGTGCTTTTTCCAGGGGCTGGGGCAAGAAAGAATTGTGCTTCACTCCCAGAAACACTTGACTCAGCTCTGGAATCTGTCTCCAAAATTTTATTATGAGGATTTTTCCAAACCTTCGTCATTTGAACCTGAGGTATGGCCGACTGAGATTACATGCCTGGTTGCCCTGGTTGAATTTGGCACTTGACACGGGCTTGAAATGCTTTGCCTCAGTGTGCTGAAAAAACATCTGGAAGGACAGACATGGCAGCATCTCAAATTCCTTAGCATTACCTATGTCAGCATCTTCAGACTGGGACTGTTTTCCTTTATCAATATTGTCTCTCTTGCTTTGAGACCAAGAGCCAGAGGTTATATCATTATTGTGTCTTTGCAAGAACTAGGAGCTGTTATGAACCTTCCTGAATACATGTTCACATTTACCTGTTGGAGAGAGAGTAAGTATATAATGTGTGTAATGTGTGGAGTGTGTTGGGATGCCTCACAGCAGGGTGCTGGCAGCTAAGGTGAATGTGTTAAGCCCCTTGAGCCATTCGCTTGATTAGAAATGTGGTTTGAAATGATAACTGTATCAGCGTCTTCAGTCTGGCACCTTTTTTGTTTTTATTTTTTTGAGGTTATTTTTAGTCTCAATAAAAAACTAATGTTTCTCCCCAGCTGAGGTTACTCAACAAGCCAGTAGAATTAACAAAAAGACATGTCCTTATTGTCACTTTTCAGAGGTGCCTTTAGGTCACTTCCACTCTAGTGTAGAGCTGGTGACATTAAAATTTGAAGTTTGTCAGTGTTAAGTGTTGAAATATTAATTCATACACCTCAGGAAGGAAAACACAGTATCTGCTGCTGCTCAAAAGTAAGCACTAGACAGGACTGGAAAAAAGTAAAGAGGTGCAGTGGAAGTGGAGAAGTTGTTATTCCAGCAGGTGTCATCACCCTGTTACTTCAGAGACATCTCACATTACCACACTGCAGACTGCTGCATCACTGTCACAGGCTGGTTACAGTTATCCACACTATTTCAGTGGCCCATCTCAATAAGAGTTCAGTATTTTATTCAATAATCATCATCATCATCATCATTGTAGAGGATTGTTGTTTATTTGCATTTCTTTATATAAAGAGGATGGAGAAAATAACAGTCAGTCAGTATAACCAATGGACACTTTAACCACACTACAAATATGATCATTAAACTAAATGAATACCTCTCTTCAACTGATTCAGTAAAAACTGAACATTATGATGCTCATGAGGGAGGATTTATTGCATGGCTTATCTAGATGTACCTCACAGACTGTAAAGTGAAATAAGGTTATTTTTACTGGAGAACTTTACATAAAAAGTCAAATGAATATGTCATAGACATTGTCTCTCTCATATCTGGCTGCTTATAACCACTCATTGGAAAAAACATCACAGTTGGCTTTTCTTCCAACCCTCAAATTGTTGTTTGAAAAAGTGAGGACTGTCTTCAATCTGGTCTATGCTCAAAATGGCCCTCACAAAGTACAAGTACATGCACACACACGCACACACATATACGCACACCTTCAAATATACATCCAAACCCCCAGCTTGCTGTGGAGCAGCTCTTCAGTAACGTCTCACATGAGTGCGTGCCACGGGGAATCAGCAGAGCTTTGAAAACAACATATGTTTTCATGTAGGGATTGGAGTGTGAAGATCTGTGGAGGGAAGCTGTGCCTCTGCCAGCAGACAGAGAGGGCACAGAGCCAAAGAGATTTACAGTGGCTGCACCCGAGAAATGTTTCACTGATCGCACAGAACTCAGTACAGAACCAAGAGTCATAAAGGTTACAAGAAGCAAAGATCTGAGGTCGCAAGGAAGAGAAGTGGCCGTTATCCTGCCAACCTATTGTAATGTACTGCCTAAATGAGGAAAACTATTAGGCCCATACAGCAAATGTTCATTGTTCCCATCATTGTTGAGGATTTGAACACACGAGTCATTGTTTTTAATGGAGCCAGACTTTTTGGGGGTCGGATGCTTGGAAGCAAAAACATTTCCAATGATATATCATAAAAATGTAATTAGCAAAACTTATAACAAAGAAATGTAATGCATCTTAATATTTTACTAAGCAGTGGTGCTGTTACTGGTGCTGTGCTTCCTTGGATTGTGTGTGTGTGTGTGTGTGTGCGTGTGTGTGTGCGTGTGTGTGTGTGTGTGTGTGTGTGTGTGTGTGTGTGTGTGTGTGTGTGTGTGTGTGTGTGTGTGTGTGTGTGTGTTCATGTGTGCACACACAGGCCCTGGTGAGCCTTCATGTCTGCATGTGCACAAAGCACTGTGATACACAATACCCATAAGCCCTTGTGGGTTTGCTGCTCCTGTGATGCGATGATGCTGAGCTCTGCTGATGGTGGTGATATGTACCCATTTGACCTCTCATCACTCGGAGCAGGAGTAAAACAGAGAGGGAGAACAAAGGAGTTGGAGGACACAATGTTCTTTTCAAAGTGACCTTAGCTCTTTTTTTGCACCCAGGAAACACACAGAAACCTTGCTCAATATGCTGGAAATGGCTCTACTGCCAAAACTGTCAAGTGGTTCATGTTGGAGCACCGCTGTACTAATAGAAACAGGCTCAGTGGAGCAAAGTTACTATAAATGCTCATCAAAAATAATTCTGCTCTTTTTCTCAAAGATACTTGTCCAAATCCCAGAACCCAAAGTCCTCCGGGCATTTGGCGAGTACATGATATTAGATCCTTTGTGCTGCAGTCAAACAACACCTGGCAGTAGGGAACCCCTACTTGCTGTAGTTGCACCTGCTCATTGCTCTTCTACCGTCTTCTGAAAGCAGCTCCTCTGCAATGTGACGCCATAATAATTTAGAGAAGAAGGCAAACAGCTAGAAGATGCTGAGTGCTGGTACCAGGACCGATATGTAAATCTTACAAATCAATCACACTGGCAGGGGCATGCAGATGCCACCAGTCGTTTCATTCCCAAGCAACAGCCAACATATAAGGCCTACATCTGGTAGCCTTCAGAGTTTATTTGGATTACACCCAGTGTGACAATTGAACAGCTTAGTGCTTCGGGAATATTAGTATTCACTTGATATTGCAGCGGCCGACCCCCGCAACTATTTTTGGCAGATGATAGTGAAGCAGGAACTGAGTTGTGGTGGTATTCATTATTCCCTCGGTGCTAAATAAAAAGAGATGTAGATGTACTCTCTCTGTGTCTCTCTCAGTGGAGGCAGCGGTTCTCAGGTCTGGTTAAGACGTTGTTGACCTGTCTAGAAGAAGCCCCTGATTGAGAACAGCTTTTGTCTCTTCTCTTTGCCCAACTGTACTCCCTGATGTTAGGCTACCGTTACTACTGACACTATTTAAATGGTCTTCAATAGCTTCCTTTTATTCAGGCTAGCATGTGCCATCAGTTATCTATATGTATCTGAGGAGGGATACTAAATGGCTGACAGTGTGGTTGAAATGCAGGGAGAGGGAAAATTAAGTTGAATGATAAAAAAGATTGTGTCTTTAGTGTTCAAAAATATGAATTGCTACATCACATAGACTTGATATAAAGATGGGAAATGAATCTCCACTTCCTCTTCTCATCCTGACATGAATTCAAAATAAACCGTATGTGAAACCGCACCATCTTGCACTGATGACATCTTTTGTAGCCAATGCAGTCTGCGCAATGGCGATCGGGTGATCAATCGCATCCGTCCCAGCTGTCAATCATCATAATTTACCTCATTTTTATATCATCAAATAACTGATTAAAACCAAACTTCAATTAAAAAAAAACACTTACATCAGTGTTATAAGAACAACTGCAAATGAAACTATTTCCTACTTTATTTACTTTAAATATTCCTTCCCTGTGTCTCTGCTGTTGTACTGCTCAGTCGTAATGTTTTCATCTGTGTCTCATTACCTCGGCCCTTGTGTGTGTTCAGTCCCTGTTTCCCCTCTCAGTTTGTCATTTTGTCTCTGCAGCTTGCCAGTGTTACATCGTGCTTATACTCGGTTCCCTCGTGTTTCCTTGAGTCATTCCAGTTTGAACTGCCTGTTTTTGTCTCTGCCTGCCTGCCTGCCTGCCTGCCTGCCAGCTGCAGCTCCTGTAAGCCTGGTTTTCCTATTAAAATCATCTTCACTTTCCCCCTTGCCTTGGTGTGTGTCTGCATTCGGCACTTGAAAACCTTCAACCTTAACACATTTATATTTAGCATATCAAACGTTACAGTGGTGTACGTTGTGCATGATGTATTTCGCTTTGGGAATCTTATAATTTGTCAGACAGTCCATTATATGCTGGCAACATATTAAATGTGCTTCTGCAAATGACATCTCTGAGAATGTAAAAAGCAAATGTTGAGTGCACTTGAGTACTTGTCATGCTCTCGTCCTTGTTGTGACAGTGCTTCAAAAAAAGTGCCATTACAATCTTCAGGTTGAGTTTTTGTATTTATTTTAGAATGCACCAAAGTGTGCACATTAGACATTGACATGGTGCTTCAAACAAAAAGGGACGATTATTTTCAGGCCATTCTGTGATTCCCATTGGTTTGGTGGAATGCGGTCAGCGTTTCCATGGTGATGCTTGTGAGCGACTCTTGTCTCAGAGGGTCTGAGGATTGTTCTCCATTGTCCTCCAGAGATGAGATGAAGAAAAGAGGGTGAAATCGAGTCTGTCACAGCTCAGCTTGGGATATGAAAAACGGGACACGACGGACAGATGTCAAAATAAAGACCATTGGTATTAAAAAAACACAATTTCTGTTGTTTAGTTTAGTTTATTTATATTCATATAGATTAATTATTTCAATCTATTTTGTAAAAAAAATCAATTCAAATGAGCTTTAAATCTCATGATTGTCAGAGATCCAACACAGAATCACATGCAGTCCATCCAAGATTGAGAAAATCTAACATTCAAAATAGCTTTTGGATCATGTTTTTTTTTTCCATTTTGATCCAACTTTTCTCACCAAGGACCTTTTCGGAGAAATGACGACGTCATTGTGGCAACACAAATCGATGTATGGGCCCTGGGAAGCAGTATCAGCTAAGTAGGGTCCTTCATATATGGCGCAGGATGCTTTGCATTCTCTGAATGTGGTCTGAGAGATCAGGTCTCACATTGAGGAAAGATTTGGACACACTCACACATGTACTTTGTACTGCTTACTTGTGATTGAATCACTTAGGACAGATGTTGAACCATTGCACAGGAACCATTAATCTTGCACAGACAGATGAATATGGCAAAATTAATATTGCACAGTTGAGAAATGAGAAAGCGCAGTCCATAATAGTGGTGCATGTAGTTCTACTGGGAGCAGAGCTGGTGGCACAGTCTCACTGCTGCAGGAAGGAACGACACTTAAGGTGAATCAGTCTGTTGCATGTGGCTCCTTCTGAGCTTTCAATGTTTATTCCCCTGTTAAAAGGGTTTTTTGGTAGTTTGCCTCACTCTTGTTGAGGGTTAAGGACAGGGGATGTCGCACCTTGTTAAGCCCTATGAGATTTTGCGATTTGTGGAAATGAGCTAAATACCCTGCTAATGTTTGCTCTAGGGCAGAAGCACGTGCATCGGTCTGTTATTTCTTACTTTATCGGTTTCCTCTAAATGCTGTCTGTCTTATGTTACTCTACATCATGAGGAAATAATAATCCAAGCAAACAGCAGGTGTAGCTGCCTCTTCTCTTCTCAAGTGTATTGACTCTTGGTTTCCTTGCAAGACACAGCAGCACTCGTTGTAAATTGTGTCTTGTGGTTTGTCCTTGCAACAGTCCAGTGTTATCACTATTGAATTTGCAGTGATTTAAAAGGAAAACTGGCTTTTATATTGTGATTTTATCCACTTAGTATAGAAGCAAGATTAAAATAAGGCAAAGTCTGGAAATGGGCTGAGGTGAAGTTTTCAAACAAACTGTCTCACATGGTTTCTGGGCTTTGTGCTTTTGCCTCATTATATATTCTGGAAAGTGCCATCCTCGGAGGGATTTTCCGAGATGCCACAAAGCAGGTAATTGTTCAAAGTGAATACAGAGATGATTAGATTCCGTTTGAACAACAGGCAAACTTCTGCAAAGTTGGCTCGTCATTACTTGCGAAGACACGATTTGAGACCAGCACAGAAAGTCTCATTCCCCCAGAGAAGGTACAGAGAAGATCAGATCCTGGTATCTCAACAACTTTGTTTGTTGCTGAATTTCAAATTCCAAACAAGGGTTTGAAAACCCACCCTGAAGCAACAACAACAGATTACAAAGTGTTCCTCATTGGTATCAACAAATTTCAATGGACGGAATCAGTACGCTCATCTCTCTCTCCAGATAGATATCATGATAACAGTATTTATACAATATGATGATCTTGTCTCTATTCTTATTGGTTATAAACTTGAATGCATTACTACACACTACTACTACTACTACCACCACTACTGCTACTGCTACTACAAAAATCATCTATGTCTGTAATGTCATCATAGACATAGATGATTTCTGTACACTACATAAACTTCAGGTTGTGTCTGTAGTACTTCAAAGACTGTGTGTGTGTCATGACAGCAACGAGAGGACCCTTTTCACAGCAATTCAACTTGTCATAGCAGGACAAGCATGCCTGTACAACATTCAGTTAACACTGGTTCAGTTCTGTCAAGTTCCCCAGTAAATCATGCGGGCAGCCGGTGTACGAGGCCATGGAGCCATCTCACCTACAGAATGAATTTATTATGTTATCAATTACACCTGTGCTGCTAAGACTGCAAAGTCTTCTGCTGTGAAAACGCTGATTTATGGCTGATGCCTTCGAACACCCCATCACTCCGTGGCGGTTACTCAAACACATTTTTTACACCCCTCTAGTGTGTTCTTCACCTCACACGACTCCGCAGCACTTGCACGTACAGTAACTCACAGCTTGTGTGTGTTTAATCAGTCATTACGTCCCAGTGTTAGCTGACAGCTTAAATATCAAGATAAAGATTCAGCAATCTTTTGCGCTGTTTCCCCCAGTCACTTGTCCATCTTTAATTCATTGCCATCATGCTTTCATTCTTAAATTTGTCTTTAAAGTCTTTCTGCTCCCCTGCTGCGTCTGACACAGCACGCAGGGCATCGCAGCGATTTAGTCTATTCAGCAAATAAAAGCGTGGAACTGAGGACGGCTGACACAAAAATCTAATCTTTGCTGATTGTTCTGCTTTTTACCGTTTAAACTTTACTTCTCTCACAGGTGCATTACATACCTCCCTGCTCTAACGTTTTATGAACATTTATTTGTTTTATTTACCCAGGGACTTGCACAACCCATGCTTTTTGATTCACGTTAACCTGTCAAACAAATAAATGTGTAGTTTTCACTATTCAGAGTTTTGCCCTCTTTCTCTGAAGTTCTGATTTACAGTATCTTCTCCTCTGCAACAAAACATAACAATCTTATGTCAGTTACATATCAGGTTCCTGAAATGAATTTGAGCAAAGAGAATAAAATAAATAAGGATTCACTTTGCATGCAGCCTGAACACATTTCCAAATCAAAATCTTTTCTGCTGCAGCTTAGATGGCATTTGGTATTCTTGTGCCTTTTTAAATATAAAACTGGGATTGATATTCATGTCTATTTGTATCTTTGCAAATCATTCTTGAAAGGTAAAGTTGGTACATTCCATGTGTTTCAATGTTTTGCTTTGGTTCATTTATCTGCAGGGACCCAGTCCAGTGGAGGATTCTTCCAGTCCCAGTTCAGCCAGCACACAGCAGCCTCGAGGTCGACACAGTTTTGTCCAGGAACACTTTCAGGCTCAGTACAGGTGAGAGGGACATAAACAGCTCCGAAGTCTTATTGATTGTCCATCGTGTGGTGGACATTACGTCGTGTGCTGGACATTACGTCCAACAAGGACGTAATCGTCCAAATTGGTGTTTCATAGTTTTGGATGGAGACAAAATTTAGGGACTATCCTCATCTGTTATGCAGCATGCAGGTTGATTCCACAGGGCACTATAACTAACGCCCTCAGGTTGCGTTTGAATAAGCTGAGTACAATACATACCATTAAAGAGAAAAGGTATTCAACACAGGTGAGAATGTATTTTCTCTCCTGTGGATAAGAATCAGTAGCTTGAGAAAGTAGGTCAGACAGGCCTGCAATGGATTCAGGGGATTTATCTTTAGAAATGGCTTCTGGCTCTCTTTGCTTCATTCACAGCTGAAAATCAGAGACGTGGGCTCTCGAGTTTAATAGACCCTCTAATGGAACTGACTCTAGACCTTTCAGTAACCTTGTTGACACGCACGGCAGAGTTTATTTAACCTTACGCTCTTGCCTCTCATTTGGTTCCTTAACAGTGTCAACAAAAAAAGATGGTAAATCTAGGAGATAATGTTAAAGATAACATGGAAATAGTCATTATCTGTGAAGTTTTAAGATGATTTGCAAAATAATAGAAATAACTAGAAAAAAATGAATATGGATAAATTATAGCCCCAGCTTTTCTAACTGATGTTATTTGTTGTAACACAACATTAATATGAGTATTGCTAAATGCCAAGCAATAATTAGTTCTTAAATGCAGATACATTTTAGATACTTATTTGCTATATTATGTTTTGAATGCTCTGCTATGTGTTAAGGTTATTTTTTCATTGCTGATTGTTTGGTTCTCTGATCATTAGCAGGATTATGTAAAAACTACTGAAACAGTTTTATTAACACTTGGTAGAAGGGTGGGGTATGGGGTGAGGAAGAACCCATTACATGTTTGTATGGATTTGGTCAAAAGGGCAGATGTAGGGATTTTTTTCATCACTTCCTGTAACACTGCAGGATAAATCTGGCTTTATAAGGAGACTGTTGGGTCTTGGAGGAGGTACGAACTCTACCGAGTGCCATTCCAGTTTGTGAAATGTGGATGAATCGATTTGGTGTTAGCTGACGACAGGTGTCTCCAACTTGTCAGGAGTGACAAACTGTGTCCGTGCTCACTCAGCTCTGTAGACCTTTAGTCAACCAGTTTAAGCGTCTGTTTGCAGTCGGCTCTTAATTCAAGTTGTAGATGAGTTTGTCAGTCAGTTTGTCGGAGTAGCGATTGCCCTCATCACCA
Source organism: Paralichthys olivaceus (assembly GCF_024713975.1). Classification (NCBI taxonomy): domain Eukaryota; kingdom Metazoa; phylum Chordata; class Actinopteri; order Pleuronectiformes; family Paralichthyidae; genus Paralichthys; species Paralichthys olivaceus. The sequence goes on along the minus strand of NC_091100.1, from coordinate 15,026,797 downwards.
CCCTGCTGTGTCTGACATTAGGACCAAAAAAAGTTTCTCCTCTTGCTTGTTTCAATTAAATTCCTGTCTTTGTTTCAGTCAGGCGGCAAATGGGAAAAAGGCTCATTTGTGCTTTAGTTAAGTAGAGAAGTTTATAAAAGGGAAGATCATGCCTGACCTGAAACATGCACGACTTTTGAAAATGCATGAATAAGGAAATACATACAAACCAAGAATAATAAATATATTGAGTTACCTTTTTCAAGGCAATCGTTTCCATAGATTCTCTCTAGTAAAATCAAATCGTTGTAAATTTAGTCAAAATATCCCTCGGTGTGATCATGTCCCTCACAGTCTGAATACAGGCACACAGTCCCAGCCGCACCAGAGCGCGCACCTGTTCTGTTTGGGTGAGCACAAATATTCGACATGCAGCGGTTTAGTACGTGAGCCAATCAATAAAAAAGGTCAGCCTGCAACACATGTATAGTATTGACCAGCTCACTGCAAGATTAACCAGCCATTCAGTCGTGGGATTAGACCATTCCCTCACTGAGGGATGATGGATTAAATGTTTAGAACTGGACTGTTTGCTGTGGTAGGCTAGACACTCTCTTCTCTCTCCTCCCTGTTGTCTCTCACACTATTCTCACACACACACACACACAAACAGACACACAGACACCTGAGTGTTTATGTGACATTATCAGATTAGCTGCCAGTTAATTGGCTGATTAGAGCAACAACACTTGGGGGAAGTCCCTGGAAGCACCTACTGCATCTTCAAACCACACACACACACACACACACACACACACACACACACACACACACACACACACACACACACACACACACACACACCTTGTTCTTTTTCCCTGACTTACACCTGTTTCCCCTCATTTACCAAATGTGCCTCTCCTCCTTTTCTTTACATTAAACATTTCAGTTTATAATTAGAGGGGCATTTCTTTGTGTTTCTATTATGTGGCTGTGAGTTCAGGTGAGGTAATGTCCTTTTGTTCCTTTATGAGACCTGCTGTAATTAGCACTAGATGCCTGAACCCCTCCCTGCCCTGCTGTGTGTGTTTGTGAGAGAATAATTAGCTCTATGTGATACAAACACGCACATTTGTACAGCATGTGGACAAACACAGAGTCGTGTATGGCATGTTTTTACACAACGATCATTACCGAGCTGGTGCAATTAGCGATCATGCCTCTGCATCCTGGCACTGCTTTGTCTCTGCTGAAGAGGCTGTGTGCTGAGGCGTGATCGCTCCTGAGGCTGGTAGGGACACTGGAGACGCTTCATAATGGACTAGTGATGCACCACAGGTCATCTGTAAGACGTTCACCATCAACGACGCAGTGCTGTTTCAAATAGACTGGTGTGAAAAGCACCTGAATCATGTTGTTTGATGTGTGTGAGCCAACGTTCAGCCTCTCGGCGTAGGCAGCACAGTACAACATGCTGTAAACTCTGATTTATAATAATTTAGTCTTTATGTAGAACTTTTAGACCTTTCGAAAAGACTTAATTGTTTTTTGATCTAAGCTATGGACAATCTTGTATTTGGACTGTTTTGTGTATTTATTTAGTCTGTAAAATTGCAACTAGTTCTTAGTTTCCTTTTCTTTCTTTCTTTCTTTCTTTCTTTCTTTCTTTCTTCTAAGTTTGAAATTTAAGAACATCTGACCCAGGAAGCTCTATCGTGGTGAGAACATTTTGTTTACATGTCCAAACCCACTTTGTGCTTAACCTCAGTCCAGACTCATCTGGTACATCTAAGTGCATTTGTTCTTTGAGCCGCATACTAAAGCCCAGACACTAAAATTAGACACACAAACATTCATCAAACATTAAGTTTTGCCCTATATGCTACCAATCCCAGCAGTGACTGCATTACTATATACTTTGTTTTGTGTGTGTGTGTGTGTATATATATATATATATATATATATATATATATAATTGTGTTTATCCTATATCTTATCAATGACTTGACTCATAACAGTGAACAGCAGTGAGTGAGCAGTGAACTGGACACCAGCTTATTATTCCAGCTGTTTTCTCCTGCTGTTTCCACGAGTGGTTACCGGTGCTAACAAGCTTATCGTGTAACTGCAAACCTTAAACTGTGGGATCAACCTGAGGGGGGGCTGAGTGAGAGGTGTGTAAATATACAGAGATGAAGAGAGTGGGTGTGTGCCTGGTTGAGATAGAAGAACCGACAACCATGTCTTTTTTATTTCTCTATTCAAATTGCTCATGTCATTTACATTCATTTCCAGTTCTTATTTTCATTGTTACCTTATGTGCATCATATTTTTTCAGAATGTTTATTCGATATAACTTTATTAATGATATTCCCCAGCCCCCAAGTCTTTAAAAAGCATTTTTTCTCATTAGAGACAATTAATTTTCACATCCATTGATTGTCCTGTTAATTGATTATCCAATAAATTGTCTGACCATTGTTTCAGCACTAGCTTTGCATATTTAGTATATTTTTCATTTGTGTCTTTTCAAACTCAGTCCTCAGTACAGAAGCACAAATGCATGTACTGAAACCTTTACTCACATAATTGTGCTTAATACAGTTTGTCCCAATTTCTAAAAAGTACATTTAGCTCTAAATATTTGTCCTGCTTCTGTCTCCACCATTTTTCTGCTGAATGTTGCTGCAAATATCAGATTTCACACCAATAGAATGATTCAAGTTTATTCTTATCTCATCTTACAGAGCATATCATTGCATAATATATATTATCCCTGAGATAGTGAGGGCGCGTTGTCTTAAAAAACATAATTTCTGTACCTGTTTGCATCTGTGTTAATGTTTGCCAATATGAAATATTTTATTTTACAAAACAAATCAAAATATACTTTGGCTTTTGAATATGTTATTATATAGTTTTGGCTTATTTTAATTCCTTTTTATTTTTAAGATGTTTACAATGACCAATGCAATGTTTACAAAACATGTTCCCAATGCAGAATAGATGTGCATTTATATTTAAATCTTCCATTAAAAAGTCAAGTTCTATATGATATATATATATATATATGAGTTTTCTTTTTATTTATTGTTATTTCTAATGAAGTTTATGCTTAAGCTGTTAAAATATGAAGCCTCAATTACATTTCTTTGTCTTATGGGTTTGATAATGACATCTTTTTATATGTTTGACTGATATATCTTCATCAAAATGTTTTTATCTTTAATATCATTGTATCGTCATCGGCCCCTAAAAACCGTCATCAGTCAGGTTCTAGTTTTTTTATTCCAAGACCTAAACCAAGCACTGTCCACTCTACTGCAGAACACATCACACACACACACAAGTTGCTCTAATTGAAACAACAGTGTTGATTTGTTTCTGAGCTCTGAGGCAGCGTGACTCACTCACATTTAATAAATAATCGACACAGACACTCTGTGGTTTGGACTTTGTTATCTCTCCTGGGTTTCCTCAGTGTGTTCTTCACATTGTATTCTCATCTCATTAGTCTGCTTCATGCAGAGCAGAGACTTATTCCTCTTCTTTTTTCACTCTTTTACTCTCGACCTCCTCTTAACTTCATGTAATTATTTGGTGGAACTGGAGTCACTGTGCCTCTAAATGTGGACCAACAAAAGATCCCTGCTGTGTCTAATTTTTGCTCGTTTGTTTCTGGCTGCATCTCCATCTCTCCCTGGCCTCCCCTTCTCTCTCTATCTGTATCACTTGGTTGGTCTCTCTTTCTTCCCTCTTCCTCCTTCCTGATTCTTTTTATATCTCACAGAGATGCTCCTCAGAGGCATTCGGTGGAGTTGTCTGATCTGAATAAATGTTTGCGATTAGAGCCGGGGCTGTCTTGCGGTTTGGGCTGCTGATGTGGGAGCCTGTGCTCTAGTCACTCCGCTGTGCCGCGGCGTTTAAATGAGTCTTTGTCAAAGCCTCCCTCCCTCCTCCGTCTGTCACTCTCAGTTTGCAGCATCTATTTTTAATGGCACGGGAGACGTGCAGAACGCCCCGGCATTCATCTCCATCTAGGAGATGTTATTTAGATGCACATTCAGTGTGAAATGATATACAGTAAGTGTAATCAATGTAAAGGATGACTTTTAGATTGACAGATCTTGTGAGGAAATCCAATTGTTTCTTTAAGTCACTGGAACGTGGCGCTGAGAGACAGCTTCTTATACAACAAAGAAAACTTCCAATCATGTGTTTTTATACCAGATTCTTTGAAGACTCGATATTTCATATTTCATTTCATCTTTAAAGATGCTGTGCACGTTCTCCACTTTACCCCTAAGATGCCGCCAGGTTGGGATGTGCTCGCCTTCACCTCTCAGAGGCATCGGTCCACACCTCACAGAAGAGTGGCTGCTGAAAATATGGCCCGACATTGACCTTCCTCACTTTGATTTCTGGCGCTTTTCACCACCCAGAGTGCTTTCTTCAGGCCCGGCCTCACTCACAGCACTCCCCCACCCGCTGATACCACCCGCCTCTCTGCAGTAGCAGACTTTGAAGTGGGTGCTGGCCAGTTAGTGCAGAACATTATCAAGTCATTACCACAACTCTTTGATCTCGTTCTGCCTTTTTGTTTCGTGAACGCTAAATTCATTTAGGAATAGTCAGTCGCCACCTCATCTTTTCACAGCTGGCAACAAAATATGTCCTGAATGTGTCTCCTGTGATCACTTGTGATTGGATCTCTCTTTCCCGCTCTACATGCAAATACATTTCTTTCATTCAGTTTAATTTCTACATTTAAGCACTAAATGTTAGTCTGCACAGCTCTAACTATCATTTTGAGTGTTGTTGATGGGATTTTTTAGTCCATTAATGCAATCCACAGTGGAAGTGAGGAAGGTCCTCACAAACACTTGTCTTACACATTTAAAAGCATGAAACTCCTGCAAAATGTTGCTCAGTCTGACTCTAGATTAAATGTTCTCACAGTTTTCAGCGTCACATGTCAAAATTGAGTATTTTATTATGTGAGTTCTGCTGTTCACTCACTCACAACGTTGCCTCCAAAGCAGTTGCAGTGTTTTAACGGAGCACAGAGGGGCGTCATTATCAGCTGACTGGTGATGCGTCTGGCTGTCGACAGCCCTTGTTGATCGATTTAAAAAGCCCTCAGCCATCCCCGTCCCAATCCCTTACTACACACAGTATGTATAACCATATCAGTTTGGTCTATTAGTATTTATTGCTGTTTTTTAATAACCACAGAGGAACTGGCAGTGCCCCTCCTCAGAACTGGATGAGGATGAGTCACGTAATCATGTCTCTTCCAGCACTGCACACCAAGAAATGATGAAGCAATTAGGTGAGAGCAAGAGTGCATGAGAGCGAAAGCATTGGAGATAAAGGAAATGATGAAGAGTGACTGAGTGAAAGAGAAGCAGTTGTTTCAATTCCCCCACTTGCTAAAACGCTGCTTTTTGAGTTTTTGGTTTTTAGTTGTTTGTTTTACGTTGAACAACATGGATGTAAAACCAAACTGTTGCAATGCAGACTTCTGTTGTCTCCACTGACACGAGTCCACGTGCTCAGGTAACTTCTGTTACTCATTCAACAAGCTGACGTGAACCCATTTATCACCCAGTTAATTAGTCAGTTACTTTCATCCAGGAAGGAGGAAACTTAAGTATGAAGGTGACACTGAGTGTGTGTGTGTGTGTGTGTGTGTGTGTGTGTGTGTGTGTGTGTGTGTGTGTGTGTGTGTGTGTGTGTGTGTGTGTGTGTGTGTGTGTGTGTGTGTGTGTGTGTGTGTGTGTGAGAGAGAGTGTGTGAGTGTGTGTGTGTGTGAGAGAGTGTGTGAGTGTGTGTGTGTGTGTCAGCAGCCACTTTAGCTGAGTTAATTTCCCCTGACAGGACGCTGTATTTTCTGATAGAGAGAGATGAGTGCCCTCCAATCCACGGCCAGTGACACACTGATTGACAGGCGGACAGAAGAAGATTAACTCTCTGGGCTCTTTCTCTGTCAGTCAGGAGGAAGACTGACGTGTGGAGAACTGTCACACATGCACCTCTTGGTTTGCTGTGGTTGTGTTAAGGCGATAATGCCAGTGTGTTTATTGACTAAATAAAATTATCTGTCAACAAACATCAGTTTTCTTCAGCGTGGTGAGAGGACTAGTATTAACAGAATATCTTTGGATGCCTTAGATTCTTAGTGTCTGTCTTTTACACTGTAAAAAAGTTGAGAAAACAAAAAGCCACAAGGCAACTTACTGCACTATAGATTTTCAAATTTCGAGGCAGACTCAATCTCCTAAGTTTTTGTACCAAGTAATTACATTTTGTTCAGATAATTAACTTTTTGTAATTATGAAAAACTTTTAGACAATACAAGCATATTTGCATTTGTTCGACTGCCATCCATGTCCTAGGTTTCCCTCAGACATTTTATTTTAAATAATGCTTTTCTTGTTTTAAAGTCAAATTCACCCATTCACACAGGTCCCTTGTGCTCGGGATCAAACCCATCAATACTTGTTCAGTTTCAAATTGTGCTCTTGGTTAAATGTCAGATGATTCAAAACAAAAAATCTTTGTGAAACATAAAAGTGATTCTTAACCATAAAGAGCACGTCACACTATGCTCACTTTCTTAAGAATCATTGTATCAGATGTGGAGTATTGATAATTGCTCAAAAAGTTCTGAAACAGGACTCTGGTGGTTCTGATGTGTGCGTTCACATCAAAGCAGGATGAGCCTGAGGCTGGCTGATGAATGGTCAGTGATGTTTTACTACAAACAGTCGATGCTATAAATATGTATTCTGCACACTGGATCATTCATCATTTACAGCCGCCTGCAGGGAATTCATTTAGTAAAGAATTGATTCATACATACATTTTCTTTGGCTTACTAAATCCATCAATGAGTCTGCTGCTGCTGTTCGCTGTGTGTTTTTCAGTTTTGCTATTCCTGGCTGAAAAAAACTTTTTATTCTGAGAAGATAGTGAAGATGTCTTTGTGCCATGAGGATCTGCCTCTTGGCAACAGTATTCATTTTGTTAATTAAAACTGCGACGAAAATAGTGGTTGACAAGACCAAAAATAAAACTTAACAATAAAGGAGATGTTTAACAAAGTCAACACCCTTTATCTGTGAAATCAATCATTACAGATCAGTTCCTCTGCTGCCCTGTTCAGTTGTTGATTTTGCTGCTTGATCTCTTTCACTGCTGTTAAAGTATAAAACTGTTTTTATGCAGATTTATGTCTCATCAGTAAGGATGTTATCTGATTTTACGTGCTCTTGGAAGAATACGATTTTTGGATTAGATTAATGCACAATCCACTTAGAGACAAGTGTGTGTGTGTGTGTGTGGGTGTGTGGGTGGGTGGGTGGGTGTGCAGCCTGTCAGTCTGCTATACTGACTACAAACTGGCATCATTAGCGAGGCTGTGGCTGGCTGTCACGGCACACTGACAGTGAGGAAACTAACATGGACTTTGAAAACTTTTCTATTATTTCCACCGTATTTGTACATTTGACAAGTTTGCTTCTGGCAACATGCACACATGCATGTGTACACACTGTATTAATGCTGTCAGTGAGAAGAGAGCATTAGGAAGCAACCCTTTCCACCAGTTATCAAATACAAACAAGAAATGTACTGCTAATAGGACATTAAAAAGCTACTGTATATCCACACTATCATTTTTTCTTATTTAAAGTACATTTATATAAGAGTTCTAATGACAAACTGCCACCTCAGCAGTGTTGAGCTTGTTAAAACCTATAAAGGACAAAAGATTTCCCTCTGACGGAGATAAACATCAACCTACGCCATGTCTGTTAAGTTACTTCAAAGCTCTGAACAAGAATAGAAAATGTAATGGTTTGCCACTGAATGACAACAAGTGAGTAATAGGATTACATTCCTACACTGAGAGGATTATGTGACAATAGAACAAACTGAATGTGTTTTTTCACATGATTGCCATATGAAAAGGTTAGATTACAGATTTCAGTCCAAGAACAACAGGTTGTCTGAAGCCAGACTCTGGTCATGGTTTCTTAAGATTAAATAAAGAGAAGCTTTACCCACACGAGGGAACCTTTCTGTGGATTAAGTAGTCAGAGGTGAATATTACTGTATTTGCTCATCTGTCCCCGCACTCTGTTTCAGCATCAGGCCCCTGTTTGTTTCCCTGTTTGTTTGTGTCACAGTCCTCTCTGCAGTGAAGACATGTTGAGGTTTTCCTGAGAAATCTCTGAGACTGGAATACAGATGTTCCTCAAATATTTACTGAATCACAGGTTAGTGTGTTGTCGAGCAATAAAACTGCTCGTTAGCCTACGGCTGTTTTAGTATTATGGCTAGCAGTCAGTTAGCTCAGATTTTCATGACGACAGGAGGACACGACTAGCCTGTTTGTCCAAAGGTAACAGTTGGATTTAGTTTTATCATGTTTATAAAAAAAAGAAAGTGTATTTATAAGTGTCTACTGTGCAACTAATGGTTATTTTTATACATTTTAATGGATTAGCCATGGAGGACTCTGTTTAAAGATCCACGACATGACTTCTCCCCATAAGAGCTGTATCAGACCGTATTCCCTGATTTGACCAAATTTTTTTATTTGCTTCTAATAAAAACAGATTGAAACATGATTGACAGCTCAGACTGATTTGTTATTGGCTGAACGTGGGTCTTGCGAACACACCTCCGTCCACTGATTGGTACTGAGCAGACTCTGACTCCCAATGTGCAAGTGCATCTGTGTCTGGGATATTTTGGCTTAAGATGTGTTTATGGTAGTAATTCCATCTGCCCTGTTGTAAGCGTGACTATAAATTTGTGTGAATGTAGCAGGGAGAAGTATGTAGGTAAAGACGAGGGGGGGTCCTCTAAATATATACAGATACAGTAGAAAAAAATCATTGTACCCAGAAACTAATATAGTGATCTATTGTATATTGCAGTGATAATATGTAATGATTGCACTGCAACAATCAATATTTGACTTGTTATTGAAAATAAAACACACACACAAATATATATATACACACACACACGTCCATTAGTAGTATTCCTCTTGTCATGCCTCCTCTCTGATCAGCCCTCTTCCTGTCAGCTCAAAGACCTTAACCAGGTCCTGTCTGTGTCTTCCTCTCCCCCAGCTTCTGCTTTCTAGTTTTTTTTTCCCAGTTCAACTGTCCTGCTGCCAACCCTCTGTTCATTTTTAATCTGTCCTCCCACTGAGCCCAGCACTTTGTTGTCTTTCTCTTCATCTCCGTCTCTTTGCTCTCCTTTTGTCTCCTCTGCCTTTCCAATATCCACTATCTGCTGCCCTTCATTTTAGTGTCAAGTCATCTTTGTTCCCTTTTTTTCCCAGCTGAACCCTTTCTCGTTACCATTCCCTCTGTCTTTAAATATCTTCTTCACCTTTCATCCTTTACCCTCCCTCCCTTTATCTTTTTTCCCTCTCTCTCCATAGCACTCCTTCCTTTTCTCTAGCTCAGTATGTTTTAAAGCACGCAGCCCTTTTCATGTACTGCAGTATCTCACCTGCCTTTTTTTTTTGTGCACAGGATTTTGAACAGCATCCCACCGTTGTTGCTTTGCTTCCCTGTTCCCAGTCCAGATGTCCTTTTTCAGTGCTTGGTATTCACCACCACCATTTAATCACCATGCACTACATCAGACAGTTAATTTCATCTTCACATTTACTCAATACCTGAGAGTACATGTGGGGATTTGGCATTAAGAGACAGCAATGTCTGTCGATCCATCTGTGCAATGTATAGTGTCAGGTAAAGTGAAAGGTTTTTTTCTATATGGCCATTCATACCTAAATTGAATAAAGCTTGATAAATTTGGAAAAGGGATGTCTAGACTATCTAAACATAAGAGAGCTGAGGTCATCCATCCATCCAGGCATGCATGCATGCAAGTGGGAATACTTGTAGAAAATTAACACAGACATGGGAAGAATGTGCAGACTCCACACAGAAAGAGCCCAAACTGGGATTTGAGCTTGGAACCTTCATGCTGGAGCTCAGGTCCTACTTGACCCAAGTGATTCAAATGTGCTCTTTGTCTCTGTCTCTCTTCAGGTCCTCTCTGACGTGCCCTCATTGCCTTAAGCAGAGCAACACCTTTGACCCGTTTTTATGCATCTCCTTGCCGATCCCGCTACGACAAACCAGGTGATGTATTACACAGTCAAACCCATATTAACTTCAACTATTGCTGTTGTTGACCAAACTTAGTTGTTAGTGATTTTTTTGTGTATCTGTGGTCTGAGTACATGTGTTGAGCATAGTTGTTAGGAATATTTGACCCTTCTCTGGTTTAGAGGGCAAATCTCCTGTCAGTCTCAAAACTGTTTGGACAAGCAAAAGCTTTTCTCAGCTGCTGGGATGTTGACACTCTGGATGTGTGGGGCTGTCACCTGATATCAGTGATATCCAGTGAATATGATCATTTCAACTGCCCTATGGAGCAGAATGACGTGCCTCAGTGAATAAGTAGAAAAAAGCCATTGATCAAAACAGATGCACCATGAGAGGACATGTTTCAGAGGGACATTTGATAAATATGACCCTGTACACAAACACATGTGTAGGCACGCTTTTGCAGAAGAACACTCAGACTGTTATAGTATCGTCCCCTGGTCATATCAAATTGATAAATGCTGGTAATAAAAAGTTCCTGACCAAAAACCATCTGTGAAGAGTGACACAGAAAGTTTGGAGTTTGGATGCTTTACTGACACGATGATTGCTACAAGACACAGCAGCTCTGCTCCTACACACCCAGGAATTATGAACCTTGATCTCTGAGGAACTTGTGTGTGTTTGTGTACGTACAGTGGGGCTGTTAGAACAATTTTCAGGAGTCGACTAATATTTAAATAATGAAGAGAAATAAATCATTTTCAAACACTGTAACTACTATTGGAATATATATTTTTATGTATGTGTTGGCTCGCGCTTGGCTCGCGGCACACACAAACACACACACACACACACACACACACACACACACACACACACAGCAGAGAGAGAGGAGAAGAGAGGCGCGCACCAGAAAAAAAAAACTGCCCTTGGTCTCATGTTTTTACATCTCTGTGACATATTGTACAGTTATAGACATTGTAATTCCTGTGAAAGGTAAACAGCATTAGTCTGATATCAGAATGATTATCATCACATCATTTTGCTGTGAACCACATATGACTCGCAGAGAAAATACAAAACCCCAAATATCCAGAAGAGCAAAGTACTGTATGTGTGGGGCGCTTTTTTTTTCATTTAAAAATTTTGAATATAATTTGATTTTTAAAAATAATTTGGGATGAAAATTGAAAGATGAAGATTGCCAGGCTGTGTTTCAATAACATCCTCTTCAGTCTCATGTTAGATTTGTGTCACCTGATAGGGTTAAGGTCCCTAAAGATGTGTGTGCAGACCCGTTTTAGAGTTTGTAATAGTAGGGCATAGTGACCACAGCGCAGTAACCTCAATAGATTTTGTCCCAAGTAAATCCCTCTCTCTCAGTCTTACCATAAAATATCTAAAAGGGAAAGAAACAAAAAAAAAAAAAGTTTCAAGTCACTTCACAAGTTTCTCAATTTGCCTTCATCCAGTGCTGGATGAATCCTCCTATCTTCAAACATGCAGACGCCTCTGCTCTGCATCCTCTCTGCATGGCTTCCACTGCGCTCACCCTGAACTTGCAGAGTGAGTCCTCTGACAGTGTGTGGTCTGTCGATGCAGCTCAGCATAAAGGGAAATTCATTCAGGTTCATGGTAGAGTGCCGGCCTCACGCAGTCCTAATACACACATACACACATACACACGAATGCACTCGCACACACACGCACACACACACACACACACACACACACACACACACACACACACACACACACAGTGGCCTCAGTGCACCGTCCTGCTGCAGCAGTATCCCAGCAGAATGCCTGATAAGTTTGAGGCCCCCAGAGACGCAGCAGGGTCTGGCAGCATGGCATCGAGGCCTGGGTGCAGCAGATAATACCAGTACAAGAGAGAAAAGAAGGAGGATTCTGTCCTCTGTGTTTGCCATTGAACTATACACATGACAGTTTTACAGAACTGTTTAGTTTACTTTAGACCAATCAACCATATAGAAGTTTTTTTTGGTCGAGCCCAAGCAATACCTGTTTTCTGTTATGTTAAGGATGTGAAATGAATTCATACTGTAAATCCTGTCAGTGTTTAATCAAATATATAACAGGTCCTACTGCACTTTAAAAGTACAATATGTAACTTTGGCCAATTGGGGTCTCAGAAGAGTTACAATAGACCAAGTTTGTTGATTCTGTGAAGCATCGTGGGCTTTACCATGAAAATTAAACCTGTAGTAAACTGAATCAATACACTGACCACAGAAGGTGCTTTGAGAGTTAACATCAGCAGTAACATCTCAAGCTCAAACCAGCTGTAAATCCAGGATCATAATGTACATTTTGTATGTTTTGTATGTTAAAACATGCGTCCATTAAAAGAGCTAATGTCGTATTTGAACTGCACAGCAGCAGGTAGGAATAGTTATTCTTATCAATTCTTATTACTTACTTAACACTTTTTATTTTAGAAAACTCACTTGTGAAAGAACATTGCAAGTCTTACAAGTCTTAGATGCCAACTTTGTAAGAAAAAAACATGTTTAACTTGTTTACTAGCATGGCATGAATTTGAACAGACAAACCAAACAATAAGAGCATTGTGGAGAAGGTTGAAGTTTACAGGAGTTGTAGTAATTGTTCTACAACATGCAGAAACACATGGCTGTTTATATTGTATGGTTATTACATCTGTATAATTCAAACACTGACATGGATTAGTTAATGTTACAGAAGTGAAGGCCATCAAATACTAAACCGTCACGAGGCTGCCGTGAACCTGCCTTTTAAGAAGATATCTGTGTTTCCTGTTCCTCTCGAGTGTCACACAACTCTCATCCCGTTTCATTTCACGTGTCGGTGTCTCGAGCATCTAACAACGTAAACAAAACAGCTGCTCAGATCCCCCGCGGTCTGCCCTGTCAAGCTCCCCACTGCTTACACATTTCTCACTTGAATAAAACATGATGGGAAACAGGAAGCAGAGGTGTCAGCGATTGCACCATCTTCATTCCAAATGAGAAGGCCTGACCTTACTCTCTCTTCCTGCTCTGTTTTTTCTTGTCTTTTATTCCGTTCACTCACATCAAACTCCATCCTTAGTTACAGATCCCCGTCCTCTATTTAATTTATTTCCCCACTTTCCCTCCTCATTCTTGTCATTTTCATCCTTGCATCCCTTACAGGAGGTGTTCAAATTGCTGTAATTCAGACATGTCCCAGCACACAGCAGCGTCCTGTGGGAGAATCAACAATGTTCCGGCATATCTAGTCACACGCATACACACACAAGGGAAATATGAAACACTCCAACATCAGAAAATGGTCAAATCATCTTCAGATATTAAATCAGACGCAGATGAATCAGACAATTTATGCTCATAAAATTTGAACAGTATCATCAGAGGAAATCTTTTCCCCAACATTAATTGGTCATTAAACAGATCAACAGTGCATTTTATCCTCTTTTTTGCTGTTAGGAAGCTGAAACATTAGAAGAGCACTTAGTAGAGCACATACCTCCTCGAACAGTTCCTGTGAATTCAATCAAGCTTTATGCTCGTCATGAAGATCCCTGAATTATTCCCTGGGAAATCAAAAAACGCCCTATTGTAGTATGTTAAAGGTTCAGTGTGTAGAATGTTGTGACATCTAGTGGTGAAGTTGCATGTTGCAGCTGAACACCCCTCGCCTCACCCTCTTCCGAACATGAGAGAGAACCTGTGGTGAACTTCAATTGTCATAAAAACTCAAAAAGTTTGAGTTTGTCCAGTCTGGACGACAGAAAAGAACAATTCATACAATTTAGATGAAACACACCAGTAAAAACATCACTAGGATTATTTTATATTCAATTTCTGCCAAAAATCCCTTTCACCGAAATCTTACACACTGAACCTTTAAGATGTCAAATATATTTATATGTCATAAGTGTAGCTGGAGTTTATGGACCTATTTGTCTCCATATATTATAGAAGTTGGGGGGGTTGTGCCAGAATCCTCTACAGTAACGTGAAGCATTGCGTCGTCTGCCCTTCTCTCTCTGTCCTCCTGCCCCCCCACCCACAAACATACACACACTAACTCACCCCACCTCCCTCCCTCCTTCTGTTTGCCCCACAGGCCGATGTGTGTGACGCTGGTGTTCAGTACGAAGGGTCAGAGGTATCTGCGGGTGGGTCTGGCTGTACCTCTCCTTGGTACCCTGTCCTGTCTGAGAGCCATGGTGGCAGAGGAGGGTAAAATCTCGCCGGACCAGGTACACACACACACACACACACACACACACACACACACACACACACAAAACCTCTCCCTCCCTTTTTTGATTCCATTGACTTAAATTTGAATTCTTTGATTTAACCTGTATACTTTGTCATTGTTGGTTCATTTCTGGAAGTTATTTTTCCTAGAATAAGTAACCTGGTCAACACTGGTACTCCATTTCCTTTTCTTAAAATGTTCTCCTGTGTCCGTCCCCCTTCAGGTTATCCTGTCAGAGTTGTACTCCACCGGTTTCCAGCGCTCCTTTTCAGATGACGACGACCTGACGGCAATCGCCGACAGCGACGTGGTCTACGCCTTCCAGGCTCCTCCCCTCTACAGTCGTGGAGGCTCTGCACCGCACTCAGGTAACCACGGCAACAAGATGTCCATCCAAAAAATCACTGCTGACTCCGCACACCGATGAGGACAGTTCTGCTCGTTCTCTTCGTCTGCCTCCCTCTGTCCTCTTGATTACACCAATTAGCACTCACACTTTTAACAGTGTCTGCAACCTGCTTTGTGTTACTCCATTCAGTCAGCGTCTTTATGCATGATCGAACCCAAACAAATTAAATTAAATGCCAGTGATTGTGTCTGAAAAGAGCTTAATTGAGTCATTATACTGCTGCGAGTGTGAGGTCATTAACAGCGAGTCTCTGCAGGTTGCCAGCTAGGTACCATGTGTTTTTTCACCACTTCTACTGCCGGGGGCGGGGGGGGGGTGAAGAAGAATGATATCAATAATTCACTTGTCACTTCACACATTGAATACAGTGTCACAGCACGAAGGGAAGGAGCAGACACAGATTCAGTCACTCATTGATGCAGTGCATGAGAAAACACAGACACACACACACACACATGTTTGTACATCTGTCTTAGTGAGGACACTCATTGGTATAATGCATTCTCTAGCCCCTTACCATGTCCCAAGGTGAGCTGCACACACACAGCCCACTGCCAGCCAGCCCCCCCCCCTCATCTGATGAAAATGATGAATGACCCTTACCTCGGAATAATTCATGAGCTCACAGCGGGCCAGACTCCAGGATATTATAACTTCATTCAGTGGAATGTTGTGTGATATACGGAGGGAAAAGATGATGTATGTTGGGGTTTTCTGTATAATCTCCTTTTTTAATAGAGTGGACAGCAGTTTAAAATAACATTATGACATTACAAGGACATTTTTTTAATAGAGCATAATTCGATTTTTAGATCTGAAGCACAGGGGAGAAGTAAAAGTTTGCTTCTGGTTTTGTTTTCATATATTTCCTTTGAGTTTATTTCTGTCTGCAATGAAGAATCATTGTTGACAACTGAATAAAACATGTCTAAAGTAAAGGAAGGTATACTGGTTTGATGCAACGGAAGTTTCACACTGGTAATTTCAGCCTGAAGGGGGCGCTGCTTTGTCTGTACAGTTTAGTCATCTTGATATAAAGACACTTATTCTCATTTATAAACACAGCCCCTCCTGAAAATGACCTTGCTCCCGAGGTGACTCTGGATTCCATGTAGTTTTCACATTAGTTTCTGTGTCTCCCACGTTTGTCCCCTTCATTATTGCTGACATAATGATGACTCAGCAGTTTATTAAGCAGTGCTTTGACATTCTGGACACTTTATCCCGAGGAAGTCCAACTGTTTTACCAGGGATTTTGAAAGCTTAAATGTGATGCACTAAGTAGGAAATAAGACACGATTTGCGCAGATAATAAGTCTTCACTGAAATCCGATGTAAGGACACATTTGTGGTGCAAATCCTTCATCCGCAGCAATGCTACTGTCCACTCTGTGCTATAGTTTGTTTTTCAGGTTGTGTGGAAAAAGTAAAACATGCTGTTTTGATGGACGACTGTACACAGAGCCAGTAGAGCCAACAGTGTAATAAAAAACACTCACAAGTCACACACCAACTTCCTGAGGAGTTGTGTTTTCCTCCAGGAGATGGTTGATGTTTGTTTGTTTGACTCGTATTCCCATTAATTGCTTGTGTTTGATTAATTGTAAAAATATATATATATATATTTTACCCTGTACACATAATATTTTATGCAGGACTTTCAGATGAATAGAAAGAGAATGCTCATAGAGGTAATAGTGATACACTTCTCAGTCTGGTAAGCCTGCTAAATATGGCGAGCAACTCCTTTCACGTTGCTAGTGGAGGACTTTGCCTTTCTGTATTTTACTGGTGTTCTAAAAACTGAGGCGCTCTCTCACCTTGCTATCTTGCAAAATGAGGGCCTGTCAGTTCCCCTGAGTTTGATATAAACTGAGATGGAGCTATTTACAAAAAGTGCATAAAGTCTTAACTTGCCTTTTTAGTTTATTTAACAAACACTCTGTAACTTGTCAATGTCCTCATGTGCCGTCATTCCAATGTAAAATAACCATAACTGGCAAATGTACTAACTATAATTAATTACTAAATTAATTAATATTCATACTTGACGCCAACATGTGGATATTCCCATCTCATGAGTCAGGACGACAATATATTGCAGTATCGATAACCTCTGTACTGCAGAGTCATTTCATCCTGGAGTAAATCCAGATTGAATCCATTCCCATTACAGACAAAAGCCAGAGGATAGCCGGTGTTTGTGGGTTTTTAGACCATTCGGAAAGGGGCTTTACTGGGTCCTCCCAGGATTGTCTCTATCTCATTATCAAGCTCCCACAGCAGGACAGCTTGTGGGTCATGTGACAGCTGTATAGATACTTTAAAGCAGTAGACTAAGTCTCTGCTCTGAAATGCTCTTCATACCCTGTCCTCCTCTGGATGGGTCTATGCTTTAGCAGCAGGGAGGAATGAAACCTTTATAAAGCAATCTACCAAACTGCAGAAACACGCAGCACGCACAGATGACGATTATCTGCAGTGACATGGGTTTAATAATTGCAGCTCCTGGCTCACTTTGCTTCCTTTTTTCCTCATTGAAATGATACTATTGTCACCATACTGCTGCTGCTAAAGCTTTTGGAACATGTCCTGAGCAAGTGTGCTTTTCAGATTTAGGGGATAACGCTACGTTCAGAATGACAATGGCACTAATAGCACAAAAATCTGGTGTCAAAAAATCATTGGGGAAAAATGTTTGCTGCATATCAATATCACTGCATTAGCCAATAAAATGCATTCAAGCTGCTGGATTACTGTCTAACTTTAAGAGTGTAGTTTCACTTTTCACCATCAACAATTTCAACAGAAATCCCCTCATGTATTATAAATTGCTGCGTGGTGTCCAAGTAACTTTTTCTGAGTGACCTAGTATTTTATTTGTCACTGGTACTTTTAGGAACACCTCCACACACATGTAGCCCCTTCAAGTCTTATTAAAATGGCAGTCTTTTAAGTGTTTGGGTCAAACATGACAAAACATTTCATGAGTTGTAATCGCTGCACCGCTCCTTTCAGAATGTTGTTTCACGACACAAGAACTTGAAATCGTCTCCGAACTGTTATTGTAGCCGTCACACTTGTTTGTGTTTTCTAGTTAATTAATTCACTGGAGTAGAGTGTTTCTGAAAAACAAAACACAAGAGCTGTGCAGGCTGGAGCAGAATGACATTCAGAGTCAATAAATAAATTATACAAATAGTCACCACTTGTCCTCGATTCTTGGCTTCCTGTCTGTGCCTCCTCCTCTACATTCCTTGGCTGCAGGCAGGAAACTGTAATGAGGATGGAGGAGGAGGAGGAGAAGGAGGAAGGAAAAGCTTCCAAAGAGATCTTCGTTTGCATGAACCTATGAATAATGAGTAGTCATCCATTTAATAACATGGAAAAAGGCATTTAGTTTGTAAAGGAAAAGAACCGACAGTCTAATGTGGTAGATGCCAGTTCTAGGAAGGGAAGTCTTGCATAAGGTACATGTTGCCATTATACTTTCTAATAACATCCCCATTTAAGACAAAATTCTTGACATTTTAGTTAGCATTAACGCTACACTACTGGAAATCACTTGTAGTCTAACTGCTTTCCTGGATCGGTGAAGAAAAAGTGGAAGAAAAGATTGCAGTTTATTCCAGGTGAAACTAATATACTGTAAAGACGTGGTATCAGATTCTGACATAGATTTGCGTACTTGCCGATGCCTAACCAGGCATTTTCAGCAGTATCTGAAATATTTGTGATGCTGGTAATGGAACAGGTTTTGACGTTTGCCAGTTTATGGTTATTTATTTTTTTACACTGAAATGATGACACATGTGGCCATTGAAGAGTTAAAGATGATAAAGACTAAAGAGGCACTAAGATAAAACTTGATGTACTTTTTCGTACAAATTCTGCTCTCCTCTAGAGGTATTTTATATTTTTAGTCAGTTAGACAAATATCGTGATTTATCGTTACATGATTTTCTTGCAATATATCGATTTTCGCAGAATCGCTGTATCGTGATATTATCTGGAATAATACCATGATCGTGAGTTACCCTGTGATTCCCACCCCGAATGAATAGAATGATGATGAAGCTGTGTATTTCTGCAGGAATAAAAATACTTTGTGTTGAACAGAAACAGAGCATGTTAACTTTGTGTGATGGTGCTCTTGAAATGAAAAGGTAAAAACCAGGCTGCGACATGTAGAAAAACGATTCTCTAACAGGACCTATCTCAGGATAGATGCAGTAATCAAAGTCCCTCTTTGGTTTCATCTCACTCACACACACTATCTGACTATACAGTGCGGCTCCACTAACTCTCCAGCAGGTTATTTGAGTGTTCAGGTCCTGTCACAGTAAACCACTGTGTCATTTCCATCAACTCACTATGGGCTATCTACCAAGTGGAGAGTCTGGGATTTTTGCATTACTTTGAGGGTTTATCTGGGCAGTCAATCGGCTTCTCACAGAGGGGACATCACTTCTGCTTGAATGCACATAAACACTCACACACGCACAAACTACTCATTTGTGCGATCAGCTCTATAGGCAAATCACTTCCCACCATCACTGTCAGTATTTCACTCGTTCTTTTCATGTCACAATATAAATACATCAGCAGCGTCATAAAATAGATATATACAGCGCTTGAATAATTTTGTGTGAGTTAGCACCACATGACAAAGATGTCACACAGGCACATTTAAGGCTGCTAAGTACATATCCTGTGCACTTCCATTAAGGCAGTAACAGGACGCTTAAAGCAAACTCTGTGCAGAGAAGACAGAAGATTCCAGGAACATTCACAGGGGAACTCTTGCCCCCTCCAGTCAAATTCATTATTTTAAAATAACCTGAAGAGAATGAAGACAGGGAGAGATTTGTGTTGTGTCTACAGTCGGTGCTCTGATCAACACGACTGCCTCTGGAACGTGTTCTCAAGTCATCTGGGAAATAACAGCAACGCTCAGCCCGGCTGCCTTATTAACAGCGACACAAATGGGGCATAAATGCCTGCGTGAATGCCATCATGAAGGCTTCCTGGTAAAACAGCATTACAACAGAGTAATTCACCACACAACCTAACTGTGTTTTGGTGAATCAGTCAGCAGAGCAGAAGGAGTTGCTGGTCTAATATTTGACTCATGGGCAGTTTCATTGCAACTTTATTACTCTGGTGTTGTTTTCCTTTGATACAAGTACACAACAGGGGTACAATGGCCATACCGTTGACACTCTGTTGGGCTTTTTGCTGTCTTTAAAAGAGATGACAAAAAGAAAAGGTAGACAGGTAATAAAAAGAGAAAAGGGGGCAGCATCAGGTGCATCCAGTCCCTCCTCTGCTGCCTCCTTGATCTGTCATTTCGCTGTCGGCAGGAAGCTCAGGTGCTTCGCTGTCATCAGAGGCGTTTGTGGTTTGCTGCCAGGACTTGTGATTCGTCCGGGGCCGAGCCCACGGGCCCCCTGGGTATTTTTAGTCAGGTGAGTGGATTGCACTGACAGGGGTCACTCATTTGGTCTCGAACAACATGGGAGAAGTGTCATTTGTAGTCAGCATGTGCCCAAACTCCTCTCTGAGGTTTGTGGGTTACGCAACTTGTGCTATTTTTACACGTCAGTAATGAACAAACTGTTTTGGAAAATAAGACATCAATGTTGAAAGACTTTGCCTCTGGTGCAACAGCAAAATATGATTATCTACTTTAAATAAATGTGTGTGTGTGTCTGTGTGTGTGTGTGTGTGTGATGGATGCCTGCTGAATAATGCATCACAGAAGATCACAGCTTCAACTGGTGCAGAAACTCATTGTCTGATATTAACGGAGAAACTGCAGGACTTGACATGAAACACAGTACTCATAGTGGAAGTCAAAGAAAGAATTTCATTGTACAGGACTGTATATGTGTTACAATAAACACTTTGAACATCTTAAAGATGGTCTTCAACAGATCCAAGTCTTAGTGAATCACTTGGGGGTTTTTTGACCATCAGTTGAAAGATAATTTTCTCACACTGTCACAAGAACAAAGCTGTCACTCAGAGTGGGGTTCAGAGGTTCTTCGGATGCAAACGTCCCAAAGATAGAAAAGACTTGGTAACTGTACATGAGTCTGTGTGTGAACGAGCTGCAGTTCAAACTTGTGTTTTGAATCTCCTCCGTCAAGTGTCCCACAGATCTGAAAACCAAAGAGCGTCTGTTGTAATTATTACTCAGATTTTCTGTTCCTATTTTTATTCCCTGGCTTCTTCTGTGGAGCTGAATCATTGTGTAGGGAAGGGGGTGGGGTCAATAGTGTAACAAGGAGAGAGAGGGAGCATAAGACGATACAGAGGGAAGAAATAGATGGTGCTGGGGTAGTGTGGTCCCCGGGGCTGATCTGTTTTAGATGGTCTTACTCACCATCTCCAGGGTTTATTTTTTGGCGAGAGCGATTTCTGTTCCTTTTCTTGTTAGAATTTGTTGTTAGATTGTTGTTAGAATCCTTTTTGGATTCTGATGTCAGATCATTTAATACCATATGTGCCCGATCGTAACCTGAGGTCCTCCCTGCTCACCAGTTCACAGTCCCCCGCTGAGGACGAGAGGAGACCAGGCCTTTTATGTCAGCGCCCACACTCTTTGCACCAATCTCAGGAGATCTGTGTAGCAAACTCCTTATTATTATTTTAAATATATTTTATAGGTGTGCTTTCTCCTTATTCTCTCTAGATTTTAAATAATTGTATAATGTTTACTGGTATATTTTTACTCCTATCTCACCTTAAACTGTTTTTATTTCTGTATATTTGCTCTATTGCTGTATGATCTAAAAAAAGCCTTTGAATTATTTCTAATTGTTTGATTTTTAGGCTGAATTCATTCGTTCTGGTACATTAGGTAATGTGGGTAACTTAAGCTCCAGTCTGTTTATTTCCTTCTCTAACACAATCTAGTCGACAGGACTTTTACTATAGTTTAGCATAGACATCATGTGAATGAAATCAATTTACTTCATGGGGTGATGTCATATAAAGGAGCAGGGTAAGTGTCACTCAGAAGTTCCCCCTTGGAATTCCCTGACAAGGCTCATGACATAAGATAAATAAGACAATGTTCATCATATCACATTATGTTTGTGATGTATTCAATGTGTTGATCTTAAGTGGAAAACAGATTTTGGAATAAGTCACAAGTAAAAATAAAAAGATGTCCCAGATTACACCAGTTCACTAGACCTGTTTCTTATTGTTTACCTTGAGTTTTTTTTA
The DNA here is from genome assembly GCF_024713975.1 of Paralichthys olivaceus. Lineage (NCBI taxonomy): Eukaryota > Metazoa > Chordata > Actinopteri > Pleuronectiformes > Paralichthyidae > Paralichthys > Paralichthys olivaceus. Next base: position 15,004,774 of record NC_091100.1, on the reverse strand, counting down.
ACTTGTAAAGCAGCTTGTTATTGTGTTTTGAAATTTGCTATATTAATTCATTTGTTATAGTTATTGTTATTTCTCTTCCTCTATCTCTTTATCTCTGTCTTTCTCTGCTCACTTCACTGTTTTAAGACTGGTCTGATTAGACTGTTTTCCCTCAGCGACCATTACATAGTCACAATTAAATGAAGAAATAGTTCAGTATCATGTGAATTGATGATATGAGGTCTTGCAGTGCTCCTCATTCTGAATGTCTGGTTTCTTTTTATTCCTTTTCATTTTTCTGATTCACAAAAATTAAGAAGCATTGTCCTTTCTTTATTCCCTGCTAGAATTCCTCTTCTCACCCTCCATCTCTCCTTTTCTATCAACTCTTCTCACCTTTATCTGTCACTCCTCATTCATCCCTGCTAACACCTCCCTCGTTATCCGGCTCTCCCGTGTTCATCTCAGGGAGGAGAGGGAAGAGGAGGTGAGAATGAGAGTCTGGCAGGAGATTCTCCCAGCACATGTTGGACATGTGGGCGAATCCCACTGCGACATATTACTCTCTGGTTCTGGAAATATTATTAACACTAAAATACTGGTGCTGTTGAAATAAAGCTGAGTTACTTTGATGTTGTCAAATTGTCTCCTCGACAATAATAATTATAACTGCACTTTTAAAAAACACGGTGCTTCAAGAGGTTTTTAAAAAACAAAGATAAAATATGATGGACACATTTTTTGTGAATAGATACACAAGTAAAAGAAACTTGAATTAAAAAAATGTTTTTAATAAAAATATTGTATTCCAAAAGAAGGTAACTCCACAATTAAGGAGCCTTTACAGCAAAGTGTCCACCGCTCTCTTTTTCAAGCCTTAACCTTGCATACGTCTCTATAATTATAGTCGCCATCAGGAATTTTTTTTCTGTATAGAATAAAGAAATAGAAGATGAAATCCTCGAGAGGAGAGATTTATCGCTGCAATATTTGAGGATTTAAAGTCAGAGACCTCTGAAAGATCTCGTTTGAAAGACTTTTAAGGGAGCGGGGGATGATTTCATGCGATTAATCATCCTCAATAAACTGGACAGAGATATCTGATACAATGAAATAAAAATCTGAATTAAAAATCAAATGATTAATGGCATAACATGGGCTCTGTCTCTCCTGTGGTACAAGAACATCACACTTCCCTCAGTGCAATCTAAGGAATCATCCTAAATGTCCACAGCTCCCTCAAATCATAAACTCATCATCTCAATTCACGGAATCTAAATGACATTTGAATGGTTCAGGGTTGTGTTATTATACTCAGAATGATATCGTTATCCTATACAACATTGTCTTTGCTTTGAAACCTGTCATACATAGGCACAGATTTATCTTTCTTCAAGTGGGTGATGATGCCGGACCACCACACCAAATATAAACCTTATGCTAAAACCATAGTCTACAAAAAGGCGAACCCACAGGCCAAAACAACAGCTGTTCTCATTGGATTTGTTTTCACTCACCATTTACGGTTACTCTGGATCATCTGGAGCGACACTGATTAGTGGTTAAGGTTTGGATCATGTGACAGACGTGTACAGTTGTGGTTGATCCAGTTGATCCAATTTAGCACCAACTGTGAAGTTTGATATCAAATCAATGTAAATGTAGCACTGACCACACATGTAGCTAACGTGGGTGCTTGGTATTCTGGTGTGTATTGTGAAAATGTATGTTTTTGTTTGGCCCTGTCTAAAGCAGTCTGACTTATGGGAGTTAAACCTGCCGACCTTGTTATCACATGAACTCTGCCTGAACCCAATTATTGCATATTTGACTACAAGAGTAACCGTTTCTTTCAGTCCACCTCACAGACACTCTTTCTATCTTACTGATGCTCCACGTTGCGGCATCCTGTCTGACTGTGACATTGTGGACCCATTTGCAAATGTTACAATAAAAGACAAGAAAGATATTTGTCTCTTTTGGGAATCTTTACTTCCTCCTCCCAAATCAAAAAGTGAGAATTAAAAATGACAGGGAGGATAGAGGGAGCGATCAGCGTGACAAAGACGCTGGAGATGAATTGGTTGTCTAAAGGGCAGGCAACATGCTGAAAATGTCACATGGAGTTGCTCCTGTCTGCTGAAAAACAAGAACGTCACCATGATACTGATAATTGTCTACCTTGTGGGGACAAAAGACAAGTCCCCACAGTGTGTGGGTGTGTGTGCATTAATAATGTGCACGCAATACATTTATCCTTTACATCTATTCATGCTTGCTCTCAGCCATGTGTGTGTTGAGGTTTCCTGTGTGTGTGTGTCTTTGGAAGGTGGCAGTGATTAATTGCACAGTCGGCATCGAACAGGCATTGTTTAATTAAATCATCTGATAATGTCAAAGTTTATGTTTCCAGGGAGACAAGAGGTTGGGCCTCCTGTATCCCCTTCAGCTATTACCCACTATTAATCATAACATGTGCGTGTGTTGTGTGTTGTGTGCCAGTGTATGTGTGGAAGCAGATTTGATTCTTCCTCAGGGTAAATAAGAATCAAAGGGCAATTCTAGTTTAATGGCTTTTTTTTTTTTCTGAAAATGTTTTTTAGATATTGCTCTTTGCATTGCAATTTCTCACTTTGGCACCCAGAGCTGTTTTGTGATCTTGGTCCATTTCACACCTGCAGTTTGATAGAATAAGCTTCTGAGATGAGTAACGTGTTCTTAGAAGAAGTGCTGGAAGAAGGTGTAATAGAAACACACCACCTATGTAACACTCTGTCTTCCTTTTATTTTATTCTCAGGCCGATGTGATACCAATATTAAAAGTTAAAAGTTTAAAATACCGATATATTGGCAATGATTCCTGTGATGTCATTATTAAACACTTATGAGAAAGAAATATAGCCGATGCTTGATTTTTTACTGTTTGACCATAAACTAAAACACTTGAATTAAGAGTTACATATTTCTCATCAGCCTTTTCCTCTGCTCTGCTCAGGGTATCACCACAGCCTCCCCTCCTCTCCCTACTCCTCCACGGCTGGACCTGATGGCCAGAGGTTACCATCGTCTGGAACCCTCTCCTCCGAGTACCTAAACCAGGGCGGCTCCATGAAGCTCCTCTTCCTCATCTGTAACACAGCAGGCTCTGGCCAGCAAGCTGTCAGGTGGGCTGCCCCTGGATGATTTTTTTTTTTTTTTCTTGATTGCATTTTTATTAATTGGTTTTGCAGCTTTATAAAGTCTTTGACTAGCCGAGCTTGTTTAAAACTATTACCGGCTTCTTTTGGCCAGTAGTTTTTATTCTTACAGTCTACATTATCTGAAGCATGGGTTGAGTACATGTACACATATTTTACCTCAGTGTACAGTGTTTGCATAGGGTCAGTGAGTTCCTGCTGGGTTTTTTTTAGAGGCACATTAAGTGTGTAAATGATGCACTTCCAAACAGTGCAGTTTATTGCTGCCTGAAATCACTGTAATGTTCCTGAACCCATAAGGAGTTCATGTATTTTTGTATCAGAGCATTATTCTAAATGAAGTTTTCATTTGACAAAGACTGTGTCCATGAAACTGGTTAGGATGCTCTGAGATGCTCTGAGACAAACAGGGACATTTTGTACCAAGAGTAACATCACCAGCACCACTATTAAAGCTTTTAAATTATATGAAAGTCTCAGATTTCTCTATCATCAATAAACTATATAACCTAAGACTTGATACGTATATTTACCTTCTGGTGGTCATCATGTGGCTATATATCGGAGCTTTTAACAGACGTGAAACTGCTGCTGAGTTCTCAGAGGTAATGTTCATACATTTATGGGACCACATAATAGATGCTCCAATGAAAGGCTTTTTTTTTTATTGTCAGGATTTGACATTCGAGGACTCGTCTGTCCACATTTCACTAGACTCTCATCTGAGTTGTCATCTATACTTAAAATGAATGTATGCAACAAGCAGGTAATCTAGCTCCCACGAGGAGCCTCAAACAAAGTGTGTGGACACCTAAAAGCAACTTTTGCTGATAAACTGGACTTGTCTGTCTAGACAAGCAACAATTGCCTCTCCCATTAACCTCCCACACAACTTTAATGTGCTTTAACCACTGCAGAGTAGACAGAGTGAGTGTGAGCCTTTAGTGAACCAGCAGACAGAGACAACATTATGAAGCTCTGACGATAAAACAACATGTTTATTTGGCTCCTCACTGCTCCCACAGTAATGTGACTCAGGCTGTCGGTACAAGGTGAAACCTTTACTGCCTTGTTCTCAACTTTCAATAAGCTCAACCTCCTTATTATAGTATATATTGTGTTTTCTCCTGTGGACCTCTAGCTAAAATAATTGATCTGAATAGAGAATAATAAACAATTGATTGATTTCACATAATAAAACAAAATACTGTCCAGATTTTCTACCAAGAGCCTATGATTTTAAAACATGGACTGTATGTAAAGATGGATGACACGTCTCCACTTTCTCCCCAGAAATGAAGCTAAAATATTTCAGATATAAACACCGCCATCTTTCACATCTGGTGTCTGGAGTCTGGCAGCAGCAATTGAGATGTGGACGCTTCGGCTTCACTTGAGGGGAACAGTCATGTTATCTATCTTTATATACAGTGTGTTAAAAAGTAACATAACTTGTTTATATAATAATTTTTGTTTGTATTTAAAATGGAGTCCCTCCTCTTGTTTCCTCTTGTCTCGTCTCCTCTCTCCTCTACCCTTCTTCCTCTCCTCTCCTCCGTCAGGTTCGGACCTCCATTTCTCATGCGCGAGGACAGGAGCATCTCCTGGGACCAGCTGCAGCAGAGCATCCTCAGCAAACTCTATTATCTGATGCTGAATGGATCTCAGGCTCAGGTAATGGCAACACCCTCAGTATTCAGAGACACGTCGCCCACTCTATCCCGTGTCTTCAGCCCTTCAGCTCACTGGTTCATGAACCTTCTCTACTCTATGGGGCCAAATTTAAAAAGCCACAAGTAGAAGAGTGTTCGGTGGTATTTTGATTAATTTTAATTAATGTTGGGTTTTGTGTTTAAATAGCTAGTTGTCATTTTCTGTTTTCAATTGTGTGAGTCACGCCGGGAGCTATTTTTAAATGAGAGACAAAGGTTAAACCACATATCAATGAGATTTGAAAAAGACTGTCTGTTTGATGCTTGTTTTTCAGGCTTTTGGTGATGAATTTTTAATCAGAGCTCATTGCACCTCTGACTGTGAAATAGATTTAAGATGCTGAGCGAATGGTTGTGGAGGTTTCAGTAGGTAAAACTCAGAGGTGGCAAAAGTATGTGGTAAATTCTTTTCTCAAGTAGAAGTACAGATATTTTAGTCAAAAACGATTCAATTAAAGGTAAAAGTACTGATTCAACCTCTTTACTCAAGTTGAAGTAGAAATTTAAAGAAATATACTCAAGGGTAAAAAGTTGCCCACTGAAGGTCATTTCTACCGACTGCATCTGTGAATGAAGTATTCTTCACTAAAATATGGAATGTTTAGTTGCTCTGCTTCGTCGTCGACATAGACTGATTCTTCACTTTCTTCCATGTTGTTACTCCTTTTTTCAGGAGGAGCAGCACACATGCTCCTCTCCTCAGCTGAGTCTGTTTTCTCCTGGTTGATATCTGTCTTGATGTTGGAAAGGAAGAGCTCAATGATGCAGAATTAAACAAAAAAGCTGATCATTTTCCCTCAGATACATTAAAACAAATGAACCTGTTTTGAAAATGTAATGAGTTGAAAGTACAAATATTTGAGTTAAAATGTGGGAAAAAAACAAGTACAGTACAGTAACTAATAATTTTTACTTTGTTACTTCCCACCTCTGGTGACACTAAACTCATTTTACATTGGGCCATAGTGACTTTTGGCTCCTGATTATTAAATAACCACTTTTAGCCAGATTTGCTGCTGCAGTCCTGAACCATGCACCTTTTTCCAAATCCAGAATAATGGTTGCACCAATTTCCAAATTCTAAGTTGCATAGTTCCTTTTGTCTGTGTTCTTTTGGTTTTTCCCTGACCTTCATTCAATCAGAGGAGTGTTTAAAGTTTAATCACAAAAATTAATTAAGACGAACCATACGGTAGAGTGGCAGAGTACAACTGAGGACATTGCACTCACACAGAGACAGTACAAGCCTTTTATGAGAGAGTAATAATGGTTTTATGTGCTGTGCATAAATTCAATTATATCACCGCCCCCTGAAACCACACTAACACAATTCTCTCTATTGAAGAATACAGAGTTAAATTAGAAAGCTGCTTTGAAGTATTATTTTAAAAAATGTAAGATTACAGCTGCATTTCTAAATCATTTTTATCAATATCATTTACACAATTCTTCTGTGTTGAAGTCCACCTCTACCTCCTCATCCTCTCTGCATGCTCTGACCAAAGATGTTCCAGTGCCACGCCTTTCAAGATTATCACTTTCACACAGATAAAACTGCAATTTTCTCTTTCTTTTTTGAGTTTTGACCAACTAGATGATAAAAGAAGTAGTATGGCATGTATCTGTCTGCTCTTTAACCTGAGCCATGCCATACAACACTGATAGCAATCATCCCTTCCATACAGGGTTAGTAGCATTCAGCTGCTCCTTATACAAGTACATTTTTTAAAATGCTCTGGCTTCGGATCAGTACTCGGTATCAGCAAAGCGCAGGTGTCTGCGTTTAGAAGGGAAATATGGTATTGGAACATCTCTTCCTTTGAATCTAGTTAAAGTGATCTTTACATCACAAGCCTTAAACCACTGCTCGACTCAAATACACAAACATATACAAACCCACACACACACACACACACACACACACACACACACTCTCTCTCTCCCATCCGCCAGTCAACGAGTTGCCATGGGCAACTCCATGGTGACCAGCAGTATTTGAGGTGTCCTTATCCACAGAGAGCAGCGCTTCTTTTTATATAAAGAACTAAAGAGGAGAAGACAAAAAAATCGGACTTTTTCACTGATCCGTTCCTTAGTTACGGCCTCAGAGCCTGTCTGGACAAATACAAAGTCAATGAGTCGACACTTACCCTCCTCCTCTTAAAAAAAGAAATTTAGTTTTCTTTGGAAATCAGATGGAACTTGTAAGTTAACATTATAGTTATCACATATTTCAGTGCTGTTTATATTCTCTATCGATTTGTGTGAGTTCATTCATTCACTTGGACTTTGCTTCATTTTGTCTTCATTATAAAATGTTTTGGTGACACCCAGAGGTTTGTTTGGCAAAATACACATTTGGGTATGAAATATTTGTATGAACATCGCCTGAGTTGTAAGTGATGAAGATCTTTTAAAAAACAAATTGTAAAATTTAACCTTAATTAATTTTTGAATTTAATTTTGTTTATTGTAGTTTTTCCTCTTGTGAAGCACTTTATAACTTAGTTAAGAAAAGTAGTATACAAATAAAGCTGTTGTTAGTATTATATTTATTTGTATTTATTTATTTAGACACCACACACTCTTATTTAATACTATATCAATCTATGTTCTGGAGAATTTTGTGATTTAAAAAAAATTGATATCCATAAATTCTGGGAGGTCAAAATAGTTAATTAATAGTTATTCATTTTAAAATATGTTTTTCTTTTCTTTATAAAAACCTCTTTTATTTAAAGTGACTAATGATGATTTTTTTTTTAAACTTCTCGTTTTCACTTTTGTCTTACCAATACAAACTGTCTTCACAATTTGACCAGTTTATTTAATAACATGTGATCCTGTCTATTGCTTCAGTCATCACCCCTTTCGTTCCAATATTCAACTTGGCTCGGGAGTAAAAAACGATAAAATACAAAAGATGCATGCAGTTACTTTTGGACATAAATGTTTTGCAGATTCAGCTCCACACTACATAATCCAATTCACATCTTTTTGCACTGTGTGTGAGCCTCCTGAAAGTTTATTGTTTTTTTTAACTTGACATTAGTCTTTATTATCTATATATTTTATTTATTTATTCAAGGTTGTGCTATGTAGTGTCACATATTCTGATCTATTTACATCTACCCAGCACTTTGGGCAGTTTGTGGATACCACAGTGTCTCCATCTTTTTTTCAGGCTAATCATCCTGAAGGAGGCTTTGGATGCGTATCTCCAAAGTTAATTCAGAAATTGCGGCAAACTCTTGTGTGATTACTCATTAGCTCGATGCTTCTCGTCGGCTCTCCTTCCATTAAGTCCCATGGAGAGATAAGACCGACTAAATGTATGCTCTCTCAGGCCCTTACAACCAAAAAGAGGGATTGTGCCTTTTTAATTTGCTTCTTTAGTCTCCTATTAAGCAACTCATTTATTTCTATTTAAGCCTGGCTACGGTTTCTATTCTCTAACGGCAGTCTGCTCAGAATGAACACATTCGCAACTTGATTCTGCTTCCTTCTCTGTATCACTCAGTGCTCTTGTTCTTGCTGCTTAAGCAGCAGAGGACTTGTTGTCATCTCAAAATGCAGCTTCTCTGTTCAAGTGAGGAGGCGGCAGAAGCAGCTGCCAGATATAAATAAGGGAGTGTGTGTGTTTTGCTGATGTGATGTTATGTGTAGAGGAGATCGTGCAGGAGGAAGTTTCATTCTGAATCACTGATGTTTACCAGTGTAGAAAATATGGAATCAATTTCGACATTACCAATCATTTTTCATCTCTGGGGTGTCACACACAGTTATCTGACAAAGTCTGAATTATTTGGGTTTATTCTATATTGATGTTTATTTTTTAAACTAAAAAATATACATTTACTTGAATATGCAACTGATTTTTGTCATTAATATTTAATTTTAATAGAGAAAAAAGTTTAAGTAAAATATACCGTTGGTATTGTCTTGCGTTAATATCGTGTATCTTTTTGAAATACCCTGTGTAATGTGAGATTGTTCTTTCTACTACAAGCATCTGACCAGTACTCGCTGAAGCACATTGTAATATGAAAATACCAGCCATGTTTTTTTATTTATTTAGCTTGTTCAAAATGCTGCTGCTTTTATTTGAACTCAAACAACCGTAGGTCTCATATCACGCCAATCCTTGCATCCCTACACTGGTTGCCATTTAAATTCAGGATTCATTTGATTCTTTTAATAACTTTCAAAGCTCAACATGGGCTGGCCCCCATTTACACTTCACAGCTCTTGACTCCCTACAATACTAGTCAAAACCCTAGATCAGCCAGCCGGTCCTTGTTGGCTGTCTCTAGGTAAAGTCTGGCTACTCAAGGTGACTGGGTTTTCTCTGTCAGGGCCCCGAGGCTCTGGAACTCCCTGCCTGATGAGACTAGGCTCGCCAACTCACTAACGACCTTTAAATCACTGCTCATAACATATTTTTCCAGGAAAACATTACTAACATGCAACTTGTAATTCTGGTCCTGCTGTGTTGTTTTAAATTAAAAGGCTGAAACACGTGATGACGCCACGGTACAATTATTATTTTCAAATGTGATGGTTACACAACTGTTTCTGGTCTCTGCGATGCACTTGGTTTTTTAAACTTCAAGGAAGTGCTTTGAATTCTTCAACTCTTGTCAGATTATCTGAAGTTAAACTGATGCTATAGTTTAATATGGAATATCGCAGCTCTTTAAAGACACAGCTGTAACGTTGTGTATGTGTCTCTCTGCAGAATGTCGGGGTGCTGTTCAAGATCCGAGTGGTTGCAGGAATGACATCCTACAGCTACCTGTCGCCACAGGACAGCAGGCCACTCTACCACCCTGCTGTTGACAGGTAGGACACACACTCGATCACACAAAGACGATCTGTAGTACGCTATGCTGCACTACACAACTAGCAAGATACTAATCTGGTGCCCTTCCTGCTTCACAAATGTACTGTAACCTTTTGTGAAAAGAGTCCTAAGTCCTATACTGCCTCCTGCTGGCTCTATTCAGGCACTATCCCAGTCCTGAAAGAGAATAGATCCACTATGTCAATGCAGAGACAATCTCCTGTTGTGTGCCTCCAACGTAAAACAATGTCTGCACGTGATTTTCTGGTTATTTTCTGGACTTTAAATGTGAAGGGAGCTGTATATGCCTTAGACCCTGTTCAGACCCAGTATTAACATCCATCCTGAGAGATCTGATCACAAGTCAGCGCTAAGTACAGGTCTGAACACATCTTGATATTGTTTAAATATATTTTTTATGCCTCTCAATGTGGATGTGTCTGTTTGTTTCTATCCACCGCCTCAATATAAGCTCTGGTCACTACCATACTTTCCAAAATCTTTCCTCTAACTGCGCACATTCATTTATTCAGTCCCTCTGGATCACATCGACACATTTCAACACACACTTTGTCATAAGACACATCTATAAACTCAGAATGACTAAAAAGAGTCAGTGACTTTTTGCGCGCAGAGTGACAGAAGAACTTAATGCTGTCCACTTGTGATCGGATGTGTCAGGATGGATGAAACAAAGACATATATACATGCTGAAACACATATTTCCATACTAAGAATGCATTAATAACTGGGTTCTGCTCTGTAATCGCTCAGCCCTCTTATCTTAACTGCCGAGTTGTTATCCATCTCTAAATGCAGTTTCTCTCTGTGTGGAGGCGTCAGAAGCAGCTGCCAGATGTGAATAAGTTTGTGTGTTTTAATGTATTGATCCTGCAGGGGGTGCTAAAACATTAATTCTGAATAACTTACTTAAATCCACATAAACACCAAAATGAAGCCAAAACTGAAATTATTGCATGTGTACATATTCATAATTGTAGTCAACCGGTTTTCTAGTGCATCAGACAAAAAGCTACAATTCCTTTTAGCCACTGGACGCTAAGAGGATTACAGGCAACAGAGTATAATGATGGCAGTTTGGCAGCATGAAGATAAGGCCTTTAGTTCCTGTGTGATAGAGAGCATCAAGGTGTCTCTGCACCGCTGAGGAGCTTAGTATAAATCTCTGCTGAGCTGCAGCGAAGGTCAGACTTCATGCAGGACCACACAGGAGCAAGGAAATGAGATCGTTGTCTGTGTGTCTGTGTGTGTTTGTGTGTGTGTGAGAGAGAGATAGAGTGTTTTTAAAATGTAATTTTGCTCGCACGCAATACCTACAGGGAGGATCAACATTAATATGTATAGGACTGATAAAAATATACCTGTGTGCATGTAACTGGTGGAACAACATCTACATTGTGATTTATTTGATGGAGAGGCCGGACCATGCATGTCTATGGAGGCGCTCTCAGTTTATTCTGACAAACCAAGCCAAAAACATTCGTTTGGTTGATATTTTCCATATGTGGAGCCCCTACACAAATTAAACATCAGATAACAAGTAGATAACTGTATATTATAACTTTCTACTAATAAGTAAAAACACATTAACAGAGAAGCTACAATAGAAAAAAACTTGTATGACTGAATTGCTGTTTTCAGTAGAGTACAACAATATAAAGGGGAGGGGTGAGGCAGGAGAGGCAGCCTTATAAGCAGGGGTCCCCAAAACGTTATTTCACTGAGACGGTTATCACAGGGAAAGAAGTCAAATGAAACCCAACAATCTCACACAAAGCTGAGGATCGGTGACTAAAGATCTAGAAACTGGATTGTTTAGTCCATTGAAGTTTTGATTTCTCATCCACCATGAACCACCTTATACTCCCATATCTTTATACTTCTACTCTTTCCTTTCAAATATCGTTTACAAAAGTATCCACAGTTGTAATATGAGAGAATGAATTTGTACTTTAGCGGGTTGTCCACTAACCAGAGCGTCAATGGATCAACCCCAGGTTCCTCCATTATGTGTTCTTGAGTCTGAACCCCACATTTCCTCTGCTGGTGTGTATGAGTGACGTGTGATAGAGAAAGTGTCCATGACATCAATGTAGACAAAGTTCCTCTTTCACCCTGAGATCGACATGAAGACAGGATGATCGTAGTCTTCGTCATCATCATGATACTACTCTTCTGTCAGGGCCCCAACACTATGGAACTTTAACCTGAGGAACTCCGACTGACAACTTCACTGTCTGTTTTTAAATAATCTCTCAAAAAGAACTTTTTATTATTTGTTATAGTTTTTCTCATTTGACATTTCTTTTAAATTGTGTATTTTATTTGTCTTCTTTGTTCGGTTTATTGGTGGGTGGCAACCAACGTCAAGGTGCATTACAGCCATCTGCTATATCCTCATGCCCCAGGGCATGCTGGGAGACCCTGCCCATCTACCCCCCAAAACACTACAGTATACAGTTTAGTATATTTTTCCAGGGCAACGTTGCCTATAAAAATAAATTCTTTGCTTTGACAAAGTAAATCAACATATTAACACATCACAGGATTTGATGCTTTCATGCTGGTGTTGATGCAGACTCCTGAGGGTAAAGGTCTGCATTTTAAACACCCAACATCGGCCATTTGTATATTAGCACATGAACCCAGGTCTAGTCTAGTGTGTGAGTATGTGTGAAATAAGAATAATAATAATAATAATAAAAAATCTTGGTTTTACCGTCACCAGAATAGCTTGTTAGATGTTGCTCGGCAGCAGCACAGATTTCAGCCTCCCTTGCTGTTTGTGGTTTCAGGGTTATGGAGATTATACTTTTCATCATCGCTGATGACCAAAGGTCAGAAGATGAAAATATAGATTTGAAATCACTGTCTTCTCCTGCTGCTTTATAGAGCGCTGAAGATCTGTGGCACCGGGGGGCCTCCTCACGTGAAGCTCGTCATAGAGTGGGAGCACAAGACTAAAGAATGGTAAGCATCATGCACATACGTGTTCGATCCTCAAGTATGTAAACAATCAGTTAGGCTGCATGCACACACACCATCAGTGGATGTCATCCTGAGTTTTTATTTTTAAACTGTTTACTCCTAGAACTAAGTACATGTGAAACATACGCTCCCATTGATTCAAACACTGAACGTGTGTGTGTGTGTGTGTGTGTGTGTGTGTGTGTGTGTGTGTGTGTGTGTGTGTGTGTGTGTGTGTGTGTGTGTGTGTGTGTTTTCCAGTCTGTTTGGCACCATCCAGGAGGAGGTGGTGAAGGATGCAGAGAGTGTGAGGAACCAGCAGCAGCAACACCTCCAGCAGCACAGCTGTACCTTAGACGAGTGCTTCCAGCTGTACACCAAAGAAGAACAGGTGAGAGTGAAGGCAACACGACTGTCAAGTAAAAGTCTTGTTGTAGTCTCATCATCTTTGTATCTTAGAGTCTTTATATCCAAACATTAACTAAATGCACTGTGAGTTTATAGACAAACCAAACTCCCTCTGATGCAACAGGCTGTAAATAAATGCTTTACGTTTTGCAATAGGAAACAAACGTTACACATCGTTCTGTTTAGAGGTCGTGCACAGTACAAAGTTTTATTCAGTTTATTGGCTCAACAGGAGGCTGCATGAAATCTGATAAGATTAGCTTAAGTGATGTCACCTGAGTCTCTTATGCAATGGAATATTAAGGTCACTTAAAGGGAAAACAAATCTGAGATTTCAAGAATAACGTCATTATTTTATGAGAATAATGTCTCATTGAGTTGAATTTGGTTTGTTGTGGGTAATGCAGTTGAGCTGTAGCTGTTTGGTGTGTAGAGAAATCAGACAGGTGCAGGACAACAGGTGGCTGCAGGTGAAGGAGTTCATGTCAAAACTCCACACAGTTCATATTATACCATTTTTGATTCAGGGAAACTGACTGAGCATTGAGCTCTGAGATTACATGCTCTATACACAGATATTATCTTCCTGTAGAAGTGATCAGAGGGGATTACTGTACTGGAACTGACTCCATATCCTTACATCCATCACCCATACCCCTTGTCCCTTAGCGTGGCTTCATGATTCAGATGAAAAGGTTCTCAAGAGAGTAATCTTTCTGTCTACACAAATGCTGTGTAGATGTTCATTTGAGTTTACACAGCATAAGGTGGGAATTTCAGGGGGCCTTATGAATCGGTTGGTAAATTTTATTTCATTCAATCTTTATTTAATCAGGAAGTCTTGAGATTTTGATCTCTTTCTCAAGAGAGACCTGAGGACGAAGGAACATGCACAACGTGAAAAACAGCACAACAAACAAAGAACAATCAAAACAGCATCACAAACAAGAACAACACCACAAGGAATAAATAAAAAGTAATTACACAGAAATATTTGAAAACATCTGGAGAGTGGGATTTTAGTTTGAGGGTTGATTGTAGCTCATTCAATGTAAATAGTGCGTTTAACCTGAAACCAGATCCTCCAGTGTTTGAGCACACTATAGAGAAATCTGGGCTTATATAGTTACTAGTTCCTTTACTGTTGTTACTAGTTTGAACATTTTTATATGATGTTGTTTGGTTTCAACAGTGCACATTTAGAAATCAGTACCATGAGAGCTTCTTCTTGGATACAGAATAACAGTGACCACCCATTTTTAGAACAGCGCTGGGTTTTTTTTGGTTTTATGCCTGAAACCAGCGATGCGATGAATCATGACCAGAAAACATTTGTTCCAGAGAAAAACAAATTGGAAAACTGAAAAAGGTAAAGTTGCAAGACTGAGTACATGATTATTATAAGAACCACTTGATTTTTGTGTCAAATGTTGTATTTAACTCTTGAATGATAAACTGCTTTCCAGCGTAATCGCTCAGTATCTGTAGGACAAAACCTGAGTAATTGGGCTGCTATTGGTGGCAGGATATTCAGGTTCACTGGTGGAGGGAGAGAATACCAAATACTGTATTTTCATTTAAAACTAGTATGTGATTATTGAGTGTAAATTGAAAAGCAATCAACAGGCAGACTGAAGATAACTGGGCTGGACACAGATATAAGTGTAGAGGTAATTGAGGGCCACAATTTTCATTGCAATCATAACAAGGCATTTAATTAATAACTTAGTGAAAATGCAAATATGTATGAAAATGAATTATCTATGAATAAATAGGCAAAGAAATTAAATAATGAATCACTTAGCAATAAAAAGAGGAATTATAAAAATAATAAAAAAATGAGATACTGCATCAATAAATAGTGTGAATTAAAAAGGGAGGCATGTATCAATACATTAAAGCTGGGGTTGCTAAGACTGGAAAAGCTTTATGGAGAGAGAACAGGCTACAATGTGCAACCAATACACCCCACGCCCTCCCATCAGCCCTCTCATCGAAGCCACGCCCCCAAAACACATGAATGTGCACTGACTGAAGAAGGCTTTTCTGTGACTTGCTCTCGTTAGCTTCTCACTATCATCTCTGCCTCAGCGTTTAGTGTCATGCAGGTCTGAATTAAATGATTGGTCGTGTTTATTACAGTCATGCCAAGGCCACAGGCAGATTATTTATTTATGGCTTTGGGAAAATGAAGAGGATTCTAAAAAATATGATTTTAAGAAATTTTGTGGTTTAAAAGGACAATTTCCTTTCCCATTTGCATTTCAATTTCCTGCAGCTTTTCCTATCAAATGCTTGATTTACTGATTAATTTCACTTCTCTTTTCAACCTCAAAAATAAAAGTGTAATCGGCTGTGTGTTGAATGAGGTAGGGCAAAATAACTAACATTTGAGAAAAGGCAATAACATTTTCACTTGTAACTTGTAAAACTGTGAGTGCCAGGAAACAACAGACCAGACAGATTGGTTGTCCACTCCTGATAAATGTGATTAAGATTCAAAGCCTTGGTGACTGTTCACTACTCAGTTCAGTGAATATATGGAGAATAAGAACATCACTAACTGAGTGCAATCAGAGAGGGAGTTTGTTGTAACCACAGGGAGCCAGTGACTGAATCAGCTCACACAACAACAGTTCATCCCTTCGTGCGTATCGTATCATTAAATGCTGTTGTGTTTAATTCAAAGATCCCAGCTGTGACAGAAGATGTCAGAATGAGTCACTGACGATTACTTCAGGTTCATCGTCACTTTTTTCAACAGTGTGCGAGTGAAGATCTCTTCAGATAAAGCACACTGCACAGTATAGCATGTTAGTTAGATAGTATATTAGGACGCAAACATCTGAGTCAGTTCCACTGGACATATTTTCTGGATTTTTGCTGCCAGCCCCCCCCTAATTAAATGTCAGTTTGAGCCCATGTGAGAATGCAGCAGGAAAATTCACAGCGAACAAGTGGGCAAGAATACGAAGATTACAAATACCTGTGGATGAAAAAGAGGAGTCATACATGTAGAAGACGCTGACAAAGATGTCAACAAGATGTTTTTTTGGATGTAAGGACAAAAAACTAACAACAGTCTGTCTATAAAAAATGAGCTAATTCAGACTTCATGACTGAGATAACATAATGGCTTCTCTTTCACTGAGAGGAAAAGGTTGCGTGTGAGTGTTTGTCATCGTTTTAGTTTCAAAAAAAAAAAAAAAGAAGGTATGGGATGTTTTCTCCCTCATTGGCTCTCTTCATATCCTCTGACTCATTTTATTACAGAAGAATAAAGAAACCTGCTTCAACCCACTTTTATACCTCCTTTGTGTTCTCCCAGCTCTCTTGTCCAGAGCTTTGAGTGATAAAACTCAGTCAAAGGTATAACACTCTATATCTGCCCTTCATTATTGAAAAATCTTTACATATCTCAAAGATACCAATGTCATTGGCAAATATTTCTGTCTGCCACTTCGCTGTGACTGTCGAGCTGATGTCGTCTCATATTAGATTCACATTGAAACACTGATAAGATTATACATTTGGTCTTTTGTTTATATACACATATACAATATATATACAAATTTTTTTTATATTAAAAAATTACAGTTTACTTTCACTGGATCACGTATCACGCTGCAAGATTGTGAACCTTTGTATCGCATCGTATTTGTGTCTCGGTTTCAGGATCCTTAATGTTAGGTTGTAATTACTACTTAATACGTGTGGTGAACTTGGAGCTTCCCAGTGAAGTTTGCATTGAACTAATCTAGAGTATTTATTTCTCTGTGGATTAAACTCTGTACACAAAAGCCAATGGGGTTTTTCTGTTCTCCAACTATAATGAAACAGCTTTAAGTTCACAAATCAGTGGTGTCTCGTAAAAAATAGTTTAATTGCCATGTGAAAAATTAATTTCATGGATGTTTGTCATGGCTTTATTTCAGGAGACAACATGCAGAAGCTAATATTTATTCTTGGAACGTACAAGCTCTCTCTCTCATACACAGACGTAGAGGCTGGCTGCCACTCACGATGCCGCAGACATGGAAATTCATCAATGATGTCTCTCATCAGAAACCGCATGAATTAATTTCAGTGATTACTGGGGTAGAGTTGCAGGAAATGATCCCACTGCCTGTTCAAACTCACAGCTCACTCAAACCACACTGATAGACAGGACATAGCTTAAAACACATTCACTGAGAACATCACATCACTCCTGCAGATTTATCAGCTGTTTACTCATGTAACCTGTGGAGTCTAGCGATGTTTGCAGCCTCCTCTCCCATAGAGTACACCAATAGAGAGGGGATGATATTAAAACACATCCTCCTTACAATTTCTACATATACGGTGCCCCTACGCAAATTAAAAAAAAAGTGTTTTGGCGTATGATTGTATAACTAAACCAACGAGTAAACTTAAAAACCCAGTAATAGAGAAGCTAACATTACAAAGGGGTCCATGTACCAGTTTATGAAACTTTTGTTTTGTGACATGATGCATACCTGCTGAAGGTAGCCATTTAGAAGACAACTCAGCTGTGGCCAGAAAAGGATGACCGTGGCCAACATCCACTCTTAGAGGCTCTGGCTTTCAAACAATGATTCACTAATGTTTAGGGACCCAAAGTTTGCCCGGAATATCTTCCCCGCACATTAAACTGTCACCAAAATCCTGGATGATTGACACAAGGCGATTCATGCTACTGACACCAAACTCTGACCCTCCCATCTGCAGCCACAGCAGAATTCAGTTTCAGGAGACTTGACTGTGGGTCCACTGCAGCCTTTCATATCTGTTGTTGGCCGACAGGAGTGTAAACTGACATTGTAGACAGTTTGCCTCAAGGGTTCATGTTCGGCTTATTATGAGATACTTTTCCTCTCAGCACCGTCAGAAAGAGTGCTTATCTGAGTAACTGTAGCTCCTGATTGTTATCCTCTGACCTCTTTTCTACAAGACATCTGCAATGCTTCCACTCACTGCATGTTCGGGTTGGACAAGTGGACGAATATATTGTCTTTCTGCCATCGGCTGAGTACATTGTCGGTTGTTTTTATTTGGGCAATTTTGTCTTTGCAATTTCTAGTTTGCAAATGTTACGTAAATATAAATAAACCAGGAACTGGCACTTATTATGTTATATGTAATATAAATTCATTATTCAGTCCATCCCAACTCCACTCTGTCACTTTGGTTTGTGGACAGTATAAGACTGAAGATAGAGGAGGTCTCTTATGTCACCTAATGTTATCTAGGATTTGGCTGAATGGCTTTTGCCCCTGAATAACCATGGATGGATGGATTGGTTTTAATAACGCATACGTTTTTTAAGCTCACAGGAATTTAATCAATTGAGATTCAATGAAAAATGGATTTATAGAGACTATTGATCTGAAGCAAACACGTCTCATTACCAGACCAAGTGACCACAGATATGAACAAACATGTTTACATAATCTTGTTTTATTTGTATGAACATTTCATTGATGAATTCACTGACTGATTCCAGCTTGCCCCTGATGACGCCTGGAAGTGTCCCCACTGTAAAAAGTTTCAGCAGGGCATGGTGAAGATGAGCCTGTGGACTCTCCCTGACATACTGATCCTCCACCTCAAGCGTTTCCGACAGGTAGGATGCACTAATCACCAATAGTTTTTTATTACAGATTTCTGCTGTACCTGAACTGCACCAAACAGCCAACACCCAAACTTAGCAACAAGCTGGTAAATAAGTAGAATACAGCAGCTATAGAGTCTGATCTTTCCTTCAGGAGAGAGAATATTGGACAGATGGTCAAACACACAACTCTAAATGAATGCTCATGTCCCTCCATTGGGTATGTTTTCTAGAACACTGCCAAAACAATTATTTGATTTTATACAGTTTGTTTTTCCAGTCTCCCATAAGTGGCCAAAACATTATCATAATTATCCAGATTTTCTCAGATTTTTGAGTGGGCAGCAAGATCAACAGCTATATATCTGAAATGAAGACATTTCTCTAGGATGCTTTTCAGCTGCTTCAGACCCTCAACTCGAGAAGCACTGCATTGATCATGTGACATACCTTCCTCTGTACATCCTCCCAATTGAAGCTGCAAAGATTTCCCATCTCTCCCTTTGCTCATCAATGCCTCTGCTGCCCTGTCTGTCGATTCAGCCCCTCCACCTCCTTAGCATCCTCCTGCAGCCTTCGACAGGGGGGAAATCAAAGATATTTGCTCATCACTCCCCTTTATATCCATGTAATCATATCCTGGGGTGTATTGAAGTTGGAGCCTAGATGCCAAACTCTAACTATGTTCTGCTGCTGAAATAAACATTTCAACCATGTGGTGTATGACTGAAACATGCTGTGGAAAATAGGAATTTGGGCTATGACAGTTTTAGGGCAAATAATGGAATATACCATCTATAGAATCATTAGAAAAGTATCTAGCATTACTGGGTTTACCATCACCCTTCCACTGCGTCTTAACAACACAATGTTCTCTAGCAATGTCACTGTCCTCAGCCAGGCAATTATAAAGGAGTCAGTGCAGCGTATCCCTCCTATCCACAGCTAACAAGCTTGTCTCTTTGTCTGGAGCCATGGGAGCATGAATACATAAATACACAAAATATAGATACCTGCAGACCAGCGACATCCCCTCATAACCCTCAGATAACTAGAAGAAGTTATTATGCGACCCACGCTTTAAAGTCAGCAGAGGTTTTGTTCGACATATTCACCATAAATAAATGTGCTGCTCCCCAAAAGAGAAGCTAAAGAGTCCTGATCGCCCCTGGTGGTTGGCTGTGGTATAGGTCTGCAGCCGCCTCAATGTTAGTTTATGGGTCATGAACCAAACTAAAAAGTCAAAGTGGACAAATAAATTTTTCTCAGAGTTGAATTATATATGTACAACTGCATATTTTTCCAGTAAATTTGTTTTTAAAGAGTTTTTTGATGCCTTAAAACGGGGTGAAACGTCATGATTGACAGCTGATAGTGACCCAGGATTGGTGGATCACCTGTATCGAAGGGGACTCAATGCCACAGCTCCTCACATAATAATAAAAGGATATTATGAAGATGATTCTGTCCGCCCCTGAATTACTGCTCATCAAAATATCTGAACAAGTATCTGCCCGGTGGCACTGCTCACTTCAGCCAAGTCCAGAAAAGGAGACGGTCCAATTCTATCAGGTGTCATTTGAACAGATGGCATCACACTGCTCACATACCAAAAAGCTTCATTGAAGCCAAGGTTAAGCACACCAACACCTGCACCTCCGTCCAGTAGGTCTCATAAGCAGGTGGCACCAGTGTGCTCACTCAGGCCCCAGCCAACGCCATCAGGTGCTTGCCTGCAGCCTCTCATCCCAGGCTGCCCTTTCCCTCCAGTATATTGCATTTAAATGCAGACAGTCACTCTGTCAGACTCTGTGTCTAGGATTTACATTTGCATAGTAGACTTTTCCAGGAGTCAGTGATCAGCACAACAAAGTCCAGACCCTTCTTTTATGATAAGGTGCTGATCCATAGTGATTAGGTCTCCAGTAGAAAAAAGGTGAGATGAGTCATATTGTACAGAGAGCGGCTGCTGCACTTCTATCAGTGGCTTCAATCCATCTTCAATCAATCAAATTTCAATCAAACCTCAGAGCGAAACAGAGAGTTAAGTCAAAAGCAGGTGTTTTTTGTTTTTATCTTTTTCTTCAGAAAACACTTTATTGTCATTATCCACAGGTACAATGACATTGTAAAGGGTGTGTGTGTGTGTGTGTGTGTGTGTGTGTGTGTGTGTGTGTGTGTGTGTGTGTGTGTGTGTGAGTGAGAGAGAGAGAGAGTGAGTGAGTGAGTGAGTCACGGTCAATGATGTGTGTTTGACAGTCTGCGGGCAGGGACAATTGTGATGGAGGTCACAGCACGAGGATAGAAGCTGTTCTTCAGTCAGTTGCAGGTGGATCTAAATGTCCTGAACCGTCCATTGGATGGCAACGAATGGAACACAGAGTGGCCACAGTGTGTGCGGTCCCTGAAAATACTGTTGGCATTCTTCTTTAGTCGGTCAGCATATGTAGTGTCCAGGGTCGGGTTCCCACCATTTCACTGGTTTCACATGTGGTGCACGGCTCAGCAGATGTACCACACAGTGACGCAGTTGGTATGGATGCTGTCATGCCCCTGTAGATAGTGGACATCGGTGTCAGTTAGAGCTGGACCTGCTTCAACTACCTGAGGAAAAACAAGGGTTGTGGTCAAAACTGCCTGAACATGTATTGTGGCCGTTTTACCATTCTCTAAGTTCTCAGCAAAATCCAACATACTTATACTTCAGGAAGCTGCATGGTGTTTTTCCAGGATGTAACAGGTGATCCAAATTTACATATCAGGAACATTACCGATTTGATGCTTTGTCAAACACTGTAAAAAACTTGTGTCAAACCACAGACTGCATATAAACATGTCAACACATCTGCGTTAACTCGCACTCGCTATCAGTATATGAAGCCAAAACATATAAATTTGTCACAGTAGCAAATTAAAACCAAACTGAACAGAAAAATAAACCCAAGAAACAAACATCAGTGTGATAAGAACTACTTCAAATGACTGAAGTCATCTTTAATAAAAATGTATAATGTGTATTTTGACTTTTTGATTTTGGTCCATGTCCCATCCACTAACAGGAGGTGTGGTTTATAAGCAATTCTAAAGCCAGCCACCAGGGGTGATCAATATGATTTGTCTTCACTTTTGGGGAGCAGTCATGTTTATACACAATCTGCGTTTCAAATCCAAGCTCTACTGACTTCACAGCCTGTTATTAGCACTAAAAGAGAATGAATAAAAACTTTGTTACTCAACAGGTGGGTGAGCGCAGGACTAAGCTGTCGACCTTGGTGCGTTTCCCCCTGACTGGACTGGACATGGCCCCCCACATGGTGAAGAGGAGTCAGAGTATGCGGAACCTGAACCTGGGGGCATGGCCACCAGCCTGGAAGCAGCCATCAGGACAATACCCCGACATGACCCTGCCACAAGACTATCAGTACGACCTCTACGCTGTGTGCAACCATCACGGAGGAATGCATGGAGGACATTATACAGGTGTGGAACTGACTAGTATAATATTTATATATAATATTATTTACTGCATGAAACATCATTCGCATTTACAAATGTGGGTTTTATACTTTTACCATTGACTGTATTTTTGACAGTTGAGCAGACACCAGCTGCTTTAAAACTTTTCCTCAAATAATTTGTTATTTATAGCCTATTTACGTTGCTATGGATCCTTTTAGTTTCAGTCTATAATTAGTTTTTCATTGCAGAGGCCATTCATGAGTTTGAATACACATATCAACTCTTCCCAAGCACATCCAGACTATGTTTTTCAAAATAGTCCAACATACTTTGTCATAATTGGAAAGTGAGATGTGAGCATGGAGCTAAAACGAATCCACAATCCTGTTCATGTCGGAGGCATTTTGTAGTCTTATATTATTTTCCTTCAACTTCTGTAAGACAATTTCAAATATACTGGATAGGTGATGCAATCAGGCAACGAGGCAGGATGGGAAACTTGATAGAAAGTTGACACACTTGCCCTGTGTTTGCATGCGGGTGTTCGGTTAAGAAACAAAACTTTGAGGATAAATGTAGGAGAACTGTAAACATCAGGAGATGTGGAGGATGCAGCAGCCGTCGCAATGACAGCTTGCTCGCACAACCGTATCCTCTCACTTGAGTTTTTCTGGTGCACTATGACATGGTTACAGCACGATAAAAGTTAAATATGGAATAATTACAGTGTTTTAACAGTTATACTCCACATTGAAACCACAACATAAGAGTTCTCATAGATTTGTTTATCAAGGGAAGATTGACTGAGCATTAAGCTCACACGTGCTGTGCATTTATTTGCTGCAATAAGCAGAGCTAAAGAAATAACTCCACTGCAAATGCATTATTGATTTGAGGAGAGCAGCTCAGCGTGTCGGCCAGCAATTCTTTGTTTATGTGGCTTTGCAACTTTGACAAGCAGAGAAAATAAATAGTGTTAGCCATACACTCACTGCAGTGAAAGACTTTCAACCCAAGCACTACTACTGCTACTACTACTACTACTACTACTAATACTTCTTGCACTACTACTGACAGCCTTTTTCTTCAAGTTTTACTTGATGAAGTTTGAGGATTTTCTCTGTGTCACTTGTTTTTGCAGCTTACTGTAGAAATTCAGTGGATGCCCAGTGGTACAGTTATGATGACAGCAGCGTCGACCTGGTGCCAGAGGAGGAAGTATGTACCAGAGGTGCTTACATCCTCTTTTACCAGAGACGCAACACCATTCCTCCATGGTCGGCCAGCAGCTCAATCAGAGGTATGCTATCAGAATACTAGCAAACAGAATCACATGCATAATTCATTGGATAACCAAACACATGATAAAATGGATATGCTTCTATGTATGACATGAATGTATGAATTTATGTATGTGCATCAAACGCAGACATTCAGGATAGACTTTTGCAGTTAGATTGGAGCAGTATTATAGTAGGATTACACCCAGGGGATAGTCTCACACAGCCAGAATTATCTTCACATCAACGTGGCATGCTGGAGACGAGTCTGGCTGCAATATTACAAGAATAATCAACTTACTTAGAAGAAAGTCATAATATTTCAAGAGGAAAGTCGGAAATCAGTAGAAAGACCGCAGTCCCCTTCTAAAATAACACATGAAATTATGACTTAATTTTTGTGATGTTACGATTCAATTCTCATTGTAATATGACCTTATTCCTAAAATCTCTGTTTTTTCCTTTTAATTGGACGTTATACACCATTGTAGTATCTAATATCATCTTGGGCAGCACTTAGCTTAGGATGCAATGACTGTGCCTCTGCAAAGTAATGTCTTTGGGTTTTTTTGTAACTTCTTAATACAATGACAGCACAGGCAGTTGCTCACCACCTCGGCATCTTCTTCATACTGGCTGTTATTCAACAGTCTCTACCGGTTCTTGAATTCCTGCTTCATTGATTTTCCTCCTTTAACAACCTGCTGGTAAAAAATCTCAGGACTGCACATGTAATTAACCAGTTTAATGAGTTTTTTGTCAAAGGCAGGAAAAAGACCTCGAAATGCCCTGAAGAATTTTCACTGTAATCTAACTCAGCATAATAACTCTCATGCATAATATAGAATACACGTCTACATAACTTGTCAGAGGAAAAAAGTAAGTATTGGCAAATATCGAATGTAAAACTTTCTACTTTGTTCCTCAGAACAAGATAAATTGTTTATTTTGGTGTCATGCCAAACATTCACCCCAACAGTTACTGCTTCTCACAAAGAGAAACAGTATGGGAGCCAAAATGAGACTAGAGCTTATTTTTTCAGTTTTGTGTTTATAGACCAGAAAGCAGCTCCTAGAACACTGTGTACAAGTAAAGCTGTGACATTAGCATCAATTACAGTTTCCTATTCCACAGGGCAGAGCAGGGTGTACTGAAGGAAACTTTTAGAAAATTCTGTGAGAGAAAAAAATAACCTGTCCAGCTATATAGAGAAAACGCTGCACTGCGTGAATGTGTGTATGAATGGGTGAGTGGTAAAACCATAAAACACGAACAAAGTGTTCATCAAGACTAAAAAGGCATAAAAGGATAAATCAATATAGACCATTTAAGTGAAGAGCTCGGAGGTGTTTACAACAGAAATATGAATCTAAAAAGTAAATGCAAGGAAGATAATGGCAAAGAAACACAACAATGTGTCCAACAAAAGATCCACAAAGATAAATCATGTTATTCTGAAAAGGCACCCATGCCAGCAGGTGGGCTGGCAGGTGTTGCACATAGAGGCTTGGGTCCTCCTGCAGCGGCTACACCTTTGGTATCCACCTGGCCTTTTGCTGCTCGTCTTCCCCAATCTCTCTGCCCATTACACTTTTACTCTCTCATCAATAAAGGTGAAGTTCACAAGTCTCTTCAAAGGACAAAAGCATTGCATCGAGGAAAGAGTCTGTCAATCACATACATTTATACAGTACGATTAATGAAAATGTGTTTTCATGATATTTTATTTAGCAATGTTTTTCAACTGTTTGTCATTGTAAAACCAACAATGTATGACATGCCTACTGCGACTGACAGGGTTATATATGGAAGGAAAATCACAGAAATAACAACAGTGTGCTGTGTGCAGATGAACTCTTTTGGCTGCTCAGAGGAGACCATGGCAACGTAGATACTGGAAATGTCAGAATGTCTCCAAACATCAACTTATAAACCTTTATCAATATAAAATGTCCTTCCGTTCACAGTACAAGTACTATCTATACAAGTGACTGAAAAAAATCACATATTAGTCAGATTTAGATATTAGGGGAGTAAAAGTGAAATTTCACATTAATAGCTGTATGGGGGGGATTTAATTCCAAATTTCTCCTGATCTACATGACGTCCAGCATTATCTCTGTCTGAGCTGAATTACACCTAGAAAGGAAAGAAGACAAAGATTCACTTTGTCACATAGCCCTGTGGAAATATGTATTTAATGTATTATTTTACACATATATAAGCAAGTTCAATTTATTCACATTCCATAACCTTTGAAAAAAGATCGCTATGTACTATAATACGTGAGGTGTTAGTTCTGTTCCCACATGCAAAAACAATCCCACTGTATCATATTGTAATGTTTCCATGGCAGCCTCCTCCCAATCAATAGGCTAAGTTCCAGTGAAGGTTTTCTTTTGTTCAGCTGAGAGAGACTTGCACTCACAGGATTTAATTGTGTTGGTGTAATCCCTAATCCCCCCCACAGGTACAAGCTGGTGTTCAGACGATAAAGAGACACAAATAATAAAATTGGGGTTAGAACTAATTAACTGTATTTCCACTGCAGCTAGATACCCCATTAAAGCACTTTCAGATTTGTGCATGAGTAATAAACAATAATGAAACCATTACAGGGGCCAATCTGCTCTGTCTGGTTTAAACGGTTTGAAGGACTTATAATACCCAGGAATGTAATTTACATCATAGATTTCATCTATTTCTGGTTGTACAAAGGTAATTTAAGTTTAAACATCAGCGCTTTCCGTTGAGAAGTGTTGTTTATTTAATGTTCTCAGTGTATTCCCTTTCTTCCTGTGTGTCTCACAGGCTCGACAAGTTCATCAATGTCAGACCATTGGCTCGTCCGCCTCACAGTGGACAGTAAGAGAGGCAGTCTGGTGTCTCGATCGTCCACCACCTGCCCGTCTTCCATTCCTGACTCTCCAGAGTCTCCCGTCTTCCTCGACGATGGTTGTAAAGAGGAAAAGGGTAAGGGAGCACACCCAACATTTGCCCTAATCAGTTTAGTGGCTTATTGATTGTTTATTTCGAGATCGTTTCTGTGTAAAGGTCTTGCATTTGAATGAGAAAACTAAAGATTTTTTTCTCTAAATAATTATTAGGAGGTTTTGAGACCAGGCCATTTGTCAGGGGTCTCGAAGGGCGCAGCAAGAGCATGAGAACCCACAGCAAGACTAAGGACACCCTGAGCAAAGTGCTTCCCCTTCGCTGGTCCTTTGGTTCCAAGGACAGACGAAAACCTGACCCAGTGTCTCCCCCGCCGGATCAAGATCCTGCTCCTGTCGAGCTAGTGCAGTACTTGGAATCTGGCCGGCGGCCCCGGTGCACAAAGGACCCAATAGTAACACTGATGAGCGAACCGCGCAGCACAAAGGAAGCAGCTGAGGCCCATGCTGTAGCTAATGTCCAACCTTCAAATGTTGGGAGTAGGAGTTGTGTTGATAAAGCAAAAGATGGGCAGCAGCCGGAGTCTCCACAGGTACCAGAGGGCCAGAGGAGATCATCGGACAAGACGGCCAGCCTGAGACGCAGCAAGGGGAGCCAGACAAGAGATGAGAGCACCTTGAATATCAGCAGTAGCTCTAGTACAAACACCCTCACCAGAAGAAAGGATTCCAGGAAGCAGAGCTCCTCCAAAGCTTCCCAGGATACTGAGACAACAAGGCGTTTCAGTGCTGGAGTTCAGCCCAGCTACAGCACACCCAGTCTTCATGATGGGACCCTAAGAAGACAAAGGGGAGACAGGGCTGAACATCCCGGTGCATTTGATGAAAACTCTAAGACCAAAAGAGGAGAAGTGCCCAAAAGTCACGAGGGACTGTTCTCCTTCTTAAAAGGCAACTTCTTGAAGAAAGATAAGGACCAGAGGAAGTCCAAGGAGGGTGAGTCAGGGAGAAGAGGAGGTGAGGAAGGAGGCAGAAGGACGCTGTCAAGGCTGTCACTTTCTAATGGAGCCGCGGGAGACAGAAGTGGGGCAGAAAAAGGAAAGTCTAATGGATCAGGCCATGTGGGTGATGAGCTGGCAAATGGGAAAGTTGGACGTACGACGGTTGACATCAAACGCTCCCAGAGTCACTCCAACATCCCCACCAAGGCGGAGCACAGCATGCACAGGACAGCATCTTTGCATCGCAACGGCATGTCCACAGCCCCGGCACCGTCACGCAGCCTGACAACGGATAAACCATCCTACGGCACCCTGCAGAGGACTCGTTACAGCACAACCTCACTGGGGCGCAAAAAGACAGTCCCCGAGTCGAGCTTCTGACAGAGATAGCTAACACACACGCAGCCTTGTACCTAATTAAGAGTGAATGGCGTCCTGTCTCTGAGATCAAAGCAATAGAGCTAAATTTACAGTCATATGCTTTTTGTTCCCAGAAAAGGAACAAGCAGAGACAGAGCAGATGAAGAGTTTAAATGTTGGGATATAAAGAACAGAATGAAATGATGTGACATGTCCATCACTTGTTAGAGGAAGTCCATCTCTGTTCGTTTTTTTTTATCACTTGAAACAAGTGCCTGAGAAACCTATATGCAGTTTAGACCAATGAGTTTGACTTTTTAGCACTGGAAGCACAGAAGCCCTTACATACAAACACACACACAAAAATGCACATACAAACAGAATATCCACATTATTACTGTGATGTGAGTGTTGAAAGTCCTAAGTTCATTTGGAATTCCTCTGGTTGTTTGCTCACACGTTAGACACGATGATTGTTGTCATTTATCAGACTGTCGTGAAGCAGTTTCGATGAACATAAATAATTAATGTTAAATCCCCTGTTTAATGTTTGTTTAAAGTACAGTGTGGCTTTGAACAAACAACATTGATTGACTCTGACTACAGTTACCGCTTATTCCATTTTAAACCAGAAGTAAAATGATGCAAACATCTTAGAGGAGAGATGTTTTGCTTTTTATGTTTGTCATAGCTCAACAGTTGTGTATGTAAAAGGTCTGCAAAGTGAAAAAGCCTTAAGTCTGCAGTAAAATGAGCGAGGAGCTATGAGGGTAGGAGTGTAATTCTGTAGAAGCACCGATCTCGATCTCTTTATTATAAATTGGCCAAGAAAATGAAAGTCCACCAGGACCTGTAGTGCTTTGTGACTAACCTCTCTATAGTAGAAATAAATGAAAAAACACAGATTTGTAAATTTAATATTAATGCAATATTGACCCTGAGAGGATGTTTGAGATAACATCAGTGAACTATATTGAATGCATTCCATTCTTTCTTTTTTGATCTCAATTCTTTCATTTATTTTTCTCGGTTAATGTTTTTCTCGTGCTATCCTGACTCAATCTCATGTGATAAACACTTCAGTCTGTAGGGTATGTGACGGTGTCAAGAGAGCTGAGTCAAAATGCAGAATGTGGCTGTGTCCTAATACGCTGTCAAATTGACAGCTGTCGAGAGCTAGAAAACTTGATGGTGGGGGATTTAAAGCTTAACCCGACATACACTGATTTAGGCTCAGCGTGGGAGTGCTGGTAATACTGCAGCCTGACACCGACAGCATATAGGCAGTTAGAGAGGGAAGTGGTGAAATGGGTGCAGAAAAGCAATACGTATCAATGTGCTTTGTTTTTTTAGCCTTTAATTTTTCCTACCCTGAACAGTCTAAACTATGGAAGACGTAGAATGCCTAAATGAAAACAGACCAAACAAGGAATGTAAAGTAAAAGCACAATAGACATTTTAATATATTTTCCTTTTTCTGTTTTCTGCCAGCTAGCTTTAATTAGCTAAATTACTGATAATGGTGCCAATATGACCTTGCTAATTGTGCGTTTGTCATCTTCTTGCAGAACATTGTGATTGTAACTAAAGGTTTCAGTCACCATCAGTGTCCCTTCAGCTGCTGGCCCACAGGAAACTATATTATTTTGAAAGGCTGTCTGCCATCTGATCATGTCCCATGTTCCAACCCATAGATTGTATATAAAGATGGACATCCTGACATTCCCAAAGATGAAGCCAAAGCCTCCTGATCGCCCTCTGGTGACTGGCTTCTGTATAGTTCATTAACTCCACCTCCTCCTTGTTAGTTGATGGGTCATGGGCCGAACTAAAACGGTACTTCTTATCACACTGATGTATGTCAAAATGTTAATTCTTCAGGTACATTTAAATTGACTTAATTTTTTGATTCTACAAAAAGCTGGGTGAAACGTCATGATTGACAGCTGACTCGATTGACTTGATTGGCTGAACCCCTGTTTCGTCGGGAGGTCGCTACTGCCAGACTCTGGCCAAATGAGCACGATGATTTTTTGGCTTCACTTCTGGATAGTGGGAGGAAGTGTGTCATCCATCTTTATATACTGTCTTTGATCCAATGCCAGTGCCTCTTCATTTTATAATAGCACTTTATATTTGGTGTTGGCATGTTTATGTTGCCCTCTGCTGGACGACGCTGAAATGTATTACACTCACACCTCTCACCTCTTTAATAATGTAGGAAATTAGAATCTAATTACAGTCAATTTAATTGTCTTGCTTTTTTGAGAGCTTTTAATTTAGGCCTTTTAAATATCACATACAAATCGGAGAAGTGATTGGGGCATTATGAAGGTTCCTCTGTGCACTTTGTCTATCTAATAATCAAATATTGTGTTTATGTCCATTGGTAAGTTTAACCACTCCTACTGGCTTTTTTTTTTAAACTGAATTTTTTTTTTAAGCTTAATTTTTCTTGCTTCTTTTTCCCCAATATCAACTTGCTTCATAATCAAACAGTTACTTGTTCACTTGTAAGAAACACAGGGCATACTTGTACTTTTAGCCACAGTATCACTGGGAGTGAAGTACATCCCTTGAGCTCACTTACATCACTCCTGGAGTGGAGCGCGATATTAATTTTCCCAGCCCAGATGTCCCCGGCCACTCCATAAATGCAAATAGTTGGCTTCCTAGTCACAAGTATCATTCAAGTTGGATAGTTTACAGAATAACAGGCTAAGAGGATTTCCTCACCTTCTGCTGTTGTGATATTTTGATGTTGTGTGTCAAATTTCCAGTGATGCCCTCTTAGACTACATTTGGAGATTTAATTTGCACTTTACACACACAGGGGAATGTTTTTTATTCAATATCAAAATAATTTTTGATGTGTATACAAGTTATGATGGATACTCAAATAACTTTAATTAATTTGGTGCAGCCCTCAGATAGTTTTTCTTTGGGAGCTTACCCGTATAATTGAATTTACATCAATGTGTTGATCTATGTTGGATAGTATTTGCAATTTAAATGGAGAGGAAAATGTTTGTTCACATGAGTTTATGAATGCCTCTGGAATGTATTGCCTGTTCAATAAGTATGTTATTCAGTTTCCCGTTTCAAAAGCAGGCTTAGAAATTTCAAAAAGCAGCACAAATAAAACTCGACACAAACACATCCAGTGCCCAGATGATAGTTTGCTGAAGACTTGTCATGACGCCTCAGTTCGATCTGGTAATGTTAAAGCAGTATCAAAGTTGATAAATTAACTTTTTATTGGGAAACATTTTATTAGGGAGCCTGAAAGGATTTAAATGAAACGGCACAGGTTGCGTTAAAGGTGGTTAATGTTACTGCAGGCAGTCGCTAAATTATAAACCCAATTTTTACGATTGTTTTTTTTTGCAGAATATTTATATTCCTGTAACAAATTAATATTTGCAAGTGGCATGTCAACTACTGAGATGTATGTATAATGTATTGAGGGATATGGACCAGCTGAATCACACAAACCTTGCACACACACCACATTTATTTTCATTATGCTGTACTTTTTTTAGCCAGGTAAAGGTGACTAAGCAATAAGAGTTGAATGTCTTACTCATTAGTGTTTGTCATTTGCACAAGGTTTGTTGAGCAGGATTAAAAACTAAATCTACTTTTAAACTACAGGTTCAGACACTTAGTTTTGTCCTATAAATGTCAAGAGGCGTTGATGCTGGCTTTGTTGTGGCTGCAGCTGCTTTTAGACCGCCCTCCACAATGAGATTACTGAACCTTATAAATGGAAGTGGTTTGGAAGTTTGCTGGAAATTGCATCATAAAATAAATGCAAACATGAAAGAGGCTGCTCTCTGAAATATATGAGAAAATTACTCTGAAATATGTGAGAAAATTAATGTGAGCATTAAAATGCTATATTCTGTAGGAAAGCTGATCCATATCTGAACGACCATTATCTCATAATAGTAATTATTGGTAGTTCTGAATAAGAGCATGTGCTTAGATACAAGTTATTATAGATGCTGATAAAAGCTGATTATTTCCATCTTTACAGTGAAATCTATACTGTAAAAAACCACCGAAGTGCAGACTCCTCCCTGCTGTTCAGAAGCATCGGATAATTCCTTATACAGAATAATTTGAATTAACTTATATCTTATTTTTCCTCTGATGATATAGTTATACATTACAGTGTATTTGAGAGATCAATGCTGTTAAAGTAGAACATATAGATTTTAAATAAGGACACAAAGTCTGTATAAATTTAAACGTTTGTGTCTGTTTTTTTTCTTTCCATGGCTCAATCCACATGTAGCCACATACACACAATGTTTACTCTGCCAAATTGAGCACTTCTGTGTAAACACGATTTTTCTGAAATGTGGGTTGAAGATGTTTTTATATGCAAATTTTCTACGTTTATATATACATATAAAAAATCTGTCTATATTTGCGAATACACACAGACAGAATTGTGTGTGTGTGTGTGTGTGTGAGAGAGAGAGAGAGAGAATAAATACTATGATTATAATTGAGACTTACCCTGTGGTGTGTACTGATTTGGAAATAGGATTAACTCATGCAGTGTATTTCATATTTTTACAAAATGGTGTATTAGGTTTGTTATTGCTGTAAAACATGTTCTCTGTACATGACAGTGTATTATTTTATTTTTCAATACAACAAATAAATTTTATTTATGATTACCGTCAACAGCTTTTAAATTCTCCATCATAAATTATATT
The DNA here is from genome assembly GCF_024713975.1 of Paralichthys olivaceus. NCBI lineage: Eukaryota > Metazoa > Chordata > Actinopteri > Pleuronectiformes > Paralichthyidae > Paralichthys > Paralichthys olivaceus. The sequence goes on along the minus strand of NC_091100.1, from coordinate 14,972,311 downwards.
TTAAGATACACAAATCCTAATAACAATTCAATAATGATTACATTTTTATTTCAGATTTACTTAATGAAAATTGTGATGTACTCATTTGAAAGAGACTTCATTTAGTAAGGTGACAAGAAGTGTCATAACACAATCTAAAATGAATACGTGTAAGTACTGTCATTTTGCAGCCTGACATCTGATGATGAGTCATCTCATTATATGTTCATTTCACATTAGAACTCAAAGTACATAAAAGTATGAAGTTTTTTTTATCTGGAGCAGAATAATAATATATATAAGTAGAAGTACATAATAAAATTATACAGTTACATACTTGAGTGTCTGTAATTTTAACGCATTTAATAATGAAGTAATTGTCTCTTCTCATACGTCCTGTTTCTTTTTTTATTGAATGAACTGAATTATTTTATTATTCTTTGTTTTTTACATTAAATTAATTTTTAATACGCAATTTTGTGCCTTTGACCTTTAGGAGAGTTTAACAGTCGCTTGTTGCAGGCGCCAACAAACGATAGGAAGTGAACTTTTAGTGTGCACTGAATGATGATAAACACTCTTGTTACACTTTTTGACTGTACTTGAATTGTATTTATCACAAATTGTCCTGGAACTATTAAGTTCCTATACTTTTCTTGCAAGAAGGCTAAAATACATCTATACAATAAGGCACACATGAAATAACATAACAGAAACAAAGAGAAACCAACAGATATGCAATGCCAATGGTTATGTATTAAATACAGTGTGTAGAATGTTGTGATATCTAGTGTTGAAATTGCATGAACACCCCTCACCTCACCCTCTCCGTCCAAACATGAAAAAGAAACTGTGATAGCCTTTAATTGTCATAAAAACTCAATTTTACTAAATAAAAGGTGTTTAATTTGTCCAGTCTGGACTAATGTAAAAAAACATGGCAGCCTCCGTAGAGAGGGTCCCCTCGAGGTAAATATAAAGTATTTAAATATAGAGGGCCTTTTCTGGGGTAAAGAAAACTACAATTCATACAATTTAGATGAAATGAACGAGTGAAAACATCATGAGAATTATTCTACATTCCATTTCTGCCAATAGTTCCCTTTCACCTAAATCTAAAACACACTGGACCTTTAAGTGAATATTATATATTCACACAATCATATATGTACATATAATTGCATGTAATGTATATAGTTGCAATTACGAGGTAAAAGGTAGATATTATTCCTGTATTGGACATTTTGCAGGTTTGGCCTTTAACACCTTACATTTATTGATATACGGAGCAGCAAATGCATCTGAAATCTTACAATAAAAACATAAGACACATTGGCTGGCTCGCTCCCGAGATGTTTGAAGGTCAGTTGACCTGGTGACGATTTGCAGTGCTGAAGGACAGAATTTCTAACCAGCATGCATTGCGTCAAGTCAACGCTGCACAGCAGCACATCAAGTCAAACGCACCTCAGTTTGAATCTTCTGAAAAATCATCTTATCTTATTATCTTACTCTTTTAGAGTGATAACCAATCGATCTTGCAATCTCCTCGCCAATGACATCTGAGCTAGCAGCTCGAAGGCATCCAGACTGGGTCACTGCCCTGTGTGTGAATGAAGCTGGTAAACACCTTTTTGTGAAAGATAATGTTGGCTGTGAAGAACAGCTGTTGGTCCTTTCAGCCTGAGGGTTTCTGTGACGTGTTTTTCTTTGAGCACCATGCTTGAGTGCAGGGGAGTACTGCATTAATGAACATTTCTGCATTGATCCTCTGCTGATGTGTTGTAGGCTACCACTTAGCTGAGTTTTTTTTTTCTTTCCACAGCCTGTAAAATGTGTATTTCTCCAACATCTAATGCACAGTTTGTCCATAATATCTGCACCATCTGTAAGGCTTAAGATAGCATAGGTACCTCTAATGAATTCAACCGCTCCACATCCTTCTTTCCTGCTTCTCCCAGCAGGAGGATCAAGCCAAGTGACCAAGGCTAAAGAGGATGTATCTGTCAGGGATGATGGGTGTGATGAAGTCAGTGATGTTAGGTGTGTTGAGCTTTGAGACACCTCAGAATGTCCTTCTGTTTCTCCGCATGCTGCTCTTCTGCTGCAGTCATTGATGGCAACAGTGAAGAGACGAGAGCAGCCATTGTCTTATTTCCAATACATTTTCATATAAGGCCAAATAAAATGTAATATTAACTCTGGTGACTCCTTCCTGTCTGACTAATTTCTAGTTTCGCAATCTAATAAGCCTCTACAGCAAATAGATTTTCAAGGAGTGCTGTATTTGTCTGAGAGCCACCACCTAAAAATATCCAGTCCAACACTGAGTTGTGCTGCACAACTGGAAATTGATTGTATGACTCCTGCTGCTCACACCGCTACCAGATTATTTGTTTTAAGCCTTACGAGGCTGCACTGAATAGAAAGTGTATTATATTCTACATCTTGACTGCGTATGCCTGGATGTGATTCTATATTCAGTAAAACATGCAGAGCAAATTGTGTAGCAGCATTTTGTATGCACACAATGGATATCTACCACCGGGCATCAATATGTATTGCTGCAGAGCACCTACAGCCCTAACACCCATGGCTCAGTGGAGATGTTATTTCACTTAAGCAGCCCTTCGATTATGCAAATTCCTGAGGATTGTACAATGAGGAGAAAAAAAGCTTATCCAGTTTTTAATTCATGTAAAGCTATTGTTAAAACCCTTAGTCATGCTCACAGTAATATTAACTTTGATTTACTAAGTGTCTTCGTGAACGTTCAATTTTTCTAAAAGAGTCCAGAGATGTTTGTGTGTGGATCTCTGCTGGGGGAGAGCTGCAGAGGGTGGGGAGGGCCACCCAATTAGTACTAGTGGTGTGGCTCAATGGGTGACAGTGTTTGTAGGTAGGTCAGGTCCACCACTCCCACTAAAATATCTCAGCTATGATATTCATGGTCAACAGAGGATGATCCCTAATGAATGTTGCGATCCCCTGCGATTTAAAAAAAGTTATCTCTTTTATAGTGAAGTATATTTAAAACTAGCCTCCGACCATGTTGGTGGTCTTTAATACAGATGTTATACCTTCATTCTGTGTCAACAGTTCTAAACGTCACCCCTGAGAGGCTGTCAGCAACACAACATCAGTTTCTTGTGTCTTTGTTGGCAGATTCCAGCCCAGTCCTTCCAAAATCACCTTGCAACAGAGCTGCAGATGAGAAAGTTCTTCAGTTAATTAAAAACACTGATGGGATGTTGTTTTTTCCCATTAGCTGTTCAGTTGTTTACTTGATTACGACACCAAGTTTGAAAAAAATCTTGATTCGTGGTGATCTTCGGCCTCCTGCTTGGGTGACTTGATGTTACAGCAGAGCAAAAAACCTGACATGGGGTCTTAACCCACTAAACTGATTGTGACCTTCAACCTCTGCACCAGCAGGCATGGCATTTCCTGCTTCATCATGAATAATTATGGTTTGTAAGAAAATCACTTCATATGGACAAGTTCCACATCACTGACCCTGCCACCCCGAGCATCAGGAAGCAGCACTGGGGTTTCAGGCTTTCAATTGGCCATGACTGTGTGCCATTTGTAATTTCATCAGGTTTGTGCTTGAGCCTTGAAGTTCCCTGCCGCTTCACTGTCCGTATCAAAACAGTGTGTCGAATAATGAATAATGTTTCTTAGAATGTTGAAAGGATATGTCTGAAGATCTCTCAAGAGATACAGACATCCATTCATTCATCCATCCATCTTCTCAACTGCTTATAATTGAAGGGTCTTAAAAAGACAATTACCTCCTTACCTTCAGAGGAAGAGATTGTCTTTCTGTTCTTTTTACCCCAAGTATGTCAAGTTTAACGTCACAAAGAAAAAGACAGCTGAGGCTATCTCTCATCTCGTGATCAAGTCTTTAGCCTTAGAGACTTATGTTGCTGAAGCAGAGATAATAGCCAGAAGTTAGAGAAGCGAGTCACAGAAAAGTCGTCTTTCAGCAGTTGTCAGTGGAGATTATGTGTTTTGTCAACTGATGGGAGGGGGTAGGATGTATCAGACTTCATATTGTAGCCTGCTCTTATCAGCTTTTCCAGGCTTTCCAACTCTTGCTTTCTTGACTATCATGTAGAGAGAGACAGATGTGATTGTCTTGCTGTTGATCCACAAAGCCAAATAATGAAATGTACCACTGAAGAGTTTCGCCCTGAAAACTGCCTTTGCAAAGGCTTTCACCTTCCTCTGCGGACACTTTGTATTTGGAAACCTTTTTATTTTGTTGCCTGATAGCATCAAGACAGGAAATACAAAGAAATGCGAGAAATTCAATGTGATAACTGTTTCTGTGCAATTAATTTTTTTCCTTATTCCTAAGAAAAATGCACACACACCTAATTTTCCTATGAGTTAAATTGACATTCTATAATATTTGCAAAGGGTTTGTGGTAAATTCTATTTTTTCTTTTAATCAAGATGGTTGGTTTTCCTAATTGTTAACTGAGAAATGCAGTGAATAATGCATTCATTGAAGTTGAAACTAACTTTCTGAATTGTCAAGCACCAATGGAGGTACCAGGGTGTAAGTCAGCTTTAGCATTTGTCAGCTGGGCTGTTAATGTTATTTTCTAGGCTTCGAAAAGCAACTCAGGTGGTTCATTGACTATGTCTTTAGACCAACACTTCATCTCGTCTCTTTGACATAAACTAAGTCATGGTGTAGAGTGTTCTTTGTTCATTGTTCACTGCTGAAATGGAAAAGTAATGTGATTACAATGACGCATTCCACTCTAACGCTGCAACATTCAAGTCTGTAATTTGTGGAATAGCAACGTTTCTCAGTTGCACGAGCACCGTCATCAACAATGAAGCAAAGTTTTACATCTCGGTATTTTTTTCTTTTTGCTGAAGAACAAACATAACAGCAGTTACACCAGAGTTTCTCCTCCTTGGTGTCGAGAACCTAGAGGGTGCTGTTTGACACATGGGCACTGTGTGGGATTTCTAAAACAAACAAACAATATGTAGGATGTATTTTTTAATTTCAACAAGGGTTAAGTTATCGACTCATTGCCGTGCTTCTTCTGCCTTTTTGATATACAGTACAAGAGAGAAGGCAATTCTCCTGACAACAATCACAACAACACAATTGAAAACTGGGTCACAGGCCAGACTAGGTTAAGAAAGCCTGAATTTGACATTGTGTAATGAAGATATTTTGTATTTAAGTAAATAACCCTTTCCAAATATAACTATACCATCATATTTAAATACAAAAATATTATATAACTTCAAAATGGACAGAACATCAAGCTCCCACAATGCTCATGCATGAATGATATGTGTTTTGTAGGTTCTTTTTTTGTGATTTCACATTCAAACCTTGTTGTTAATCACAACTCACATGTCCCTCAACCTGTGGCTGAGCTTCACTCCAAATTTCACCAAACACTGTTTACAGGTCCTGCATGAGGAGCTGACACCAATGTTTGTGCGAACAGCAATTATTTTAAAACATTGAATTCACTTCACATGGTCACATAGCTATTACTATTACTGTAGTTTCTATTTTAAAACATTTTGACCCTGTTTCATTAAAAGACAGGATCACTGCTTTTTGTGGAAAAAAACCAAACAAACTCTTTGATATTAAAGCCATACCCTAAATGAGCAGAATTGACACAAGGCCAATTAAAGTCAAAGGAAAGATGTGAATGAATGTAAATAGAGGTGGATTCGCTGTGCGTGGTTTGAAATGAGGTAATGGCCACACATAATATCTCCCCTCTGACATAGATATGCGCTTCTCGGAGCTCCATAAACCAGCTTAATGAATGCACAGAGACCAGGGCAGACAGTCGGAGTATATGCAGTAACATATGCAGTTCATAGAGACCAGTGCATGCTGTTATGCGTAAAGATACACAGCTGCAATGTCACCTGTGACTGAAACACCCTCGGCTCTCAGAAGCTGCCCAGCCTCCTTCAGCTTGAACTCGCTGGGTGGTATTGTTAACAAATGTCTATATGTGTCAATATGAAAAGTGGAAGATTGCAGGGTTGTGAAAATGTTCAACTGGATAAACTGAAAGAAGAGAACTGTACATGCAAACTCAAGTCAGTTAAAAGGGATGGTTTTAGAGATTTGAAATTATGGAGTATGAGCTCCCTGTTATTAAGAATGTTATGATTTCGCAGGTTTCAATCACTAAAATAAAAATGTGTCCAAGCCCATTCAGGAGCTCTAACTGTTTAAATTTATGAAGAATGGGAAAAAGAAAATTGTATCTGGTTTGGGCAGAAAAATATCAGACATGCTGTTTAAACAAGATGCTTGATTGAAGTAGATGTGCAGACATTATTGTTTGTGTCTGGTGTCCAAACTTGGTGCAGATAAGATGGTGATGAAGTAATTATTTGATTCTTTGCCTCTGATTCATTGTGGCGCCACATTGGATGGTATCATCTCCCGAGGGGCCGGCTCCTGCCGAGCCCCCTCAGGTACCATTCGCATGCTCACGCTGCCACCATCCGTGGTGCTCGGGTTCACGCGGAACTTTCTGTTGACCGGACGTACGGCTCTGAGAAACTGCCTCTTGAAAGTCTCACTGAGGATGATGTAGAGAAATGGGTTGATGCAACTGTTAGCGTAGCCCATGCTAATGGCTATGTTGTACGCATAGGAGAACGCAAGGGTTGGCTTCTGCACCCCAAGGTGGATCAGCTGAAGGATGTAGTAAGGAGCCCAGCAGATGAAGAACGCAAGGCAGATGGCCACCGCCATCCGGGTCACCTTCCTGGTTCGCACCCTCAGACTCCGTGGAGGCAGCGGTGCCACACTGCTGGACATGTGTTGGAGCATCTTGAAGAACACCAGGCAGATTATAACCAAGGGCATGGCGAAGGCCAAAAAGAACTGGTAAAGTGTAAACCAGTATGTGTCGGTAATTGGGTCAGGCAGGAGGAGCGCACAAGCAACCAGTCCATCTGGAAGAGGCATCAGGCCCGCATACATCCACACAGGGATAATGGTGAGGAAAGACAGACCCCACACAATGACGATGACCAGCGCTGCTACACAGGGTGTGCGGACATAGTTAAAGCGGATGGGATGGACCGTAGCCAAGTAACGGTCAAGGGTCATAGCAGTGAGGATGTAAGTACTGACTATCTGGCTGTTGGAGTCGAGCGCAGTGATGACTGTACACATTGTGGCTCCAAAGTGCCAACTGCCATTGCCCAGCAACTGGTGGATGAGGAACGGCATCCCAAGGAGAAAGAGGAGGTCAACAATCGACACGTTTAAGATAAAGATGTCCGGAACAGTCTGCTTGGCGCGGCACTTGGTCTTCTTTATGATGGTGTACATAACGATGCAGTTCCCCAAGATACCAAGAAAACAGATGATGCCGAAGATGACAGGGAGGATGGCACTGGAATGAAGGGCCCCATATACAGCTGGAGATGAGACGAGAAGAAGAGAGAGCAGTTGAAAACAATGATGCAGAATCACACATTGCATTGATATATTGCTATATACAGTCATCACATTTTAATTTATCAACAAGGGCAGCAGACAAATAACAATATACTGGTCAGTCATTTAAAGGCAGGTCTGTTGTCACTGAAATAGTCACTTGTCAGCAAGACACACTTGAAGCAATTCACTGTAATGACAGATGATTTTGAGGGAAAATACAATCATCCATAAGAACAGGCCTTAAATAGCTCTGATATAATGTGGAATTTCATACCCAGAAGTCAATTTCTAAATACTATCACTAAACCCACTCAGTGACTTTGTCATTTTCTAAGACTTAGATATGTGTCTTTATCACCAAGCAGAAACAATCGTATAGCTTTTTCTGCAGTGGCATAGGTTAAATTGATGTGATGAGGGCAACTCATCAAACCTGTCAAGTTTTTATGGTCATTTACTGCAGCCTGAAATTGTGCAGCTATAATAGCTTGCATGATTACCAATAACACATTGTACACTGATTTTAGGTCATGGAAGAAAAGAGAAAAGTGCATCCACTTGATTCATTTGATATTTAACATGATGAATGCAGTTATGATGCTCATAGACAAGAAGTAAATAACTGGTGGCTCAACTTACCTGTTGTTGTTGAATTAGTGTGTGAGACAGAAAAATTTGAATCGTTATGGAAATCCATGTGTAAAAATAAAAATCAGGTGTATCCAAGTTAAGAAGTGCCTGTTTTTCAAGTGAAAAACATCTGGAGCTGCAGTCAACAAAGGAATCCACCTATTACTCTTTAATTCCAGATGTTTTTGTTTTTGAGTCAGTTAGAAATAATCATGGTGAGCAGATGAGTGTGTCTCCCTCGTTGATGATGAAGCTGCCCCTGTAGTGAAGGGGCTGAGGAGCCTGTGAGAGCATCTTTTTCAGAGTCTGTGCATGACTCGCTCTCTCTCTCTCTCTCTCTCTCTCTCTCTCTCACTATCTCTCTCTCTGCGGAGCTGCGACTGCGCTGCAGCCTTCACTCAAGCTTCTTTGGAACAAAACATTCATTAATTTCATCCAGGAGCTGATTTTCATTCAAAATCTGTCTCAGAGAAGTTTGATCCAGATCCTATTTTAATGCATTACAGACTGTCTCTGGGAAAATTAAGGTGTATTCGTTTCCAATCTTCGTCTTTATGAATGATGTTTTTACGCCCTACAGAAGCCATATAGCCATATAAGCTTAACTTTAGTTTGCATGTGTGATGGAGTAACAGGTTTTTACCACTTGGCTACAAACGAATCCATCCACATCTGTGCAGTTTACGTGTAGGCTGGAACCTTTTATTTACAGACCCCACAACCTCGTTTCCAGCAACAAACCACTAGATGGTCTTGCTGCCGCTCATTTGAAGTCCCTACACATCTGTATCGCTAAATCTGGAGTTGATCATGGCCACGTTCTCCTGACAAATAATGAATAATCGGTATGATAATTAATTTCACTGACACATATTTATGAGGAAATGAAGATAAAGGAGGAAATCATGTTTAAAGTCTGTGTGTGTGTGTGTGTGTGTGTGTGTGTGTGTGTGTGTGTGTGTGTGTGTGTGTGTGTAAAGATATCTTTGTGAAATATATCTCTTACTGCGGGAGAGCCACCGCCTCTCTCCCACAGGACACCCAGATTCAAGTTCCCGGCCTCCCTCTATTTAGCCTCCCCACAGACTGCAGGACTCTGACCCTGACAGACTGGATGGTTCAGAGCCATGGGGTCAGAGCAAAACAGCAGAGAAGCAACCTCTCCCTCTCCAGTTGTTTGTTAATAATTTCTTTTGTATAATTAATAACATTTACTTATTATAAATATTCATCAAAAGATCAACCCCTACCTCCAAAATTATGCGAAGGGAACGGCTTATGTTGGGAAAGAGGAAAAAGACAAGACAAGCAAGGCCTATCTGCTGCCTGGGGCTGTTGGGTCCCCAGGGTGGGAGCTGTCCCTGAAATCTGAGGTATCACTCAGAGTATCCGACGAGCACACATAAAAAGCTAAGTCTTGTGCATGTTGAGGATGGTGCAGTAATCCGCACCAAAATATAAATCAGGGAGGCTCCGCTGGAAGTGGAAAGATGCTTTTGAAATCCCATAAAAAACATAGTCGGGGATATCTGCAGTCCAATGGCATGCAAAAGCTCAATAAATAAGTAAGATTCAACAGGTTAAAAGCTCAATGTATAAATATCTGAATAAATAGGTAAATAATAAATAAAAAAAATTCAAGCAAGCCATATACTACAGCAAACCAACGCCTGAGATTTACTTCAGAGTGGGAGCTGTTTGAAAGACTTTCTGTTGTATAGACTTTTTACGTTATGGACTTTTACTATTTTCCTTGTGTTTGGATTTTTGGATTTGTCTTTGCACTTCTAGTTCCTGTCTCTCTGCTCAAGGTCCTGTCTCTATCCTGTTTCTTGTGATCGTCTGCACCTCTTGTGTTCCGCCTGTGTTCAATGAGCCCTGCCTCAGTCAGTCCTGTTAGTTTCAGGCTATGTTTCTGTCTTTCTTGTTTTACTGCCTGAGAGTTTTTAGTTTGCTGTGCCAGTTAATCATCTACAAAGTCTGTAAGTCTCTTAGATTAAATCATCTTTTCTGTTTGACCAACATTGTCTTGCGCTTTGAAGTGTCTGCATATGGGTCCTTGACTGTTTCTACGTGTAAAAATGTCAAATGTATCAAACTAAAAAGTTCAAGTTTAATAATTTTTATCAACTGATGGTTTCTGTCATTTTAGGTAGTTCCTATCAGAAGTGCTCATTTTCTGTTTAGATATAGTTATTTGATCCTATGAAAATAGCTGAAAATTATAACTTGAAAATTATTTCATAGTTAAACTTAAATGTAAACACTGAGCACACTTCATTTAATCAAATCACTCTGAAAGTGATTTGATTTATTCACACCGACTCAATATTGACTCAATATGATAGAAAACACTTGATTAAATGTGACCCTGAATATGTGACAGAAATACGTAATGTCAAAAGTAATTTTTGGAGTTTAGACTCCAGTATTCTCAACCTTATTACAAGGCAAACATCTTGTTTCCAATGGAACATCTCTGACATCTTTATGTTGATCAAGTATTCCTCATGTTCTGGACTTTGTAGTGGTAAGACTTTAGTGTAATTTCATTTTGTAACTGGAGGATTTGAATTGGTGCAACAACACCATGCAGTAATTGTAATGCAGCAGAACAATGCAACATGAATCCATAATCAAACACCAGTCTTATTATGTATGTAATGCCATATCCACCGTATACTGTATTCTCATTATAGCTTAGTCACGAACAACCAAACTGTCATGACTTCATCATACAAAAATTCTAAACCTTAATTGTAATTTGGGAATATCATGTTTGTCTTTTGTATTTGTTGATATCTCACGCCTCCTTTAGGTCATTAAATCAGCTTGATTTACTCATTGGTGAAGCACATGGAAGAGTCCTGCTTTGTTTGTCATCAGCAAACAAACTGTCTCTCCACTTTACTGATCATGCCACTAACTGAAGCTTAAACACAGTTACCAGGCTACATCTCTGCAGTGCGTTCTTTTCTGCCATGGACCTATTGGACGTAGCTCAGCTTAATATTTAGCTCAAATGAAAAAGCTGACAAACAAAAGCAGATACAGGAAAACAGTGTCAGTAATGTAATGAAAATGTCCAAATGCAAAATTATTCATGAGATAATGTCAAATGCAGGAGAAGCTGTGAGACACATGGTGACCACACACACACGCACACAGGCACACACTCATGTCTCCATGACAACAGAGGACATTTCATTAACCATAGCTACTACTTGCCTAATACTAACCTTAACTTTAACCTAAACATGACTATAGTAAAAATAAAATAAAATATGTCTTCATCTTAAAATTCAAAGATTTAATGTGATGGGAACATGAGGAAGACAAGTCCCCATAATGGACCACACATAAGGCATTTTTATTTATTTTACTTTTAAGCCATTGGCCAAGTGTGATACATTTTTTCATCTGCAGGAGCCTGAGAGAGGGAGATTTAACTAACACCAGGGAGATTTAATAATATTGTTCAAACAGCTAATCTTAACGTCAAAATCAACAGCCTTCCTCTGTTTTTTTCTAGATGTTTGCAGGCTTTTCTGCATTGAGGCCACAGCCAAAGTTTACTTTAATGGAACAGGAGAGGATGAACTGAGATTCAAACGTAGAGCAGGGATAAAGTTAAATCCTCTGCCGTGCTTAAGAAATGAAAAACAACTAAAAATGTACCTTCTCTCTCTGCAATATAATTATAAATATATATATATGCATATAAATTAATATCCCTATGTGCAATTGCCTTTTCTGCTTAACTTAATGGAGAGAAACATTTTCTGTTACAAAAAAGTTTTGACAACTGATTTACACGAGGTATAATGTTAGAATTTACACCAGGCAGAGTTTTAAAATAAAAATGTGAGTAGGCCTAGGAGTTCACTGCTGACTACAATTTGCAATGAGCTATCACTTGTCTGCAGAACTTTTTTATTGACATGATTGTGGGAGAGCAGGTCTCCAGCATCTGTCTCCTGCTGCTTAAATCTGATTCTATGGAGAAAAAAAATAGCAAACATAAATCTGAAAGTAATAACCCCCATGTCTAGGTGTCTGGAAGTGTGCAGTTCTGTAAAATGATGCAGTGAAATGCTCTTTTAACACACATCACTTATGACAGAAGGAATCTGTTTGTTCGAGTGCTTCATCAGGACCAATGCACAACAGGATTCACGTTAATTTGACTGAGCCTGTTTTTTAAAGCTCACAGTAAATAGCATCATATCATTTAAAGTCAGAGATCATCGTTTTTCATCTGGCTTGACACTTTACACTGATGGATGAGCAAAACAACTGGAGCAGGTGAAGAACGCAGTGATGAGGAAATGCATCACAAAAACAGAAATGTGTTGACAACCACAAGTCTCACAGTGGTGCGTTAGGAGGAAATCAATAAAATGCCAGTAAGGCATGCTGCAGTAAAAACCACCAGAGGCTTATGTTTGAGACGTATATTTATTTGATTATTGTACATCTTCTTTGGTTTGTAAATCAAGTAGCTGTTATTAGAGCTGTCTGCTTTAAACTGAATTGAACAAATGAAAACTAGTGATTGCCACTACACAAATACATACACAAACACAGCAGGGTCACCCACAGCAGGAAAACCAATATCAGTCTGTCTATTTGTCTTTAAATTATAGATGCTGCATTAATTTCAGCAGGCACAATTCTTCATGTCTACATTATTGAATCCTGTTTGAGAGAAGTGGTTCTATGTGAGTGTCGGCATTTTCACATCTATTAATCATTACAGTGTGTAAAGGTGTTAGAGAAGTAAGAGAAATCAGAGAAATCAAAGGTCCATTGCAGACATAATGTAAAATGTATGGTAACTAGCCAAGAACACCTCTGCTTGTGGCACTTAAGATAGATTTTCTTGTATTTTATTTGTTGTTGTCCCCCCACCGACACTCAGACCAGCGTCTCATACACCTGAGCCCCCACACAGTGTCATATTACTCTGTCCTCAAAATGTTTTCATTTATTATACAACCTCTGATAACCATGAAATGTTTAAAAAAAACACTACATATTACTAATTATTCCCTCAGCTGAGACAGTTGCTCCAGCACTGACTCAGACACCAGATCAGAAAATTAAAAGTTGGACCTGTTCTTCTCTTTAGAAAGTCTGGGTAAGGACAGAGCTTCAATCTCTGGGACTGTGGCCTGGGTTCCACCATAAACTGTAGCCAGGAAAAGGTTGAGAAGTTATCGACATACATGTCTCGTACATGTTGAATGTAATGTAATGTGTTCCACAGGACAGACAGAGAGATTTCTGGAATTATTCAATAAATGATCAAATACATATTTATTGTTGAATGGAGCATATTATTTATGTAAATTGTGTTAAGTCATGTATGTTGCTTTTAAAGGTTCAGGTAAAACAGATTTTTGGCAGAAATTGAATATAAAATAATCCTAGTGATGTTTTCACTGGTGTGTCTCTTCTAAATTGTATGAATTGTTGTTTTCTTCACCATATAATGGCCCTTTATATCTTAATACTTTATATTTACATGGAGGGGGGTCCTCTCTGTGGAGGCTGCCATGTTTCTCACTGTCGTCCAAACTGGACAAACTAAAACCTTTTGAGTTTTTATGACAACTGAAGGCTGCCACAGGTTCTCCATCATGATTGGAAGGGGAGGGTTAGTTGAGGGGCATTTGGCTGCAACATGCAAATTCACCTCTAGATGTCACTAAATTCTACACACTGAACCTTTAAGTAAAAACCTCTTTTCTCTTGATGTCATCTTCATCTGCTTATTTTCAAAATGAATAATAAGCCAAATAGGGTTGAAATTCACTCTTGAATGCAACAGTGTGACAGTTCTGATTAAAAATATGCTCTCAGTATGCAAACTGTATGATACTAATATTGCATACTATACTTCCTCAACACAATTTTATGTACAACTGAATGATGTATAAATATTTCAGAGTGAAATGATGCAATCTGATTGGCTGTCAGTGAATTACAATTCTCGACTGAATCCAGGATATATATGGTTTTCTTCAACATTGCAACATGGGGCACAGGAATCATTTGTAAAAAAAAATATAGGTCGTAGTCAGGGACTTTTTAAAATTAATTAAACTTTTAAAAGAAAACATAGATAAAAATGTCCCCTTCTGCACAAACCCTGTGGGGCCGCTCCACTGAAGCTTATTCAACCTGATTTCACCTATGTCAAGGGGCTTGTGGGTAATTTAATCAAATAAGCCCTTCACAGAGCCTACCTGATTGATTCCCTGCAGGAGGAAGCTCAAAGACACGCCCACTACCTTCTTCAGTTAATAGCCAGTCATCACCTGTGTTTCCTGTTTAGACAACAACACCTGCAGAGAAAAGATGGTTTCACTCTACAGAGGAAACGTTTAAGCTTCACTTACTCACAGGAGGGATAGAACCATTGAAAATTCATTTTTGGTTTGCATGACAGCTAGGCAAATAGCAGTGTTAAGCATGACAGCTAGGCAAATAGCAGTGTTAAGCATGACAGCTAGGCAAATAGCAGTGTTTAGCATGACAGCTAGGCTAATGTCTGTGTTTAGCATGACAGCTAGGCTAATAGCAGTGTTTAGCATGACAGCTAGGCAAATAGCAGTGGCATGACAGCTAGGCTACTGTCAGATTTCAGAATGACAGTTAGACAAGTGGCAGCATTTAGGATCACCACTAGTCTACTGTCAGCGGTTAGGATGACAGCTAGGTTTATGTCTGTGGTCAGATGGGCAGGCAGGCGGGTGGATAGATAATGAAGACAACATTTCTCCAAAGTGCAACAGCCCATTTAAGGTGAGCATTAGCTCAATTAAGTCAGTTATAATGACGCCCTGCTGTCAGGTTAACACCACAGTGTGACACAGCCTCCCTGAGATGGATTTATTAGTTGATCTCATATGATCTGTCAGGTGAAGACGCAGGATGTTTCGGTCCCAGGCCCGGGTTACATGTGGTCTGCTCTTGTGAGGCAGTGGCTTTTATTTTTGTTGAGCGTACTTTTTCTCTTTGATTATGAAAATTTCACTGTTTACAAGTGT
Organism: Paralichthys olivaceus; assembly: GCF_024713975.1. Taxonomy (NCBI): domain Eukaryota; kingdom Metazoa; phylum Chordata; class Actinopteri; order Pleuronectiformes; family Paralichthyidae; genus Paralichthys; species Paralichthys olivaceus. Next base: position 14,957,179 of record NC_091100.1, on the reverse strand, counting down.
CAGGGAACAAGATGAAAGTCAGAAAGTGGTGCAGTATGATGTCATCTGCTGGAACAGTGGAAATATACAAGTTCAGTAAAACGTTGGTCACCTAGCCAAGTGGGCCAGTGGAGAAGACATGTTCAATTGGACACTGCAGGGTGGTCCATTCAAAGTAGAGGGGAAGGATTCATCTGAGAGAGAAGGAGAGAGGACTGTTTGAGTAATTCTGGGAGTGCGTCATAGTCTGAGGAAATGATTCATGAAATCTACTCCTCGACCTAGAACTTGAGCCCCTGTTTTGTTGCACCAAAATTCTAGTAAATTGCATGTTAATGCTCAACTCTATGAATTCTCGATTTTGTGTCTTAGGTTATATTCTGTGTTGAGTAGGTCAAATGTGGATTTTGAGGAAAACTATTTGTGATGCACCACATGTCCAATACAAGTTGCTTTTTTACAGGGACAAGTGCTGCAGTTTCTGTATTTTTTTTCTTGTGTGCTTCACCAGTTGGAATTTTATATTCATGTCTTTGACAGTAAGGAACTGCCCTTTATTCTGCAGATTGTTGCCAGTTGTATCAGAATTTACCAGATTTACATCATGGTTTCCACACAGTGAACTGGATATATATTGTATGCTGCTTCTTTGTTTAGAACTATATAATGTGGTGCGCCTTACATGCATGTGATGTGAGTAATATATAGAAGTATTCATGTTGTGTGTCTCTATTTGTGAATAATGTGTAACTAAGTGGTGCAAACAAAACTGTGTCCTGTTTAATGCCAAGAAAACATCAACTAGTCGGACAGACACAACACATAAACACAAGGTTGGGATTTTTCTTGTATATTTTGAACCCTTGCTGAGGTTGAACAGTTACATGTCAGAGGTTACGACTTGAGTTAGTTTAAACTTGCTCAGGGTTATTGATTGACCTTTTCTTCCTTTTGTCTATAATAATAAAATATTTGGACCGCAGTTTTATACTTTCCATAATTTTTTTCAGGATACTAGTAATCAAACACTTCTTGGGATGTTCAATTGTTTTTTTCAGCAATATTATGTTCTCTTTGTGCTCAAGGGTCTTTCCAAAGGAGGTGCAGCTCTGCTTTTATTTCTGAATCAATTAAAGTGTAAAAACTATCTTTTATTGCGATAGAATACACTTCTCATCTTGTTTTGTGCGTGATGAGGCTCACGTAAAAAGGCTTTATGCAGTGTTTAGAGGCGTTAGATCAAGTTATTCATGTTATCAGATTTGGAGATCATCATTTTGCCTTGTTGGTTTGAAGATACAGAAACCAGACCAAAACAAATTTTCAAGCTCCAGCAGGAGTGAAATTACTGTCTGTGGTTCTTCTGACTTTTATCATGACTGACTGATAACTCTATCATCTCTTCATTTTATTTTATCTTATTTTTTCTTCACTGTCTTCTCTGCAAACTCTTAAATGTGGTGACTATCTATTTTGTTTCTTGGGTATAACGAGCTGACTCTTGCATTTTAATGGTCATTACGCGAGTGAGTAATGCATGTCATTCTATTTTAGAATATGTGTTGTTTATTATATTGACTTGCAATATTTTTTAGTCGGTGTGCAAATTGATTTAATTAATATAATGTTCAAATGATTGATATTGTAATTTAGTCAAAGGGAAAATTTGAATAGAATGATTACAAAAACCCTTCTGAAAGGTTCATTTAAAAGTTGAGTTAGTGACATCCTGTTTTTTTTTCAGGAATCATTTTTTTCCTTGAATTACTCAAGTTGTTCCTTTAATTCTAATCCTTCTGCTGCTTATACTTAATCAATTCTACTAAACACTAGCTCTTTCAGCTTTTTAAAATGTCATCATTTTTCACATTTATATTCTCCTCGGGAACGGTAATGACATCCTGCATTCAAAGGTAATTTGTGTCGGCAAAGGTCAGTATTTGCTCTGGATACTGTGGATAGTAAAGTTCACGTCATCAAACAAATGCACCACCGCAGCAAGACAGAGGTAAGCACAGAAAGAGAGGCTTGCTATGCAGATGTCTGAGCTACAGCCTCTTCAAAGTTGCAAAGATTGGAGATTTAACAAACATGCTCTTAGTTGTTTCTTCAATGCAACTGCTTACTATTTTATAAGTTTTAAGTGGGTAACACTGCTAGGATATTGTTACTTATCTATGCAGATTATAAATATCTCTGCGCTTTCTTTGATAAGCCTTGAAACCCTGTTCGAGCGAAACAGAATCCACAGGAAAGAAAGCTCAACAGCCGCAAACCTCCTTCAGGAAACGGAACTGTTTAGTGTCCAAAAACCCACTTTTCAAACTACCGCTTCATCGAGAGTAATATGTATTTCTCCTTCATCTGCTGGTTTCTCTCAATGGCAAAAACAGAATTTGTCTCCGAACAATAGTAACCATCTGCACAAAAATCTCTTTAGTGCCCCCTTCATTGCCTGCGCTCATTTTATGAGCAGCAGATTCAGGGCTAAGTTCAACTTTGGTACAGTTTGACCCACGATTTTTGCTTTACATACGTGTGACCTTTCCCTTCCTCTTAGAAGCCTATCTGCAATGTGAACTGTTTTATTTTATTTCTTGATTTGATATTTCTATAAAATACAGAATTTTTGAAAAAGTGTCACTTTTAGCTCAACACAACAGTGCCGTTCTTGTCTTAAGTTGTTTTATTTTGTTGTTGTGAAGCGGATGTTTGTCAGTACATGTATGTTTTGTCTTTTGATTGACTTTAACTAAATAGCTTTTTGGATTAATAAAATTGTATTGTCTTGAATTAACAGTCAAATAGAAGGATAACGGAGATCTTGGCCTCAAGCATGGAGAGATCGTGGATAACTGTAATGTCCACTGATAGAAAGGAACATTCAGTGCGCAGAACGGCATGTTCCCCAGCAATTATATGATACCGTATCAAAAGTGTCCATTGATTCAATGAATTTTGACTCAGCACCACTGAGCTGTTATTCCTCCTCTCTGAAGAGATCAAAGAAGAAAAGATGCTCATGTTTGGTCCCTTTGTGTTGATTTGTCTCACTGCTGATTCAGTTTAGTGGCTGTGACAACCTTTTTTTCCAATGTGCTATTATTTTGTTTATTAATTTGTTGAATCAACTTAAATAAACCTGATCAATGAGGAAGCGGAGGAGACCAAAGAGGAATGTGCGCACATTAACCCTGCATTAGGAGGCTGGATAAGTGTTTTACTGTTAATTATTATTATGTAAAACACTGTTTATGCTCCAGCATTTTTAATGATAGGGCTCTTGCTGCTTTTTTATCATGCCATTAGACTCCATCTACTTGCATTCAACTCATTTTTTGACAAGGGTGAACAGTAAAACAGCAGTGTAGTTTAATAAAACTGTCAAAATCAGGTGATATGAAAATTGTTCTGGTGGCATTCATTCATAGTTGTTTCATTACAGTCTCAAGGGAACACATAAAAGGCAAATCCCTTCCCTTGAGCATCCTTTGTTTATGAATGATTTTTCCCTTCATGGAGAAATAGACTGGATTTCTTAAATCAAAAATGAATCTTTTCTGTAGTTACTTTTTATTTAATTTGAATGTAGTGTTGCTGTAGAAAACCAATGCATAGAAGTTTTGATTCTGTTGTGTGTGTATAGACTCTAGAGAATGGTCAGAAAGAAACATACCTATTTTTACCCAGTGAATGAGTTTAGATAAGCTTTCATGTATCATTTTCCAATTTTCTTTCAAAGCAAGGTGTTGTCACGTCTTTCGGAAATGTACAGCTGAATGCAGAGATGTGGTTTCAAGAAGTCATGTTGAATCTGGAGACAGACTTGCACAATTAAAAGTCATCCCTTTTCACAGTCACAGCAGTTTTTTAAATGACAAATTCATGCAGGGTGTCAGTGACAAGCAGTTAAAAGACAAACAAGCACAGGATTACTTATTACTGAACGAATCCAACCAGGAATAAGTTCAAAACACTGAACTAAATGTGTGTCACTCATTTCAAATACATTTTCGTGCCAAAAATGTAGAGATTAACCAGATTTTAAGCAAAAATTACTGAAGGATAAGTGGAATAGATGATGGATGGATGGAGGGATGAATAGAAATCACAACTGCCTGATGAATAATTTATTAAAGAGATGGTCCCTCACACACTCTCTCCGGTCAGTCTTCTGCACTAGTATCTTTAATTATTTTAAAACTATGCATCACATTATATCTAATTGCATAATGGAGTCATGCATTTACATATATTGCCTGAGCTGGATGCAGAGTAATGTGGATGCTTTATCATTCACCATGATGTGGTTTCACAGCCTCTGCTTTTGCTTTATTTACAAAAACAATAAGATTGAGTGGCTTTGGTTTTGAGTCAGGGTTCAAAGCTAATACACTGCACATCCACCTACATGACCCTTTACAGTTTGTAAAAGTGGATGTGCAGCTTATTCTCTGGCGGCAAACCGTGTATGACATGCAGCTATTTACAGAGTTCCCTGTGAAGACACAACAACAACAAAGTATGAGAAATATCACCAGAAGCTCTAATGCCTCTGCCAACCTGTGAAGTCATAACAAATATAGACACAACGTTTCCCTTTCTGTTCCTGAGATATGGTGAAGAATGTTGGCCAGAAGAGTTATTGTTTGGGCCAAATTTGAAGACATTCCCTCAGAGATACTGTTGTCACAAGAATGGGACAGGCAGACAACTGAAAAAAACCATCAGGGCTTTACAGATAGAAAAGCAGAGGCTGAGGAAGAAAATTATTTCTGTAAATCTTGAATCAAACTGCTGTCAATTTTTCCTGTTTCTGATTTTAACTCAATGCCACAGTGTTTTGCTGTGTTGGATCTAGATGCTTGTATTACTCCCCACTTCATAATTTCTACTTGAAAAAGAAAATTAGAGCACCAGCAGGTGGTTACACAGTGTGAGTCCCCATTTGCCATGACTGGGTCTCAAGCTGAGTTGAGTAAAGAGTAAAAAGAAAGCGTCTTTGGTTGCTTCTTTGAAAACCCTTTTCATCAGCCTGACCCCCCTCATTACTCTTTTTCAGTTGATAGATTGAAACTGAATAAACCCCATTACTGTGTCACTCCTTGTTGCACAAACCAAACACTTCAGAAGAGAAGGGTTGTTAGGACCATTGTGAAAGCTGTGAAGCACACCACACAAGAGTACACTCATTTATTTCACAGCTAAAGGTGACAGCACAGACATACTCTCTCTGCCTGAGTTCTTAGTGCCACCATGTGGCTGCACAGTGAAATGAGCTGCAGAAATGAGTCAGTGATCAAGTGGAGGTTGGGCCCTTGGTTGAGCAGGTTTGGCAGACAACAGTGGGAGAAAGAGGAGGAGCAGAAGCATGACAGCTTTGCCTGAAGGCTTCTTACAAGTATTTCAAATATCTTTTCTTAAATCCACCACAACCATCATGAGTGGAGAAGAGGATGATGAAGGGCTGCAGTGCCAGAAAACAAGAACAGACAGAAACGCCACCATACAGAGCAAGGGACCAGCAATCCTTATTCATCCAGTATTGTTGGACTGGATTTTATTCATTCATCAGCACTGATAACTCAAAGTTCAACTGCTCAAATAAATAAAATAAAGACTGGGTTTGATTTGGGGTTGGAGGTTTTGACTTCTTTAGCTCAACAGGTATCGGTCTCTAATTGGAATTATCCTCACCAACACTAGCCCTTTATATATCAGTGAGTGGAGACACAATATTACTTGTAGAGTCTCATCACAAGATGCTGAAACTTGTGGAAACAGAATTAACTGATCATAACACGAAGATGGAAAAACAGAAACTGGAGAGAGAGATGGAAAAATAGATTCAGACAAAGCAGATAGTCATCTGTGTCATGGTGCTGTTTCCATTTATTCCATTGAAGTGTGAAAATAGTAACAAATAAACGCTTCAACAATACTTTGACATGAAGTCAAAAACTTTATTTCTCATGCGTTGAAACTTTTTTTGAATTATTTTGCATTATTCTGATCGCGGACATTAGGAGTGTGCGCTTGAGAACCTGGACTTCCGAGCTGTCCTGAACGCAGCATCACTGTGCACAGAGAACATGGCGGATGATGGAGAGTCGCTGGAGTCCTGGCTCAGTAAGTTCTCTCTCTAACTCCATTCCCACGGGTTTTATTCACATTTAACGTGCACGGCTGTGTGCTGCGGAACAGTAGCTGTCAAACACACGATTTGAACTCACGTGACATCGGTGTAAACGCCAAGTATCGCGTTAATTCGGGTGTTGCTGTCAGAAAGTGGCTAACACTGACAGCTGCTGGCTGCTGCTGGCGGTTCGCTAGCTTAATCAGCCTCGACGCTTGGTCTCCATGTGTCTCGAACTAAAACATACATATATAAATGTTGAGGGTGATTCCGTTCCTCTGTTCTCGTGGTAACACACTCTGGATTTGCATTATCAGCCCGGAGCGTTAACTTACCCAGATTATAAACAGGACGTAAAGCAGCAATAACAAACAGGAGCAGGGTGTCTGCAGGGAGCGAGAGGGAGGATTGAGAGAAAATACGTTTAAAATGGTGGCTAATGTCTGTCTGGGTTGTTTTATAAGCTGGTCTACGGAGGGACAGAGGTTGAAATCATAGAAGATAAGATAAGACTAGACACACCTCGAAGGAAGGTCATGTACCAATAATAGAATACAGTGAATAAAGTGTATTATAAGTTGCATGATACAGTGAAACTAATACTTAGTACAAGTAGCAGTAAGTAGAGATGAATAAGGAGTAAGTAATACATGCACATGGTATTTAAATAATATGATATGAAAGAAACCAATAATATCAAATGTCATGATTTATTACCTTTCCCTTGCACAGTTTACCATAAGTATGTATATCTTTGGCAAAGGAGTATTGTTTAGCGTAGCGTTACGTAAACTAACATACATTACTGTTCATTACTATTCTGCACATTAAGCTAAGAATGGTGCAAAAAATAAACATAGAATGATGAATGGGAAATCAAATCAGATCCTCTGTATGTTTAAGCTGTACAAGTAGTGCAATAAAGAAGTAGTGCAAAGAAATAGTATAAGTAGTTATTGGCGAAATGGATATTTCAGTGTTATTTACCGCATACAGAATATGTAGTTGAGAGTGTGTGACAGTGAGTGATAAATGTGCTGTCAGCAGCAAGGTCAGGTGACACTCTCCCCTTTTCTTTTCAGACAGAGCCACCAACCCCTCCAACCGACAGGAAGACTGGGAGTACATAATGGGATTCTGTGACCAAATCAATAAGGAGCTGGAAGGGTATGGTCACATTCATTCAATTAAGTCAATCTGTCCCATAACGTTGTGTCCCTCTCATCTATTATTACTGTGTCTGTGTCCTCGCTGTGGTGAACACATGGAGCTTATTGTAAAGCTGTTTATAACCCAGGCTCTGAATTTTCCCTTTTGTTATTGAGTTTGCGTGGAAATGTTTCGCTCTGTTTTTTTTTTTTCTAGCCCACAAATATCCGTTCGACTGCTGGCTCACAAGATTCAGTCCCCTCAGGAGTGGGAGGCGATACAAGCGTTAACGGTCTGTAGCGTAATCATTTCCCCATTGTCATTCTGCCTTTTGTTGCACAGTCCGCAGATATTATTATTTTATTTACACTTGTTTTCATGTGTAGGTCCTCGAGGCTTGTATGAAGAACTGTGGGCAAAGGTTCCACAATGAAGTCGGGAAATTTAGGTTTTTAAATGAATTAATTAAGGTGGTTTCACCCAAAGTAAGTAATATAAATGTTCAAACAGCTTCTGATGGGAGTGTGTTTTCTTGAATTGACGTTTGGTGTCAAATAAGTTTTGCATTAATTGTTTTTCAGTACCTGGGAGACAAAGTGTCAGAAAAGGTGAAGTCGAAAGTGATCGAGCTGCTGTACAGTTGGACTGTGTCTCTGCCAGATGAAGCAAAGATCTGTGAAGCTTATCAGATGCTCAAGTCTCAGGGTGAGACACCAGCCACTTAAAACAGCTGTTGAAAAATGCAGATGAGATATAATAACATGGTAAAACAATATGAATGCTTAATGAACAGTCTGTTATGACTGTCTTGTTCCTTGTAAGATAATTTGTTAGCATGAATTACTAAAAATTGTCATTTCCAGTTTCCATTAGCTGTCTGTTGTTATTTTTATTGTAGGTATTGTTTTAGCTGATCCAGAAATACCTCTCGATGCCACTTTAATACCATCACCCTCTCCGCGACCCAAGAATCCTGTGTTTGATGACGAGAAGAAGAGCAAGGTAAGAAGAATCATTTTGGGATCTGATCTTGTAATCGCTGCCACTTGCACGCACAAATTGTAAAAATATCTGTACTGATATCGATAAACTCAGCCCTAGTTTTTAGTGTTTTGTATCTGTGGGGTCAAAGTATTCGAGTGCCTGCCTATTTAGCCATCATATCCAGATCATCCACTGCTCATGACTATTAAAGAAGTAGTTTGACATTTTTTAAGTTGCTTTATTTGCTTTTGTGGCGATGGTTAGATGAGTAAATTGATTCTTTAGTCATATATGTCCATAAAATGTGATGTAATATGCATTGTTAGCTTGGCTCCTACAAGTCACTGCCCCCAGTGAAGAAATAGTCCATCACATAACTGTTTTTAAAAATTCAGCTTACACTTAAAAAGTTCATACAGATCAAAACTCAGGTTATAAAGTGTTTGATGCTAAACTTAACTAAGTTTCTTTTGTCAAAATGAGTGTATGGTCTCCATATTTAACTGCTGCATTCATTTTTATGAATGCAGCTCATTATTATTAGAAATAAAGTCTTAGAAGAAACTGAATAATAGTAATAAAACAAAATAAATCAAAGTGTTCATTCCTCCATGGGTTTCAAATCAAATCATTCTCTGTCCTTTCTGTCTTCCCCTCTGTTGCTTGTCATTCATTTGATGCTATCCCACAGCAAAATGGGTCATATTTAATTTGCATTGACATCACTGAAACTGGTCTTGTTGCTTTTTTCTTGTTCCCACTGCCCCCCTGGTTTCACCTCGCCATAACAGGTCACTGCTGCATGCTTACTTTGTGTTGACGGCAGTTGATATATGGATGGAGTTTGTTTTTTCTGAATTCGGGAGCTGATGTGACTTTGCTGCTTGTGCCTGGGTGATCTGTGGGAGACGAGCTCGATTGTTTACTCACTGACGGTTCTCTCATCCCTGCAGAGATTATCAGATCTGCTAAAGAGCAAGAAGCCTGAAGATCTGCAAGAGGCCAATCGGCTCATCAAGAACATGGTGAAGGAGGTGTGTCAGTGTCAAAATTAAATGTTCCGATTTTGCTGTTTGTGTTATTTTAATTTGGCCAAAGTTGGGATGGCTTCTGTTCACGAGAAATTGGAAGCCAATTGGAAGCATTTCTCAGCTTTTATCTACAAACCCCACCACACAGGTTTATACTGACACTCCAGTTTAATGAGGTCCATTTAGAAATGCAACTCAACCTTCTTTTTTTTTTTCTTGTCATAGGACGATGTGAGAACACAGAGAGTGACAAAACAAAAAAGCACACTGGACGCTGTCAACAACAGTGTCAAACTCCTTAATGAGATGCTCACACACTTCAGCCCAGAAGAGTCCACGGATGAAGACAAGGAGCTCATCAGGGTTGGTTCTTCAGCAGATGAGGCTTAAATGACCTTTTGAAACAAATTCATTCATTCAGTCATTTCTTTGTTATCTATTTACCCTTCTGGAAACACTTACAAAGTCCTGATCTTGCTCATACAGCTTCAGATGGGTTAACAGTAACTTGCTCCTGCTCAATTTAACCTTGTATGAAGCAATTGAAACAGACCCATGAACCCATTCCCACCTGTTATTAAGATTTATTCTGAGATAAGGTCGGATTCATCCAAATCCATGCTCAATAAAGCCTGAGATCCAAGCACAATGATATTCGTAGGTGGTCTGGAACACATGCGGCCACATTCTTTTTGCTGGACCACATATAAAGGGCCTAACCAGCTGACGTCCTCTTACCTCCTACAATTTTAATGAATCAAAAGCATTTTTACTCTTGTCAGTGTCCATACATTGATTTTCTTTGTGGCCACCCTCCCAATATCCACATCGATCGCCACATAATGACTTCTATTAAGTTTTCTTTTCAAATGGGGAAAAATCTCTGCAAACAGAAATTAGGTCTGTGTTTATTTGCAGTGGAGAAGTGAGATCTGATCTCAAGTGATAACAGTTGGGCTGTGACGGTAACCACATTACCGCAATACCCCGGTCATGTGATGCCTACCGCGGGATTGAGGTCATCACCGTCATTCACATAAGTGAACACATTTCACATAAGTCTTAAGTGACATAATTTTCTTTTTATATCCTCTGTCTAAATTATATTTAAGATGTGGAAATTCAGTGATCTTTTTTTTTTTCTTTCTTCTCAGGAGTTGTATGGTGATTGTGACAAACTCAGGCAAACTGTGTCTCAACTTGCTACTGAGACTGAGGACAATGACAGCAGCTTGGGTGAGAAATTCAAAAAGCTCTTGCATTTTATACAGAATAAAAAGGTTGAGTCATGATTCACACAGGCCTTGTGTTGATGTACGACCGACCGCCTGTCAGACCAGAGTGCCCACATGATTGAGAGATATTCTGCTCAAAGACTTCTTACATTTAGTCACCATGTTTATTGTTGTTTCAGAAAGTCATGAACCTCATCTTGATTGAACCATTAAAATTGTATTTATCAGGAGACATCCTGCAGGCCAGTGATGACCTGTCCCATGTGATTAATTCCTACAAGACGATTATGAAAGGACAGACTATCAACGGAGAGAGTGAAGAAGCACAACAACCACGAACATCAGTCAGACGAGGTACATTTTAAGTAATAGAACAGCGCAGTAGAAAATGGTCATAATTTTGCCATTTGGTATTACAGGTTCTGACATATTTTCAATTCCCTTAAATGTAATTGTGTTGTTTTTACAAGTTCCAGTTTGTGCAGTCCCAAATTAAGAATATACAGACAGAGATCCTGTTTTGACATAGGTAGCAATGTGGAAAGAATATATCACACGGACCATAGTAACAGATCACACGTCATCACATCTCCTTTCTGTTGTCACATCTCAAAAGGAACATAGATATGTGAAGATGCAAAATTAAACAAACAAGATAACCTTTTCCCAGATTTTTTTCTCCCCTCACAATTCTCAGTTATTGGACACCCCATTTATATTCCATTATGTTTTTACAAATTATTCTGTTACAGTCAAAGTTACATTGGATGAAAGACTTAACACATTGCATTAACCACTTTCTGAGTGGATGAGAGAGGATTGTCTCTTGCAAGAAATTGTGCCAATGGTATAATGGTCAACACCTGCAGGGTCTCTGATTATTCTGGAAGTAAGCATTTCTCTCAGTGTGTATCTCCTGAGCATTAGATATCTCTAAGTGTGTTAAAACTGGATCTATTCATGTGGGTAGTTTGCCATTGCTCAAGTATTTGGGTGAACTGACCCTTTAATTTTACTTGACAGATTTAGGGATATAGTATCTGAGTTTAAAATGAATGCATCTTCATTGTGCTGTATTGTTTTCCTCAATCTGTCAGGCAGCACAAACCAGTCAGAGATTCTGATTGACCTGGTGGGTCTGGATGTCAACAGCCCTTCTATGCCAGAGAAACAACCTCCGACATCTTCTCTGTCTTTTCCTGCTGACCTGCTGTGCGGGTCTGCTGCTGCTGAGCCTCTGTCCCCGAGCCCCAGTTCACCCTCTGCTGCTTTCTCTCTGCTGGATGAAGAGCTGCTATCCTTAGGTAAGATGCAGTTTTATGATGTTTTTCATGACAGCATTAATTATTTTTGGGCATATCTTTCAAAACGTAGATGCAACATGTTCATGTAGACATTTCTGTTTATTTGCAGGTCTCAATGAACCTGCTCCTGTAAGTAAATCAATCCAAACCACAGCAATTATTTGTCATCTTTTTTTCTATTTCAATAAATTATTTATGATCTAATATTTTAACCAGCAATGTTTTGCATTGCCATGTTTCCAGGATCCCAGGCAGGATGTGCATCTCTTTGACACAACTTCATCCTCGGGTCCTACATTTTCTACATATTCACTTTTTCCAAATACCCTCTCTGCAGCTGCAGCCCCATTCAACCCTGCAAAGCCTTCTCCAACTGCCTCCACCTTAAGCTTCCCTGGCCCTGTCTTGCCACCACCTCCGGTTTTTACAGAATCTCTCTCAACGACAACGGTCTTATTCCCGCAGTCCCTCAGTTCAGTATTGACCTCCTCGGCTCAGACTCAATCATTCAGCATGGCCTTGCCCTCGGCCTCAGCCCCCCACGTCTTTCCACAGGTCTCCACTTCACTCAGTGCTTCCCACTCTCCTTCAACCTTTGTCAATAACAACCTGCAAGACCTGGCCTTGTTGGATCTGGGAAGTCCAAAAAAGTAAGTAGTATTTGAACCATGAGGTAAAAGTGAGGAGCGAATATGGATAAACACCAAGCTGTCCATCTGTCACTCTTACTATCTTGGATGATCTTAATTTAAAAAAACACTTTTTTCAGTGTTTTAAATTTTGCATTGACTGACCAGAGCAGTTGTCTAAAAACTAAAAGTGACTTAAATGCTTCATCAGCGATTTCTCTGTTCTGCTCCATGAAACTTCAAGTGCAACTGAACCAATATCTTGCAAATGCAGATCGATCCACAGGACTCCATTACACATTGATACAAAGGGATCCATATGGGACCCCTCAGTGTTTTATTAAGCAATGTCCCAGGCCTTTAAACTAAGCAGCATCACTCAGAGCAGATGGTAAAAGGCTGTGGTGAATGTTCTTTTTTAGAAAAGTCTCTTCATTAAACCAGAACCTACTTTTCCATCGCATCATTTTATCAAAATGTGATGCAACATTAAGTGACAGCACGACAGCTGCTCTACATTTTCCCTCAAGATCTCTGCATTATTTCTTGAGTAACTCACATATAATCATATTATGAAAAATATCAAAATATCCTTGATACATCTAACCTGACTCCACAATATTTGTTGTTATATACTGTTATTTTTTTGTCAACACAGGTAATCGATATATATTTCTATCATCATTGAATCAAATATATACTGTAATGTTTTTCTCTCTCTGAATTATCCACACAGTACACCTGGTGTGATGGACTTTAGCAGCTTGCTGGTGAAGAGTGAGGATCTGTGCTCTCCTGCTCCTTTGTCTTCCAGTGTTGGTGTCCCACAACAGTGTTGGTGTCCCACAACATCAGCCTTACTCCTCGTAGAAGAGGTGCATGGAGGCTCCGCTCCCCCACCTGCTAAGAGTCAGGCTGATGACAGCCCCTTGTTACGGTCTCTGTCCCCCATCCTCCCTCTGAGCCAGGCCAGTCCCGGCAGGGGAGAGGAAGTGTCCCTGGCCAATGTCTTTGTCCCCTTGGATGCCATCAAACCAAGTGAGCTCCAGGACAAGGGCTTTTAACTAGTGTGTCTGTTTTTAAGATTTTCTTAATGTTTTATTTTTTATTTTTGCTTGATTCATCGACTAAATCTTTGCAGCTTGACTGCTCAGTAGTTCAAAACTATTTAACTTAAAGTGCTGTATTTTGCCTGATCTCCAGACCTTGATAGAAGACCTTCTATTTAAGAAAGGTTGTGGTTGTGATACTGAACTGTAGCCCTTACTGCCACTGTGTGGCAAACTTGATGAATAGTAGGAGATGTTTTCCCCATCACACCAATAAGGATGAATGTTTTTATTGAAAATCATCATTAGCTGACTAATATAGTTGAACGCAGTGAGGTTCCCATGTGCCTAATCAATATCTAATAATCACCTTTACCTTCCTCTTTTTGCCCTGAATCTTAGGTAAAGTGTGTCCTGTGACAGCGTATGACAAAAACGGCGTTCGTGTCCTGCTGCACTTTGCTAGTGATTGTCCACCAGGCAGGCCGGACGTACTGGTGATAGTGGCGTCCATGCTTAACACAGCACCACAACCTATCAGGAATGTTGCCCTGCAGGCGGCTGTACCCAAGGTAAAACCTGCTCTGTGACTGCATTGGGAGCCACACAGTGTGCTATTTTTAGGCAGATGTTTGACTCATGAAATTGCAGTGGGTTGCTGCTTCTGTTTAATGCACATGGATGTCTGCTCTGCCACTTTTCCAGACGATGAAAGTGAGACTGCAGCCACCTTCAGGGACAGAGCTGGCTCCTTTTAATCCAATCTTTCCCCCTGCTGCCATTACTCAGGTCATGTTGCTCGCCAATCCTCTCAAGGTAAAGCTCAGGAGCTTTTAATATTTATTACTGCATTAAAAGTCATGTATTAATTGACAGAACATTCATGTACTCCATGTCCGTGGTTGAGATCATACAGTTCAGCACAGTATTACCACTTTTTGGTTTTACATGACAAGCAGCATGTTTTGATCATGTATTGATCGTTGTCTACATTTACACAGACACCAATATTCCAATATTAACCCGAAGCAGAAAATACTCTGAATAAGACACTGCTATGTAAACAGTATTTCTGAATAAACTATCTTGAATAAGGTCATACTCAAAATAAGCAATAGTCTAATTAAGACACGTGGCATACGACACCTTTTGCACTATAAATACATTTACATCTTAATTGCATTATAACGTCCTATTGGAGTTTTCGTTTTGACATCGACATGTATGAAAGTAACCAACTGCTTGTCAACACGTGCCCTGCTTGGAAACGAGATGGAAAAATCGTTGTAGCTTTTGCAAAATTAGAAAGAAAACACCCAAAATGTTATAGGGTTGCATGGCATATTAAAGTATTTCAGGTTGGGAATTTGAAATCGTAAGAAAAATTTAAACATGATGTGTTGGACATAATCATGTGAGTCATGGGATTTGAATCAAATATTCTATTAGCACACAATGAAATGTCTTATTCTGAATAAGGTCTAACATCTATGTAAATGTAGTCAGTGACTGCCTGTGCTCAAGATCTCGTATATTCCAGCAAGATTCCTAACTCCATGTTTGTGTTTTGCAGGAGAAGGTTCGGATGAGATATAAGCTGACGGTCACATTGGGAGATCAACTGCTCACAGAGGTGGGGGAGGTTAATGATTTCCCTCCTGCTGACAGATGGGGCGCTCTATAGCCCCCTGCCCTCTGCTGTAGGCTGACCAGACGCGGACACTGCAAGACTCAATTAACAAATGACTTTATTAGTGCAGCTCAGAAGTAAAAAGAAAGGGTTGTATTGGAAGTTTTTGGGTAAAATTCTAATTTTTCTTTTTAAAAAAAAAAAAATACATTCTAAACTTTCAGTGAACTTGAAGGAGTTTGCTTGGGATGTTCTCACTGAAGTAGCCAAAGTCCTGTAGCAATACATCCAACGTAAACTTTGCTTTAGTGCCAGTGGTAGTCAACATGGTGCAATGACAGAGTGAACTGGCTGATTACATGGGTGATGCATGGGAAAATATTGCTAAGTGAGTATTAAGTTGTTACTGTTGTAATATCCTTTTGCTCCTGCCCCTCGGCCATATCAGAACTGATTGGAGAACACTTGCACTTTTGGATGCCAGACAGTCTTAATATAGAGCGAAAACTTACGTTGAAGGAGAGTGCACATGTACAGTATGTGTGCTGACAATGTAGGACAACAGTGTTTTACGCTGAAGAACTTGGACTCGAGCGGACAAGAGCCCCTCTGTTGCTAAATAAAAGGCACAGATTGACTCATTAGAAATCAGTTGCTCTCAACTCACTGCTCCCAGTATGGCTCACAGTTACTACTGAATACTCTAACTTGTCTTCTGACTTTTATGCTAACTCATAGCTCGGACTTTGGTTTCCTTTTTGTCTCAGTATTTATTGTTATGAATGTATTGTTATTTTCTTCTGTGGAGGATGTTATGAGTTCTGACTGTTTGATACTGCAGTTGTCAACTTTATTCCAATATCTCCTTGGATGCTTTCTGTTCTGCAGACGAAAGGCACAAATTAATGATGGTTATTTTTCCAAATATTCAGACAGACATTTGCTAATATGATGCATCATGTAGCAGCAGTAGGGACAGCTTTGGATAGTGTTTTATTATGACAAGATAATTACTACTAGAAAGAGACTGCAGCCTTGTGCCAGAGATATTTGGCCCTTTTCCTTGGCCGGTTCAACATGAGCCATCAGGGAGATTGATGCTCTGTATACATGGTGTGGATGTGCTTAAGGAAGTGCAGACCAGCTGATAATTAACCCCTGGATTTATTGTTTGAACTTAATCCAATGCTATAGCTTTGCCCATATTCCTGCTCTTACACCTTGTTATGGAAACAAAGCTGAAGGAATTACTTGTAAATTGTTTGGTTTGTGTGGGAGTTTCTGATATCAAACTAGGAAGATTTTTATTAGAATAAGCCTTGAGAAAATACATATATATATATATATATATATATATATATATATATATATATATATATATATATATATAAAGAATTTGGTGGTGGTTCCATGTATTCATCCCAAAAAAATCAATGATTTTTTGTCTTTCTGGAGCTGTTAGTGCTGTAAAGGAGATTCTCTTCATATTTCTTACAAAAGTATTTATTTGTCATAGATTGTTAAATGAATTTGTCATTACATATTTTTTGAAAATCTATTTCTGTGCATGGAAAAAGTAAAGAATGAGATGAGTCTGTTTGTATTACAATTTGCACAAACTTTGTTCTTACTTTTTCAGTGTCTTCAAGTCCAGTATCCTGTAGTAGCAAATCTACTAAGTGTTTTTACTACTAACCATGATAATAATGATACATTGTGTTTGTATAGTACTTTTAACAATGCTCAAAGACACTTTACACATTAAAAACAGAAAGAAAATGAAAAGAAATAATATGAATACACATCATGATATCATAATCATACTTTAAAATATAAGATACATGACTTTGATTAGTGTTTTCTATTTTTAATGCAGCTGTCAATCATAATCATTATTTCAAATAAGAAGTAACAGTGTAAAATAGTTGTATGCATGTAAGCATGGAATTAATATTGGAGCTGTTTTTATTCTATACACTCCTGTGAAGGTAGACTATCATTTTGCTTTGCTTTTAAAATAACCTCCCCAGAACGTATACAGAACATATGGTGTCAACAATAATAGTAAATATTCGCTGAAAACCTAGTTTTGCATTTAGCATTATAATATAGACCCATGTGGTTGGGCTGACGTGGTCTGGTATATACACTGTGTGGGCACAGTATATTTCCTGGGCGCCTCCCAGCAGCCTTACGGAAAGTGGCGCGCCGGACAGCGCAGTCGCAGCAGAACAGGCGCAGACATAGCGGCAGCCATGGCAGACGAGAAACCCAAGGTGAGCAGTGGCTTTTGTTCTGGGGGCTTGGTGGCTGTGTGCAGCTCATCCCTGCGCCATCGTTGTTCGGTTTACACCACGGAACGACCGGCGTGTGTCACCGATGCGTCAACGACCGCGGAGTTACATAGAGCTTACCGCCCAACAGCGCTGCCGAGCTAACAAGCTAACGACGTTAGCATAATAAGCTAGCGTGTTTGAGACCCGGGCGTTGAGAAATAAATACCAACTTGTGGTCATCTTGAATACGCTGTTTCCACACTTGCACTAAAGCTGATATCAGTATGAGTGATGGTCATTTAGCACGAAGCGATGCGACTGTTTTCTACATAGACAACGTCAACAAGAGAGAGTAGCACAACGACACCGCCATGGGACCAAATGAATGATCTGATAAAAAAACAAGTTAACTCAATATTAAATAGTTAAACTACGCTGTTCACAAAGTGAATCCTAAACCGTGTCGGGAGAAGGAGGGGTTGATCTGTGCAGGATGCGTTTTCCTCCTTGGTGAGGTCGTGGGGAATGAGCACAATTAGCAGGCCATTGTCGATTGCTCAACGCTAGATGCTAATGCTAATGTTGAAGTTGTAATGTGTCCTCTCTGCGCCCAGCGATCACGCAGATTCTGAGGTTAGTGCAGTCAGACAGAGAGGAACTGGATTCACTTATATCTTCACTTTAGTATTGGACTTCTTTGACACTGACGTTTTAAATCAATGAGGTACACACTGTGCATGAATCCTCAGTGGTCTGCAAAGGCTGATGGGGTTTTGTGGTTGGGTTGGGGGGGGGTGCACGCACTTTAAAAAATGTTTGAGGTCATATTTTAAAAGGCGTCGTGTTCATCCCTGCATCGCATTTCCTTGACTTTCTGCACACTGTGTTTCAGGAGGGAGTGAAGACGGAGAACAATGAGCACATCAATCTGAAGGTGGCAGGCCAGGATGGCTCAGTGGTGCAGTTCAAGATCAAAAGGCACACTCCTCTCAGCAAACTGATGAAAGCTTACTGTGAACGACAGGTGAGACCACTACACCAGTGTGATGCCACTCCTGATAAGTCATTGGGTGGAGGAAAACTTTGTGAGCCTCAAAGGGACAGTTGGTGAAGTGTTTAAGTCCACAAAACATGTTGGTGAGTGCTTCTTTAAACGTATAAAAACAACAGAAAAACACAAAAGGAAAACACCTCCATACTGCTCCTGTGGTGTCTTCCAAGTGTGAAACTGTGTCATTTACACCATGTTTTTAGCCTAAATGTCCTCTAATATCCTCCTCTGGAGCATTTGATTGTGCGTGGATAACAGCAGTCTTTTAGGCTAAAGAAAAGGGGAAAATAAAACATGTTTAATCTGAATGTCAGGGTTTAGAGACACTTTAATGACACCACAGTAGCAGTATGAAGGCATTTTACGTTTGTTTATTTTTCTGTCGTATTTTATGTCTGAAGAATCAGTCACCTTCCAAAAACTCCAAAAGTGTTTTGTGGACTCAAACACTTCACACTCCCCTCCAATAGGCATAGTGGTGAGTAGATAATGAGTTAATTTTAAAAAAATTGGTGAACTATCCCTTTATGAATCGCTCACTATATCACACAAACATGTATGCTGGATTCAGGGATGAAAATGTTTGGGCACTTTTAACCTCTGGGTGTAACATGGATAATTTTCAATATAGTAAACAAGGTTTGTCTCTCTGTCTACAGGGGCTGGCAATGAGGCAAATACGATTTCGATTTGATGGTCAGCCTATCAATGAAACAGACACGCCCTCACAGGTAAGATACACCCACTTGTTCAACCTACAAACAATCACCTCCCGAATCAATTTTTGTTATCATGAGCTTTTGATGAATAAGAGGATATATATTCACCTCACAGTTTTGCTACTTTAGACACTGTGTATGATGTAGATTTTATTCTTTGTAAGTTGTAAGGGTGGAACATATATTGTGTTATTTAAAAAAAAACAAAACATGGTGAGAGCTGGATTACCAAAAGTGAAAACCTTAGCAGTGTTACTTCTATTTGCAAAATACATTTGAAACTAAAAATGTTACCACAATTCAGTGGTTGACAGTGTTGACGGGTTAAATAAATGTACTTTCAATCATTTAACAAACTGCATGTAGCTTAACTTACAAAATAACTGTACAAAAATGTAAGTATTAGCATTAACATACTTAGTTTTATAACTACAGTGGCAGTCAGTGGAGCACATATCGCCTCCAAGGCTAAATAATCCTTTACATTAATGTAGTGGAAATATAAAACAACAACTACAAGAAAAGCCAAAATTAATAATCGTCATAGATATAGTTAAAGAACATGTGAAACAACTAATGGAACAACTCCTGATCTGCATCCACTAAATGTTGTGAGTTCTTACCAGGGTCATGCTCCATCCTTACAAGTTTTGTGGAAAACGGTTCAGACGTTTTTGGCATAATCTGTCTGACAAATAAACTAAATGAACTAAAAAACCAGTCAAACTAACAATCAATTCTAAGTGTAGAAAGAGTTCCAGGATGTGAACAAGCCTTTAAACACCCACTCTCAAGCTCATCTTTCACTTTAAATAGTGACAAGGTGCACATTCCAGTGTTTTCACTGATGTGTTACTGATACTGTACAAAGAGACAGCTGTGCTGCCTCTTGTCTTGATTAATTTAATTTAATTTTTCATCTTTTTGCTCACATCATATTTGAAACACTAAGTCACTTTCAGTTTGCCCTGTCATAGATCTACTTAAATTGAAGTGAAAATGCCTAATTCTGCTTTTTCATATAACTACTTCTACCCACATTAAGTTATGTCATCACACTGGAATGTAATGCTTATGTCTTACTTTATTAACAAGCACACTCGGTCTGACTATCTCTTACAGCTAGAAATGGAGGATGAAGATACGATTGATGTGTTCCAACAACAAACCGGAGGCTTCTCTCTTTAAAGACTGTTTCCTACGAACATCCCTACCTCCCCTTTTCATCCCTGAACATGTTTATTAAGCCCAGACTTCAAATGCCAGACTTCAAATGCCAGTGTTGATACCATCCAGTGGAATACTTTTTCAAAATGCTGGAAGACAGCAGCACAGTTGGTGTAGATAGGTTTCATCAAGCTGTCATTCACATGTTAACATTTCTGAACTGCACAGTGTCGACAACTCGTGTGCTGCAGTATGTCTAATGTGCCGAAGAAATTAATAGCTTCTTGTGGGGTTTTTTTTCTTTGTAGAAGTTCTGGAAAAATAAATTTCTTGGTCCTTGTTTTTGTTTTTATACTTCTGTCATTGAGGTTTTGATTCAGATGGAATTTTGTTATTGTTGTCAAGTAAGCCTGCATTTTAATTGACATCTGCTATGAAAATGTAGTATTGGAATAAATTGAGTTTTTTTTAATACATGTCCCTGTCGTTTGTTTTATGGATACTTTAGGATTCTTAACACAGCGGATATCTTGCAGGTTAATACCAACTGAGATAAAGCATCTGCATACTCTGTAAAATAAATATATTTGTACAAATATGAAAGCCTGGATGCTTTTCTCCTGTTCTTGTTTTCAGAATGTTTTAGGAAATCTTTAAGCTCCAGCACCTCAGCCAAACCTGATACTGGATGAGAGGTGTGTATTGTTTTAGGTAAATACTAAATGCAACAGTATGTATCCTGTAGCCTGAGACATTAATCATCTTAACCAGAGGTGGGTAAAACAGGTTCAGTCTAGGTAATGTAAATGTACTCTGTCATGCGATTCTTTAAATGTATTTTTTTCTTAAAAGATTTGTCCTTGAATAACAGCATAACCCACATTTGTGCAGGAATTATTTAAATTGATAATATAACTGCAGGACAGCAGTCCCTGTGCATTGGACATCAAGATGGGTGTTTGCAGTGTCAGTATTCGTGGAAAAGAGGGTGCACTATTATAATTCTCATCAAGCCATGTGTGGCATAATCCCTTTAATGGGAAAATCATCAACTATGCCTGAAAGTTGAATTAATAAAATAACTTTCACATCCTAAGTTTGCACAGAAGACATGCTTGTAGTTAACATCTTCAAAACTGGTTTCTGAATTTGACCGTTTTACTTGTCACTCTGTGTTCATATATACATATATATATATATATATATATATAGGATAGTTTCTTAGCTCCTGATGAAAACTGATGGTGGATTTATGAGTCAAACTTGAGTTACAGTGTGTGCGTCTCATGTAAATACTCCAACCAATCATAGGCTTGATCGCTGTGTCAGGATCCAATCACAGGAGACGCTGTCCACTTGTGGGCGGTGCTTGGGTGTAGCGACTACAGTCCGCACTGCTGCCACACTTGATATAAAGACTTCCTGTCTTCAAATTAAAATCCAAGTATGTGATTTTTGTTTTTAAACTAAGGCAAACAACAAAACAAAATATTCACCATTAAATGCGTAAATATAAAATCTCTATTGAGTTGTGACTCACTTTCAGGGAACCGAATCTCCTTAACTCGTGAGGTTGATGTGTGCTATTGTGAAAAGTGGAGCGGAAGTGAGGTGTGTTTCAGGACAGCCTGGTGTCGTCAGGCTGGAGGAGGCAGGTTGACTACTGACATCCACCGGCCCGGGCAGACAATGATAAAGGAGCTGCTAATGATAGTGTCTTTTACCGTGTCCGCTTTTTAAAATAAACACTTCGCGTCTTCTTGTGCAGATATGACGACCACCACCACATTTCAAGGGATGGAGCCCGGCTCCAAAAGCAGTTCCAGGTAAAAGGCGTCGTCCGGACGGTTCCATTCCAGCTGTTAGCCACCATCCATCCCACAAGTCCTGCATCCTCTGCTGCTAACCACACACAGCGTGCCGTTTAAAACATGTCTGCTACTGTCGCTGCCTGTGATTTGATCTCCGCAGCTCGATGTGGGATTGAATCACCACCGGTGGACAAATCCAGGATAAAGCTCGGAACCACACCTTCACGGTTTTGTCCGTCAGAACGTACCATTTTGAGCGTTAGCTAGCATGATAGCACCCTCCCTTTTTGTGGGGATGCTGCAGAGCTAGCAGGTGCACACCAGGCTGCTCTGTGCCCGGCGTCAGCTACGTGGGCCTTTCAACCCTAGCATGCGTCTGTCGTGTGTTTCCTCAGCGAGGTGATTGTGTTTATTGGAAGAAAAAGAGAAAGACACATGGGCGAGGCCCTCTGTGGTTTGTCTGATCATCAACACGACCAGTGAGGAAGCTCAGACATCCTCCAGTCTGCCCTGCATGTGCACCCACTGAGGCGAGGCCCCGTTACAGCTGACCACACCTGACATTAACCAGAGCTGCGTCTACGATGGGGCTGAGCGATTTCAACTCAAAGCCAGATTAAACCGTTGATTGTTACCCCATTATTTATTTCAAAAGTTTAAAACTCAAATCTGAGGTAGATCAGTTGTGTGTTAAACCTCCTCACCGTGCATGCACAACGCACATGCAAAATAGCAATATGTATTGAACCTTTGTTCTATTGCTATTGATGAAAATACATTTGAATAATTATTGATACTTTTATTGCCTAGCCCCAATTCATGGTTTTCAGCGAGCACATGCAGAGGAAGTCATATTTCAATTCCACAAACATCTCTCAAATCCATGAGCCCTATAGTTTCTGTCCAAAACTCTCTCAAAACTGATTACTCCTGCAATAACTGTGATTTTGGTTTTTGCACATCTTATACTCATATTTATTTTAGTCATATTCCCTAACCTTTGCAAACAACTACTGCAATTTTGCACTCTTGTCCCTTATTAAGCATTCTCTTGTATTTAGTGTCTCTATGTGCAATGCCCTTGACATGCTGCTGTAACACAATCATTTCCCAATTTGGGATGAATAAAGTACATCTATCTTATTATAGTAGTTCATATTTAAAATTCATAATTCTCAAACAAAAATGTTTTATGATAGCATAGCTCAATGAAGACAATGTGAGAAAAAATACATAAGACCAATATATTTACTGCAGTGTGTAAGAACAATTTAGTGATGACTGTATTTTGGAGAAAAATACTTCATAAATATTGGTACATGGCAGGAGTTTAGTTTAGTTGTTTGTTTAGTTGTTAAAAAAAGCAAACACAATAAACACTGCTCTTAAGAATGTCACTTTGTAGACTGTAGTTAATTGTGTCGTTCAACTCTGTTGCATTGTCCTGAGAACTGTTTCTAATATTTTAGATAGATGGATGACTTTGTTACAATGAGCAGCACTGTGGTGACTGTGCAGCGTATAAACCTCTGGCAGAACCAGAGTCAATGTGAGCGGCCATCTGCCTCGAACGGTTGGGGTGAGCAGGGAAAAAATGGGGAGGTGGGGTGGAAAAGAAGGGAGAGAAACGAGTGAGATAGGGAGACCAGGAACAGCATCAGGTCTCAGCTCTGACTAGTTATAATGAAAACAATAAGAGTGTAAAGATGTTATTAATGATAGCAGCAACAACTCACAATAATAATTATAATAATTGTTGTTATCCTGCAGCTTTGGAGTCAGAGATACCTGCAAAGAGAGAGAGGGAGAGACTATGGGAGGGGAAAAAAACTTAGTGACATGTAGTAAAATAAATAAATGGATGTGGAGGCAGAAAGACAGAAAAAAGGGGAGAAGTGCTCAGTGCATGATGGGAATTCCCCCTGCAGTCTAGACCTATAGCAGCATAAATAAGAGATGGTTCAGGACTCACGAAACATAAAGGAACGTCCAAGGTCTAACCGTAAATGTAGAGATGGTGTCGGCCTCCCGGACCCAGAGTGGGAGCTGGTTCTACAGGAGAGGAGCCTGGTAGCTGAAGGATCTACCTCCTGTTCTACTCTTACAGACTCTTGGAACCACAAGAGACCATTACATGGAAGAATTGGGATTTATGACCTATACTGCAGCCAGCCACCAGGTGGCCTCAGAGTAGCAAATGAAAAATGTCTCCAAATAAACTAAGTGTAGATGGTGAATCATTTCTCATTGATTGATTCTATGCATTCCTTTCAGTAACAGTGTTGACCATCTCTCTCTCTTTTCAGGGTTTTGCGCCCACCGGGTGGCGGCTCCAACATTACGCTTGGTGCAGATGAGGGGAAACCTCCCGCCCGAAAAAACAAGATGGCTTCCAGTGTTTTCGCTGAGCCAGAGGACCCCTATGCTAATCGAAGGAACAACCCACCAGGTAAATTCTGCCTCATCGCCAAAAGTATGTGTCTTAGCTGTGCATATCCAACGTATAGTGACAGATTACCACAATATAAATGGATTTTCTGACATTAGTGGCATTAAATTAATGATAACACATGACAGGTTGTTGTTTTTATACTCTAACAAACTTCTCTGCCTCCCAGGCTACTCAAAACCTCAGAGAGTTAAATACACAAATAAAATGTACACAAGTAAAATTGTCTCTCTGCAGCAGTAAAAGAACAGGTTGAGGTGCCCTAATGGTTCATTGTTTCTCTTTCAGTCATAAGAAATGCAAACATTTGTGTTTTTCTATTAATCATTATTCTTCTTACCATGTGGGAATCTGAAATATCCAGAGTTAATTTTGGAATTAAAAGAGAATATTCTAAGATCACCTGTGTTGTCCTCTGTCATGTACAGTTTATACACAGACAATTACACTGACATGGTAGTAACAGAGAAGCTTTAAAAACAACTCAAATGATTGTATAATTAGGAGTCAGGTATTTATTTGATATGTTAAATGGTATCATCTTAAACAAATCATATTGGGTTAATAATCTTTGACATAATTTGACAGTACTGCAGCACACAAACAGAGCAATAAAATACAAGTCTGATGAACTTTTCATACATGATTCAAAAGATCCTCCTACAAACTATTTTAAATTCTTTAAAATGTCGACAAGTGTAGTCATGTCCATGCAGTGACAAAGAGCCTGGGAATAAGGGGACTGAAAACAGGTCAAATGATTCACAGGGGAAAACTATTTTTTCAACTTTTTGGAAATTTAAAATTAACATTATTATCAATGGAGTTATTATATGAAAGAAGGACACTCAGTGTGAAAATGAAATTAAACATATCTAAGCCCTCAGGAAAATAATAGGAAACCAGTTATGTTGGAGTAACTACAAAAAAATTCCAGCTTTATGTGCGTCATAATGTCAAGTAGTAATGTCAGTTGCCACTTTCAGTTTTTTTTTTCCCTGAAGGATCTGAATTGCCTCTTGTCTTCTAATGAGACACATAATTTTGACTGATACTGAACCTTTTCCAACCTTAGCTGTGGTGGTATTTTCAACAGGATTAATAGTTTTTTCAATATTAGGGCAAAAGAAGTAAATGTCCATCCCACCATCTGACTTTACTGATCTGCTCTGTAGAGAGTGAGACTTTTACTTTTATATCTAACTTCCATATTATTATTAAGAATTTCATAAACTTTGGACTTTCTGTTAACCTTCTCATAGTTTTGAAGCTGAATGCGTAGCTACGTACTTTGTAGCATAATAATTAATTAATTTGTATATCGTCTCCAGATGATAGTTTTTAGTTTGTTTCTTCAAATATATTTCCAAATTGCATTTTCTCTAGTTCTTCCACATACAAAATTACATAAACATTTGCTCTCTGTAATCTCCTTTTTCTCAATTATGATTTATTAGTGTCTTTGAATTTGGTAATGCAAGCTTTACTTGTTTGCCTCTTCAGTATTCTCAAGCTTTAATTGTGTTTGGCCCTTCATCATAATGTTTTTGTTTTGTAAATACATGTATATGTCATCTTTCGAACTCATCGATTATAATTGGTTATAAAAACTGTTGGAAACTTATTTGGTAATCGATTATAGTCTCCAGCTATAATATTTATTCCTTCCTCTTGTGTCATTATTAACTCTAGTACTGGAGTCATGAATTTGGGCCTTTTGTCTGGGTGATGGTAGACAGATTTCAGGTTTCCCACAACCAACCACAAACACTGTTATCTGTTAGGGTTTATGTCTTTATCTCCCGACATTGCGTCAAGCATCATTATGCAGTCAAGCTAGAAAAAGCTAGAAACCAAACCACCCTTGACGGGTTTATCGGCTATGACTTTGTGGCATGTGGTGGAGAAAGGGCACTGCGTAGGTTCACTGTATGAATGTGTGTGTGAATGGGTGGATGGCAAAACTGTTCCACTTCATCAATACTAGAAAAGTGTGATTATAGACCGTTTACTATTTACAATTGAAATGAACAATGGTCGACAGGTGAAGAGTTTTCAAAGCTTTTCTTCACCAACAACCCAAAAAGTATTTCAGTTCAGTAAGGATGAAGTTAAGAGTTGATGCTAATAGTAACCAGATTTACACCGGAGGTTATACAGGTTTGTGGACTGCTGAATATTTGTTGAGCATTTGTAATTGCCTGTGCTGGTCTGCTCCTGCTTCAAACGAATGCTTTGCTAATGATAATGATAATCATTTACTAGTGGGAAAACATTGAATCACCACAGTAACGACGAAAGTGTCAGAGACTGGCTTGGTTGATTTTCACACTGCTCCAGGTTGAAGTTTTGCTTGTGAACCTGTATGTGTGGGGGTCTACTGTCACACAATGTAGTTCTAAGACAGAGATGTTTGCATAAAACTGAACTGAATAGATAAACCCATAATTCTGCCCTCTTGTCACTGATACCCGATCCAGCTATTGAATATCAGATATAATTATTGGAGCGGTGCATCCCTAGTTGTGACGATGTTGCCATTATCTGACAGACTGTATATCACCATGTTATTTGTCTCTTTGAAAAAGTCTGAAGCCTCAATGATCTGAAACATTCTGTCTCCTTGTTCTTCAGGAGGAAAGCCCACAGGGGTGCTGTGTGGTGAGCCCTCAGCTCCCCTGAGGAGAGGAGGGAACAACGGCACAAACCACTCAGCAGACGCCAGCACCACAGTAAGATTATGCTCCAGATCACGAGTTTTAGTAAGCTATTTAGTACAAGCTGAGGTCAGACAGAAAGGGAAGCCACTGAAAGTAAAATTAAGTGATCCATTTTTCCAATTCTTAATGTCTCACACGAGGAGGGAAGCTTTGTATTAGTAACAAAGGAACAGGACTAAATGACCTGTCCTGACAACAAACACTGCTCCTGTGAAGGCTTGGACAAATGAGTTTGAGTGACAGCTCCTTGCTCCTGTTAATTTAGTCTGTTTGGATGTGGTAACCTTTTATTCGTCATTATTCTTATTGGTACCTAGATTTTTGAAACATCATAAATTCTCACCAAAGTTCCTTCTATTTTCAACCTGACCAGATATTATCAGTAACTAATAACTTAGCAAATAAATGTGGCTGTGCAGAAACTTCAAGTTATTCCTCAACAATACCTACTGATACTTTTCTTTTTCATGTAGACTTGTGACAGTACAGAATTTCTTATGAATGCTGTTGAAACAGTGATCTCTTCACCTTGTTTTTTTTAGGATGCAGAAAACCCTGTGCGTGATCATGGTAAGCACCTGTTAGTTCTGCTCCCATCACCCCAGTTAAACAGATGCAGGGAGAGCTGCTGCGTCACCTGCAGTCTACCTGCTGACAGATTGATGCACAGTAGTTTTGTTTTAACTTGATGTGTACAGCACCTGCAGAGGGTATGATTGAGTATCAAGGCCATAAGCAGAGATTTCAAGAAAGTCGTACAAGAATAAGTTGTATTTTAATGAGGAAAAAGTCACGATATTACGTGAATACAGAACAACATTTTCTTTTGGATTCAATTACCAATCACAGTTTTTTTTATTATTATTATTAAGTTATGACATAACCTTGAAATGTCAGCAGTTGACTGTTTCCTCCTCCACAACACAGACTTCCTCCACGTCTGTGTTGTTCCTTCTTCAGAATAGAGACAGTTTCTATTAGTCATATGAGTTGATGAGCCAAAGGATTCTTGACTTTATTGTTTTCTGAAATCTATAATATGTTAATATTAATGCAGGAGACCAGCAGATCCTCTGATACGCCTCTAAAATTACACGTAGCCTTAAATATTGACTTTTTTTCTCATAAATGTATGACTTATTTACTTGTATTATTACTCCTTAATTTTAAAACAGCAGGTTGACAAATATAATATAACTTGTTGTTTTGCTGTCTATATCAATGTAGCCCACCAATTTAGCTCATGAGAAAGTTAGAAGCAGTTTTATGTTTCTGTTTTAGGAAGCGAATGTTGGAGAAGGGTATTTAACATTGATTTAATGGCTGAATACAGTACATGAGTGAGTGGTGAAAAGACTGAGGGTAACTGGCACATCCCAGGCAAACCATTCTCTTGTTTGTCATCAAATGTCTCTGGTCTCTCTGCCTGTGTTCAGACAACTTTCCAGCTGAGCCTGAAGCAGCTCCAGAACACCAGGAGGAGGCTCCTCCAGCTGAGGAGCCCACCGCAGGATTAGCGTCTGGTCGCAGGAATCCCCCTGGGGGCAAGTCCAGCCTCATCCTGGGTTGAATCCCCGCCAACTGCCCCTCTTTACCTCCATGTGTCTCTGAACTCATCCTTTTATCTTATTTTTTTGTTTTCAAACAAGGAACCCCAGCTCATCTGTCAGTGCCACAGAAAATCCCAAGAGGCACCAGTGCCCTCCACATCCTCAAGTGCATTGTTTTGATACCTCTTTTTTGGAAACCGTTTTGTACTGTTTTTATTGTTTGTTTATTTTTGACAGAAGCACTTTATGTATTTCTATGTATATGGTTCAGCATCTGCCTTTTGTCCCTCTAATGCATTACACCTGTCAGAAAGAATAGAAGGTCCACACCTCTCATATCAACCAGTGGTAAACCCCCCCTTCCCTTAATTTTATTGCAACAGCACAAGCTGTAGGTGATGATACAAGCAGTTTCTAGAACACAAGCAAAGATAAAGCTGTCACTTTTGCACTGTGTTCAGTTTTGACCCATTGTGCATGCACATCTGGTCTGTGATGTATGAATGTGAGATGAAACATAACTGTGAAGATTTTTTTTTTTATATAATTCAACTTTGTTAGTTGTTTCTTTGTGGAATAGTTGTTGTATTGTTGTTGCATGAAGTTGGAATCTTTCTACTGATTATAGTATTAATATCCACATAGGAGCCAAATATGAGCCACATAAATTAGTGTCATTGTGACCTGAAGGATGCAAACATTTGTCTTCAGATGAGTACTGTAGGTCCCACGTCAGGTAACAGAATTGGAATAAGCCTTTTTTATATAGTAGTCACTCACTAACCTTAGACTATTGTAACCCCAGTGCCGGTTTTGAGTGCCCCGTGTTTTTAGGGGTGAAATTGACTCTCAAATAAAGTGTGCCTGTTTGTGTGTTAGGCTACAAACATCAAACAAGACTGGGTTTCCTCATACAGCATCCTACCAGTATCACCACAACCTTGTTTTTTTCCATCGCGAGTCAATGGAATGTTGTGGGTTGTGACCCATCCTAGATTTGACAAGTGACCTTATGACAGCTCAGCTTTTTTGTTTTACCCCCTTTTACATTTGCCAACAACCCTGAAAGAATACAGAATAGTCTTTTTGTATATTTCATGTCGCATCACTCAAACCAAATTCAAACTCCTCCTTACTTTTCTCTTGTGGAGTCTACATGTGTGTGTGTGCGTGCGTGTGTGACTGCTGTCAGCCAGCTGTCGTGCAACAAAAAAAACACATTTCAGGTACATGAAGTGTATTTCCTGTGGTGTCTACTATTTTTTAATGTGTGTGATGATGCAAGACACATCTGTTAGCATCCTACCAATTCCTGTTGCTCGATTTAAGTCATTGCAGAAATTTGAATTTGAGAAATGGCACAAGTGGAAATTAACATTAAAAATCAATCTTGACCATGTGCTGTATCCGTGCTTTATCTGAATAATTGCATGAGTATATGTAGAGCTGATTGAACTTAGGAGGATTCAGATAAGTGTTTTATAAAACAATGTGCGTCATCATGTGCATTAGGGAGGGCTCTTGTAATGGCCAGTATAAACAGGAGGATGGATTTGAGCAAACAAACTTTTCACTGTTTTTATAGTGTTGCAGGAAGTCCAGAGTCCAGTCCTGAGGTCTGCTGTAGGATAGGGTAAAGAGGAAGTAAGGGGTCGTTGGTCACAGGCACATGAGGGAATGCAGTCTCCAACATTAATCTGGATGTAACACAAATGTGGTACAAGACAGGTTTAACCAGGATGAGTGGTGTTTATTTTATTTTTATATTTAATGTTTATTTTTATCCTATATGTGGATCAAACCATTGTTTTATCACACATCTCAAAAGGGCTAAAAAACTGTCAACCTCGTTCCAGCAAGACACCTGGTTCAGTGGTGTAGGGCACCGATTGTGAAGCTGCACATGCTGATTTAATAGTGCTGTGCTTTCAAAGTAAAAATAGCAATATTTGCTAACTTTGTCATATTTACTTCTTTTTCTCAGAAAGTAATTAAAGATAATATAAAAATCAAATTTAAGCGTAAATGCAAAAGCCAAATCTTGATTCTCAATGTTAACCGTTACATCTAAATGTGAAAAATATTTGTTAATGTTCAGTGTGTAAGATTTAGGTGAAAATGATCTATTGGCAGACATTAAAGGATAAATTATTAATTATTTCACTAGTGTGTTTCATCTAAATTGTACGAATTGTTGTTGTTGTTACCCTAGATTTTTAAATACTTTACATTAACATCGGAGCGGGTCCTCACCATGTTTTTTACAGTAGTCCAGCTGGAGTCTACCACAGGTTCTCTTTCATGTTTGGAAGGTGAGGGTGAGGTGAGGGGTATTCAGCTGCAACTTGTAACTTCACCACTGGATGTCACTAAATTCTACATACTGAACCTTTAAATCTTAATCTTATTGTTTAAATGTTGAATCTAAATTTAAATCTTCAACAAAGAAGCCCGACCCTTGTTCTAACCTTTACTCTATAATCAGCAGCTGCCTCGTCTTCCTGACTCATGATGAAAGTGAAAGTAAGTTTTGCCAGCGTCAGTGTCGATGTAAACTTCGGATGTGTGCGTGTCTGTCTGTGGAGGAGCGTGTACTGTAAGTCTTTTTATTGTTGTATTATTGTGTGATAGGTTTACAGTCATCTCTTACATAGATTGACCACTTCTCGGGACACACGCTGCATGGACAGTGTAGTGAACGGTGAAGTGGACCATGTGTTTCTCGTCAGTCGGTGTGTGCATGCCATGTAAACACTGTCTATGAGTGGTTTTCATAATTTCCCCGGAGATGTCGGGGGTTTGTAATCTCCAGCTTTTGAGTTGTGGTTTGCCGGACAGTGCAGAGTTGAATTTGTCCTGAGCAAATCCAGCCTGACACTGTTTCACACACTTCAAACTTAAAGGGAATCTCTCGCAGTGATGTGGTTGAACTTAGGTTCGGACAAATAATCATTCATTTCATATCATGTTCATCAGTAGCAATATAACAAACAATGTGCGTCATCATGTGCATTAGGGAGGGCTCTTGTAATGGCCAGTATAAACAGGAGGATGGATTTGAGCAAACAAACTTTTCACTGTTTTTATAGTGTTGCAGGAAGTCCAGAGTCCAGTCCTGAGGTCTGCTGTAGGATAGGGTAAAGAGGAAGTAAGGGGTCGTTGGTCACAGGCACATGAGGGAATGCAGTCTCCAACATTAATCTGGATGTAACACAAATGTGGTACAAGACAGGTTTAACCAGGATGAGTGGTGTTTATTTTATTTTTATATTTAATGTTTATTTTTATCCTATATGTGGATCAAACCATTGTTTTATCACACATCTCAAAAGGGCTAAAAAACTGTCAACCTCGTTCCAGCAAGACACCTGGTTCAGTGGTGTAGGGCACCGATTGTGAAGCTGCACATGCTGATTTAATAGTGCTGTGCTTTCAAAGTAAAAATAGCAATATTTGCTAACTTTGTCATATTTACTTCTTTTTCTCAGAAAGTAATTAAAGATAATATAAAAATCAAATTTAAGCGTAAATGCAAAAGCCAAATCTTGATTCTCAATGTTAACCGTTACATCTAAATGTGAAAAATATTTGTTAATGTTCAGTGTGTAAGATTTAGGTGAAAATGATCTATTGGCAGACATTAAAGGATAAATTATTAATTATTTCACTAGTGTGTTTCATCTAAATTGTACGAATTGTTGTTGTTGTTACCCTAGATTTTTAAATACTTTACATTAACATCGGAGCGGGTCCTCACCATGTTTTTTACAGTAGTCCAGCTGGAGTCTACCACAGGTTCTCTTTCATGTTTGGAAGGTGAGGGTGAGGTGAGGGGTATTCAGCTGCAACTTGTAACTTCACCACTGGATGTCACTAAATTCTACATACTGAACCTTTAAATCTTAATCTTATTGTTTAAATGTTGAATCTAAATTTAAATCTTCAACAAAGAAGCCCGACCCTTGTTCTAACCTTTACTCTATAATCAGCAGCTGCCTCGTCTTCCTGACTCATGATGAAAGTGAAAGTAAGTTTTGCCAGCGTCAGTGTCGATGTAAACTTCGGATGTGTGCGTGTCTGTCTGTGGAGGAGCGTGTACTGTAAGTCTTTTTATTGTTGTATTATTGTGTGATAGGTTTACAGTCATCTCTTACATAGATTGACCACTTCTCGGGACACACGCTGCATGGACAGTGTAGTGAACGGTGAAGTGGACCATGTGTTTCTCGTCAGTCGGTGTGTGCATGCCATGTAAACACTGTCTATGAGTGGTTTTCATAATTTCCCCGGAGATGTCGGGGGTTTGTAATCTCCAGCTTTTGAGTTGTGGTTTGCCGGACAGTGCAGAGTTGAATTTGTCCTGAGCAAATCCAGTCTGACACTGTTTCACACACTTCAAACTTAAAGGGAATCTCTCGCAGTGATGTGGTTGAACTTAGGTTCGGACAAATAATCATTCATTTCATATCATGTTCATCAGTAGCAATATAACAAAGGTTAATTATATATATTGCTTATTGTGTATGCGCAGTTTATTTATCTGGTTAAAATAAAAAATATTTGGAGGAAAATGCAGGGTGACAGTGTTTGTCATCTCTACCTATAAAGAAGAAACCACAACTTTCACTCAGGATCGACTTAACTAACATACATTTAACTTTTCTCAATGATCGAGGGACTAAGTTAACTTCCACAAAGTATAAATAGGTCACATTTAAGTTTCACTTGCAATAAATGAGGCACAGGGAGTCTGTGTGTCCTGAAATAATAACTAGATTGTTTTGCTGAAGTTGCAGCAGAAGTCTTGATAATATCACAGTTAGACAACAGCATATTTTTAGGCTTTCATTTATAGTGAACTGAACCAGTTCTATATACAGAGTACCTTCACCAACAAAGCATTAATAATTGTTAATAGTTGAAGAGCAATTGCAAGTCTGACATTTGTTTGTGTGCAGTTAGTTTCTAGACTATTTATGTCTATGTATCTTGCAATTAAGTGGGAGGAAGTGTGGGCGCGTGGAGACTTGAGTTACGATGACGGAGACTTGAAGTGGTTCAGACAAGAGCAATGGCTCATTTAACTGTGGATATACTTTCTTGAGCAGTTGTAGTGTAATTTCTGGTCACTATACAATGTCACAATATGAACGTCACTATATACCTTTAATCTGCACTACAATCTAATGTGTGCTGAAGTATAAGGAGAAACATAATTACTGATGATTACAACAAGTTTAACGCAGCAATGACGAATCAAATATTATACTCTATGTGTAACAATCAGTATGTAGTGTATGTATATCTTGTGTGAAGAAATGTTAATCTTTTTAAAAAAAGGCAGTCTGACAAAATGAAATATAATGGTGTCAAATCAGAGACAAATATCTTGTAAAAAACAGTAAACGGTTTGGACAGATATAATGGTGTCAAGAGTAAGAAAAACTGCCTTTTATTGGACTGAAGTTTTTGCACTTTTGGACCACGATTGGAACTTGATTTCTAACCACAACACAGTCAGTGTGCCATAAGCCAGGTGTCCTTATGTAAGACACTGAACTCCAAAGGACTCCTTACGACATGTCAGACATACAGAGTGCGTTTGTGATTAAGGCAGCCATTCACAAACTGTGTGGCACGCGCTAGACCGAGAGAGAGAGAGAGAGAGAGACAGAGAGAGGGAGAGAGAGAGACAGAGAGAGAGAGAGGGAGAGAGAGAGACAGAGAGAGAGAGACAGAGACAGAAGAAGAGAGGCAAAATGGACAGATACTTTTCAACAGTGAAAAGGAAATCAGCCGACAAGTCGGGCCTCGGCTCCTCGGAATGTCATCAGCGCTGTGTGGGTGTTCAGTGTAGAAAAAAATCAATCAATCAAAGTATCAAAGAAATCGGATGTATGAGAAGAGGATTTTTAAATGACCATATGGGAGTTCTGCTTAGGCTGTAATGTCAACTGCCAAGTTCCTCCAACAGCACAGCCCAGCAGATGCTAAGCTTTGAAACAATGTGAAAGAGAATCCCACGGCACATTCCCACTAGAGAACAGGATCCAGATGGGAAGTGTACAGCCCGGACCATGTTTACGTTGTAGCCAAAAAGAGAGAAGATAGACAGTGAAATCCTGTGGGACCCCAGTTTTTCACAATATCACTGGAGTCAATGGAATTTTGGAATTTCCCATCTCACCAATAAACACTAATCACTTGACTTAGTAAACTTGTTGACCAGTTCAGCTGGAAAATCTAAATGCAGGAGTGTCAAGATTATGACTGACGGTTAGTCTCTAGTTGTTCAGGGACATGTTTCGACACATCTCGTCCTGCAGCATGTGATTCCAGTATATTTAACGCACCCAAGATATCATCTTGTTATCTGGCATCACTGAGCCTAACATCGTCTTCCTGAATAACTTGGGTCACAAACCTCCTCTGTAGCAGGTTAGAGATGCAGCATGAGTTACCATGGCAATGTTACCCGGTAAGAACTGAGCCACCATTAAACCAGAAGTTACCTCGCCAACCACAAATCCTGCTTTGTAGTAGAGACCTTAGTCAACTCACAGTGAATCTGAGTCACACAAAACCATTTTATCCATTTTTTTCTTTTTATCATACTTTTATAAACCAGGAGACGTTTGTTGAAAAATCAGATTGTGTTTGGAAGCAATGGCATAAAAGGGATTGTTCCATAATTAGTATCTGTCATGAACATCAGCTGAAAGCTTCTCCTGCTGACTCATGAAATTCACATACAGTCACATGGGGCAGTTATGGGATCCATCGTCAGTCCCTAATATGAATGATGTGCACTGTAAAACCACATCTACACACAACAGATCCACAGGTACCTGAATTGATCTTGTTACAACACTGATGCAGAACAAGCCTGAGCTATAAAGCTCTTCCTTAGTTTTTCGCAGTGCAAGTGTGGTAAGTTGGAGACAGTTATACTCGCAAACATTGGACAATGTCCATCTCCTTTCACTGGTGCTTAATTGGGCCACTAAATATTTTTTCAACTGCAGTGCCCGTTCTAAAAAGGCCTGTTTGGAATGGGCTGTTTGGCCGGTGGTGATGCTGGCTGCTGAATTCCTTCTGAAACTGTAGAAGTGACGTGCAGTAACTAAGCTGACGCAAGTAAAGACCAACTTCACTTACACTGACGAGTCCCAACCGCTGCTGCCCCCGATAGGCGATGGTCTGTTTATTGAAATTTGATTGAAATTAAACGTAGAGCATGACCAATGCTATGCATGCACATGCCACATGGATCTCGAGGTATGTGAGACACATACAGACAGACAGAGATTTCTGGAAATATTAGGTAGATGAATCCTATAGAAGTTCTAAGATCTAATATTTATCATTATTGTGACTGAGTAGAATCATATGCAATTTTAGTGGTTAGACTTTGTGGAGATGCTGCCCAGATAAAAAAACAACTTGCAGTTTGATTCACAAAAACAGATCCCTGTGATTTCAAATGTGTATGTGAGTATTACATTTGAATAAAATGAGTTTATTTTAACTGTCATTGCAGGTAAATGAACATGGCCCCCATTGGTATCCTCTTCTTCATTTTCACTGTCATATGTGTCGGAGCAAAGGAAGGTAAGATTTAACATTATCTGTGCATTTCAAATGTGAAATGCTCCTCGGTGCTGATATTATCTTCATCCTGACCCTTTTTCTTCTCCAGTTCTTTTTACCGTGCAATGCAAGACTGAAAGCGTTGGACAGTATGGCCAGCAGTCACTGCTGGAGTGTTGGGTCCAAGCTGCCAACGGGGCAACAGATGCAGGAATCAGAGCCATCTCTTGGACGAAAGAGGGGTTGGAGGGGCCCTTAGTGTTTTTTAACAAAGGGAAAATGAATAAGACTCCAGGCTACCAACTTGCTGAGCCGCCCTTGAACAAGAAGCACACGAACGTGTCCCTGCTCATCGCCAACACTACGATGGCAAATGCTGGAGCTTACAAATGCATGGTGATAACGAACAGTGGCGATGCTGTGGGGGACATCAACCTCAAAGTCACAGGTTAGAGACTCCGGCTGTGGCTGACGGCTGAAACATTTTTTACAACTCTTTGACACAGATGCATCTAACTCATTTCGAAGCTTTATCCTGTGTAAAGTAGTTTTCTTTTTCTGTAAACTAATTTGTTACGTAGACAATTTACTTTTTGAAAGATTTAATTTTCTGTTGATTGTTGGGAGTTTGAGGGACTTTCCTTGCAGCTAAGCACTGTCAATTGGTGTGTTTCCTTATTTTCGCTTTCACTGTGACAAATAATCACTGCTGTTGGATCCTGCCCGTCTATTTATATGTTCAGCTGAACGACCACTTGTGCCTCCCCTTTTTCTTTTTGCAGCCAAATACAGTAAACCAACTATACGCTCCGACCCTAAAGAGATTACCGTAAAAAGAGATGGCGTCCTGACATGTGAATCGCACGGTGGCTACCCAAAAGGGGAGATTCGCTGGATTGTGGAGCATGACACGGAGTGGACCAAAGGCTCTAAAATGGAGGAAAAATTAGACAAGAGGGGTCTGTTTCACCTGTCCAGCAAGCTGCCTCTGCTGCGAGGATCCATTTTCTCCAAGTATACCTGTGCGGTGTATAGTGCCAGTGGCAGCAGAGAGGCAGAGGCCATATTTGTAGTAGAAGACATACCAAGCCTAGGAAGTAAGTTTTTCCCAGCACTATCCACCACACACCGTTTACACCATGCGCTGCACACAAAAGCCATATCAGCCATAGTAGCACCTAAGGCCCTGTTTTAACTGAAATTTGAAGCGACACAGATGTCATCACTATTACATAAGCAAAGCATTGTTTAGGATTGCACAACTGACAGGAACTTGAAACACAAGCCACTTCTAATATATTTTGTGTGGTTGGACTCCCACATAGCCCCAGTTTTCCAACAGAAACCAAAAGGGATTTGAAAGACCAGGAAATTCACACATATCCTGTAAAAATCAAACCACCAAAAAAACAGCAGAGGGTTTAGTTGAACAATGTTCTTCCTCCTCTTAGCTGAAGTCTGTTGATTTTATCCATAACTGGAGCCAACCCTCATTGTGCTGTTTTTCAAACGCTCTTCACAGAACAGACATGCTGAAACACATCTGTTAATCTGATCGTCATCAAAAGTTAATTTAATTTACCTGACAAAGAAACAACACTGTGCTTGACTGGGCAAGTCTTTGAAATCTGACCCCATGTCCAAACTTTGCAGACCCCTCTGGGATAAAAATAAAAGTAAATATTTTCAGATGGATATTCACACCAGTTCATGCAATTGTGACTCACTTTATGTATTAGAGCATGAAAAAACTTTTATTTGAACTCATGCAGCCCAAGGACGAGAGAAAGAGTTTGATGCAGCCTCCAAAATCATCGCTCCTGTGGTGGTTATTGGATCACTGATCGTTGGATTGTTGGTGGCCCTGCTGTTTCTTCGACGCCGACGTCAGAGTGAGTACCTACACAAGCACTCTTATGAGTTCTGTTCAAAAGGAATCATTCCGATCTTTTTGAGTAATGACTTCACACATGAAAGTACAATTAAAATCTACAGTTGCTGCTACTTGGTGTTTCTAACAAACTACATTTAATTTATTACACATCATAGAAATTAGAATCAGATTTATTGTCACTTCCATGATATATACTCGGCACACATGAAACCGAAATATGATTTCTCTACAGATACAACCCAAGAAAGGAGAAAAAATAATAGGGGGGGTGTAGCAACTGTTAATTATTGGACCATTTTCTTGACAGATGCTCGGAGACAATCCAAAGCAGCCATTTTGGGTACGTCCATGTTTAGAAACACAGGGCTTTCTGACCGTGTGTGTATAGATTTATAAAGTTTCTGTCTGCTTGAAACTGAACATCAGCTTCTGCTGTGTTGACTATGACAAAGTATTTGGGCCATAATAAATAAAGACAAGAAGAAAGAAGAAAAATTTGATAATGTGGAGCTGATGAGCCAAAAGATTAAGTATTTCATTATTTAATGTAATATAATATAAAGTAACCCATATTATAGTATACCTCAACAAGATGCATCAGTCTGTTCTTCTGATATAATATCACTCTAAAATGACACGTTGCCTAAAACTATGATTTTATTCTCATAAAATTATGACTTTATTCTTGTAATATTAGGATTTTATTCTTTTAAAATTATGACTTTATTCTCTATAAGAGGCCCTTATACTCCGTCAGATTGACAGATTAATTGCTGACGTTTGATGATTTATCTGAATTAAAACTAACTAAGATTAAGGTACTTTCATCGCTATTAAAAGGAAGCTTTTTTTTGAGTGGTGAACATAGAGAACACGTGGGTCGGTCACTTCCTCTAGACATAACACTTGAAACAACATGAAATAAAACTCACACACGCACCACAGTTTCCGATCTCACTCCTAGTTCTTTCGAGCTTATACTCACACACATGTTCGTCACTGTCTAGACTCAAAGCTGGCAGTCTGGCAGCGCACTCTGTATCATGATCTGTATGTCTCATTTGCTTACAGTGAGAAAACACATCAAAGTTCAGTGAAAAACTTTAGTTAAGAAATATGGCATGGCAGACTATGATACAGAGAAACATCACAGTCATCATAGTTTCCTATGTGATCTGTGGGGGAGCTTCATTCACGCACTCTTCACGCAGTGCAGAGCCACCAGCAACCCAACCTGTCCACGAGCGCACAACAGTGACATTGTTAAGAGAGTGTGCACGGACAGGTTGAACAGCTCTCTCTTACGCTGCTTATCACGGGGAATCAAACTGTGCTGGGGATTGTGGAAACCTGGGCTCAGCCACTCATCAGCAGTATTTGAATGACCAGTCATTGTAATGCTCTTTTACATTTTTTTTTTCCAGGTGGCCATTTGAGAAGCGATCCAGGCGAGGAGGAGGGTACGTCTCAATGACAGTATTTTGACTCAGCTTTGTTTTAGAACAGTTCTCACATGCATTCCTTAAGATCTAATTCACGCTTTCACTTTCACTTTTACAGGTCTGGATGCAATCGACAACAGCTTCCAGATGTGAGGTAACTGCAGCACTGTCAAATTAGTTTCACCCAGGGGCAGGGCCAGGGAACGGGGCCAGGGGGAGAGACAGGCCCTAGCTGAAATGTCATTGGCCCCTGAAGTGTCACGTGTTTGGTTACTTACAAAGAGTAAAAATGTCAATTTGTTAAGGATTTATATTTTCTAAGTGTAACCCGTTTCTCCAGGTAAGTGTACTGATAACTGATTTACTTAACTATGAATTAAAGCTGGGCTAACATCAGAAAACTCTAGGTACGACAACGGAGCCCTAAATAAAAAGAGGTCAGCAGAGAACAGACTTCAGTCTCTGGAAGGTACTTGGGGTGTTTGTCACTCCCTGCGGCATGCGATTAAACTCCCAGAAACCAAGTTGGAATACGAAGGTGGTCTTTGGCTTGTCAGCCTCGTCGACTTCGATCTGACAGAAGCCAGATTTAGGGTCTTATTCAGGGTTACATAAGCTTTTTCCAAGAACACAATGAACAATTTCTGTCAGAATATATTCAATGATATTGACCTCTCTGTGTGAATTCTGGCTCCTGATTGAGAAACCTCCTGCATCCACCCCCCAGTTTCAGTTGCATATTTGTGTGTGTGTATTAGCAGTAATTTAGTTTCTCTCTCTCTCTGCAGGAAACACTTCATGTTCACATAACTTACTGTCAGCTTCTGAAATCATCACTTCCTTGTGTGCTCACTGAACAATATAACCAGAGATAACTTGTATCATTACTGTGATTCATCAAAGCACATCTTCATTTACCCATTATCTCCTATAACACTTTGAAAATCAAGTCTGAATCTAATACAGGAGTGCAAATGTCAGGTAAAAAGAGCAATATCATAATGTGAGGTTGTTGGACATCTGGGTCAGTGCTGGTCGGTGACACACTGGACCTTTTAGGTAAAGGTCAGGGTTAGGCATTTAGTTGAGATGGTTAAGGATAGGGTAAGTGGCTAGGGAATTCATTATATCAACAAGTGCCCTCACAACTATAGAGAGATGTGCGTGTGTGTGTATTCTGTCAAAATGAAACTAATGTAACTTTCTGTTATGATGGCACACATTTTGACTTTTGCTTTTATTATCCACATGACTCAATGTGTGTGTGTGTGTTATACCATATTTCTTTCTTAATGAAAGCAAATGTAACAAATCAGATGAAAAAATAACACTGTGTTTGTAAGGCTGTTTTCAGACCTAAACTTCAGAAAAGGAATTTGTATTTCACATATGAAGAATGCAGTGGGAGGATCTCTGAGTCAGAAGCATTTATAAGAACAGAATAATGTGCAGGACAATCAGGCGAGGGGTGTTGTCTGGGTAGATCGAGTAGGAGGCAGAGTATGATATAAATTCAGGTAAATCACAAGAAATGATTACTCTTAAATTACATATTTTCAGATTTATATTTCCATGACAATTAAAAATATGTAGCATATAACTTTATATAGAAATGTATAACAAGTTTTGGGGTCTTAGGTCTGTCTGATTTTATTTGCATGTGTATGAAAAAATTCAACCCTTGCAAATTTCATATCCTCATTCTAGCCACTGAGAAAGTACCACACTAAAAGACCAGTTGTACCAGAAGTCACATGATTTCACTCTCTGGCTACTGTGGGATTGTAAACAATGTATTTGTTTGACTAACTGTGATAACTGCTCGTGTTATGTTTGGCAGTAATTGGCAGCTTAGCTTCACCCTCTCAGACAGGTATTCAGTTTCATTTTTCATGTGACTTAAGATAAGGTGCAACCAGTAAACTTAACAACCTGTGACCTGTGATTCTTTGGGTCAATTGTTAACTTGTAGGAGAGAAAAACAAGACCCGTATGAACTTTGAA
Source organism: Paralichthys olivaceus (assembly GCF_024713975.1). Lineage (NCBI taxonomy): Eukaryota > Metazoa > Chordata > Actinopteri > Pleuronectiformes > Paralichthyidae > Paralichthys > Paralichthys olivaceus. Next base: position 14,915,380 of record NC_091100.1, on the reverse strand, counting down.
TATCGCTTCAATTTTCACATTCTGGCAATTTAAATAAAAACATGTGTGTCAGGATAAAAATAAAAGCTATGATAGGACCGTGCACTTTTCCTTTGATTAACATGAAGTTCATGAACTGTGTGAAGTATGATCTTTTAATGTGACTTAAATAAACACTGAACGGAAAAATGCGAGTGTGTTGGTGGTGCATTTGTTATTTCTTTCGCACGCTCATCTAGATTAGATTTCAGGTATTCCATTTCAGTTAAACAAGTGGGAAACATGAAGGCTGTGTAAGTCTGTGTTTTTCAGTAATAACTTCTTGTCCCTCAGTTTGTGGTATCCTGTTTTGTTACATAGACCTGTAAATCTTTTCTCCTCCCTGATCAGCTACTTCGATAAGAGAATAGCCTGCTATTGTACAGATCTTTTCGACTTCCTCATTCCGCTGTTAGAGAGATTATAATCATCCTTGTTCCTCTTTTCTCTTTGCCTTGTCTATGTGGAAAATGTGTCTCATCGCTGCTTACAATTCTTGTACACAGTTCCTTTTCCTCTATTCCAGGCTTTTGTTATCTCTGTTAATTAAAGTTGTGCAGCACTATCACAGTTCTTAAAACACACTGTGTGTAATTAATAGTATCAGTTTGTTGTGATACTTTTTATTCGGCTTTAAATTTGGATCAAACATCTCATTGATGTTTCTCCCATTCAAATATCAGATTGATCTTCTCTTATCTTCCTTTGATCGTCTTGTAATGTTGGTAAATAAAATGATATATTTTGATCTCACATCACTTTGATGCACATTGAACAAGAAGTAGCTTAAACTTCACTCAAGCCTGCCATCTGCTGGACAAATCTTATTACAACATGTTTGGCCATGAGAGCAAAAGTGAGCTACATGAAAATGTATTTATAGCATGGTAGATTTGATTTCAGAATAAGTTTGATACATCACCTCCAGCAGTAGCGGGCCTGCTTCAGTGGTCCCGCTTTAAAGCAGTCATAAACTTCAGCATGTTAACATATCATCAAGAAGAGTCATGGAAAGTTTTAAAGAGAGAGTACAAGACTATGAGAGCTTCAAGCCAAGCCAGTAACTCCAATTTGAGATGAGGTTGTTTTCCACATAGAGGTTTATACGACATGTTACATGTATTTCCACATATTTAATTCAATTTGGTATATTATTCATGCAAACATCACAGGGATTTCTCTTTGCTTTTACTTTTATTTAACCACTTACTTCAAATTGAGCCTTATTGTTCTACTGTTTATACAAAGTACAATGAGATAAAGATAAGAAAATGATCTTGTTAGTGACATGCATCTTCCATGGTTGTGAAGTTTGAGACTTGTTGTATTTTGGCTTTTGATTTATGTTGTGGAGTCAGAACCCACTTGCATTTGGGTTTTTTGATTTTTTGATTTGTCTTTGAGTTCTTTGTTTTTGTTCTTTCTTTGGTTCTGTTTAGTCCATCCTCTTCTTTTAGAGTTTCAGTTTTGGATCACCTGCCCTCTGATTGTTTACCAGTTCATATTCTGATGAAATATTTTGCTCAGCCTTTTCCTTTTTTTGCATATGTCTGCACTTGGGTGCACTTACCGGAACATTTATTAAAACTATGTCATTATTTATTGAGAGGTGAACAATTGTAATCTATCATCCTTAACCTATGACATGTTTTCAAGACAATTATTTTTTTTCTAATTTATGTTAGAGCAGCAAAGAGGTGAGTAAAAAACACAAAATATCAGTATCTAACTTAAACACCAGCAATCAAATGTTAACATAATATATAAAGTGTAACATTTTGAACCCAATGAGTTCTTTAGCATTTACATTTTCCCACAACCACACATGTATTCATCATTTAGTTTTCAACATCATAACCTTCTTGTCTGTCCTACAAGTTAAAGGTCACATCTCTGTTTCGGGGCCATGACGGGAAGAAGAATGAAATCAAATGATTTTACATTCACAGGTTGCACGCTATCACACCACATCTCGCAGCACAGGAAGCAACTGTTGTCACCGTGTATGTACGTGTAAGAAACAGCATCTGCCTTCATTGCTGCAGCATGATGCTGCTCAGCTGGTTTACAGTGTTCCTCTGTATTTCTGCAAACACAGGTGAGTCCATTCACTTCTCTTAACGTGAGAGGGAAGGTTTTTCTGCAGCTCAAGACTATCTGCGACAACATTCATCGTATTATCATGATGATGATAATAATAAACTTTTTATACAACACTTTGCATAGTTACATACCATCGGAATTAGAACATCGCATAGTAGTAGGGTTGATAAGGGCTTGACCTTTTTATGTTACGATTTGGCCCTTAAAACTGAACTGAATTGAATGCCTTTTTTTCATTCATTTATCTTTGTAACCTAGTTTAGGTAAGTGCTATACAAATGGTAAAATGTATTATTATTATTATTATTATTATTATTATTATTATTATTATTATTATTATTATTATTATTATTATTATTAGACACAATAGATGATATGATATGAAAACTAAGTCTAATAAAAAATAAATATCTCATAGCTTTAGTGGTGTAGGATGGATAGATAGATAGATAAGATAGGTCATATCAGCAGAGAAGTTGAAGTCTTATAAACAATAAATATATATTACATATATATTGAATATTGTATGTATATATTGTGTACTTTTCATCAATAAAAGTCACAATTACACTCCAATTACATCACATTCAGAAAGTTATCAGAATCAGAATCAGAATCCTTTATTGTCAATGTTCAAGATTGTCACCAACAGTTGAAACAGTGACAATTATTTAGCAGATCTGATTTTTAGAAATCCGAACAAGAATCAAGAAGTAAAAATCTAAAAGTAGATATTTTATGAAAAAAACAGCTAAAGAGAATAAACATAAGTGTAACAGCGTAATAACAGTGCAATTTGTACAGTAGGACAGTCAACCTGAAAGTCCACCTGAGTATTAGTGCATAATGATTCCGTGCAAAATTACAGCTACAGAAAAAAACTGTGAATGTTTTCTTGTGTGTGTGTCTTGTTTAAAACAGTTCTTGGATAGAATGTGAAGGGGAGTGTGTGTGTGTGTGTATGTGTGTTGTATAACAGTCCTTAGAAGGTATGGGTGGGGTTGGGGTGATGGTTTTGACGGCCTGTAGGTAAAAGCTGTTTAACAGTCTTGTGATTATCCAGTCAGTGTTAAAATAAAACAGATGTCTATGTCTTGTGGTTTGTCCTTAAACCCTCTGATCACACTGTCTTTTGTTGTTAATCACAGGGGATGTTGTAGTGTGGCGAGAGCCCGGTGAGAACGTCACCTTAGAGTGCTGCTTTGCAGAATGTCCCAGCAGCATCAACGGCTTCAGGGGGATGTATCTGTATCATGGTTTAAATCCGCAGGAGGAGGTGTTGCACTATTTCAATGGCTCTGGATATGAAAAAATCACCCCACGAATCGGCTACAAAGAGAGGGTTGAGAAAATAGGATCTCTGAGGAACCACACCATCACCATCAGCAATCTGGTCGCCAAGGATTCTGGCATCTACAGCTGTGTCTACAAAAGTATTTCCACGACTGACGTTGTATGCAACGTCTACATACTTAGAATATCAGGTGCGTTTTAACCATGGTTTTAACTTTATCAGCTCAGGTATTGTGTCGCAGTAAGGCCAAGGTGCAGGAAAGTCAACACAGGACTTCATGTGAGATATCCATTTAATTCTTCTTTGAATTTATGGTATTATTCATCGGGTAATAATCTAGATTTTCCTTCAATATATCATTTTTATGACTATAGTTATGAGTGACTGGCAGAACAAGATTTATAGGAACTCGAATGGCACTCACAAGACCTCATAGCTCCTTAAATTCAATCAAACTGCACCAAATTTCACACAATCTTGGTTTTCACATCCTTAAATCTTAAATCTAATCTAGATTCGTGCATCCATTCCTGGGGAGATTGGTGAGAAAGTGTCAAATGACGTCCAATCTCACGTTCTTAAAACGCCAGACTCCTCATCAAATCTGCTCAAAGAGAGCATGTGACTCTCCATTGGCCTCATATCAATTTTAGAATTGGTTTAATTAGTTTATTCTGGACTTGCACCCAAGTACATTTCAGATCTTTAGTGGGTTCTTCCTTCACCTATACTGCATCCGTCCACTAAATTCTGTAATAATCTGTCCAGTACTTCTCATTTAATCCTACAAATTAACAGACAAACAAACAATGCTGATGTAAACCTCTTTGGTGAAAGTGAATATAGGATGAGTATATTAAATATATTCAAAACATTTCCTATGTCTTTATGTATATATTTAATGTGCACCTTATTTTAATTCCACATGGCCTATCCTTCAGATTTATGTACAATTCAGTTTAATATTCCAAAATTAGCTGTGCCACATACGCTCTCTCTGTGTTGGGATTGCAACATTTCCATGGGGACAGTACATTTCCTTTGCTGTAATCCATTTCTTGCCTTTTTTCATGGAGAAGAACCCTGTTTCAGTCCAACAGAGGAGCCTCACCCCCACGACGATGAGAATATTCTACTTCTGGTGTTAGTCATCGCTGTCGCCTGTGTCATCAGCATATTTGTTACCATCATGTTCGTCCTGTTGATTCTGAAGGTGAGTTCAGACCACGAGGAAAAAACTCTGTGCTTGATCAAACTTGATTATTCTGGTTTCAATCTTTTCACCTCAACCAAAGCACTGCAAACTGTTTGCTGCATATCTGCAAAGATTGATTTATTGTGCGTTAACACAATTTATCAGTTTATCACACTTGTCCCACAGGACTGCTGCTGAAGATATCAGGTTTACTCTGTTGTTGCTGAATACGTCTAAAACTACTTGATGCTCTGTCTGCATGTGTTCAAACTTATTGTTGTACTGTTTAAATTTTTTCCTAACAATGTCTGAAGTTAAATATAATTTATCTTAAAAAAAATTCTCACTGATCTGGTGAAATATGCTGCGGCGGCTGAAAAGATATTATAATCAGCAATTGACTCCAGGCAGTGGATGGAAGTTTGCATCCCCAAAATATACAGTCATAATAATAACAAATCAATAAATCAAATAACACACTAGATGAAATAAAAAAACTGTGAGATGAAGTTGATCCACCAATCGGTCGAAGAAAAATGTTGAAAAAGCTAAATATTTGGAGAGGCTGAATAAAACACTGATAGGACTCTTTAGTAGAATACAAATCAAATTCGGGGTAAATACTCTGAGAAGCTAAATCCTGTTTTGTTGGTAAGTGTGTGCTGGAGTTGAGGCCAGTGACATCACAAAGTCACAGAAGTCCTGACGGCTCGGTTCAGTGTTTGACTCAGGTTGTGTTCGTTTCTCTGAAACTGAGCATTTTGTGATGCATGCTTTATCTTTACTTATGTAGCTCCTTGATCTGCTTCATAGTCAGAAGACAAGTGAATCTCACTCTACAAAATTGGACCTTTAAATGTTGTCAGTTGATGTTCAAATATGATGTTTAACAGGTTTTCTAACATGCAGATTGTAATTTTAACATTTTACTCCCTGCAGTTGAAACAATGGACTAGAAGCAAAAGAGCAAGAAGTGCCGCCAACGAACTTGTGTATGAAGTCATGGCCAAGAACAGATACATCCCTCCCAGGTTGTCATCGCCAAATCAGTTTGATTTCGCTTAAAAAATGAAAATGCAGGGAGAGTGCTATTTGATGAATGACCATTTTCATCTTGATGCCTGGTTTTTACTTGTTAAATAGGTTTTGTTCGATTCAAATTTTCGAGTCAATTAAATAAACTTAGGAAAAATAAAATTTTGCATATAAAGTTTATCAGCATATTAAACCTGCTATATATGTTTAATTCTTATTAAAACGCCACCTAATTGAAATCATTATTGAAATTAGCACTTTTAATATTTCTTATATTTTTGCTGTATTTGGCTGCTTTTACATGAGTGATAGAAAAGCTAATAAAGCATTTGATTTGAAATTGCAGGAGTTTTAGCTTTATAAAAATCACAAATGAATTCAGTCTGATTAAAAAATATTCCAAAGTATTTCAAATAACTCATTTTATTTTTAAAAACTCACAAAGGATGTCCATGATTAATTAAAGGGACACATGAGTTCTGCAGGGAACACAATAGAAGTAAAAATTAAATGAAACAATTACAAGTGAGTCACAAACAAACAGGCAGGGAGGTGGTGTGGTGGAGAGGTGAGTACGTGTACTGTATGACAGAGGAGGTCGGGGGCAGGTGGTCAAAGTGAACTCAGTGTGCTCATATCACAAATGAATACAAATCTAATATAATGCATTTAATAATGATTGAGACAATTCACATTTTGTAGCAAACATGAATAATGTTAAATATGCAAACAGAACCCCTAATAATAAAGGTGTTCATGAAAATGATTGTATTTAAAATATTTTTTTAGTTGTATAACATATCTTTTTTGGTATTGTGACTTTAACCATTTAGTTTGTTGTGTGTTTTTTATGGCTGCTGTCTGTGCTGAGTCTGATTTGTGTCTTTCTTCAGTTTTTTAACCATGTGTCAGATTTTGTCTTGATGTGAAAGCAAAGAAATTGAATTTGTGGTGTGCAAACAAATGCAGAAGAGAATAAAAAACGATGAACTGATGAATGCACTGAAGCCATCATGTCACTACTTGTTGGAAATATGTGGGCAGGAAGTGTATGACAAAACAAACCACAGGTGGAAGAAAAACAATGTCTGACAGTCATAGAGTAATGATGGTTTGTACAGTTTAGAAAGGTTTAGGGCTTTTTATTTCATTTATTTGTGTATTTGACAGGGACAGAGCAAAGACACACTATAACAGGCTAAAGAAACTTAAAACACATTTTCATGGTACATGGACTGTATTTATATAGCACTTTTCTACATAGTGCTTTACTGTACAGTTTTGCCATTCACCCATTCACACATACATGTATACAGTGCAACTGACAACGCTCTGGTTAGTGGATGATTCAGTTTCAGATTCAGACTTTTTATTCATCCCACAGAGGGGAAATTTCCTTATTGCAGCTGCATAAGTACACAAATTAAATGAAAATAAATAAAAATAAAAATATAAAATTATAAACATCAGACAGAATCTAAGTTATATACATATAAATAGAGCAATTGCACTTCTGATATATATGGTAGAGAAAAAAAATGATTGCACTAAGAGATTACATTTGAAACTGTGATATACAGTATTGTACATTAAGAGCTGCACCTGCCTGTAGGATTTCTATCTGGGGCTAACTTACAATCATGGTCCCTGGTTCAGCTTTTTTCATCCTAAAGTGTCATTGTTAAAATTAAAGGTGTAAGTTAATTCAACTTAAATAAAAATACATTTTAAAATGAGAAAAGTTTAATCATAGAAATCATAGAAAATTAAAAAGCCTGCGTGGAGCTGCTTGATCAGTGAGTACAGGTTTAGTTGTTTTTCAGTAATTTTTTAACCTTTTGATTAAATGTTTTCAGATCAGTTTTTTTATTCCTGTAGATACAAAAAATACCGAAAAACATGACAGACTGAAAAGTAGTTTTGCAATTATACTGTTCACCGACGAAGGCTTCACTGATCTTTTCTTTGTGACATACAGTCAGCTGTGGCAAGATTGTTGACGCGTTTGAAAATCAATTTGATAAAAATCTAAATGTTTGTTGAGCTAAAACATATTCACAGTTGAATTGATTAAAGGAATAAACTGTTCATTCTTTGTTAAAATTAAAATTATACTTAATAATGGTTAGATTTTGTGAGAGTGGCTGTTTAGGGGTTTGCATACAGCCACAGTTGAACATGTCTGAGCTTACTTCCTGACAGTGGTTTATCTTTTCCTGTCCAGCAGCATCACATGTGTCTCACACTATGGCATGCTGCTGCATGTCTGTGCAAACACATGGAAACCACACAACCACAGCCTCTATTTTGTCAGAACATAGTGGAATAGGTACATGTAGCCCCCGGTGAGGACGATCATATAAGAGTGTGTATGTTGATAGTTGCTCCAAAGGTTCAGTGTGTAGAATTTAGTGACATCTAGTGGTGAAGCTACGTGTTGCAGCTGAACACCCCTCACCTCACCCTCACCTTTCAAACATGAGAGAGAACCTGTGGTGAACTTCAGTTGTCATAAAAACTCAAAAGATGTTTAGTCTGTCCAGTCTGGACTAATGTAAAAAACCTGATGACCTCCACAGAGAGGACCTGCTCCTGATGTAAATATAAAGTATTTAAATATAAAAGGTCCATTCTTGGGTAAAGAAAACAACAATTCATACAATTTAGATGAGACACACTGGTGAAAACATAACTAGGGTTATTTATATTCAATTTCTCCCAATAGATCCCTTCCACCTAAATATTACACATGGAACCTTTAACTCTTCACTTGTGCTTTTTGCTCAACATTACCTGCTTGTCATCACTGTCAGCTTTCCATTTCATAAAGGTAGATTGAGTTACATGATTATCACAAACACACTGTCATTGCCCTGAAATAGCTGCAATCCTCAAGGATGAAAACACAAACATACACACACGCCCCCATCTGTGTTTCTATCATGGTGCAAACACAGAAACCCACAAACAATTACTCTTATAATGTATTTTGGAAACACAAATTTGTACATGTATGTGTAAAAGTAAGGAGCAGATATTTGTTGACCACTTCTAGGCTGAGAAACACTGAAATCTAGTACAACTATTATTAGTGCTATCTGTTCCTCCTGTGCTTTTTCTGTTGCATTACATGTGAACCTGTTTTTGTAATATTGCTGTAGTGCAACATTTAACCTGTTTCCAATCTTAACCAGAAGAGAGTGGCATTGGACAGGAATTACACTGCAGCATTCTGTGTACTTTAAAATATCGGTTTGTTGTAATACTGAAAACTTGTAGCAGAAAGCTTCACTTCACAGGACCACGTCTAAATGGGTTCAACTTGTACACACATGGTTTAGCAATGTCATTTCAGTGAGTTGAAGATTAAAATGATCATGGTAAGCCCAAGGTCATGAACTGGAGCAATGGATGAAGGTAACTTTATCAGGTCAGCAGTTCAGCTAACTGATAAATTCACTTGAAGTCAACATGTCACCACTTGTGGGCAGGAAGTGTATGACAAAACAAACCACAGGTGGCAAGAAAACAATGTCTGACAGTCATAGAGTAATGATGGTTTGTACAGTTCAGAAAGGTTTAGGGCTTTTTATTTCATTCATTTGTGTATTTGACAGGGACAGAGCAAAGACACACTATAACAGGCTAAATAAACTTAAAACACATTTTCATGGTACATGGACTGTATTTATATAGCACTTTTCTACATCGTGCTTTACCGTACAGTTTTGCCATTCACCCATTCACACATAAATTTATAGTGTGCAACACTTTCTCTATCCCAGAATGGGATCAAACTGACAACACTCTGGTTAGTGGATGATTCAGTTTCAGATTCAGACTTTTTATTCATATCACAGAGGGGAAATTTCCTTATTGCAGCTGCATAAGTTCCTGTCCAGCAGCATCACATGTGTCTCACACTATGGCATGCTGCTGCATGTCTGTGCAAACACATGGAAACCACACAACCACAGCCTCTATTTTGTCAGAACATAGTGGAATAGGTACATGTAGCCCCCGGTGAGGACGATCATATAAGAGTGTGTATGTTGATAGTTGCTCCAAAGGTTCAGTGTGTAGAATTTAGTGACATCTAGTGGTGAAGCTACGTGTTGCAGCTGAACACCCCTCACCTCACCCTCACCTCACCAAACATGAGAGAGAACCTGTGGTGAACTTCAGTTGTCATAAAAACTCAAAAGATGTTTAGTCTGTCCAGTCTGGACTAATGTAAAAAACCTGATGACCTCCACAGAGAGGACCTGCTCCTGATGTAAATATAAAGTATTTAAATATAAAAGGTCCATTCTATGGTAAAGAAAACAACAATTCATACAATTTAGATGAGACACTCTGGTGAAAACATAACTAGGGTTATTTATATTCAATTTCTCCCAATAGATCCCTTCCACCTAAATATTACACATGGAACCTTTAACTCTTCACTTGTGCTTTTTGCTCAACATTACCTGCTTGTCATCACTGTCAGCTTTCCATTTCATAAAGGTAGATTGAGTTACATGATTATCACAAACACACTGTCATTGCCCTGAAATAGCTGCAATCCTCAAGGATGAAAACACACACATACATACACACACACCCCCATCTGTGTTTCTATCATGGTGCAAACACAGAAACCCACAAACAATTACTCTTTAAAAATTCAACTGTAAAACTAACTAAAGACAATTTTAATGTGATTTACATCTATTTTTGCTCCTTCTGAAAATATATTAAAATATTGTTGTGGAATCACTTTGAGTCTTCTCAAGTGGTCATGCAGTGTTTGAAATGGAGTTCAACAATCAGTGTTGTTTTTTGTGTCATTCTATTTTTAAAGCCAGGATATTATATCACATATATGAGCAACTATTGTGTAGCCACACCAGTATGTAGTATGAACAGTGTATAATGTATTTCGAAACACAAATGTTTACATTTTACGAATGGGTAAAAGTAAGGAGCAGATATTTGTTGACCACTTCAAGGCTGAGAAACACTGAAATCTAGTACAACCATTATTAGTTGGTGTATATGTAAGTTTATTAGGTCAGCAGTTCAGCTACATACAATCCAGATAAACCTAAAGTTTATACAGGTGAGGAAGCTTAGCTGGAGTCAGGTGATTGAAGCCACACCCACACGTACACGACGACGATGGAGGCAAGAGGGAGGACAGAGAGGTACAGATTTATTAAACTCCGGATATTCTCCCGACATTCTCTATTTTGGCTGTATATGAGAAGCACATGTCAGAACGAGAAGCTCCGGATTTTCAGTTTCAGTTTCTTCCAGTCACTTCACCGTAGTATAGTAACTCCGGAGAATGTCAGAGGGAGCTCATGTGAGCGCGAGCAAACTCTTGAGTCGTGGCACTGATGCCACCATCTTGGTGCCCGACAGCACTGGGCTCCTGGTGACGTCAGGACCCAACGCAGTGTCAGACCGGTGGTTTTATGTTGATCGGTGAATAACTCTGATAAAATGTAGTCTCTCAAATATTTGGCACCAATTTTCGACATTGCCCTCACATATTAGCAATTAATGGCTTGGATTGAACTGTATTTATTTTTGGTAGCACTGAACAGCCCAATCCTGCAACATAAGGCACAGTCTCCAATGGGGATCCGTGCAGAAAGGCGCGTAAAGGCGGACCTCTCCACCCACCCGCCCCCTCTGCTCCCATGTGCTTCTCTTTATCATGGTCGTGCGCTTTCGGGACTCTCAGCATCCCAGTGAAGTGCACATCATCGAGCTCAGCGGACTCACCCGGCACATCTGCATCTGCGCCGCCCGCAGTGCCACTGTGTCATCACGCACCGAGAGCGAGCCGCGCAAGAGCAAAGCGCACGGAGAGAAACTGAGACCAGTCCACTCCAGTGTTTTTGGACGACGCGACCGCGGGTCAGACGGACGGTCCCGGGTTTTCTACTGAAGACAGAAGCGCTGATTTTACCGACGACTGCGTGAGGAAGAAACCCAGAGCATGAAGAAGACTCCAAATTCAGGTACTGATAAAAACATTCTATAATACACAATAGAGCGAATCTTTGTTACATGATCAAAATTACATGTAATTCAAATAGAATGTGACCTACTTTTGGCACAGGCTTAATTATATTCTATGAAATATACGTGTTTGCATGTCAAAGTAATGCCACACAGGGAGTATAACAAATAAAAAGAATACATTATTCATGCAATCAATGTATAATTTAGATGACTTTCTGTGTTACAACCTTTACTGCTTAGAAGACTTTCACTTGGAAAAACATATCTGCTATAAACTTTATTTCTGTTTATCTGGAGGTGTCTTCTTCTCTCCCTTTCCAACTTGTCAAACTGTTTCACTTAATCTTTACCCCTCCGCTTTATTTCTACTTGTTTTTGTCGCTGAGTGTGCAGAACCCCAGGGAGCACCTAGGGGTCCCCTGGCTATTAAAGCCTGATGTGCATCATCACCACCATCATCATCTGTCCTTCTCTGCCTGACCTTCTGTATGGATGCACTGGCCCCTCCAGGCTGCAGTGCTGCACATGTGTTGGTGTGTGTGTGTGTGTCGGCTCAATCAAACATTTTAGAAGTTTGCTCACTCATGATGTCAATGTACGTGTTTTGTGTACACGTTTGCTTCCACCCTGAACGACACAATATACACAGTGCACAATTTTGAGTGTTATACAACACAATAACACATCTCTGGCTTTGCTCGGGGACCCATCTGTGTGTTCTCTCCCCCTCCTCAACATTTAGGAATACAGGACGGGCTCTGGGGAGAAAAATAAAGCACTCTAGATTAAACAGACACAGAAATGTGGCACAAGCTGCTGAGGCTTTTGTTGAAAACAGGACACATATTTAACACTCAGCTTGAAGAAACACTCATGTTCACTCATGCCATAAAAGACAAAGCTAATATCTATATCTGCATTAAAGTTATTTGAGAGAAGTCCAATTCAAAATTTCAGAAAGAGGTTGTGGGGTCTTTAAATGGTGACCAAGTGATATTAGAACATTTTCTCCTCAAAATATATAAATAGAGATTTTTATATTGAAGGTGTTTGGCAATGCTTTTATATAGTTGGCTTTTTTTCAACTCACGTTGTTAAACAGTTATCATATCCTCATTTCAGCATCTCTGAGTGCATCGGCTCCTGTCTGATGAAGAATTAGCCTCTGGGAGCAATGGACAATATTTTGGGGGGTTCTGTCTTACACTGTTTACTATCCAACATTTCTCCACACAAACAGTGATACTTTCTGTCACTGTTTTAAGTCCAGAGAACATTTTGGCTAATCTCTATCAACAGCATATTAATGCAGATAAATAAAAAAGCTGTAAGATGATGCATTTCAATCAGATGTTCAGCATCTCAGCCAAAGCCTGATCAAACATGATTGGTCAAACGGAAGCCGAAAAATGTCCATCTCTCTATGTTTTGCATATTCACATTCTGAGTCTGTTTATATCCTCAAATTATTGGTCTGTCTGTGGCATCACATTACATCCATATTTGATTTTCTGCAATCTTACCATTTATCATCAGAAAATCCAGATTATTAACCACATGCATTTTAGCTCAAGCTTTAAGGAATCATTGCTCGACCTTTTATGGAATAGAGATGGGGGGGAAAGGTCACTCTCAGAGGTGAGGCACTAGCCTGTTAGAGGAGTCTTATCACTAACTGTCAGTTGCTTTCTCTGGATATCCTCAAAGCCGCACCTGCACTGACGCATCACTACTCTGCAAACGCACTTAACACTGTCTATGTTGTCTTTAGGCAGTGGTGGATTGATGGCTCGGTAGGTGGTCGGACCGCTGTGGAGCCTGCTGGTGGGTCGGTCACTTTAGTTGTGCAATATCAAGTTTTCAACCTTGTGTGTCACTGCTTTTTCCCATGAAACCAAGTCCAGATGTTAATTTACTGTCCAGGAAGGTTAGAGGACAGAGTCATCCATCACTGCTGACTAAATTGTGCAGAGTACTTTAACTTTAAGATCTTTAGGCACTTTGATCATTAGGCTGTGTGTTAGTCAGCTCTCTGTACATGAGGAGTATAACTGTGACACCAGGCGGCCGCACTCCATCCTCCTGCAGTTCAAAGCTAACCAAGGCTCCAGCAGTTTTTTTTTAACTCAGCATCTTGACCTCAAGGTGTCAAATTATCTTTCAGGCTGGAGCATTTCATGGCTGAACTGAGAGAGAACCCAATTAGCAGGAACATTTTTCCCTAATGAAGATGGTTGTCCCGTCATCTTTTCTTCTATAATTCTCTACTTCAAAAGTTTTTGTGTGGGCTGACTCAGGGTGCGATAATGCCAGAGTTCGCAGACATGCAAGATTGTGGTGATGTGTATTGAGAGCAGCTTTCGCCTGTAAAAATAGAAAGCACAAACCAAGGAGAGAGAAATGCCCAAAAAGTACAAAATAGACTAAATCTAACCATGAAAACCTGCTTTTTTTATTGGAAAAACCCCTGTGCTTGACTTTACTCTCAAAGTGGGAACATTGTGTCTTCACTTCGTGGATGACTAACAAGAGGACAACCATTTTATATCCCAACAGTCCATATGAAATAAATCAATATAAAAGACTCTAAATAACCACATCTGAAAACTTTGGCCAATTATGTTCATTAGCAGTGTATCAATTATTCTTAAAATATATTTATGTAGTAGTGCAATTTAAAGAAAAAATTGAAAAAATCCACCATAATTTACCAGAGACCGGATTTTTTTTTCAACAGTATATTGGGATTTTATATATATACTGAAAAATCTAAAAAATGTCTATAAATACGTACATCACAAATGCTGTGACCAAAATCTACCCTGGAAAACCAGCTTGTTTCTTTTATTTGGAAATACCCCTTGGTTTCTACATCCTCTTTTGGAAGAATTTTTTAGATCTCTGCTCTCTCAAGTCACTCGTGTTTAATTTACTGTCAAAGTGGGAACATTGTGTTGTCCCCTTTTAGATCACTAACAAAAAATATGGTTTTAGTAAAGTCCCTAGAGACCCGGAGCTCGTTGGACCTAATGAGCTGGATGTACCCATATTGTTCTGTAGTTTCAAGTAACGGGAGACCCAGCGGAGTAAATGCACTGTGCCCCCCCTCCTTTTTTTTCTTCGTCTTTCTATCATCCTGCGCATGAGAGGTCCCAGTCAGCTGTGCTATATATTCTCATGGTTGGGTCACTTTTGAAAACAGGCTCGTCCTCAGCTTGAATACACTCCTTTGTGGGGAACATTTGCTGGAGGCTGCTTACGTGAATTTGTTGGACCTTTCATCGTCGGTAGAACATTTGATAAAAACTCAGGGAGGCATTTTTGATGTTGACCCGTAGTTGTAACGCTGGTGCCAGTGAACATGACTTTGACTTCATATATTTTCCTATGACAGTGTTGTTTTATTCTTCAACAAACCTCTTCACTCTATATTGTCATGTTAGAGACGTTGACCTAGAACACTGACTGTGCTGGATGTGTGCTTTTGAAATGACTGATTAATTCAATGACGTAACATCTCACAACTCTTCAGCAGACAAACGGGCTGATGGCCAGGGTTTAATAAACCGGATTAGATGTCAGGGGTGGCGTGCACAGGCACACAACACTGACTTAGTGCATTAAACTGGTTATTCCATCCGAACGAGAATAGGCCACTTGAATAAAACTGTTCCTTTCCGCATCCAAACACAAATATGAGCATTTCTAATAGGACTTAGATGCTTCAGTGTCATCTTTAACTATAAATTTCAGTAACATTTCTGTTATGATGATATGATCACATAGTGGCAATGTTATCCAAAGTAATGATTATAGGCCAATTAGCTACAATGTCAAAGTAATGGGATTGATTGTCATTTGAGCAGATGTTTCTCTGAGGAGTTGGTTGAGACCAAAAACAGAGGTAAAAGAGATTGCATAATGGACTGTGACATATGTAGGGCTGTGGTTGATTAGCAATGAATTAGTTTATTATTCCGAAAATGTATTTATTTGGTAATACAATCTAAAGAAAATTGGGGAAAATGTTCACCTTACGTTACCAGAGCCCAAAATACTTTTAACCAACAGTCCATAGGGATTAGGTATATATTGAAATAAGAGAGAGAAAGGCTGTAAAATGATTATTATTTATTAGTTTTGATTTAACTCAACATCTCCCCATGTCTGCGTAGGTTTTCTCTAGGTACTTCAGCTTCCTCCCACAGTCCAAACACATGCAGATTTTCAGATTGGGGTTTGGTTATTTTGAGTTGTCTAAATTGTCTATAATGCCCAGATAATTCTCAGGGCTGTACTCAAACTAGACTTGTCTTAAAAACAACACTTTCAACTGCAGCCTGCGTCATGTCATCCATCCTCCCACTAAACCAAACCAGTAGGTCCCACAGAGAACCTGCAGATGAGCGAAGTCAATACACTTCTTTATTTCCCTTCAACAATGGCTCTTCAGTGACAGCGCAGCTAGTTTCCCTTCAGTCTGAGTCATACATTGGCCCGGGGTGTCACCACATTCACTACTGTTCCCTGTGAGAGTCGAGCTGTCTTAGGAGACTTCGCTATTCATTGGTGAGCCTCGAGTTCATCCACTACGTAAGTGTCAAACTCCCAAGCTCTCCTCTTTATATAATCTGTATCACAGTAAAACCTCTGCTCCGAGGATTAGACCACCTTTAGCGATCTTCTTTCTTAAGTGACAAGTACAAAAGCTCACTGTCTTAGCTCATAAGGTTTGCCTTAGATACTGTTATTCAACTAAAGTTTCTCTCATTGAAAGGTCTGAACTTTTTTCCCTTAGATAAACTTTCCCTCGGCTATAAGCCTAATCCTCTTCCTCCCACTCCAGGAAGTGACACATGGTTTTTGCTCCGTCTCTCATGTGGTTTTATCTCTCACTTTATCTCTCTTCACAGCTGAAAATTCCTATATCGGATTGAACTCAGCTTTGGGCTCTGAACTGCTGACCCGTGCTTCAACAATGCATGTGGGCATGAGTTGTGTGGGCATGTGCACGCACACAAAGTAGCGCGGAATGATGCGAGTGTATGACATCATCCGCCACTGTGTCAGAGTTTGGCTATATATAGAGATGGCTGATGATGACGTCTCAGCTTTAACAAAGCTGCCCTGTGAATAACATAAGGATGAAAACAGGCCATGTCACTGCTGGTTACCGTGATGAGCAACCAGCCAGTCGTGAATGATTCCTCCGCATGCTCATTAGAGAAACACCTGATGTTGAAAGCAGATGCCATCAGTCAAATGTCAGCTGATCTCGATGAGACGGTCTTGTCACTTGGAATTTTGTATTACGGATAATTTGATACACTACAAGGAATAACGTGTTTTGTCCCGTGTGATAGAGGTGTGCCTGTTTGCATGCATATATAGAAATAAAAAAAGCAACATATTTTGCTTCTCAAAATTTGTTGGTCATAAGAGACTAATTTCCCAACAATTTAAAGTTTTACTCGGGCTCTTTGCATTTCACCCTGTATTCACAGTTTTTGCATTTGCAGACATTTTCTTCAAGCAACCAGAGAAGAGCTTTTCCAATGATTGACAAGTTATGGCCAACACACCATGTTCAGATTCAACTCATGATACACAGAGAAACACTGGTAATCATATTCCCGCTCGGCTGCAGAACAACACACATTACCAACTAGAAGAGTCCCAACAATAAACTTGCTAAATCATTCATTGATAACAAATATGTATCAGAGAGTATGATAGTTGACATATATATATATATATATATATATATGTATGTGTATGTATATATATATATATATATATATATATATACCACCATTACTATAATTTATACAACAGATTCTAAATAGAAACATGTCAAAGATATGTATAACAATATACAGATTACATCTCTTTTTTCTGATGTGTATCTGGGTCACTGTTTTTACATTAACTACAATTAATGCATCCCTATCAAAAAATCAGGTACTGGTTTTAGGCATCCATAAGAATGATACTGGTGCACCCTCAAAAATCCCGCATGTTGGTCTCCACCAAGAATAATTTTGTTCTCAGTAATCAAATCAGGAAATCTGAAACTAATGAATTATACATGTCCAATGCGTAATGTACTGCATATTATGTAAATGAGTTTTTCACACTCGGTCATTTTGTGTTTTTTCTGGTTTGTGCTTCTTTGCCAAACTCCACATGAACAGAGCGCTGTGTGTCTGCGTGCACATGTCTCTGTGCACATGTGTATGTGTGTAGAGTAAATGTAGACTGTCTGGGTTGGGGTTGTGGATTTAGACATCAGGAGCTTGGCATGCTGATTACAGAGTTCTGAAGCCACAGAGAACCACAGGAACTCTCTCCTCTCTCTCTCCCCCCGCCTTCTCTTTCCAGCAGCATCCCTCCATCAGTTCAGGCTAATTTGCTGGGATGGAGGTGAAAGCTGCAGGCCCGAGGCCCGATGTGGCCGGGCTCTCTACGTTATGATAATCAGCCAAATCACAGGGCTTTGCTCCTCTCATCCACGCTCTGTGTAAGCGTAACGTTACTCAATTAGCTAACGCACAGTTAAACACTGAGGGTTGTAACAGTAAAAAGCAGAAAGAGGTATAGTACACATTGTAGCAGGCACTAAGTGCTGCTGACAGAATGTTGTTGTTCCAGCTTAACAAATTTCATATGGATTTGTGAAGCCAGCATTTCAGGCTGTTTTTATTCTTGCTCCAGTGCCACTCAAAACCCCAAAATGAAGTCTTACAAAAATCCTGCTGGTTGGATGAAAGATGCCAGAACTTCTGCAGTGGCCTTATTCTATCTACAATATCCTCACAGTGTCCATATATTTATCAATTGGTACAACAGACCCCCGTCTTTCCTGAAAGGGATCTGGAACTTTGAGGATATCCTATTTTATGTAGTCTGCTGCCAGCTCCCTCTCACGTCTAATGATTACCTTATGGTGAGGAGGAAATAGCCAGCAGTTTTACCACAGCCATGCTGGGACGGACAGACGCGTAGACTGCACTACCAGCACTTTCACAGCCTCCGACAGCCCAAATGACCCGAAAGTGGGATTTAAATTGTCAGAGAACGGGAAGAGAGGAGCCTTTGTGAGTTATAGCTTAAAGAGATGGGGTTTTCTGTGATCCGAGTGGAAAGTGTGTGAGTGCGTGGATTGTACGTCTGTATTGTGTGTCTCATGAGAAACAGGGTCATGTATTGGTTATCGTGATGATTTTCCCTGGTTCTCGTAGCTGATTGGTGGAGTGTAGCTCAGAATTGATGGAAAGTTGTGCCAGTTGCTGACTCAACACCAGTAGAGACTTGGGCCATGAGTCTAACCCGGCTTTGTTTTGACTACACCGGTTTTATGATCTGTGAAACATCTTCAGTGGTTGACAGTTTGTGTTGTGATAGACCGTACTAATGACAGAGGTCAGTGTTTTGTGAGGAACACTAGAGAATATTGTGGTTCTCTCTCATTTCAGATTTTGTTTTACTTTTGGCCATGCTAACGGTATGGCTCAGTTCAGTTTCTTCCAGGCTGAAATATCACAACAACTATTGAATGAATTGCTCATGCATTGTTCCCAGAGGATAAATCCTACTGACTTTGGTAATTTACCCCATGTAGGTTAGATTATGGATTTTTCCAATTCTTAATTTCGTGAATCTTGGAATCTTGGAATCTTTGTTCAGCCAGGGTCTCTCTGTTTGCATGATGTCCCTGTGTCTGCTTGGATTTTTTCCAGGTACTCCAGCTTCCTCTTACAGTCCAAGGACATGGCAATTGGGGTTAGGTTAGTAAGAAACTTTGAATTGGTGTAAATATGAGTTTGAATGTTTGTCGTTGTATGTTGACCCTGTGATACACTGGTGACCTTGCCCAATGTCAGTTGGGAGGGGCCCTGTGACCCTCAAAGCTGTATAGATAATCAATGAATGTATGATGTCTACATGTGTCTTATAATGGTTCAAGTTTACTTATCCTAACCCTAAACTTCACCCAAAAAGTCAGTTTTCCTGCAAATGATTACAGAAATTGTATTTTTGGCTCTGAGATCTTTTAGAAGGAAAAGTACAGCTGCGCCTGAACTCATTGTCTGTGGGCACAGAGGTTAGCTGCTGCTGCTGCTGCTGCTCATGTGGCACTTTCTCATCATTGCTCATTCTAATCTTGCTCATTTATCAGTACAATGGCTGAAATTACTCTCTGCTATGATAGAGCAGTGGGATCCCAATAATGTCAACAGGAATATGATTTTAAATGGCCACGTTACTTTTCATAGTATTATTTTCCAGCAGTTCCTGGAAACCCATAATGTTCCAATTAGTGCTCAGTGAATCTTAAAGGGGTTTTCCTGACAGAGATTTACAAATTGCCTGTAACATGTTTACAATTCCCAGACAATCACTCATACATTTTATTGAGTCCCCGCTCACTATGTCCGCTTAACCCAGCAGGTCAGCAGTGATGCACCCCAGCATGAAAATACCACACCAGTAAATGAGAAGCAGACTCAGTGATGCTGCTTTAGATTTACATTACATTAACATTTTACATCATTTTGAATAATCCGATGTGATATAAAAAGGAAAAGCACATCTAGTCACTTTATATGAGAGGACTACAACACACCAGCTCCTCCATCCATCCCTCTACCCTGTACTCACTCTCATTCAGTGGGAATCATTTTTAGGGCCATGTGGATGCCATCAAGCCAGGCTGGGAAGTCTGATTGGAAAATTGAGATACAATCAGACCCTCTGATTCCCAGATTGCTTTAATGATACATACTTATTGTCTAATAGTGTCTGAATAACTCCTGGGCTTATTCTGGATGGTACTTCATGTTGAGGACCATGACGTTTCAGAAATGAATTCCAGATTTAAAATTTAGCCTCACAGCTGTGGAATCATCCGAGTGATCTGTTGTATGAACCACAATGATTTAGGTTATTTGGTGGCTCATATTGTGGTATTTCCCTAATTTGGTTGAATAGCACTGACGAAAAGAGACAGGAAGTGATATTTCTCTGGATCAAGCTCTGTGAGCAGTGCTTTTAAAATGTTTTTTATTTCCTGATGGTTTGCATGTGAGTCTGGGGTCCGGTTCTAAATTTGGCTTGTGAAGATGACTGATGTGAAGAATTGTGTCGTCCCTGTACATGCCCCCGGTCGGATGTGTAGGCTGAAGCAGCAGCAGGCGACATAAATGAGGAGGACAGTGTCTCTCTCTCTCTCTCTCTCTCTCTCTCTCTCTCTCTCTCTCTCTCTCTCTCTCTCTCCATATGTGGGTATGATGGAGATAAGGCAGGAGATGGGGGCAACGCAGCAGCCTGCAGGTCACAATGTTGTCTCTCCTTCACGTCCTCTCTGAGCAGAAGGGATTTATTATACCTCTGCTTTTATGTTTAAAAAAGTGTGTGTGTTTACATCATAGACTGCATGTAAAGATGGACAATATAACTTTCCCCAAAAATGAAGCCAAAGCATCTCGATCGCCGCCTGATGGATGGCTGCAATACAAGTCATAAAATGCAGAAGATGGTGCCGTTGGTATCTGGGGCCATTTTTGATAAATGTTAGTGGGAGGAGGTGGAGACACGTTAGTCCAGTCCATGTTTTACACCTTCTTGTTTCCTCTGCTGGTGAATCTGTGAAATGGGAAGAAAATATCAAGCAAGCTAAAGAATCTGTTTATTTTTTTACTTGCTATTGATTGTACAGATTTCCTCCTTTTAAGTAGCGGGAGGGGGAAAACTTTGCCATCGTAGTATAAAAAAACTACATATAATGTAAATGCAGTACTGTATAATCAGCGTATTTCCCAGCAGTCATTTTGACTTCTTATGGGTGTTACTTCTAAGATAAGCAATAGCTCTGTTTCATTAATTTATTGTGTGTGCGTGCGTGTGTGTGTATGGTGACATCTATACATGTATTTTTGACCCTGGGCAAAACAGAGTTGCAACCAAATCCAATACAATTCAAGTAAAACAGTCTAAAAACATAAAATGCCTCCATACTGCTCGTGTGGTGTCACCAAAGTGTCTGTAACCCCCGACATTCAAATTCGAGTCGATATGGCGTCATTTACACCACGTTTTTTTTGCCTACATGCCAGCTCTTATCCTCCTCTGGAACCACCTTCACAAGCGGCTCCCTTCTTCTCTTCCTCCTCTCCTCTCTCCTTCCCCTCCATTTACCTCTTTCACTATACTTCCCCTGCTTGCTCCTCCTCTTCTCCTTTTATCTTTTATCTTCTCCTCACTGTTCCTTCTCCTCCACTGTGCATCGTTGCCCAGCAGGCATCCCTTTAGTGTTGGCTGGCATGCTGGTGAGTTTTTTGCTCAACGGTTATGTAACTAAATTTAGCATGTTTGAGTCACGCGCATGGCCATAGGTCATGCTCTGAGATGACGGCTCACATTAATGTGCACCCCAAGGCTCACCATCCACTCTTAGTCAATGTGTGATGCACAGCTTTTTTTTAGGGGTTGTGTGTGTTTGCATTTGTCTCATGAGTGAACAAACGCGCGTGTCCGTCTGCGCCTCACGACCATCTGCCTAGTTGGGTGCAAATGTAGGCTATGTGTTTGTTCTATGTGTGTGTGCGTGTGTGTGTGTTATCTTTGTTGTGTTTAGGATGTACTGTTATACAAGAAGAATGTGCTCAGATAGCCAGTTGATTTTGTGTGTATTTGTAAGCTACTGGTTTTAAGTGCATGTTTGAGTGTTTGTATGCATTCATGTGTATGTGTGTGTGTGTTGTGGGTGGGTCTGGCTGTATTTGACCAGCAGGTTTCGATGATGAAGGGGGGGAAGTGTTGAGAGGTGTGAGTGAGGGATTTCCTTTCTGTGTGATGTCTCTGCCTGAATTACGTCCTTTACAAGTTCAAACAACGTAATTTAACTGCTGCAGTGTGTCTTATTGCACCAGGAAACAATACAGATGTTGGATGCAAAAATGACATTTTCCGAAAAGGTAGTTAAAAATATATCTTATATTTAACAGAATATCATATATTTTAATAAAAAAGTACTTTTGTGAAATATAAAACCAAAATAGGTCACAACATGAACTAAAATAAATAAGTTTATGAGTTGCCTTGAGTCAATGGAGTTATGTTAATGTTTAAAACATAATAAACAAAAAAAGCTGAAAGGTCAGTGTCACTTTAAATATTTGGAGCACTGGACCGAATAATTGAGCAGCGACACCTGGATGATTTTTACCTCTCCAAAGAAGGTTATATGAGGTAATTAGAGAAATATTATTCTTAAAATTAAAATAAATGCAGGTGAAATAAGTAATGTAATGTCCATAATCTTGATCGAGTAATTTATAGGTATATTATAGGTCCTTATTATTGAATTATTATGTGTCCAGATGAGCGTACTGTGTTGCACGTGTGTGTGTGTGGGGGGGGGGGGCATTGCCATTTAGCTTCCACCAAACAGCAGGGAAAAAAAGAAACAAACGACCTAAAGTAAATCATGCAGTAGTAGCTGTGATCCACATGTACACAAGAAGACACTGGAAGCTTCTCGTGTATATATGTATCTATGTGTGTACATCAGAACATGTCATTGTGTGTCATGCCAATGCCGGTGAGTCAACATATGCATACGCGCATGTTGTGCATTTCATGTGTTTTTTTGACCCCGACCCTGTGATTAATCGTATTCCTTTAGTAAGTCTGGAAAATAACCATGAGACAGAAAGAGCCTGCAGGCAAAAGAGACATGCCTCTATTTTTAAAACCGCACTTTTGTCACAGGACCAACGTTCCTGCTTTCCATATGGATCCCACACCAACGCGGCTCCTTTTGGGTTTCTCTGCTTTTATCCTTGAATTTCTGGATTTACTTATCACCTGGAGCAGAATTGTGATTTTGGTGTCTGCACATGGTTGTAGTTCAGCTCTGCACAAATATAACAAGCTGCAGAAACATGAATACAGTGTAGACAGCGCTCCATCAAATACACAGAGCACTGACAGTGAGGTGGAGACACTACTCTGAGGTCGACTGTCCCAACTCAGACATTAGAGATTATTAATAAACTGTATGTGGATGTACTTATACTGTATAAACGTCTACCATAATCTCATTTATGTACTTTACTTTCATTTTGACAAAATACACACACTCACAGGTTTGTTGTGCTATCCTTAGGACTTTGCATTGACTCCCGTCTCCCATTCATACTGTAATTAGTATTTGATCTTTTTAAGTTTTAGTTTCAACCACACCAATGGTTAATAATATACCAAACAATAAAAGTGAGTCTGAAGAAGAGACTTTAAAGAGGAGTTTTACTGTCTGAGAACTCCAGGCAGGGAGTTGTGATTTCGGAATTTAAAAACATAAGGGGGTATCAGATCCCAGATTATAGACAGGAGCCTGACAGTTCAAGGTTTTAAAAAACGAGTACTCAAATCTTTAAATCCTTTCTAAAACTCACCGGTAACCAGTGAAGGGCAGTACGGATTGGTGGAATGTAATTCATGTCTATCCTTAACCATAAAAACAAAGCGCAGAACTCAGAAATGAAGATTTGCCTCTTTTGTTTATGCTGGAAAAGGTTCTGAAGAGGTAACACACACACTGATAGAGAGAGGCATTTGTCATCACTGCTTGTTTGGAGAAACAACAGGTCCTATCTTTATCCAAGCACCGGCCTCACCCAAGAAAGAAAGATGTTCCTGTTGACTCCAGCTGCCTGTGTGAGTTTCTTGCCTCCATTTAAGGATGTCCTGCATTATCGAGTGAGAAGAAAAACATGCATGTGGGTGTGTGACAGTTTGTTTTGGGCCACATTTGTGCTTCCTGCTAAAGCTGGTGTTGCTATGGGTAAATCTGGAAGACGTGTGTCTTGAGAAGATATTTTCACAGTAAGAAAGAAAAGAGGAAGAGGAAGTGAGCTGGGCCTTCTCCTTCTGTGTGTGTGTTGTACTTGCGAGTTCCTCACCGAGACGATGGCTTGCTAAGTGGCCCTTGAACCTGTCAAGCTGCAAGTTGAGTGTGTGTGTGTGTGTGTGTGTGTGTGTGTGTGTGTTACAGGTTACAGAATGATGATGAGTTCAGACTGTTATAAAACATCAAATCATTTATCGTAGAGCTGATATGAGGGACACTGAGGTTACATCACTGATTGTTAAGTCTTATTGAGAACCTCTTCGTGCACGAAGTGACCAATGGCTGAACTTCCTGCAGACGATGATTGTGCAGGACATTCTGCTCACTTAGATCCACTCCTCAGTTGTTTGAATCATTGCTTTTATGTGAGTTTCTACACCCTGATCATTTACAGTAGCATAGCAGTGATGATGACATGGTAGAAGTGTGTGTTGTTGGTGTGGTGCAGGACGTCCTGGTGGAGTTTGACTCGTGTAACAAGCGGACTGAGTTTATTTTCAGATCAGGACCTTTGGTCAAATTGGCTGAGGCTCTGTTTGACAAAATATAGCTCTCGTGTCTGGGGAGCATGTGTGTGTATGTGTACTTATATATCTTTACGAGGTTGGTCCTCACTTTTTGGAAGGGCTGTTTGAGGGTTAACTCTTACCTGTAGGGTTAGGATTTGGTTAAAGTAATGGTTTTAGATAGAAGTACAGGAACGTGTTACCTTGCTTACTGTTTTTGTCACACTTTTAGGGACTTTTCCAGCATAAACACTGACCTTGTAAGGACCAGTAGACCTCATGGGGACCAAAGACCAGTCCTAATGAGCTGGTTTTAGGTTAACATTGATATTTAGACGTGAACTGTGGTTAGGTTGAGGTTACGGTTAGACATGAATTGGTTAAGGTTAGGATAACGTTTTGGTTACGTTGTCTTGATAATGATAACTGTGCAAACCTGTGTGTGTGTGTGTGTGTGTGTGTGTGTGTGTGTGTGTGTGTGTGTGTGTGTGTGTGTGTGTGTGTGTGTGTGTGTGTGTGTGTGTGTGGTCCAGGTATTACTCTTGTTGTGGGGACTTAAATCTGTTTACACTTTCACATTATGGGGACTTGTCTTCCTTACTGGGACACAAAGCAAGTCCCTATAATGTCAAGTATTACATTTTAAGCTGAAGACATGTTTTAATGTTAAGGTTAAGGTTAGGGTTTGGCAAGTTGTTACGGTTAAGGTTTAGGTTTAGGTTTGCATAAGTTTCCAGGAAACCAATGTAAGTCAGTGTAATGTCCTCTGAAGTCATGGAGACATGACTGTGTGTTTGAGAAAGACAGAGAGACTCATAAGGGGAACTAGGAGAGAGAGAGAGAGAGAGAGAGGGGCAGCTAAAGAAAGAGTAACAGAAAACACTAGAGAAAAGGAAAATGAAAAAAATTGCAGGTTGTGTATATTCTGGGATAAAATCCTGCGTCACATGAATGTGGGAGAGAGTGAAAAAAAGAGAGGGACTCCATATGACCAGCATATGGCTGCACACGTCTGCTTCACTCACTTGTTATCCTGACAGACTGAAGACATTAAAACTTGGAGGAAGTAAGAGCACAGGGAGACAGAGGGAGGAGAGAAGGGAGGGTTAAAAGAGGGGGACAGGGTGACTAAGTCAGGAGAAAGGGGAAGTCTCCAAGAAGAAAAAAAGGGAGGGAAGGAAGGAGCAGAGAAAAAGCAGAGGTTACATGTGGTTATTTGAGGTAGCTGTTGAGTTATGGAGCGCGACAGAATAGCCGGTAAGTTGTGGCTCTTTTTTTCCAACTTATTTGGTAATTGAACAGTTTTGAAATTCATTTTCTCTCAGGAGTTTTCTTTTCTTTGTTGGAGGAGGCAGTGGCAGCAGTCGTCTCAAAGCCACCCTGCTTGTGTTTGCTTTGCAGGGTCAGTTGTTTTAGAGCCTTCCTGTCTGTATTGCTGTGTGTCAGCATGTCGGCTTTACCTCTAATGTATTTCTCATGCGTCTCCTTATTCTGATTGAATGAACACACACGTTGTCTGAATAGCTATCATATGCACAGCACCAGTAAGTAAACCTCATGTGACGGGCTGTCAAAGACGACTTCCGAGAACGAGGATGCATAATCTCTCCCAGTGTGAAGTGGACGCTGCGCTGCAATTGGCATCAGCCTCCTCGGGTCGGACGCTGACTTACAGCTGACCCACACACTGTACACACAACCACGACCCGTCAGTGGAGTTAAATCTCCGTCACCACAGGAGTGGAATTTAAGTTGAGAAGTGCAGCTGTCAGATTAATTCTGACTGACACCAATGGTTTATTTTAAGTTACAGGGGAGCGAGAGAGGAGATCGTGTGTCTGCTAATATGATTTGTTTTTTAATAGACACTTCCGAGGAATGTTGGGTTTGCATCAGTCTGTGTACTCGCTCTGCGTCTGTGTCTCTCTCAGCAGCTCCTGTCGTGGCTACTTCTCATCAGCGATTCTTCTTTAATCAGTTAACTTAATTAGTTTCGACGTGTCTTTTGTTGATTGTGAACAGAGACTGTACAGAACTGCTGCTCAGGCCCATATGTGTTCAGTCTGCACTGAGACGATTAGGACTAATCTAGCGTCTTGCAGTGATTTAGGCCGGACATCAAGCTGAGCGACACTCTGCAAATTAATCTTTAATTCAAGCGTTTATAAGACGGATGAGCTGAGTGAGCCATATGATGCATACAGATGCACCTCACATCTATGTTTACTGCCACCAGGGGGCAGTGTTGCGGTGTTGCAGTGTAATTTAGTCCTCGGCCACACTGCCACCATTTCCCATCAGTTCTGTGAAATGTTCCATGTGGATGATTCATTTTCTGCAGACTGAGGGATTTTTCTTTCTAAATGGGGGCCGGAGAGATTTAGTGAAGACTGACTCTTGTGTGGGTGAGAGAGGTGAGGAGGCTCAGCTTTATGTCAGCTGTCACCCCTCTCGATTGAGGAAGTACTAGGAGAGCCGAGCTGCTTCCTGGTTTCCAATCTGTGCTGCGTGGCTCTGTTTGTACCTGTTGTCATGACGACAGCCGCCATGTTATCCCCCCCCCCCTACACACACACACACACACACCCCTTATCCCTTCAGTCTGTTTTGATAATGATAGCTGAGGCAGAGATGCACAGACGGTGTGTGTATTCGAAACAGCTCCATCCTGACTCTGAGTCACTACGCTCATCTTCCACACATGTTCAGGATTAAAATAATATGTTTAATAGAATCTGCCACGACTGTCCAGTGTATGGCCAGGGCTGATTTGTTGTGATTTTTAATTGGTGACATCTTTGAAATACATCAGTGGGAAAGGACAGAAAACAGACTGGAAGTTAAAGAAGTAGTTGTTTAATTTTCTGCCAATAAACAGGAAGAAAACTGGTGTCTTGATGAGTTGACATTAATTTTAGTTGTTGTGTAATCTGTTGAGCAATAGGCTGATAACAGTAAGTGGGAGTTGGGGGATTCAAACACGACAGTTACAAACCTGTTAGATATGTTTTGAAAGGACCTGTAGTTTGACTCTCTCTCTTCCATTTGTTAGGATAAAGGGGTCAAAGCCATGGCCTACCCTGATCTAATACACATTAACCATGTGGTTCATTATGCATCGCTCTTCACCCTTTATACTCTGCAATAGAAAGAGACCACCAGTGCCTTCATTGGTATTTTCATTGGTTATGTTTTCACCCCAAACTATTTTGCAGATCCGGAACAGGGGGCGTTTTTTTTCATCGCACTTTGTTGAATCAACTTATAATACATATTGATCCAAAAGATTTCTATCCAAACATGAACAAAATATTTCTGAACACTCCACAATCAAATAATTATTTGACCTCTGCTCCTCTTGTTGTACTATCAACCCATTATTCACAGCGCACAATGAAACATATGTGTCATCACAAGCAACGATGATGAGGCAGAAGACAGAGGCTTTGGATTCAGTTATGATTTTTTATTTTCAGAATGATGAACAACAATCTGTCTTGGTATTAGGGGCCACCCACAGGAGGTCAGTTTTCAGAGGGTTAACACTTCACACTTATTTTAGCTCCTCTTTGTCTTTCTGTCCTGTAAACATGCACGCGAACAAGCTGTAGTCACAAAGGGCAGCACATCGACGTGACATTCAAACTTTACTTTATTGGGTGAGTGCACTGTCTCCCATTGTTCCTCTTTACACCTGAGTCCATAGTTTGAAAAATTCTGTATACCCTCACAAGCACGTGTGTGTACAAAAGAACATCACCCCCCCCCCAACACCATGAACCTGGAGTTAAAGGAAATCAAGGAAATCACTCAGCTCTCCGTGTTCCATAAAAGAAGTGTACAGGATATCCTCTATGAGTGAACGCCCCTATGCCCTTCCAGTATCTCACCTCATATTGTTTCTCATAGTATTATTTAGTCAAGATAAGTGTGTGTGTGTAGCTACAGGAAACTGAGTTGGAAGCCCCACCTTCAGTCATCCCGGGGGAGCATTTCTGACAGGTGACATTACTCAACATGATGGAAACAGGTCAAGTCAGGGGTGATTGTTTACAAGCAGCTCAGCTCATGGTTTTTGCTTCAGGGCAAAACCAGCAGTGTCAAAATGTTAGAACAGAACCAAGCAGAGGGTTATTATCATGCCACAAGTTACAAAATATGTTTATGGTATTTTCTTACTTATAAGCCTTTGATAAACACAATTCTGGATTTTAATGCGAAAATAAAACTCATGATATGAACTTTATCAAATGGATTTTACAAAATAGGTTAATTCCCAAACTGTCTTTATTCAACAGACATATTGTATGTATTGATAAAAGTAATATTATTGTTAAGTTGAATTATTTCTATTTATAAAAACATTTAATATAAAAAAATCTAATATCCTAAATAAACATTTGTCATGTTGGCATAATGAGCAACATCATCATATATAATGCAAAGAGGCAGCATATATGAAATGTTTTTTAATTTGCATTTTGTTCCATAACACATACATTTCGTTCACATACATTACAAGACATCAGTTATATGCATATTCAACTCTAAAATACAGATAAGCTTAGAGATCTAGACCAGAGGACAGGAAACCTAATGTGCAAGCTCTCATCTTCACAACTACTCATACTTTGTTTGTCAGGAAGTTTGTGAGCAGCTGAACTCCTAATGTGATACCTGTGTGGTTTGTTCATACCAAGATATCACAGGCTCTGTAGATTCATGTCACTAATGCAACAGTTTGTGCAGCAGTTCCCTGCACAGTGAGAAACATCCAAGTCTCAAAACCACTGCAGACTCAGTGCTGCCAGCATAAATGGACCACACTGTTGTTAGGCCAATTGCAAAGGCTTACAATGAAAAAGTCAAGGATAATAGTTTTTCCAATGAGCTGTCGTTTTAATAAAAGCATTTGTATAATATGTGTGCAGACGCACAGAATGGTCTGTATAAAACAAGGCTACTTTAAGCAAACTCTTTCTACTTCTCTAAGACCCTCAGTCTCACATTTCTTTCTTCAAATCATGTGTTTCCTTATTATTCGTTCTCTGGATTTATGTATTGGTTTCACTTCCCTGTTTAATAGCATCATATTTCTGCAGTGAAAACATGTTATTAAGGTCTGCGACAATAACTGAGTTTATTCCACTAACGTCTAGAAGTCTCATTTTGTCCTGCACACGTAGGTCAAAGTGATCAACTTTAAAAGGTGTCATGTAGACTAAAGCTGACGCCACACACTCTGATTATGTGGGCAAATAGAGAATTAGGTTTGAGCAAAGTGTTTCTGCTGGTTTCCTGTTTGTGTGACCGAAAGCCTAAAACCTCAAGGTGCATAATAAATATCTCCATCATAAATGCAATATCATCATCACAAAAAAAGCAGTTTAAATAAATAGTCGACATTTACCCAACATGATTGATTTGGGCCATCAGTCTTTTTTCTGCATGTTAGAGATATCTTCAATGGTTAAAATAAAAATTAGATAAAATCTAGCAAAGCAGGAGTTAAATTAGTTTCTGGAAGCTATTGATGCTGTTTTATAACCTCACACTACATTGAATACAAAACGTGAGGGGAACTGTACATTTCCCCAAAACGACTGTATCTCTGAAGTATCTCAAACCAAACGCTATATTCCACATGATCTCCTTTTGATAACTGATGTATATAGAATGTCACATATTGAGCGTATACCACTGTTAAATTCAATTAAGCTGCAATGAATTGTCCACAGTCAGATATCAGTTACCTAAATGTGCCTGATTCCTTTCTTCTAGATCCATGAATTATTCCCTGGGAAAATGGGAAAATGTCAAAATAAAAGCCCTAGGTCAAATCCAATCAGTTATCATTAAAACCAGAGTTGCTCTACAAAAACATGGAACAGGAGAAAACAGTACGTATGGATTACAAGAAAGTAATAACAGTGTGAGAGGACGATGCAATAAAAGACACAAGATAGAAAGAGAGAATCATTAGAGGGAGTCAGGTTGAATGAAAAGCAAGATTACAAAGGTAGGTTATGGAATTTGATTTCAAATTCTCGATAGTAGGAAAAGACCTAATGTGGGGCAGGAGATTATTTCCAGAGTTTAGGAGCAGCAACAGGGAAAACTCTGTCCTCTTTAGATTTTAGACGACAGGGGGATTGAAGGAGTTGTTGTGAGGAAGACCTAAGTGACCTGGGGGCAGAGTGTGGGATCAGGGGAGCAGTGATACAGCAAGACCACTGAGAGCTTTAGTAGCATTTTAAAACCAGTGGGAAAAATATCCTGGATCCAAAACCTGATCCTGAGCAGCACTAAAGTTGAATACAATTTAATGGGTTCTCTCCTGACCCATGTACCACATCCTTCCACCAAGTTCCGTGCAGTAATGTTTGTGTATAGTCGCAAACTAACAGAGGCGAGTACAGACAAATGAGAGATGAGAACATAATCACCTCGGTGAAGTTAATAACTAATGTTGCATGTTTCACTTCCACTTCACGTAGCCTCCCTTTAAACTGTTTAGAGTCCCCCTGGGGAGCCCCGCCCTCCCACTTTGAAACCCTCTTCATTAAAACGTCAATCATACCATAAATCTGTAAAGAACAGGAACTCCGAGGCTTTTACAAGCTACAAAAGCAGCAACAAATTCCACAAGGTTGAATTCTGCAAGAATCGTGATATCTGACAACTTCTCTGATCAAAACATTAAATAGAATCAACATTTCTAAGAGCATTGCATCCTTTCCTACACTTTATTGTTTTTATTAACAAGGTACATAACAAGCACAGCTCTGGTGTCTCGCAGCACCACAGATATGGGGCTGAATGACTTTGGTCAGGCACGTTCATCCCACTATATGCAATTACCTCTGGGTTTCCACTGCTATTTCAGGGGCACCAGGCCACACAGACGCAAACAAACACACCCGTGTCCACAGTCGCATTCAAGTAACCGCACATGTACACACATGCACATATTCACATACTGTTACCTCCAGCACACACAGACACATACACATGCTGCTCCAGATGTTGTTTTGGAGCGCTCCCTCATCCTGTCGCTCTACTCAGAGTGTGTATCCCTGTTTAGATAAATACACACTTGCTGGCGGAGGTGTGTATTTCACATACCATGTGTTCTGGTTTAATTGAATACTTGTGGCATATGGTTTACTGTGCACTTGGGCCTGCATGGGTACTGAGGGGCCACATACTTTCTTATGTACAGCACAGCAAAGCACATGCACTGTAGGTGTATGTAGTTCTACACTGTGTAGAGTATATGTTATAATATGTGATATGCAGTGAATGAAGCCTTATTCAAATGCACACACATGTGTTTTAATGTCACGGTGCACTATAACTATATGCATGCATGGAAGCACAAACCATCACATTAACTGTAAAGGCCCTTTCCCAGCTGCCAGGATGTATGATGCATATAATGTGCTGTCCTACAATATGAGCTCGAAGTTTGATTGCACAACATATGACAACAAGGGTCCCAGGGGGCTCATATTCTACGTAGTAAAGTTACTGATTGATGCAAACATGCAAATATACCGTGCACACGCCTCCTCCGCACTCTGCTCTTTATCCCAAGACACCTTCACAGCAGTTTTATACAACAACCAGACTGCACCATAAACGCACAGCATTATTCTGTGTCCCTATCGACCTCTCAGGTGTTAGGGTTAGGGGCCGTGGGGTGGGCTTGGCATCCTATTAGTGCCCCTTTCAATGGAGCTTTTCATTCATATGGGATTTGCCAAATATTTGCCGCCTATAAAAGTGCCATGCACGGTTTTCTGCATTTTTGTTTAAAAAAAAACTGAATGTGATTTGTGTTATGTGAAAGTATCTCCTGGATATCTGGAAGTGGAAATTGCACATTCCCTTTGTTTTTCTTTTGAGAAGTGGTTTGATGTCAGCCTTTTATTAACTGTAATGACTTTTAGCATTAGTGTGGAAATGGTCAAAGTGACCCAGGATCAGGTTCAATCCATCACAAATCTCATTTGCAATTTCGTCTGCGGCCCTAAACAGGAAAAGGGGGAAAAGCAGCTCTCTCATGGCCAATCAGTAATTACAGAGATACCATCACTATTGCTTTGCCTCTGTGGTAGATTTAGGGATAAGAAACACTGCGGCACATTAGAGGGAGACGTTGCAAAAAGGCCGACTTTGATATTTTATCGCTTTTCTTTATTCATTCTTCATCATCACCTTTTCAACAGTGTTTCATTGTGGCTCTAAAGAACATTCACCAGATTCTCCAGCAGCTGCGAGGACCAGCAGAGTAAACATATACCACCACTTCAGAAAGCCAGTTTGTTGTCGGTCTCCCTCCAAAAAGAAGTCCTCAGTGCTACTATCATTTCTCTTATGTTTCGACAATGCTCAAATTCCTGTGCTACCGGTGTCCGTGGGGCGGGTTGGTGCACGAATCGCCCTCTGATTGCCCAGAGGCTCCGTCTCATATCCCTAAAATCTACTTTCCTCCAGGAAGTCTCTGAGGTTCTTCAGTCACAGGACAGCAGCTAATACAGGAGTGACTGCAGGTTTTAACTGTGATATAATGAGATTGCGTATTAACAGCACAACACTAAGTGTCATGTAAACATGTGCCATCTAACGCCCTTCTACGTAGGGTTAGGCTTATCTCTATAAACAGATTCTAGATGTGAATATTCAGAATCTGTGGGTAGAGACAGGATATGGGGGCTGGAGGCTTTCTGGTGTCTGTCTATAGTTTGACCAATCGCATTTGAGCAGGCTTTGGTTGCCTGCAGGTAAACAGTCCGTGTCGAGAGCAAAGGTGAAGGAACACATGGACTGAAATGCAACGGATATCAGCCTTTTAATTTATCTGCATTCATATGCAGATAGCTATTAATAGAGATTAATGTCAAAAAGTATCAATGTTTGTATTTTGTGTGGAGAAAAGTTCCACTTTAGTCGGACTCAAGAAATAAATGCATCTTACGTAATTTGGTGATACCAGGCTGTTTATTTTCAAGGTTGTTTACTCGAAACTAAAAACCTCAAACTCTCTCTTAAACTTTAATTTCAACTGTAGCTGAGTTACAGTAAACAAGCCCTTCAGGAGGCCATTTACACAACCACAGTTGTAACAGTGGACGTTGTCTGATTGCAGGTTAACTCGGTTTAAACGACTGTGTGACATGTCGTCCACTTTCACTGTCAGTGCTGCTCAGAGGCTGAATGAGGAAATCAGACCTGAGAGCACCTTCGGTCGTAAAAGGTCTCCGGGTATGACAGGGCCTGTTGTCTGAGTCAGTGCCTGCGCGTGCATGCAGGAGTGTGTGGGGGGCAGGGGAAACACACTCACACACATTCACACACACTCACACACACTCACACACACTCACACAGGACATGAGGGAGAAGGGGGAGTGTGTTTCTCTCTTGCAGGGAGGGGAGGAGAAGGGAGGAGGCTTTGCCTGCTCGCTCTCTCTCTGAAGCCCGATTGCAGTGATATAGAAAAAGTTGGTGAGAAGTCAGAGAAAATTGCTCTTTAAAGAGAGTTGTGGTTCTTGGACTTCTCTCAATCTATTTTTGGAATTTCTTCAGATTTAACAGGAAGCTGCTTAAAAGTTGAGGACAAAGAAGTTTGGTGATATTTCATGAGTGAAAAGATGTCTGACTCTGGAGTCAATCCACACTTGGAGGGGATTATTTCTGATTTTGAAGGTTTGTAATTTGTTTTCCACGTCTTCTTTTCACATACGATGTTCAAGCTGAAGAAGTAAAAATCAGCCTGACAGATTTGTATTTGTGTGTCAATATGATAATATAATAAGAGAATAATTGTGTGTGTGTGTGTGATGTGTTAAAAATAGGGTGGTTGGCACATTCTAGCTAAGTTCCTGTAGACTGTCATCTGTTATTGATTATACCCAGGTTGCGTCAATAATAGAAACAAACACAGCACAGACACCACACACCATTCCAGCACCGGATAGCTCTCAGCTGAAAGCACTGCAGAGGGAGACAGTGGAAACCTCAGCTCATAAGAGTTAACATCTGTCTAACGCCACATTCAACGTCCACAACTGTGTCTCTCCATTGTTTCCTCAGCCCTTGTGGGGCTGGCATTAATTCCCTTTGTCCTGCTTTTCCTCTGCCATTCATTCTCTCTTCCTTCCCTGATTCTTTCCTGTTCCTCCTCCGGGTCAGTCCGCTCCCCTCAGCTGCTCTTTGTCCTGATAGTCACCGTCAGACACCACAGACTGATGCTGAAAGCAGAAGCTTGAAAAAAGTACACGTCCTGGTTTAAATGGATTCAATAACATCACGTGACTGTTCAACTAGGTTGCAAGATTTCATGTTTAAATGATCCATGTATCTAAGTTCAGTAGGAATCAATACTGCAACAAATGAATTGAAACTCATTTGATGATTAGATGACTCACTTGTTTATTTTTGGTCAGACGTCAAACAGTTTGTCTTGAGAGTCTGTATGTGTGAAAGTACCCGGGTTCTCAGTCACTGGCCAGAAATGTTCATATGTACAGCAGCTATTTGCTGGCGGACCATTTTAGTGCCGAGGGGAAATTACAGGTGCATAGGAAGTTCATGTTAACTACATAACTCTGAGTTAAATGGCAATAAATCCACATGCAAATAGATAACTGGTAACATGGTGATATTTTTCATTTCCTTGATTACTCAGAGAGTAATTCATGAGCTTGATGAACAAAATCAGTTTTAGGGGACTGATTATTAAGAGTGTGTGCAATTTGATGCGGATCCAGATAAACATTCTGGTCTAGTGAGTTTAAATGTGGTTTCATAAGGAGACTGTTGGGCCTTTCCATTCTAGTTCAGTATGTACCTACCATCGACTCACAGAAAGCACTTGCTGTATCCACTGTTCAATGGTGACCATCATCATCTATGTCACCAGGACACCACAAAGGTCAGTATGAACCAGTGGAGTGACTTCATCCAGTATATAAAAAACTGTAGACTGAGATGCATGGAAAACAAATCCCCATTTTATGCCACATCATTTTCTTTTCCAGTACACTGCACTGCGCTGTATCTCACACTGAGCAGGACATGGGCACAGAGAGAGAGAGCACACTAAACACGTAATGATGCCTCTTTGGATGGACTTGTGAGTGTGTGGCACTGCTTTGGAAAGACGTGATGATAGAAACTTTTTTTTGGTATCTAAAGGGTAGAAAGCATGTCTCTCTGAATCTAAATGAGTCTTCAGAGAATAAGCTCTTATCCGATTATCCAGAGAGGTTCAGCAGAGTAGAACGTGGCCTCATGCTGTGTTTTCCAACCTAAACTGAGCTGACTGTGTCCAGTCCAAGGTATTTTGGCTGATTATCTGCTCACAGGTGCCGTGTTGTTGCTCCATTGTGGAATGTGAACACAGAGAGGAAACAGAGAAATGGAGAGAGTGTGTAAACCCGGCACAGAGGTGTGTTATTAAGTTGGTTCAGGTTGGTGTGTAAAACTGCACTTTCCTAACAGTTCTCTGTTGTCCTATTTGGCTATATTACAGTAACCCACCAGTGTACGCATGTAAGGCATTGTTATTATGCCTGTTAGTCCAGTTAAATAAAAAAATGAGAATGTTTCCACTTTATTGATATTGTCAGATACATAGAAATGAACCTCTCAGAGACTCTGCATCATCATGTTCTCCACTGAATATTTTACAGGCAGTTTCAATGTTCCAAGATGTGTAAAAAAGTGCTTAGCTCGCATATTTAAATTTCTGCCCTGAGGTCACGGAGCGATGATTAATCACTCGTCATCTCCATGTTGCCCCCCCGCTACACAGGGGGGGGGGGTTGTGAGTGTGTGAGTGTGTGTCAACAGGTGTTAAGTGGAATGCAGCCGCTCACTTTATACCTGCTCTGGTCACTGATGTAAATCAATCTGCTCGTGAGTGAGATAGTTGACCAACCTTCGATCAAAGCAGCACAACAAGGCTTCACCTGTCAGAGGTTGAGGCCTGAAGCTAAGCACCAGGTCAGCTATTTAACAGCTCTGTGTGTGTGTGTGTGTGTGTGTGTGTGTGTTTTATTCATTTATTATTCTCGTGTTCAGACGCTCCTTTTGAACATGCATCAACATTGCTGCATAAATAATGAGTATTTAGACCCAATCTCTGCAGCAGTTTCCTCTGACATGTCTCCCTTCTTTACACCTTTAACTCTCCCAGAATTCCTCTGTGCTGGACACAG
The DNA here is from genome assembly GCF_024713975.1 of Paralichthys olivaceus. NCBI lineage: Eukaryota > Metazoa > Chordata > Actinopteri > Pleuronectiformes > Paralichthyidae > Paralichthys > Paralichthys olivaceus. Next base: position 14,878,074 of record NC_091100.1, on the reverse strand, counting down.
GGTGTTGGCCAGACCAGTAGAGAAACATGCAGCAAAGCTGTACTGTTTCTGCTCAACATTAGTAAACATGGCACCATCATTGGGCTTTAAGATGTTTGGTAATGTGGCATTAAAGTTTCAATCGACCAAGCAAATACAATAGGATATAATTCTATCATTCCTTGTAGATATATTATAGATATATATTTATTAAACAAATATGTGCAACCACAGTCAGAACTACCTTCAGTGACAAGAAGAACCAAGAGTCATGTAATAGATGTTGTTGCCTCCACAGATCATGATTTTAGAAATGTCAACAACATGCCCACTTCTTAGCTGTGAATTATCAGGACAAAAAGAGTTTTTACTTGGGGGTTGGCAGGAAAAACTCACATGCAGCCACTGTAACGTCATATGACTTCTCCATATAACTGTCAGTGTCGACTAACACCAGTGATAGAGAAGTGAAGAAGTGGCAACTTTGTCTTTGACCTGTTTTAACCTCCTCATTTCTCACCCTGCAATCTTTTGTCTCTCTATCTCGTCTCCTTTCCCTCCTTTCTCCTTCCTTCCCTCCTGTCTCTCTGTTTGCTTTCCTCCCTCCGACTCCGGCTATCTCTTATTCGTGCATCTGGGCCGAGATGATACTGACTGCTTGTGTTGGTTGGTTGGAACGTCCTTGAGTATAGTGTAAGTGATGACACGGATGATAAAGAGGCAGAGTGGCCTAACACCTGGGCTGGATTACAAAACAAATGACCGTGAACCAAAGTGAGGACACAGATGCCTCCATCTTTGTTTCAGTTGCACCATGTAATTCAGAGCTATATTGTCTGTCGTCCCAAATGAGACACGGTGAGATACTGGACGCTGGGCGGTGATGGGTAGCGGAGGGACGTGGGGAGACGAGGCTCCTGGCTGATGTTAACAAGGTTCCTCTGAGGTGGACTGAACCTCTTGTTTCCAGCTCATAGTCTGGGAATGCTGCTTCACTGGGACCAATACTCCTTCATCCATATGTCAGTCCCACGAACTGCATATTTGGCATATTTATGCACTCTCCGACTGCCCTTTTACTCTGATTGAGAAATGCCCAATGTTAAAGAACAGCATTAAACCACAGAGAGATTCTGCTTTTAAATCATGCACACTCGACTGCACAGTCTCTAAATACAAACAAACAGCGAGTCCTCAGCTCCAGGCCTGCGCCCGAGGGCATATAATCACAAAGCAGCCAAACACAGAGCTACTAATCTAAGATCACTTAACAGGTCACCGGCAAAACAGCGTCTATGTTCGGCTTTTATTATGATGAATCTTGTGAATGTGCATCCTGATTTCTCTCCCGTGTTCAGCCTCGGCTCTCACATTTACAGATCCTCCAAAATATAACAAAAGCCTGCAGCGAGGGTCAAGAGATGACAGACTGTCGACAGTTTCTGGAGTGCTGAGACTCTCAGAGGAGGAGGAAATGAATCGCAAAACACACAATACAGTCTGAGTGTACATCCAACCTTTCAGCTCCTTATGAAATCTGCAGAACGATGTTGGCAGACCGACTTATTCTCTGGCCAGAGTTGAAAGTAGCCACAACCTTGGACTCACTCTCTGCAATCATAAAAAAAAAAAAGTCGGAGGAGAGCAGGGGTAAGAAGGACACAGTCCAGTGGCGTTGTGGATTTGGACACCACTTATGAATTTCAAGTTTACTGTTGTATGTAATTTTCTTATATGTATATCTATGAAAGGATGGATTTTAAAGCACGGTGCCTTATTGGATAATGAACTCTGCTCTCATCAGAACTTGAAGAAAAGAAATAATGGGAGCGTGAGAAAATCTCTGTTGAACTGGGTATTTAATGTCTAAGCCTTTTTTCTTCTTCTTTATTAAGAAATGTAGGGAGTGTAAAATGATCTGGGGTGACATAACCTGACCATATCTTATAAAACCAGTGTTTTACTATCTGAATGCCACAAATGAAAGGTAACCAAGCTTCAAGGTCTAGAAAAACAGTGAACAGGGAGGGACGGGGGGGGTTAAGGAGATTTGTATCACAAATCACCGTAAACTCCATGACGTGAGTGCAGATCCGTTTATTCCTGCGGTGAAGGAGAACGTCCTTGGTGCAAAGACGAGAAGAGAGCGAGACGCAGGCTGCGGCCTGAATTTTTGTTAGAGGGTAAATTGTATCAAATGTCCACCATGTTGGAGTGAAGCAGTAAATTAGATTAGGGATGCCTGTGCGGGTAGACGGCGTTGATGGGATTGTGTCGAGCTCCGCATCATCTGAGGTTGTTTTGGCCTTACACAGCGAGCAGCAGGGCCGGGGCATGGTCCTCTCCCTGTGGGTGTAGTCGCTTAAAAATAAACACGTATACATTCCCGTAACACATACTCACTCCTTTTTTTTTACAAGCACTTTGAACTGAACTCCATACAGTTACAAAAAGTGAAGTGGTGTGTGTCAGCGCTCACACACTCACACACACCACAAGCCACAAAGGGATCAAATAATCAGCGCTGAGTTTCGGATTGTTAGAAACGGGAGATGCTCTTAAGGGCGTGCGTGAGCGGACTGGTCCAACTAGTGTGTCATTTTGATAGCAGCTCCTGGCCACTGGCTTGGCACAGCAACTCCTCCATGGGAGTCAAATTCAAGTTGACTCTGAGCCAGTGTGGTCTTCCCAGGGGGCGATTCCATCCCTCGGTATCTTCGTCTTGGATGGCGCAGCCACTTTCTCACGTCACAGCCGAGGGGAAGGATGTGCTTTTCTCTCTGTGCCCATGTTGCTCATTAATTGCGAAACTTTTTCTTTTTGCCTAAATGCCTGACAGTTTGCATGAATCACAGCATCACTCTGTCTGAAACCCCAGAATTTGAAGAGTATAACACTCATGTCGCATTTAATTCATATGTTGTTTGAGTGTAGTGAAACTGTCTGTGATGGGGAATGTAATGACATCAGATAGATATTGTTGAATTTTGTTGCCACCAAAATTGCCTCTACAGCCTCCCCACCCTCCAACCACAGACTCTTTACTACTCGGATGCCGTTCCTAATATGTTTGAGAGAAACAATTCACTTTGTTCAATGCTCATTTAACTGGTGTGATCTTTTTTAATGAACATTTTATTGTATTGTTCTTACGTCCTAAAAACAGCAATCTTGACCCACAAATTCTTTATAAGGGAACGATGAGCTTGTTTTGGTTTAGAAATATTTTAGAAAAGTTAAGAGTGAGTAAATGTGTTTTTGATGTGGTCTGTTCTGTTGCATATGAACTGTGGGAAAAGTAAAACAAAAAGTAAAACAAAGTACATTTGCTGAAAAACACTTGATACTACTCTTAAGTGTTTCCATACGTCCTCTATACAACATTTGTATGAGAAACCTTGTACTTTTTACTCAAATCAATTTGTTTTGGTCTGTGGCCCATTACAAAAAAACACTGTGCCTACATGGGGACCTTTTTACAGTTACAATCCCGTGTATGAGAAATAAGGACACTTTTGCAAAGAAAAAATTTGTAACTAATACTTCAACCTATAACATTTCAAAGTTTCAGTTCTACAGATTAACAGATTTGTCTACAGACTGTACAAAAAGAAATTACATGTATATACTGTTTACCAAGTCAATATTGGAATTCAAGCTTAGATATTTTGCTAGAAAACAAATAGGTGTGTATGTCTATTATCATTTTGACAGGTGTGCCGAATATATGAATTTAGTTCATGATAATTTCTCCTTCAGTAACATTCACTGTGTATTTGCTGTTGCAGTTAAGTTGCAAAAACACAATTTCCATATTTTCCACATCCTAAACAATTCAAGTTTGAATTATATCAAACACGCAAAAACACCAGATCATTAGGTTGTCTGGAATTTATTTTTAAACAGTTACTCAACTGAATACCGATATAGTTCCCAATCAATGTTCTGCCAATAAGTGAATTGCTTAGTCATGTAATTTGGTCTGTGTCCCTCACATGCAGCTCTGAAGAGGTCCTTTGAGGTGGAGGATGTTGACACTTCATCTCACTCCCCCGGATCCCGCCGGACGACCAGCTCCCCTCACCGCAACGCCATGTCTCCCACCAGCATCTACTACCGTGACCTGGGCACCGCGGCCAACAACAACAACAACCTCAACTACACCCAGCCCCGCTCCATCATGGGTGGAGGAGGCTCCAAGACCCCCGAGCCTGTGTCGCGCCGCTCCGAGCTTTCCATCGACATCTCCTCTTCCTCCAGCAAGCAGGTGGATAACCTCACCAGCCCCGCCTCCTCGCGATTTTTGACCAGCGGCACCGTGAAACGTCCCGAGGTCCTGGGTCACTCTAAGACCCCCGAGCTGGGCCACAAGAGGGAGGTCACTTTTGCCAAGACACCAATTGACTCCCCGGTGATCCGGCGCAATGAGGGCAACAGTAACAACAACGGGACCAACCGGACCCCCGAGCAGAATCACGCTCGCAAGTTTGAGCCCCCCAGTCCCGGGGATGTTCGTAAACCTGAAATCAGCATCACCAGAGCTCCTCCTGAGAATAATGGCCACCACCCAGCGGTGCACCACCCACACCACCCCAACCCACACCACAACACCATCGTGACCACCTTCCGCTGCTCCTCACCCAACCATGGACGCAAATCCCCCAACCCAGAAAGTAAGTCACCCGTTTCCAGCCAAATCCTGAATCTGTCAATCACCTCCTCTAAACACTACTGCATTGTTATGAGGAGCTTGAAGTGGGACCTCTTGGCATTTATTTGGTGATGTGCTTTTATAGAATATCACTTTTTGGCTTGATGTGTAAAGTCTGAATTGGAGACGCCTGTCATGATTTAATTGAGCAGAGCATCTATAGATTAATGTGGCAGTGTCATAAGTGGAGAACACATTAAAGTGAGTGTAACAGGCGATCTGTAGCTCCAGTTAAACCAATTATATTTTCTTATGTGATGAGAAAGGAGGAACTCTTCACTCTTAGCTCACAGTTAGACTCCTCTGAGTATTAAAATGTTGCATTTTCCAGATTTAAAATCACGTACACTGATTTGTTTGAACTTTTTACTTCTTATCTTCTGCTGCTTCTCTTCTCACTTTGAGACTTTCGTCATGAAGAAGAATTCAATAACAGGAGTGGGTCTGTTCGATTAATCTGAGCACGTCTGTCAGTAACGCAAGTAACCGTGTCCTCGGAGGCCGATCTGTCTGTAGAAACTGTAGACTGTCTGTATTTGTGGTTGTCCATGTCTGGTCATGCAGAATTGGAGCCGGGGTGGCTTTTTTGTTATGTGATGAAAGCATAACCTTGGCAGCAACAGAACAGTGGTGCAGCAGTTAAATAGTAATTAGTATTGAAGCACATGAAACACAGAGAGTCCGGTCTAAGGCCACAGGGTTTCTGTGGAGCAGCGTGTAAATTGATATGAAAAACAGGATACTTGTTTTTGAACTTCCCACTTAAGTAAGCTGAACGTTAGACTTCATCCATGTTGGTGTCCAGCGTTTTAAATTCCCTTCCATGCTAACACACATGAAACACATATCACGTGACCACTTGTGTACACTGGGCATGCACGTGCCGATGTGCACAGATTGCTTGAAAAATACCTCGTCTCCTACACATGCAGAACTAACTGCACTTCAGCAATGCTAGAGAATGATTCTTTTTAATGCGCTCTACTAGCCGAGCTAATGCCGGTCGCTTCTCTGCGGGAGGGGTCATGTGATAGGAGCCTGACGAATCATCAAAGGCTGCGTCATGACCAAAAAGAGCCAATTAGAAAGCAGTTGTGAGCGTCTGTGTCATTGTTTCCAAACATCTCAGTTTCATCTCGTCCAGACTAAAACTTTTTCAAACTCAGTTTTTACAGCCCTAAAACCCTTTCAAACAAAAACCTAGCATGAATGTAGCCTAAGTTTCTTCAACAACACAAGAGCAAACTATGTATTTAGTGGATTATATGAAACATAAACCTGCAAAAACTTTTTCTCATGTGGTAGTGGAAGAAAGTTTTAAATATAACACTGAAATATTGTTGACACATAGGTTACTGTGGTAGAAGTGTTCTATTCTTGCCTTGTGTCACATCCTGCAGTTTCAGATCAGTATAATTATCTGTATGAGAGGTTTCGTTATCCACCTGATGGGTGTTAGTTATAAATATTTGCTCATTTAGATTTACTCCAATATTTGCTCTGTGTTTGGATGTCCACCAGATATAACTCAGCTAACTGGTTGTTTCTGGAGTGGGGTGCTCAGCAGGTACCCTGAGCTTTTAGCGCGAACATCTGTCTGCTGCGGCCAAAAATTAAACTATGAGAGACGTGAGGCACAACAACAAAACTATGTTCGGAAGGCGAGACATGTTCTAAAAGACGTTGTTTCTATCCTCAGTATAAAAGTGACCCTTTCATATTGTTTTTACATTCATCATACCATCATCATATCTTTACAGAAAATGTTAATTATATCCATTACCATAACTGGTCTTCTTCTATTTGTGTGTTATTTATTTATTGTGCTTTTACTCACAAAACAACTGTAAAAGGAAAAACTGTGTCGTATTGCATCAGTGTCTCCATATTAAGCACACTGCCAAGTATTTTATAATTAGCTCTTGATGAAACATAATGATGGGTGTGTTTTCTTGATGATTTAGGTAATTTGAGGTTATATAATCCTGGTTTGTACGTTATACATGGCCTGAAGCTGAAATACCAAAAAGTCTCTGAAGTAATGCACTTTGTCATTTGGCTGATGTTTCGTAGGCCCATTTCCCACAGTATATTTAAACACTGACCCAGGGTGAGTATATCATGTTGCCATTAAGTTCCTACTGCATGTGACTATAAATTTCTCATCGGTTCCTGTGCTGAAACTTTTACATGGCCATCGTCTAGATTATAGAGGTCATAGCTACTTGTAAGGAGAGGGAGAGATCTAAGTGAAGGGTAAACTTCCTGCAGGCCCCATGTATAATAGTCACAGATTTAAAATAACTGAAATTCACTCATCTCTAAGATCCAAGTTCTATCCAAGACCCATTGGTCTGGTGGCGTGCAGGAAACAAGGATATTGATACATAATTATTTGCCATATTGCTCCAATTCCATGTAATTGCTTATTGATTTTCTTCAGCAACATTATTGTGATTTTATTATTATTATTATTATTAGTTGATGACAAAATAAGGATTAGTTAATGCTGTTTTTGAATTTATATTTTTCCATTTCACGGTCAACTTGTCACAAGTGTATTTGATAAGCTGGTTTCCGTCCCATTCAGTCATTCCAAGAGGAAATTACATCACACACACACACACACACACACACACACACACACGCACACACACCCACACGCACACACACACACACGGAATATCCTGTGCTTCCTGTGCTGTTCCGTCTGCGTGATTGTTTTCCCCGCTGTGTGACCACACTGCAGTGCACTTCCTCTCTCCGCTCTCATGTGATCTACGTCACTCAGCTTCCTCGCCACCATCTGATCTAAAGCGTCACAGTGGGGTACACTGGGATGTTGATGTGAAAGGCCAAGCGTCATGTGAAAACTCCGACAAGTGAACTTTAATAAGTGTATTGATTAGAAAGTACATACGTTTTTGCCTTTAGTCAGAAGAGCAGAGGTCACATAGACAGAAGTGTTGCCAAATTATTCCATTTATAACAAGCAATATTCCACTGCGTGCCACTCGTGTGTTCAGGGGTCACAGTGACATAATTATTATGTACACAAAGAAATGTATAGATGTGTATGAAATACATTTTAATACTTGACTCAAATGAACTGTAGATTAGACGGCAGATGTACAAGAATCCACAGTATATGTTGTGAAATTGATGAAATAATAGATATTCTGGGGGAAAAAATAACAAAGAAAAACACGAGCTTTAAGTTCACTTCAGGCTATAGACACGATAGACTGGCTGTGATTTTTATCTGGTCTGCTCCTGTGGGTTGAGCCAGATGGGAAACCTTATCTTGACAGGCGGGCCTGCTGTTCATCAATCCATCACACGCTGCAGAGGGAGCTATATCTAACATCTCGAGACACAAACCACCACCTGTGATCAGAAATAGCACACTCGCACCACATTTTGAATTTAGTTCACGTTGTCTCACCTGGAGATTCTTAGGTCCAGTAATTCCAGTATGTTAATCCGTAAATTATGAGACTTAATATAGACCAGACTAGATTCCCAACGGGTCATTAGAGAGGGAGGTTGACCATAAATAGTGTAGCTATCACTGTGCCAACTGGTGGGTTGTCATGGAGGTCTGATCCAGTAACTTTGCATTACTGTTCATGCACTCAAAAAAGGTGGAACAGGAAATGGAGGGTATGGATGTACTGAAATGTGTATTTCAAGGTTTACTTTATGTTGTGCCATTGTGTCGGGTCTTCCTGTTGTGATGGCAAAGAACAAAAGAGGTGTCCTCATTTCAACCGAGCAGATGCTGAGGTGGAATGTACTGTAGCTTTGCCTAAATAAACAGATTATCTTGTAGTACATTTGTACTAATGGAGGTGAAGTCATTACGGACGAAGGAGCAAGGGAAGCCATTTGTCTCTGGTCTGGATTGTCTTCCTGAAATTGGGGAGGAGGAGCCAGCGGAGGGCTGAGGGTGATTTGTCTCTGCTTGTCCATAGGTCGGGAAAGGGCACACACACACACACACACACACTCAAATGCACTTTCTTCATCTCAAATTTTTGTCTCACTTTTGTTGTCATCCAACCACAACATGCACACACACACACACTCACACACACACACATACACACACACACACACACACACACACACACACACAGACAAACACAAACACACAAAAGGCACCTTCGGGCGGAGGCATATCCGAGGTCAGTCCTCTCCCAGTGTAATTACCCTGGACTGATCCCAGACCATTTCTCAGTGTGACCTGTTGACTAATTACCCAGAGAAGAAAGAGAGAGGCAGAGCAACGAAAGTCTGGATTTTGCCTGTTTGAGCTTTTGACCTGCCGCTGACTGAGAATCACTTCATTGTGTAGTTTCATATACTACGTAGCTGCAGCATGAGGCTGAGGAGGGTCCTACACGTTAAGATGTCCTCCGACAGAGTCCAAAACAATCCCAGGGCTTTAATCTCTTTACCTCATCTTCAGCTCTGTCTTCATTTATTCACAATTGGAACAACATGGTGGAAGAGGAAGAAGAGAGGAAGCCAAACTAAGGACGCCTTAGGGCTTAAATACAAAACACCTCAGTGAAGTCTAATCAATCACAAATATCAGACAACTGCATTTTACCACTGCGTTAACGAATTACACATTTAGAGCACTTTCTATTGCAGCCCCCCCCCCTCAAATCTTCTTTATCTTCGCCTTCAGATGATCACACGATGACGTTCTCGCTCTGAGGCACAGATTGTCCCTGACTGTGTCTCTGCTTCGCTGCCAGACAACGTGCCGTCTTGCTCACTTGAAGTCAGTGAGCCTCTAAACTCTTACGTCTGTCTTTTCAGTTCGAAAAATGTCCCGCGGTGAGAACAGTGACAAGTGTCACTTCTCATTTACTGCACTGTGTGACCACACACTGTGAGCGTGCTTCCTGCTGTGGCCACAAGGAGGCAGTGTTTGACAGGTAAACTCCAGTTAGCCAGTGAATCTGACCGGTGGGTGAAATAAAGCTGGTTTTTCGTGGTTTTAAAGCCAAAAATAAAATGAATGTGAAACTGCCTTAAACACATCGGAAGTTTTATCAATTAATAGAAATGCATCAACATGCAGATGTCAGGCTTTTTCCTGTTCATGTCTGATGAAAGTTTGTAATATGTCAATATATCTCGATGAGAGGAACTCATTCAACACAATATCATGCAGCTGTTTGAAGTGTGTGGACATTAAAGGATTTCCTCTTTTATGAACATCTTACATTGAAGGAGGAGAAGGAGGAGCCCCTCTGCCCCTGATAAACACACTCACACACGCATGCACACACACACATACACACACACACACACACACACACACACACACACACACACATAGTCCCTAGATAAGACATTTGCGGAAGTTAGAGTTTACATTGAGCATCTGGGGGAAGTCAAGGGTTAAAGAAGTTTCCCACCACTGCAGAAAGACCTCTGTCCTTTTTTGTCATCCTGCCAAATCCAACATCTGCAGCAAAGCCTGCTCCTCTTTCACTTTCCTCTACCGTGACTTGACGCTGACAGATTCGCAAATTTTACCTCCATGTACTGTAACACATAACGCACAAGCACGTACACTCACACATTAGTTCAAACACCTCATTTCTGCTTGGACTGGAAATACGACTTTTGGCAGAAAGATCACACTTCCACATTGATTGGTTTTGATAAACAAACCCTGCACACGCACAAACGCACACAAACCACCTTTGTCGACTTTTTCCATATCCGTTAGACAAATAGTAGGATATGGGCCATCAGCGTGTGATGAAGCAGACTGAGATAACGTTTATTCTTCGCTGACATTATCTTCATTTATCTGCTCTGTGTCAGGGCGAATCCTCCCTCTTGTTTATCCAGATATGAGCTGAAGTTCCTTCGTCCAAGAAACTGATGAGAAAATCATGTCTCTTATCTCGACCATATAACTGAAGATATAAAGCCTCCATCATGTTGAGGCTGTGAGATGGAAACCACGCCAGTGCGAGCAGCAGTAGTTTTTTTTCCGTATCATTAGTCAAACATAGCTGACGTGTCTGAACTGCAGCCGGTAGCCAGGGCTGCTTGTCATCAAAATGCACTATTAGTACTTTATTAAGACTTGCAAAGTGATCGTGTTACTGAAATAGTCCGAAAGGTACAAAGCTTCACTGTCTTCTAATTCTTTCCTAAATGTCCAAAAAAAAATCTCTCTCCCTGATGACCATGGAGTTTTGACAAATGTATAAATGAGGTCTGATTGGACCATCTGCAAAGCAACAGGTTGATATTCAGACTTTCCAGGAAGAAATGACATCACACACCTTTTTGTGTGCGCACACACACACACACACACAGTGGTTTTAATGAAGAAGAATGGTTCATGTGAGGACAGTATTTCTCCACATTCTCTGCTAATGATGTTTGACCGAGTTGTTGGCTGATGGAGGACACACTGCAAAAACAGTAATTTTTGTGTGTCTGTGTGTTTGTGTGGACAGACAGATGGCCATTTGTGAGAGTGTGTGTCTGAAGTCTGCATGTGATGAAGGGGAAACTTTATCCCTTATGTTAAACCAACTACAGCTGATTATACAGTTGAGTGTTTGTTCCACTCGACGGTGATACAGCAGCTTTTTGCCCTTTGACATCAGGCTGAAGCTGGAGCATTGTCACAGTTTCTTGATCATTGCTTAACTGAATGTTTGTTTGTTTAAACAGAGGTGTGTTAAAGCCAAGTTGGCAAAAGCCATGCATAGAAATTTGACCTCTATCGAATGGAACTGAGGACACTGCAGATAGTTAGACGTGATCAACGTGAGAATGCCACCAAGATACTGTGAAAACACGACAGGCCTCTGGGCTGTGGTGAAGTGATCCTGAAGTGCAGTTTCAGTGCCAATTACCCTGTTAGCTCTGTGCATGTAAAGTTCAACTCTTTCAGTTGGAAAGCACTGCACCATTGTAAAACGGGGGGGGGTACTGTATAACATCAATTGGTTTTAGGTTGAAGGCAGAGAAGCAATGAAAACCTTTTGCCGTTTCTTTTTGTGGTTTAATTTTGCTCAGATTAATGCTTGTGATATTAAGCCAAGTGAGCTCTTATTGAATAAATAAGTAAAGTCAATACTTAACTTCTCAACAGTGTTTTTATGTCATCAGTGTGGGTAAAGGGTAAGCTGCCATGCAGATGAGAAACTCTGCGTCACCTAATGCAAGGCTAAACATCTAAATTATGTGTTGGATCAAAGGGCTTCTTCTTCTATTCCTAGCAAACAAATTTCAAATGTAACACCACATTATTATTACATGTTACAGAGATGATAGCTCGGGAATCGCTAAAAGCAGAATCTCGATCTGCTTCCCCTGTCTCTGCACAGGAAAGGCTTCTATTATAGATAATTATCATCATGATTTGGTTCTATGTTTCTGGGAGACATGCAGCACCACACAGAGGAGTTTAATCACAGAGCTGCTTCCGTTTTCTCTCTTCATTTTGAAATTGAGTCAGCCCCATCCCTCGCCCCCACACACATCCCGAGAGGGGCCAGGGATTCCCAAGAAGGCAGATCCCATGGAGTCGCTTGTGTTTATTGTTCACGAGGGAAGGCTGCGTCTCCAGAACATAAGCGAGTACTTGTTGTGAGCATCAGGAAGCGTAGTTAGTTCAATTTGTTCACGTTGAGACCAGAGGGTTATTTAACAGCAGCTGCCATAAAAACAAAACATAGAGGCTTGGTAAACTACTACTACTACTACTATGACATTGATGGCTTCTACTTCCAGTGAGATATACTACAACCATGAGGTGGATCATCACTGTGAGTATCTGCTGTCTATTGTGTGTGTGGGGGGAGCTTGGTTGTTTTTAACTGGGGAGACAGGAGGATTGACTGGTTTCCATTAAGGCCATTCATGTTGAGGTAGGATGTATCCTCTCCAGATGGGGGTATGTGAAATGGATACACAGAAACATACCAAGATGGTGGATGAATATTCTTCTTTCTTTCTTTTTGTTATTTCATTGCAACCACATTGTTTAGTTCTGCTCTTCCTTTTTGTTTTCCCTCTTGTCCATTGGTTTGTTGGTGATTTCTATGTTTTTTTAGTTTATTTGTTGGCAAGATTCCACAAAAATAACTTTAAAATTTTCAATGAAACTTGGTTGAAGGATGTGGTATGAGTCCAGGAAAAACCCATTCAATTTTGGTGAGGATCTGGTTCAGGATCTTTTTTTCACTTTCTTTTCTGTTTCAAGAATCTTCATGTCTTTCCAAGGGAATTATTCACTGATATTGATGAAAAAAACTAATTTAGGGAACTGATGTCTATGAATGTATTAAATTTGGTCTCAATTGTCCTTAATTTAGTTGTTTGTCTCTATATGTTGGCTCTGTAATACACTGACAACCTGTACAAGATGTACCAATGTCAGCTGGAATTGGCTTCATCCCCCCGCCAACCCTCAAAGCAGCATAGATAATGGATGGAATCGATAGTGTGCATGGCGGAGGTAGTCCCATTCAAGTTTATCCTTGTTTCATTCTCTTGAATTGAAGAAACAGGTTCTCGTCTGGTGTTGCTGGGGAGAAACATGCTTTTAGAAAATGGCTTTGTTTGAACACATGGTTCTTGAAATTGACAAAGGCTGAGAAAACTTTGGTGGCTTATAATGGACAAAAAAGATACCAGAGACGAATACCTCTCCGTAAACAAAGGCTAAAACCTAATCTTCTTTGGATCATCGTTATAATAATAATACAATGCAGCCTTCTTTCTCTGTTAGTGCAGTAAATAGTTGATGAAAGAGCAAATACATACCTGAGTTATTGTAACCTTAAGGGGAAATGTGCAAATCTGAGGAATTAACCTGCAGAGGACTTAACTGTCAACATGTGGAGCGGCTCAAGATACATCCATAGATCAGTCCATCTGTACTGTTGATGTGCACTCATGTGATTTCAACTACAAAGGGGAGGCCACATCCCTACTGCTATGTTTTCATTTGAAAACTGTTTTCGAACTAAGACGATCTCTGTCCAGATCATTTTCAATCCCCATTCATACAAGCACATATCACACGACTACTCATGTACACTGGCCATGCACGTGCTATTGTAAACAGGAAGACATGCACGTGCGAGCTACACAGGAAGCATTTGGTTGGCAGATGCAGAGAGAGCTAGACCACAAACGAGATTGCTCGATAAATAGCTTGTCTCCTATGCAGGTATCATTGTAGCATTCAGATTTTAACAGCTCAACAGCTGTTGGCAAATATAATAGGGTCAGCACAAATTGTAATTGATTATCCATGTTGTGTTTTCCATTGGTAGCCATTGCTAATGTTGGTTTTCTTCTGTAAAAGGTCATGTGATAGCAGACTGACAAATGAGCAAAGGCTACGACCTAAGACATTAGTTCAATCAGCAAGTGCAGTGAGTGTCTACATCATCGTTTCCAAACATCTCCGTTTCTGCCCGTCCAGACTAAAATGCATATAAACTAAAAATGGAGCCAGCAGCGTTTATAAACTTCTCTATTTTAGCGTCTCTGAAACTGCAGTGTGGACATCAGACAAGGCAATAGTAGAGTTGATGCATTTTTTTTTTTAAACATAGTAGTGTGGATGTAGCCTGAGTCTTGGAGGCCGCTTCAGGGTTGTTAAGATAAACCGTCCTCACTCATCACACACATGCTGTCTCAATTTGCGCCACAGGGGAGCAGAACAACCACAGCAAATAAAACACAACAGGAAGTCTCCAACAGACCCAGCTATCTTCCCCTGTAGATATCCAGGCCAAGCCAGATGTTCCTCCTCTTTCCCCTTCTCCCTCCTGTTCTTTACTCTTCCAACCATCCCCAACCCGATTCCCACTCCCTCCTCCTCTTACACTCCTTTTCTTTTTTTACCCTTCTCTTTCCCATATTCCCCTCCTCCTCTTGGTTTCAGCCTTTCCTTAGGCTCTCAGAAAAGACGTGTCACTGAGTCACTCGGTCTGCTGAGTCATGGAGGTGGCACTTTTAATCACCTCCATATGTGCTCTGCCCCAGATCGAGTGGCCTTCGAGCAATCAGCCCTGACCTCCGGGCCATATCAACGTTTGAAATTTGAGCTTTTCTGTGCTTGCACACGCACATGACTTCAATTTAGAAATTCAGACTCTTGACTGAGTTTTGTCATTAAGATATGAGAAGAAATTATGACATGCCATCTCACTTAGGCAGAGCTTATGCTCTGGTCAAATTAATTAAAATTATTTTCTCATGAGTATAGATGAAAATTGTTTATGCATGAAACTTACAAACACACCTTGTTTACCTTGCCTTACAGAGTTACTCAGCAAACTTGGTCTCTAATTAAATTTATTTGCAGTAATTTTAGACCTTGACTTTGATGCTTTTTTTTCCCACGGGAGGAAATGGCAACTTTTTACATTGGCCGGGTCATGGGTTTCATTCTGACAGCGTTGTTTTTTGTTTCCGGCTATGGGGAAACTGCGTCCTTTGATAAAAAGAGATATACAGTGGGAACGTGTCAGAAATTTTGCACAGAACCTAAAGAAAAGCAGTTCATCAGTTTTGTTGGACAGTAAAAACATTTAGATTGTTTGGGGTTTGTCATTTTTACCCACAGCGGACAAAGATCTGTGACAGATTGAGTAACTTGATCTCAAGAAAAAAAAACATTTGTTGGAAGACTTGTTTGCATTTCTACAATGAATCTATCAATAAGAGCTGGTAAAATAGTAAGCAGCGAGACTACAGCATGATTTGTAAATCTGTTGATGCATCCATGCTTCGCATTCACTACAAATAGGACAAATGTGAGCTTCAGCTGACAGGAAGGAAACATTGTGCTGAATGTTCTGAAAACCTCTCTCACGCCTTCAGTCTGCATGTTGATGGAAAAAAAAGTTGTGCCACTTCCATGCAACAAAGGAGCAAATTAATCATCTCTTGTTCCAGTCAGTGACGATCAACCCCATCTCATGACTGGCATCTTTCTTTAATCTCAACATCTATTCTCAGAAAAATATCTTTTTTTATGTGCCGACTACATCAGCATTTTGTAGTTAAAGCGAGCTGGCCGTGATGAACGTGAATCTGTCTGTTGTGGCTGAGCTGGGACACAGGAAGCACAGAAGAGCAAAAGAGATTCCAGAGAACATTTTGGCTTTTGGAACATTTGTCTGTTTAGCAGCCAGTTTGGACGCCAGCGCAGCTTGATTCACTCCAGTTGTTACATGACTTCTTCATACTGCTGCAAGCTGAGTGGTGAAAGGGTCAAAAACAGGCAAATACAAATCGAGAAAGCAGAGCTACAGCAAAACCATCCATGACAATATCTCATGTTTGTCTTTTAGTGAGGGGCCTGTGTCCCAGAAATTAAATCCTGCATGTTTCCAGGTAGTTGGACATTTTGGAAAAAGACACTTTCTTTTATAGGCAACCAGCAGCTAGTTAGCTCAGCCTAGCACAAACTCTGTAAAAAGGTTATCTAGCATTCCTCTGTGTAAAGTAAACAGCTTGCCAGGACCCTTATGCCAACTGATGAGCACATGATAAAGAGTTGGTACATTCTGTGACAAAAACATGGATACAAAATTACAAATTAATTCTTATTTAAAATCATATCCTGAAGTCACTATAATAGTTTGTCACTAAAAGTTGCTATGCGCAGCTAAGCACATTAAAACATTATTATGTGCTATGCTGTGTTGTTCAGTGAGCTAGTAGAGATGCGAGCAGGCTTTTTATTTGAACTTTAAAAAACAGCTAGGTTCACTTTTTTCCCCCTGTAAGAAGACTTTATACTGAGCTAATGTATTCACTGCACACACACACACGATCTAATACCCTCCCCTGTGAAACAAAGCATTGGGAGGGAGAGAGCAGATGGACACACACAAGGAAGTAGAGAGGATCTTTCCTCTTGTCTGTGAAAACACACACACACACAGATTGTGTCCTCTAGAGCGTTTCATTAGTATGACATGCTTTGAGACAGCTCCCTCCATCCACAATGTTCTCCATTCACTTGCTCTGAATGAGGGGTGTGGCTGCCAAAGGCCTCCGAGCCACTTGGGATGGCGGTCATGTGACTGTGCTGTGGGCGTGGCCTGGAGAGCAGCAGCAGACCAGCCTCACCAGCTGGAGCTGTGATAGAGAGAGGAAGAGAGTGTGAGAGGAAGAGAGAGAAGAAGGAGAGGAAAGGGTTGGGTGAGTCGCTTGCACGGTCGCCGTGTGCTTTCTCTGTCTTGTTGATGCCTGTGGATGATTGTGGAGAAGGGATCAGTGTTGAGGAGGGAGGGAGGGACAGGTTTGGACGCCTGGTGTCAAAGTTACTTTACCTGGTGTCTTGTTGTGCTTGTGTGTTAAAGTGTGGAGGCTGAGAGGTGGAGTGTGTTGTAACCATGAGATCCACAGAAAACGAATCATGTAACTAGCAGGCCTTGTGCTTTTTTTATTTCTCTCTTTTTCCCTCCTCTGTCCTTCCCCATTGTTCAGCCAGAGGGGAGAGTTTGGGGGGTCACTTCCAGCCCTCTCCTCCTCCCTCACTCACTCACTCCCCTCCTCTTTTCTTTTCTCCCTCTCCCTCCCATTGTCTCCTCAGCTCTGCAGCATGCATGGATAATCAATCCCCCATAATGGGACCCAGTGTTGACCAATCAGAAGTCCCTGTTGCTCTTTAAGTTGCATGTTCCTCGGGGCCCTCTGTAGCTGCGTCTTCTCCAGCTCCTGACACATCAGGGAAGTTTCCAGACCCACTTTGATCCAGCGCAGTGCTTTAGCCAGGCACTGATGGAGCCAAACTGTTTCTGACGTAATTTCATTTTGACAATCTCTCGTGTCTTCTGCTCTCGTAGGGAGTTTGTTACAAGTTCGAGGAGAGGTGAAGAGACACACAGGTCAATTCCATTTACTCCTCTGCAGGGAATTGTAACTCTCCTCTTTGGTCTTCTGGTGGGAAGAACTTTAGCTTGTGGTTACTGAATTAGCTTAATTTTTTTGGGCCCCAGAGGCCAGCAAAAACAAGTAACATTGCATTGGTTGGATTCTGCCTCCAGAACACTTCATGAAATAAATAAGAAAACAGAAACTTATGGTGTTTTTCTCCTTTGTGTTCAATGTAGTCATGTAGACGTGTTATCGTGGATGTTCCAGATATCCTTGCTTTGCACCACCTGAAAAGAAAGACATTGCATGTTGGGACTGCTGTTTGATTCAAGGCAAGATAAATCTTTATTGATGTACATAATATACATCTTTGACTGTAGTGGTTTAAAATGTTATAAAGTCACGTGCAGTGGACATGAATGATTAGAGTAGAAATAACTTTTATATATAAATAAAATTTTGTGAGTAGAGTGACATGAGAAAAAATATAGTGCATGTTCAAGTCCTTGTAACAGAGTCACAGTTCCCTTGAAGTAATTCATTTGGATTCGTTTTCCTACAGTCGTCAGTGTCCTGAATCACACAACGCCTCTGATTCCTCAAATGCTGCCTCGTATCTGATTAACATAAAGCTTTATTACCACATGCTTCACGATAGGCGCCAGTTAAAGCCACTCAGCCATTGTTTGCATAATGCTAATCAGATTAGCTTGCTGATAATAAGTAATTCAATCACCACAGATAAACACTTCATTAGGATTGTTTGGAGCCCAGCAGCATGAAATAAATTCCACTTTGCTGTAATTAAAAGCCTGATATCGTATAACAAGTCTTGTCGGAGATATCATTTTCAAGAAACCAGGCATTGTGTTTGCAGGTGCACGCAAAGATTTGATACTTGGTTTTATAAGGGTAAAACCACTGCTTTATAGACATCACTTGTTTTCCCCATCACATTTCTGGCCTGCCCTAGCTGAGAGGAGAAAATGCGTAAACTTGTTTTACAGTAAACAACCCGGCTGTTTGTCTGAGGTATTCTTTCCCACATTACAGTACGTCTTCATAGCTCTCGGGCTAATTGTGTCCATGTGTATACAGCAGAATCTCACATGGACCTGGTCCTTCTTTTCCTCCTATATGTGCAAGTGGTGTTATGTTTTTCTTTGTGGTTTTGTAAAATGAAACAGGAAGTTGGAGATAAGACATTTCTGTATCTGTAGAGTATCTCTGTAGATACCCACAGTGGGGGGATGTTTCATGTGTCATGCATGGGAGCCAGTTAAATATGTTGTGTCCTCTCAGAGGTGATAAGTTGTGGGCCTGCAGACACTCAAGGGATGCAGGGGAGACGCAGGAATGTGCCAGTTTGCGGTGGTCTTGTCTGCGACGTGGCAGCGTCATGCCTCGAGGTTTTGAGGCTCCGGCTGTCACTTTGTTTTTTAAAAGGGAGCGATCGTTGTTAATCACAGAACGTGGCTTGGCGTGTACTTCACAAACAGCTCGTGTTTATCTACAAGAGCTCATCAGTTAGAATACATTTTACAGAATGAAATTGAAATGTTTGCTCTTGGATTTATATTCTGGGTTGAAAGAGTAGCTTTTTGTTGGTAACACAAGAAATTAATTTTGTTTTCACAACTTAAAGAATAAAATGAGCAGAAATTCAAATCTACCAGCTGTTATACTGTCTTGTAGAGGCCTCAATAGAGTGACGTGACTTTGTTTTAAAAAGAATAACAGGTTACTTCACCTATAGAACTAATCAAGACTTGATTAGCAACATGTATGTGTGATTAACTGGTACCACACAAAAGGAATTGGAGCCCGTGCAATATGTTTTTTTGGGGGGCTGATGACGATATATCGACCAATCCAATTTTTTTTAAGTTGATAATGATTCCTAAGATGTCGTTTTCAAACCCTCATCTCAAAGAATTGTAATCCAGGCTTAATATCTTTCAGATCAACCATAAACTTTACTATAAATATAAATGGAGAACCAAATACATCCAAATATATACGTTTTGGTCCGGCTCTACAAATAATCATAAAGTGCAGAATTCAGCTCTGGTTTCCTCTCAATAAACACTACACAGCATCCATCTTGAAATATTCAAACCAGCCCCTTTCCCAGCTCATACTTGGTGGTTTGTGATTTACTGCAGCATGGGCTCTGTTTGTCCTTTATCCTGTACCAGTTCCCTCTATTGCAGCTGTGGCTCCTCGTTCCTCCTTCGTGTTTCTCAGAAATGTTTGGTCTTTGAGTTACAGCTGCGGTCACTCAGCCTGCAGTGCTGAGTGCTGCCCAGTACAATCGTACTCGGCACCATAATGGCTTCCCCGCTGTGCTGAGCTTTAGTTTCTCATTTTCTCAGTCTCTGCTTACATCTATCTGTTCGGAGCGTGCTTGCTCTCGTTGTTTTTTCCGGCTTGTCGCTGTTATTGTAGCCATCATCTCCCATCTCGTCTATCCTCCATCATGCCCTTTGACCACGCGCAGCACTCTCCCTCCATCTCTTCTCGCTCTGTCAGTCTTGTCGAGGTGTTTTGGGGACAGGTCATTATCTACTCTCGCCAGAAGTTTCCGTGCATCGAGCTGCATTTCAACACAAAGCGGCACCATCTGCTTTGCTCCACGTCAGGCCAGGGGTCGTATTCTCAGTGGGCAGACACAAGTGACAAGACTGAAAGATGGAGTGGGGCCTGTTGAATTTTTCAGACCTGCTTTCTGAAGCGCCGGCATCTGTTTGTGTCAACTGCAGCTGTCATCAACTTCACCAAACCTCGACGACAGGGAGTTATTATGATGGAGAAACGCGTCAGGATTTTTAATCAGTGTGTTCCTCTGGGTTCAAAGTATGGCCGGGGGATTGAGAGAGGGGGATTTCCTGTTGGATCGCTGTGAGAACCTCAGTGTCTCCTCCCAGCTCCCCTCTGTCGACCCCACTCTGTCTTTACCTGTCGTAAATACACCATTATGTCCCCTTCAAACAGAACACAGCATAAAGCTAGTGAGCTGTTCTCCTTTAAACACATGTTCACACTTGACATTCAAGTCAACTGCACCAGGTAAAAACTGGGAAATACTCTCACAGTGGATTGTTGTTGGATCCATTTCAGACCATGACTTTAGGCACTGCCACGATATTTGCTTTAACGCCACTAATGCAGTTTTCAGACATAAACTCTGGAAATAGTCCAGACAATTGGGTCCAGATATTCTCAGAACTTTGCTTTCACTTGTGAGGAATGCAGCATGAGATTTCCAGTAGTGTCATTGATCAGATCCCTGACATGAATACTTACACACTTATTTGACCAGTGCACATGTAATTTGAGCACAAACAATTCAAAATCTTGCCATGTGTTTCTTAGAAAACACGCGTACCACAGTATGAATTGCTGGGCATCAATATGGCTGGCAAATGCTGCTGAATGGTGCCCAAACCAATAAGATTCAGCCATGTTGTTCCGAAGTTTATTTGACTTTAACCCTTAATGAAGCATTCAAATTTCTTTCTAGTGCTTCAAGTGAAACACTTACTTTTGTTTTTTTAAAGAGTACAGCTGCAGAGCTCTCTAATGCACTGTGGGTTGAAGCCATCTGCAGTATGCTCTGTGTAACAGATTGTTGTCACAGTTGGGGACAACCCACCAAAGCCTCCACTGTGAGCCACTAAATGAATTAGTGCCTTAACTCATTATTAGGAAAATAAGCAATTAGTACATGACTGAAAATGGTGGTGATGTGTTGTATTGTGGTTGCTTTCAAAATGAGACTGCATTTCCCGTTTGAGACTTTGCCTGACTGCACTCATAAGACTGTAGCCTGTAAATTATCTTTAGTTGATATTACATTTTCATACGTTAATCCTGTATTCATGTGACACACTTAGGACTGTCAGTCAACTCGTGTGCTGCCTTCCTCTTTCTGGACTCTCCATCTATCTGCAGGAGCAGCCATAAAACTTTATGACCTCTTCCTCTTAAGGGGGAGCCACCATGGGGCCAGTGGAAATATCATCTCCGGTTTGCAAAGAGACAGAGGGAGAGAAAACAGAGGACAGTAACAGAGAAACACTGAAGTGTACATACACACACACACACACACACACACACACACAGATGAGAAAGAGGAAACTGTACTCGGGCAGAGATTCAGGGGATTCACCTCATGGGAATCATGTTAAAAATGTTGTTTCAAAGAGCAGACAGTGTTTAAGAGCTGTCAGTATCTGTGAGTTAAAGTGTGTGAGTGGAAGAGCAGACATGATCCCTTCTTTTCCCAAATCTCAATCCCCTAAAGAACATATTCTTTGATAGACTGAAGTCAAGAGTTGGAAGAAAACCAAGAACAATTTTTGACTACTCGGGATAGTACTACCTTAGAGTAATCCAATTGGCTAGGACATGATATTTAAAAAAAGGATACTTATCAATAAAATCAATCAATAATATTCCTTTTTATCAAAGGCAAGTTGTTCACTGGAGATTAAAAAGGTTTTATTTTTAAGAAACAACCTCAGTCATGAGCTAGTTTACTGAAAACAACTTCAAGAGGAAGTTGGATAAACCTAATTTCTTATCCTCAGTTGAAGCAGAGTTTGAATTTCATCTGAATCTGTATCCGATTTTGGCATGCTGATGTGTCTCAATACAACAAAGTTCAAGATGGTTATAGTCACATTATTTAAAAATCGAGTGAAAGCTCCATTTGCAAGATAAAGTTAAGTGATAAAAGAGGAGAAGCAATAACAATAGACAGTATTGTTGATAAGATAAATACAGAAAGAATAAAATAAAAATTGGAATAGAATCAAAATTTATAAAAAATTGGAATAAATAAAAATACTTTGTACAGACATAATGGATGTAGATATGTATGATAATATTCTTATGTGAGTTATTTTCATACAAAGTGTCCTGTATTTGTGCAACAGGGTTTTCAAACTTCATCTTGGATGTGGAGCCAAACATCTGCACATTAAAAGCTTCTCCCATGATGGCAAACTATGTAAAATGAACAGTTTGAATCCAGAGCTGAAAACAAATTATAGCATGGTCAGTTTTACAGACCAGTTCATTATGCACAGCGTCAATCATCAACAGAACCATTTCAACACTTAGGGCTCATATTTAATTACACATCATTTTATATTTTCTCCCCATCTATGTTTCTTTTTGCTTTTTAAGCTTTGTCTTTAAATTGTCATGACCCTGAGCTGCAGTCAAGCATTAACATGCAAAACCTAACTTTCCCACGTAATACAAAACAGGGAAGGGGTGATTTGGCATGTGTGAATTGATGGAAACTTTAATTTCTTTGAGGTTTTTTTAGTAGGTATCTCAAGAACACAACTGCGGCTTTGTTTCTGGAACTGGCACATCGCTCGAGTTTCAGCCAGTGAATATTAAACTGTAGGGATGGATGTGATGTTCCTGATGGAGTTTTAATGAAGGCCTTGAGAGGGGCGCGTTGAGTTATGTGAATCTAGAGTGGGAAGCTGATTCTCTTGTTGTATCTGATCGGAGGGAAACGCTTTGTGTTGGTTTTCCAGGAAGGTTGGGTTACAGGCCGGATTGAGTAAGGAACACAGCGGCCTTCATGCTTTACAGTAGTGGTTATTGATATATGTCAGCTGAATGTTTATATGTTGCTTTTTTGAAAGTTTACCCTGATGTACTACTTTTCTGCGAAGGTTGAGGCCAGACAAGAATTGCTCTGTGAAAGCCTGTGTTGTATTTTCTGGTATCTACTGAGCTTTACTGGAGTTCAGGTTTAACAACAATACATTCTGCTATATTGTGCTCTAGCGATTGTCCAGGTTATCCTAAATTATTGTAATGGTTACACATTAGAGGTTCACTGTCTCTGGATTTGTGCAGTTTGTCAAAGGCTTCTCCATATTTACAAGACTTAAAACTGTATTTATGTAAAGTTGGGGGACTGCAATGCATAAGTTCTCTTGTGGTCCTGCTTGATAAATCTTTCAAACTCCTCACTCCCACTTTGTAGAAACGTTTGATATACTCCAAGCTTGAGCAATTTTCCCAGACGCTGCCTTCAGAGCCACAGAAAACATTCAGAGCTGTACCATAACTGTTTTCACAAGCTGAGCGTACGGTTCCCCGTGTGACAACTAAAACTGAAATTCACGTGTAAAACTGCTGTGCCTGATCGAAGTGTCCCTTCAAGCTGCAGACAGCTCTAGCTCAGCTCTAGCTGTGGTTTTTGTCCGCTGTGACAAACAGGAAACCAATTTCCAACGACATTTTCACCAGTTATCTTTCTTTCAAAGAATATTATATTGCAGACCACGAATAAGCTGCACATGCATTTCCTTCAGAGATGTAAGGAATCGCATGTAAACGCCAATGATCACATTTGCAACAGCCCCCATTCAGCTGCAAGTGCCCTCGTTTGAAGATAAAACACCAGAGTCATCTCTTTGATGGGATCTATTTAATCATGCAAGTAAAAATCCTGAACGCACCTTCATTCATTACACAAAGCTCTCAGATCAGATAATCCTAAAGTGCCGCTTTTGCTCATCACGAGGCAAAAAACCCCTCAGAAGTGTATCTATTGGAACTTATCTTCACTCATAACATCTGTTTGATAAAGCTGTTTTCATTTTGACAGTATATATATAAATATCAGAGACCTGTTTGGCTCTTTACACAGGTCAGTTTCCCATGTTTTTCATTTGAATAACTCTTTGCTTCCCACTGATTCACTTCAGTTTTTATTTTGGCTTCTATCAAATAAAAAAGTGCTATTCAAATGAATTTTATTTATCCAGTGACGTCCCACATGTCTGATGCATTGCTCTATTTCAATGCATCCACTGGGTCTGTGTCATTTTAAGAGCAGTTTTGGATTTAATGGCCACTGAGTCAGTATCTGATTGATAATGTGTCATGCATCCTCAGCCCTACATTTAATGTGGCGCTGTGCATTGTCATCTGTCGTTAAGTAAAAGAATAACAGTGCAAGATTATTTATGATATTACTCTTCTTCATTACAAATAAGTTAGCTCCACTGTTATCCAACTCACAAACATGTAGGCCAACAGACCAGTCGAGCGATATACTGTATATACTCCGAAATTCTTGCATGTGAAGAGTACATCTGGGCCTTTCTCATATACACAAAATGCATATAAATAAATACTTAGTATGAACAGTATGTTAGCGAGCGTTCACTTGTAATGAGGTTGTTCAACCAGAAGGGTCATTGTTTTTGCAGTGGAAAAGGTTACACATGCTTTGTCTGTGGAGGATCAGACCACATGCATGCAGATCTGGAGAATGAATGCACACTTCTGAGGCCCACTGTAAATGGCAGAGCTGTTGGTTGGGTAAACAAGGGACAGTTGTTTGAAAAAGCAGCGACTGGTGGTTTGCTAAATGCCAGCTCAGCTTTGAGAATGAAAGCGGTATGATTAGGAAGCACAGCGCTGACAAAAAAAGCAGTGGACTTTATGAGAAAGGGAAGTGAATACCCAAACAGCTGGTGGATCTCAAGCTTGACAACATGTCGACTTTCCTGTATGCTGCTTTGCTTGTTCTTCCCTTTTTCCGCTGTGTTCACATGTCCCACATGTGCTTGTTTTTGTTACCATAGCCATGTGTTTGTCTCTGCCATAGTGTGACTGTTTGTCTATTCTTGGAGAGCAGTGGACAGAGAAGCAGCAGATGGCCTGGGGGATGAGGGGGAGGCTGTGGTGGCGTGGTCAGGGTGCCCAGAAGGCTGTTTTGGCTGTAGACCTGGAGTATATGTCATTAAAGCTCATTTTACCTTGTGCCATTCAAGTGGTTATCCATCCAGTCAGACTGAAAGTGGTCGGTGCAGAGTTGTGCAAAGTCAAACGCTATGTAAATATTTGCCATGACATATCAGATTCAGCTTTGATAATGCTACACTCTAGATCAGGGTGCAGTTCACTTTTAAAGTTGGAAATTGCTTTTCACACTTGAACAACAGAGCACAGACACATTCACAGCAACACAAAATCTCTGTAGTGTTCAGGTGGTGCAGCAGACTGAGGCAGGATGCAACATACAATTTCCTTTACAGAGATCACATGTTTTTGTTCACAGCATTGTCACAGGCGCCGGCTCTTGTCACCAAAAACTCTCTTGGCATCTTCGTCAGTATCGATAGTGCATGGCACCGCTTTTTCATACAGAGATATTTTTTGTTTGTTTTGATTTTGCATTTGTTGTATGTTAGAAACTTCATCAACACACCCACTCGCTCTCGGTGAATCCTTCGGAGATCTCCTGCTCCACAGACACTCCAGAGGCTCTTACTCGGACATTTGCGTTCACACATACAGCCCCTGCGGAGAATTTCCAGAGATTATCCTGAGCTCAGTGCATATCTGAAAGCAGCCTTCGACACATTATCCATGTAACATGAAAACATAAAAGGAGAGCAGTGTTACAATTTAACAGCAGAGTAGAATTATTCCAAATACCTGAGGATTATTTTGTCCAAGATTTAATATGTTTTCTGTGTCAGGTTTCCTGAGGACATGAGTGCAGCACTAAATCAGCTGTAGCCCACCGTGATGCAGGACTCACAGAAGGTTCACATTACAGCACAGCTTCAGCTGCCCCCTCAATGTTAGGATCACTGTCATACTGTAAAAACCATGCATGTAGGGAAATTGACCCTTTTGGGTGTGTAAATAATCAAACAAAATCACAACCTATTAAACTGAACACTTACTGACTGTTGATGGGCATATAGGGAATTTTTCCCGTTTTCCCAAGATTGAGTTTCAGCCAAACCACACATGCTTCTACAGCACAGCTCATCACGCTATGTGGGAAGTGAAGTTTGGAGAGACTGACGGATACAGTCGAGACCGCTGAAGGTGTGGTGCAGCCCTTCCTCTTCCAAAATTGTAACTCTTGTCTTCTGTGTGGAAAATGGTGCTGAGTTCAGAGAATGTTTCAGCTCATTCATCAGTTCTCCCATGAGTTTGGATCTGAGGCTGCTGGTGCTCAGCAAAACGTTTTACCACTGTCTGATTTTGTTTGTTGGTTTGTCAGGAGTATTACGCAAAAGCCAGTGAACAGATTTCCACAAAACTTGGTTGGATGAATGGTCGGAATGATGGGACGTGGGCCAGGAGAGAACCCATTATAGTTGCCATGGATGGAACAAAGAAGTGGATTCAAGAAATTCTTTTGCACTTTTTATAAAATTGGTTGTTTATGGACATGTTCCCCATTTACCCAGGGAATATTTCTTTGGTGTTGATTTTTTTAAATGGGCACATTTTGGAGTCTGATATTTATGAGTGTGACATTTGGTGAAGATTGATTAAAGTTAGGTGGATTGTTGGGTCTTGGTAGAGTTATGCATTCTACTGAGAACCATTCTGTGCACACAATGGAATATGCTTGAAACTTTACATTCAATCTTCTGGATTATACAGTCAACTTTCACACTTCTTCAGTGGCTGGAGACAGGTGACACTTCTCCCAGGACAAAGTCACACAGAGCCACATCGGAAGGTTTGTCTGTGTGCATCAGAGTAAAATGTGTACTTGTAGCCAGATCACCACCTCCCACTTTCTGCCTCCATTTCATACTTTCTGTGGTGCCCAGGAAGCCAAAACAAAACTCTGAGCAGGAGACTTGATATCAGGAAATGTTGCACTGTCGCCATGTTTCATTTATATTCATATCGCCAACAGGCAGAATGTTAAACAAACAGACTGGCTGCAGCTCTGTCATGTCAGACAAATCAAAACCACAAAGGCCTCTATGTTCCGAAACAAAAATTCTGGCTTTTCTGGGTAAAATAATACACCAAAAACACAGGTCATATACTGTACCCGTGTATCATTCAGGTTTCCAGACAGAGATGAAGACATAGTCAGGATTGCTGCGTCCCTTCAGCTTCAGGTGTCTGTGGTTTGTAGTCTCTCACCACTACAGCAAGTTTCTTTCACAGCCCAGGAAACGTTGTCTCCTCCTACTTTAAACGCAGGAGGCTGTTGCGGCTGCAAGCACATACTAGCACTTGGCAGAGTCGAGCCGTGTTTTTTTAGTTTGCTTGTTTGCAGCTGTGCTTTGGCATCCAGCCTCCGTCTTCGATTCACCTTAAAGTGAGGTAAGATGTTAATGATCTGAAGTTGGCTGCTCCTGACGTCTCCATTGTTTTGTTTCCTTTTACAAATATGAAATTAAGCTCTAATCCACAGCTGTAGTGTTTCATTGTGGCTTCGACCTCTACATCATTTATTTTAGAAACTTTTTTCTTGTGTGCAACGATGAGGTCACTGCTGGTGGAAACTCGAACGTGTCTGCTCCTGATTGATTTATTAGTGAGTTTTATGGTGAGTGTGTTCTTGAGGAATGATTGCAGTCAGGGGAGAGCTTAGTTTGTTATTTCATGTATCTGTGCGTATGTGTCTCCCTGCTGCCATTATCTTCTCTTTTTTGCGTTTTTGTGTCTGACAGTCTAAATGACAGATTACCACCTCACTAGCGTCGTCTTGAATAAAGGCGAGAGTGCATAGATGTGAGCCTTAAGTCTGATATATCCTGTTTCACACAGGAAATAAATAGCTCACATCAGTACCTTCCGTCTTCTTCACTCTGAACTCTGTGTTGCTTTTTGACTGAACTCTTCTTTTTCTCTCCTTGCTTCGTATCCCTCAGGGTCAGAGGTCAGTCTGAGCCATAGCAACATGTCTGAGTCCGCCAAGCCCCACCACCCTGGGCCTCCAGTCAAGGGGGAGAGGACCAATGGCAGCGACTTCAGCTACGTGGGCATCGATGCCATCCTGGAGCAGATGAGGAGGAAGGCCATGAAGCAGGGTTTTGAGTTTAACATCATGGTTGTGGGTGAGTGTGGAGTGCACTTCTACGACATTTAACAGAAACGGTCTCATCAGTTTGATTGATCAGCTGCAGGATCGGTCAAGAGAGGTGCAAGCTGGAACAAGATAAATAAATAATTTTGCTCTTAAAATTCTCAACGCAATTAATAAATATTTATAACTTGATTTTTAAACTTTAAAATATGTTTGTGTTGTTAATTTAGAACCTTTTCTCCAAGTCCTGACAGGAAGTAGGTGTCTAGTGAATCAGTTGTGATACGTTTGTTATATGCAGCCATAACTAGAATTTGTCGAGGGCAGTATGGTGTGACAGTGGTTAGCACTAACCTCACAGGAAAAAGCTTTATGATTTTAAGTTCTGGTCTTTGTGTTGCACTTTCTCTTCGTGTCTGTGTGGGTTTTCTCTGACTTCCTCCCACAGTATAAAGACATGCAGATTGGGATCAGGCAAATATGACACTCTAAATTAACCGTAGATGTGAATTTGAGTGTGAATAGTTGTTTGTCTTTATGTTGGCCCTGTGATTTGCTGGCGAACTGTCCACACAACCTCTTGTCCAATGTCAGCTGGGATTGGCTCAAATACCCCCTATTCGAGACCCTCAAGGGATAAGATAATGGATGGAGAGAAATCTTTCTTTGCCATAACCGAGTGATTTTATAAGAAAACCCTGAAACCACAATCCTACTGTTGTAGCCACGATGAGATTTTTGCCGGGAAAACATTTGTTTTAGCCCATATATGGCTGATGCAAAAATGATTGCCTGTATAAACTTATCTTTGCTGTAACAGGAACACGCCTAACTGTATGAATCCAGCTTAAAAACTGTGGTTTGATGTAAAGATTAACTGTTTGACATTAAATTAATTGTTTTATTTATATATATATGTGTGGAAAGTGACCCAGATGTATATATAAGACAACCTATAATTGCTTCCAAATTTCTTATGTTTACAACAGTTATTGTTTCTGAAGATCAGATGTTAACCATTATACACATATTTACTTTATGTTGCAACAACACAAAATGCAGAGCAAAGCAAGTAACAAGTATCTGACGGATACATCACACAGTCAGCACTAAACTTACACACAAATACAAACTATGCACCTTGTCAAGATCTCACACACAGTTTAGTCTGCAGATTCTCTGACCTAAAAAAAAACTTTTATTATATTTATCATGATACTTCTCCTTTGCTTCAATGCAGTAGTCAAAAGGAAATAAATATATGTTTGGTTCTACTTCGGTTGCTGTGTGAAGGGTCAGTCAGCACGAGCTTTCATCACAAGCTCTTTACTTTGTGTCTGTGATGTGACACACACACACACGCACACACACACACACACACACACACATACACTTGAGTGAATAAAAGGAGGCTGTCAGGTTGGGAAAGTGGCATAATGGTGACAATTACTCCGAAGCTGAAGCACCCGCACTCACACCTCCTTGGAGAGCTGCAACACACCGAGAAATTAGTTGCCATCGTCATGCACTTACACACATACACACACACACACACACACCCCCACACACCCCCACGAAGGCATCTCTGTACTCACATGCAGGCTGCTCGTCTGAAAGAAACAGCAAAACTATGCACATACTTTCCTCCGAGAAGGGAATGTCAAAATTTATTTTTGTCACATGCTGAGATATAGCGCCGCAGAAAATCCTGATTAGATTTGTAATCAAATCCTAATTAGAAGTTTTTTATTAAAATTGGCATGACAGTAGTTACTGTAGAATTCAGTCCCTGCAGGGTGTTTTTTATGCACACAGCACATGGCATGTCGGCACATCTCAAGGAGACGTTTTCGCAACATGACAAATGTGGATTTGTTACTTCAACCAAGGAGGCTATGTTTTTACCCCTATTTGTGTGTTGGTTTGATTGTCAGCAGGATTATGCAATAAATACTCAAAGGATTACCACAAAATTGATGGAAAGAATTTAGGAATAGGTCAGGAAAAGATCTGTTAAAGTTTGGCGCAGATCAGGAGGCAGAAGTAGAAATTTATTCTTAATATTTCACACAGAATAATTCATGCATCTTGATGAAAATGTTACAAATTGGTTGAATGTAAGGAGACTGCTGGGCCTTGGCAGAGATATGATCTCTACTAAGTACTATTCTAGTTGCACACAGCCTGATAGTTTTAGTGAGAAGATGGACACAACGTGACTCACTGGTTGATTATTTGTGGGAACAAACAAAGTAAAAACTCTTTAAACGTTCTCACATGTGCGTCTCAGATCATTGTTGCAGGCACAGAGCACATTGACGTGGCATGTATCCACTTGTAGTGCTCCGACACCTTAAGGATGAAATGAAACTTGTCTCATTAGATGATACATAACACTGTTGTGAAATAACACTTTGACACTGCGTGGACTAGAACTGGAACACAATAAAAGTTTAGAACGGAGAAGACAAATGATGGGTTGAAATCGGTATGAGGTCATTTTTGATCGCCAGAGGGAACTCTGACAGACAACATGTTGTGTTTACAAATACTTATCTAACACATCACTGGAGTCATATTTCACAGTGTGGAGCCAGTGCTGACCTGTTTTTTCTGCGTGATAGCAAAATCTGTCTGGTTGATCACGTTTTGATAGATTTTAGATATTGTAGAGGAGTTTTTTAAAATGCTATGTAGTTAGAGACCTTTTATTCTGTTGTAGGTTTGATTTGTCTTCACCTGATTTCTTATTTAATGAGGTTAAGAGATAAAAAAAACAGAATGCCAGGGTAGGAACATTTAAGTACCCTCTGAGATTATAATAAAGTTTATGTTAGCTAACAGAGTTGTCACTTGACCTACTCTTGAGGATCTGAAAGGTTAGAGCAGCTGCGGTCTTGGCCCTGTCCCTCGTGGTCTCCTCCATGAGATGCATTTCCCTAATCCCTGCCCTCGGTCCAATGACCTTTTGATTTGCACCATGCAGAGAGGGCAGTGGGGGTGTCTCAGTGTGTGAGACAAAATGTGTGGGTGTGGTTTAATGCACAGGACTGAGAAGACTGCCATTAGAGTTGTGTGAGAGAGGAGAGAGTGGTGGGAAAAGCCACCCTGGTTGTCACTGGGGTCCCGGCAGTTTGGCAACCCTGCACACGCCACGGTAGATGCCCACAGGTCATGTGAATGGGCGGCAGGAGCGTTTGATTCAAAACACAAAAATCAAACCCACATTTTCTCTTACTGGTGTTTTTCACATTGAACAACTTCACATGTATAGAATCTGCTGCAGTGGACCCTATGTACATGTTGTTCTAGTGGAATTTAGTGCAGTTGACCACAGCACGTGTTTCTAGGGTAAAATAAACAGTGCTACTAATGTATAATGATGTCTAGTGAAAAAAATGGCAAATTACAACAGCAAATAAGTCAAAAGTAACATCAGTCAGTGTGCGTGCATGTGTGGTCTATACAGTACATCAGTCCTCTTGACCTCCACAGCTTGCTCTTCTGACCCTGCAGCTGCTATGTACAAAGTCTATTAACTCACAAACATACTCACCACAAAATCCAGGAAGTACAAACATTCATACATAAATTCAATCTCACGCTTTTGTTGGGAAAACCAGAAAAAAAAAATGAATAAGGCTTTAAATAACTTTGCCCTTGTGACTGTCTCAGGATAAAACCACCAGTGAATGTGATCCCAGTATCTCTAACTCGTGGGGGTGTGTGTGTTTTTCTGTTCAGGGCAAAGTGGCCTGGGGAAGTCCACTCTGATGAACACCCTGTTCAAATCCAAGGTGAGCCGTAAATCTGTTCAGCCCAACCCGGAGGAGAGGATCCCCAAGACCATCGAGATCAAGTCCATCAGTCACGGTCAGTCAAAACTCACGTCCAGTAGCCTGCAGCCTAAATCACTTCCCTGCTGCTTTATCATACTCCTGATGTTTTGCTCCCTATGGATTGTTGTGTGTGTACTAATGCTGGTAAACTAACTCCTCTTTGTCCAGATGTTGAGGAGAAAGGAGTGAGGATGAAGCTGACAGTGATTGATACTCCTGGTTTTGGAGATCATATCAACAATGAAAACTGGTGAGTTTTCATCACACTCCAGTTATATGATTTAGTTTACACCAACAACATATTTAAGTGTGCAGCATCTCTTTAATTGTTTGCTGCCCCACATTATATATCACTATATTTTAACTTACTGCCATGGTTTGCATAATTGTCGCTGTACCTTCGTTCTTAACGTGCGTTTCCTTGGTCAGCTGGCAGCCCATCATGAAGTTCATCAACGACCAGTATGAAGCCTACCTGCAGGAGGAGATCCACATCAACAGGAAGAAGAGGATCCCAGACTCCAGGGTGCACTGCTGCATATACTTCATACCTCCCACAGGCCACTGGTAAGACAACATATCAAAGAGACTTACAGCCGGACTCTTTTCTTCCCCCTATCCCACCAGTTTCTCTCGGCCTCTCCAAGAGCTGCAGAGATGAATCAGGTCCTCTGGGAAATCGCTCCCCCTGACCTATTGTCTTTCCACAGGTCTTATAACTATGTCTTTCCCCAGTTCTTTTTTTTTTTATGTCTCCAGTGACCACATGTGGAACTCATTCTCTCCTCTCAGTCACTATAAAGTATCACTTGAGGAGTCGGGTTTCACGAAGAAACCGAATCCCAGAGGTCTCACAGTTGAGAGCGGTGGAGAGATGGTAAATCAAGGGTCAGGATGTGAACAGTGCCTTATATGGAACAGAAGAAATATAGTTCCGGCTTATAGATCAGTGTCTTCACCATTAAAATGTACGATGTGATTAGATCTTAAGATTTTCAACCTCACCAGAATCTCGCAGTGCTCTAATTTATCGTATAACTCAGCCTAAGAGTATTTTTCTACTGAATTAGAATTTGGACAAGCTGCTTCATGAGAGGTCTGGATTTGATTGTTGTTTAATCTTGAGTTTTTGTTCATCTGGAACGTGTTTACTATTATTAAACAGAGGGGCGGAACAGATCTATCAAATCCAGTTTCTGGTAGAATCCATCTTGACAGTGACCAGACATGAGCACATTTAAGAAAAAGATTTTTGAACCATACCACGCTCAGTGTAACGGTAACCCTAACCATTGATGTCATTTTTGCAGAGTCTTGTGTCTGAGTGAATAAAATGAGGAAAAGTTTAGCAGAATTAAAACCAGTCTGTCCAGAGTGACCTTGCAGTGTCTTGACGAAGCACATGTCTCTTGTTAAACAACCAGGTGGAGCTTGTTTGCTTCGCTTTTATGACGTTTGCTTCGGTTTCACTTTACTAATACTGACATGATACGGACCACATTTCTCCTGCTGCTTCGTCAGTGATTAGGGTCCGTCTTCTTCTCCCCAGCCGACTCTGTAATTAGTATGATTCAGCCACGATGAGTGGTGTGTCCTCGTATGCACTGAGGGTCAAAGAGGACGCGCTGTAACAAATGCGGACAAACTTCCAGGCTCAGAGTATTTGTGGTTGACAGAGGCGTCCTGAGGGGCACTGTGTAGTACACAAGTAGATGAAAGCACACAAAACACTAATGTGCACCAACTGTAAACACACCAATTCTCTAATTATCTGACCGCATATCTCAGTGACGGCTGCATCCACTGCTGCTTCATATTTCTGTGCACTGGTCACTCAACAGTTGTCCACTTGAACCTTCTCCCTGAGTGGGGGAATATGTGTGTGTGTATGTGTGTGTGTGTGCGCACCCCACTGTTTGACATACCCCTTCATCATCTGCTCATGTCACCACAGCTGAGTGGACTCCACTGGGCAGTGGGCGTGCTGACACTTGTAAAACTACACTTATGTGGGTGCCCTGAATGCATTTGTATGTCATCTTGCTTGCAGCTGCACACTTCAGCCGCTCAACATTTCTCCTCCATTGTGAATCTGTGTTGCTTCAGCCTCTCAGCTGCTGTGTCCTCATACATTGTCCCTAAAGTGTCCACACACACACACACACACACACACACACACAGTCCTACTAAATGCACAACGCACATCAATGCACTCTTGTGTTACAAACAGAACATCTGTCAGGAAGTGTTCTTCCTTATAGTCATCTAGAGAGTTGACAGCATGAAAACATAGGAGACATCTGTCTGGGCTGGTTCAACCCAGCATAGACATGAATAGGGTAAATCATAGACTGTAAAAATATCTGCCTATACAATAAACTAGACGATCTGCCTATACTTCTTATACTTAAACCAAAATATGTTGGACACCAACACTGCCATGTTGCACATTTAGAGCCAAAAGCTGTGTCCCAATTTGGGGGCAGCGTCCTTTGGCCTCCTTCTGCGTTCTATGCAGCCAACATAAACCTTCGTGAGCAGCGTAAAAACACGAAGGAAGAACCGAAATAAGACGCTCTGGTCCACAGAGGATTTCTGTAAATGGTGTTGGCCCCCTGTCCCGCCCTTGTTGCTGTCGCACAGCAACAGAGCTGCAGTTTGGTATGACAGGAAAGAGGATGCGGCTATAGTTGGGTCCATATCCCATCCACTTACATGGAGGAGGTGTCGATGACCTATTCTGTAGCCAGTCACCAGGTGGCGATCGAGACGCTCTTGCTTCAGATTTTCATTAAGTGACGTTTGCATATGTTTGAATTGGGAGGCGGAATCCATTGCAGATCTGATTTTCTGTGCACAGAAAAATGAGTTTGATCCTTTAACAATATAATAACTCTACTGTTTGTGGTGCATACTTTTTGATGTTTCCACAGATTTTATTCTTGGTCATGAGAAAAAAAAGTGTTGGAAAAATATGAGAAAACTCTTCTTTTCCTTTTTTTCATTTCACACAATAGCACCAGTTAAAGTTTTAAGTTAGGGTCTGTTACCAATTACACAGATTTGATGCAAAACAGCCTCTGGACTCCTCCACCATGTGACCACTGTCCAGAAATGACAGGCAGGAAAATAATGACAGAACTTCCCTGGTACCTCTGTAAGTTTTTCTCACATTGGAGAGATTCGGTTTTTCTCTTTGTCTTGTTTGAGGCATCTCAAATACCCGCTTGCATTTATCGCAGCTCTAATGTAATTTGCGAGTCAGCAATTTGCTTTGAAGCTGCTTCTGTGGTTTCAGATAGATGAACCGTGCTCGTGAGGCACAACTCAGTCTTGGCATCAGCAGACATTTCCGATAATAGCAGTGTCGGCCGCACTATTTTCCCTCTGGGTATTCTCGTTACTACCTCATTTAACATTTTCTTCCTGAGAAAAAGGAGGCTGCTCTTTGACTCTCGTCGACTCAGGGCTGGTTTCTAACCCATCACTACAACAGAGCAGACAGTAGAACTTCACCTCCACTTCTTATTGTGCCACTTATTGTTCTCAGTATGTGTAAACATGACTGCTTTTTTATCGACATATATGGGGCGATTTCATTCATGCAGGCATAAAAGTGTACATGTGTGCATGCGTGCATATATGCATATTTATTGTCTGTACAACATATGTTAGTGTGCAAGGATTAATGTGCACATGACGTGTATGCTCAGTCATGCATATGACACAGCACACATTTCTATATTCTTGCATCTTTGCATGCAGTCATGCAACTTATGCTTTATAAACATTCAGAGAGATTAAGTATTAACTCTGGACTTTTCTTATCTCTGACCCTTGCTCTCTCGCTCTCTGCATGACACATGCCCGTCATCCACTCAGCATGAAAAATGTTATGCTCTCTATTTTCTTTATTTCTGCTTGAATGCATCACTTAACTGTGTCATATCTGTTTTTTCTCTTTCTTCTCTCCCTCTCTCACTCTATGTATCACATGCTCCCTTCTGTTTCATCTTGTGCTCATGGTGATATGGCTGTCACTCACAGTGTGGGGGGAGAGAGCCAGCCAGGCATCTCCTGCAGCTGCTCCTGGCTCTTTGAATCAGGCTGGCCTGGTTTGGGCTGGGGCTAATTGGAGGGCATGAGCAAGACAGCATGAGGGGAATGTGTCTGGAGGAGCGACTGGAGGCAACATAGCAACAGAAAAAGAAGCAGGGGGAGCAGAGAGAAACGGAGAAGAGAGGAACAGAGTAGACTGATACAGGAACAGTGATTATCACTGCTTCACAGAGATGTTTGAGGAAAAACTTGCAGAGAATATACTTTATCCAAGTTTAAGCGTTTAAGTCGAGCTAAAGCAGAATATCAAGGCCAAATGTGACACAGTAAACAAAGAGCCACTGTTTTATGCATCAACCTTCATAATGAATGTACAAGCTCTACTACCGTCACTGAAATCTCACCTGGGAGAGTGTAACAGGAGATTTTAGTAAGAAAAGGAAAGAAACAGCAGCATATGTTAATGCAATATGATGAGACTCCATATTAGAAACCAGGGTGAGCTGAATGTATCACAGTGGAGCATGATCACCCCCTAGTGGTTCCTCTCTTCCATTGCATTCACATCTTAGAAATGCACATGCTCTAAAGCAGTGCTTCTCAAATTGGGGTCTGCAGATTCCAGGGGCCACATCGCCGGGCATCTGAGAAAAGTTCATGAATGAAAATGAAAATACATACATAAGAGTATTCTGTGTTGACATGGTGAAAATATATTATTTACAAGACTAATATCTTTCTAAGACATTTCTCTTGTGGTTCTTTCACATAACTGCGTAGAAGTGAAAAAAATAGGATAAGTTAAATTATTCCAAGGGAAATGCACAAGGGGGTCCCCAGAATATTTTCTATCTGATAGGGGATCTTCGGCTGAGAAAATATGCCAAAGGAAAAAGCGGCATTTTGTAATTCATTCTGGATGTAGTATCTCACAGTCATGTCACTCTGGAATGAAAAGAGAAGAAATTTACAATCAAGTAGCTCCTTTTGCAGAAATTGTAAGAATCTGCATTACTGTGATTTGTCAGTGGCCGGTTCCTGCTTCAGATTTTATTTGAATCATATGAACAACACGGACACAGCTGATACATTCACACATGAAATTAAACCTTTTGGTCTGTTTCCTCCCACAGCCTCAGGCCTCTGGACGTGGAGTTCATGAGGCGCCTCAGCAAGGTGGTCAACATCGTCCCCGTCATCGCCAAGGCCGACACGCTCACCCTGGAGGAGAGGGACTACTTTAAACAGACGGTGAGCGGTGCCAGGCACCACAAACAAAAGCCAGCTGGGTAAAACCCCCACACTGTACATTAAAGAGTCATGCTTAGTCCAGACAGAAGCGGATAAGAACTATTAATTTGAGGCATTTATTTACTGAGCAGTGTTCCACAGCTCCTGGCACGTTATGAGAAGGGGGAACATCGGCCCATCTGTTGATGGTTCAGTTGGTCCACCACATTGGTCGAGACTGAAATATCTCAACAAATATTGTTTACAAGTGTATTAGTGGCTCCCAGGTGTTGTAGCCTAATGACTTTAGTCATCCTCTGGCTTTTCCTCCACCATGAGGTTGATATTTTTGGTTTTTAGTGAGATGTGTTGCAGACATATGCTTTTTCAGTTTTTCTTTCCTCCTAGAGTTAAAAAAGGTTTTTTTTGTATGAAAAGGTCTCAGTTAAGAAGTCCACAGTGCCGGGAGAAACACTGATCCTGAAGCTCCTGAAACACCTCATCAGTTGTACAACCGACACTTCCTGGGAATCATAATGTTGTAAACCCTTTAATTAATAACCCAAAACTATGAAGCTGAATATGTCAACGTTAATAACTATTTCTAGATCGCAATGCACTTTGGTACAGACTTTATCGATGAGTTGATTTTGGCTCCACTCGCTGGTCATTGTTCTTTTCTTTGCTAGTTACTGGGTGTGCAACACTCCTCATTCACATTGAACTTACACTCTATGAGACTCCTCAGGCTGATAATCCTCCACTGTTACCTCACAGCCACCAGCTCCTTATGACATCTTTCCCTGCCTCCACATAGTCCTGCTCCACCTGGCTGGACTCTTAAACTGTCTCTGTCACCTCAGTGTTTTTCTGTCGGACAATTCTCAGTCCTCAGGAGGCACACAGCCACCTGCCTCCCTCCATCATTTCCTTTATCTCTCCGTCCCTCCTTCCAGGAATACGGACTTCCCTAACAGCTTTATTCATTGTACAGAGGTATTGAGGCACCATGGGTGTCTTGGCTACCACGTTCCCCCTGTTTTCTGTAACACCGCCCAATAAGGATAAAGCTGGGATTGGAACAGGCCCTGGCAGTGAAAGGAAGCCGCAGGGCTTGTAGCTGAATTGTTTTGGTTGGCCGCACATGCTCTATATGACCCTGAAGATTATTGACTAAAAGCCTTTTGTGCCAAATGTTCTTTTTTCTTCCATTTTCCCTTCAGCAACTTGACATGCAAACAGAATAGAAGAGAGGTTTTTTTTTTTCTTCCTTTCTTTTTTATTAAACGTTGGGCTTCAGTATGTCCAGCTGTGAGTGTCTGGTCGCATTCCTCTAACCAGCAGTTGATGTGGCCTCTTTGTAGAATTGTACTTGGTTTGCATCCTATAATGTAACCCTGAGAAAGCTTCCAAGGGTAAACAATGAAATGTTTGATCAAGAACCAAGTGGAAATTGTCAGAGTTGTAATTGTGGGAGTGAACAGTCATTCATTAAATAGACATTTCTCCCAGAGGCTTGTCCGTCTTTTTTTTGAGTCAGAGCCTGAGTTTCAGTCGTTATGAAGACATGCGGAGAATTGGCGGTGGTAATTTTATAACCCCTACCTCTGTTTGGATATCAAGGTTTATTCTTCTAATAGCGGTTAACCTCCATTGTTAACTCCTATACATTTATAAGCAGTGGTGAAGGAAATTCTCAACCATCTACTACATCATTATTATGGCTTGATCTCTTCCAAATCAATTTCAGGTTTTTCCTCTTTACTATCGATGCTGCTGCAGGCATTGAAGGAGGCGGGGTCTTATGTTACCTGCCCGCTCTGATTGGATCATAGAACCAATCCCCCTCTTATTATTGATTACTCTTTATAATATAAAGAACAGTGTGAATATGTAATGCATTGCTTTGTAAGTATGTAGTGGGGATACCAAAAATGTACTTAAGTACAGTAACAAAGTAAATGTACTTCATTACGCCCCACCAATTTGCATCAACATATGTAATCAAGTATTTAATGAAGTTCCCTCTTGGGCCAGAGCAGCTTCTATTTAAGTCTGTGGCTTAAACTTAAATAACTGGATGTAAACAGGTTTCAGTCTCTTTATATACAGTCTGTGGTTTCAATACAAGCTGTGTGTGTGTGTTAGTTTGTGTGTGTGTGTGTGTGCGTGTGCGTGTGCGCTTGTTTGTGTGTGACTAATTGACTTGATTATTAGCTGCTGAGATGACAGATGAAGGATTTAGACTGATCTGACTTACCTCTCGTCAATCTGTGTCTCTGCTCTCGTTCTGGTAATCTTTATTCAGCCAGTTGGACTTGATGTTTGTTTGTGCCACTGTGTTCAGATCAGAGAAGAACTACGAGCCAATGGGATCGACGTTTATCCTCAGAAAGAGTTTGACGAGGACGCAGATGACAGGATGATCAATGACAAAATCAGGGTAAGTTCAGCCACAGTATCAGAGGATCCTCCTGTGGCTCAAGCACTTCACAAGGCAATCATAAATGTGTATTTTATATGTTCAAATTTAAGCCTTTGTTAAAGGTAATTCTTTCATTTTATCTCGTGTTTGGTGTGTTTATCTGAAAGAATCAATCACATCATCTCGTTCTAGTGAAAAACAAATCACCAGTTACGCTTCAATGACTGTGTGTTTGTGTGTGTCCACTCAACAGGAGATGATCCCTTTTGCTGTGGTGGGCAGTGACCAGGAGTACCAGGTGAACGGGAAGAAGATT
This sequence comes from Paralichthys olivaceus, assembly GCF_024713975.1. Classification (NCBI taxonomy): domain Eukaryota; kingdom Metazoa; phylum Chordata; class Actinopteri; order Pleuronectiformes; family Paralichthyidae; genus Paralichthys; species Paralichthys olivaceus. Next base: position 14,837,778 of record NC_091100.1, on the reverse strand, counting down.
CTGGGCAGGAAAACAAAATGGGGCACCATAGAGGGTAATAAAAATAATTTTGAATATGCACACACACTCTCACACACACACACACACAGCTTGTCCTACTAAACAGACAATAGAAAATCAGTCAGAAGGCAGAATAATGTGTTTCCTGAGGCTCTAAATCAATATTCACCATGTTCACATGTGGCCTCCACTACCAGCATCAGTTGAACAATAATTTGACTGACATTTATTGTTCTATAAATATATTACAGATTGGCCCAGTAAAAATAATGTCCATCTGTGTTTAGTCAAACATTAAAGAACGGCTCATTTACCGCACTCACACCTGGTTCACACCTGTTCCGTTCACACTGTGCCAAGACCATCTAACTTTATCACTCTTACTGATGATATCATTTTACCTGCTCTAATGATGACATCATCACATCGTACAGAGACAACGACATATTCATATTTTCAGTGTCTTTTGAACATGTGTAAAGTTGCAGCTTTCAAACGTGGCCAGCTGGTTGAACCGTCTGTTGTTTGACGAACAGGCATTTTGTTTACGCACGTCTCAGATTCTGTAACCGGGGAGATGTACAAGACAGGGGGACGGGATTTACAGGGACTTTCTGTGTCCAGAGGGGATAACTGACAGAATCATGACACACACACACACACACAAACACACACACACACACACACACACACACACACACACACACCTGCCTGTAACTTTGATACAGGATGTGGTATGGCTCAGGGAAGAACCCATTCAATTTGTGGATCCAGGATTTGTTTTCACTTTCTTGAACATTGCTAAATAGGTAATTTTCACTGTTTTCCCAGGGATTATTTTAGATACTTTTTGAACTAGACTTATCTGTTATATTTGTAATCTTGGTCTTTGTTTATTACAAAATACTGGACTGCAGGATCCTTACATTGTGTCCATGTAGCGATGATCATAATCATAAATACATATGTTCACAGTTTAACTTGAGCTGAAATAGTAGATGAGCTTCTACGACGTTTTAAAATCCTCCACTGTTGGAAAAACATTAAAAATACAATTCCAAGATGGAACAAGACGGTTTTCCTTTCTGAAGAGATGACGTTTCTGAGGCTGCACAGTAGCTACTCTCTCAGCAAGCATTTTGAAATTAACTGAGCTGCAGGGTTGCAGAGGTGACTTGCACATACTGTGGGACAAATACTGTCTGAAAGAACAATGGCTCCGTTCTAGTAAAGGCGAGCAGCAGGAGAGAGGGAGCGAGGAAAAGGAGGAGAGTGGAAGCCGCTGGGCTGCCACACTGTCAGCCCCGACATCATAAATTAGTCCTCAGAGGAGAAACCAGAAATTAAGTCTCTATAAGTGGAGAAGAAACAGTTTTTTTCATGGGTTGAAAGAACGATTTGAGATGAGAGTGAGGGAGGGAGGCGTGCATTAAATGTATATATTGTACTTACAGAAAGACGTCCTGCGTTTTAAAGAGTTGAAAGGGTAGATACCAGCAGTGCAACTCGTTACATTTAGTAATGTGCTCCCTCGACGCCACTAATCAGCACTCACAGACCCAGCAGTCATTCTACTCTCTTCCTTTCAAAGTGAATTTAATTTCCTGTCCCTGGATTTCAAAGCTTTACATAAATAGCACCCTCCTTTTTTTTTCATTTACACTCTTGACATAATCTATAATTCAAACATGCTTTAGTCCTACTGGAGGCACAGCGGCTTGTCACGGGGAGTTTGTTAAAATGTCTCACTTAAAGTCCCCCAGTACAGAGAGAGTGAGAGCTAAGATGTATTAAATTACTCAAAAGTGGAGATGTGTGTTATCTTGGCTTTAAAGAAAATTGCCGGCGATGTCATGTTCGAGGATGCCCTTCATTTGACTTGCGGGCAACAACGCCTCCTAGTGGCAGGTTATGGGATGCTTCAGAAGAGAATGGTTTGGAGCATCAAATGTAGTTATCTCATTACTTCAGAGTATTAAATGTGTTGGACTCCATGCATTAAAATCCCTGATTTCATTTTGACTGCTGCATCAGTCAGGATTATTTTGGAACTCTGAGACGTTATTCAACTAATGTTTCTTCTTCTCTGCTCTTCCCCTCTTCACAGTTGAGAATATCGCACACTGTGAGTTTGCTTACCTGCGAGACCTCCTCATCAGGTGAGCTTCCGCTGCTCGAGTTTAAGAATTTGATCATATATAGAGACTCCTGGTAGATCAGAAATCTCTCACTTGTCTTGCAAGGTTATTATAGTTTTGAAATTTTCATTAGTTTTTATTTAGTTTTTCAGTTTGCTTTTTTATTTCAGTTTAGTTTTAGTTAGTTCAACAAGTGATTTTATAGTTCTAGTTTAGTTTTTATTTTGAGGAATCGACTAGTTTCAGTCTGGTTTTTATTTAGTTTTAGTCTTAGTTTTAGTTTTTCCAGGTATTAAGAGAAAGCCTTGACTTGTAGAAGCTGAAAAAGGATGAAACAATGTGTGACACCAAATATGGTTTATCAAGTCCTTTAATTTCATTATTTAACCATCACCTGCAGGACAGGCAGTAATCGAGGGAGAAAACGAAAACGAAGCTGGATTTATCTGCAATTCAGTTTAGTTTTAGTTAGTTTTGCATTGTTCATTGTAGTTTTTATTTAGTTTTCGTGTTTTTTGTAATTGTTTTTATTTTTATTTCAGTTAACTAAATTATTTTTTCATTGCTAGTTTTAGTCTTAGTTTTCGTTAACTATAATAATCCTGTTGTCTTGTGAAGGTGTCAAAGTGAATTTGAAACAGCACTGAGACTCTATGAAGCTTCATATCCACACTGAAATCAATACATTTCTTTTAGGGATGGGTTGATCGACTGCACGTGTTTTGTTGTGACAGTAGATATATATGCACAACATCATATGATCCTTTTTTTTCACCATTTGCATTCCTATAATTCGGATTGTCTTCTATTGTCTTGTGTCTTTGTCTGTTGTGTGTGAGTGCACCTGTTGATTGCTACTTATTTCATTGTACTCATTGAAGTTGCAGTTGTTCTTTGCAATGATAGTAAATGAATCAAATTTTATCAGTACAGGGATATTTTCAGTACAGACGGTTCATGTCAGTGTGAGGCAGCTTCCATGATTCACAAATAGTTACTTTGAGGCCAAGTAGTTAAGTGCTCACAAAAATATATATGGCATAAACATCTTTACAAATAATAATGACATCTCCTTTCTTTCAGGACGCACATGCAGAATATCAAAGACATCACAGGCAGCATCCACTACGAGACGTACCGCGTTCGCAGGTTAAATGAATCCAACGGCTATTTCCCCTCTCATCCCACTGTTGAGCCAAAAACCAACGGTCAGCCCGAGGAGCAGCCCGACATCCTGCAGGCCAACGGAATGGCCGCCCAGCACGAAGCCCTGTCCCACGAGATGTAGAGAGTCCTGTGTGGTGCCAAATTATGATTTCAGGACACAACAGATGCACACACATATATACACACACACACACACACACACACACACACACACACACACACACATACATATTCTGTTTACATGAACATGCCCACATACACACACACACTCATGCTGTGAAGACCATTTTTGTGACATAGAAGGACTACCTAACCACAGCTTTTAATTTATCAGGAGGTTATAAGAATCGGAGTAAATCCCAGCTTTTAGATTCTGTTGTGTTTTCCCTAGTTACAATTTTGGGCAAAATCACGTCTTCGCTGCAGATCCACATATTGTACCAATTGTTTTTTCTTCCCTCCTGCGGTTGACTTCCCTATGCAAATATAGATTCAGGATTTTTTACGATAAACCATGAGCATTGTCAGGTCACGGATAAACAGAACCAAACTAAACATGTACAGTACATGCCTCATTAGTCAGGTTTGTGTGCTGGGTTTATTTTTTTACTGCTTCCACTCATTGTCAGTGCAGCTGCCATGCAAGAAAAATGTGAGGGATATAAGAGTGAAGTTACAGGTACAAGATTTTGTTTGGAATCAATCAGGATTATCGGAAAAGATGAGGAGAAACCATAATTCAAAATGAAGTACAGCATATGGGATGATATATGAGATTAGCTCTGAACTAGAAACAACTGTCAGTGCCACTGGCCTGCTCTACTTTGTGTTGTGGTGTATAGTTTTGTATAGATACTAGGGTTAAGTAAAGGGATATTATAGATTAGGTTTATAGTATTATGGAGGATATAAAGATATTGCTGACACCTCTGCACTGCAAAATAAACAAAACAAAGCAATAGCAGTGTGGAGCAGCTTTCGGGGAGAAAAATGAGTCGTCTTGTCATTTTTCTGTTGTGTTATGATGTTTTAAATCCCTTTTATGCCAAACCATCCTGTCTCTTTCTATATAAAGCCAATATTGTGTAACACAGTCATACCTTGCATTTTACATCGCTCATTTATTATTGTGTTTTATCGCTGTTGTTGTTCCTGATCTAATTTTATTGTATACGATGGGGTTGTGGAGGAATATGTAAAACAGTTTTTTTTCTGACTGTAAACCAAATAAAGTCGTAAAAATCATTTTTTTCTGTTCTAAAGAGAAGCACATGCAGTACATAGAGTTGTTTTATGAATAGGTATTTATGTGTATGTTAAGTGTAATCAGTATAATTCAACTTTTCATTGTTGCAGGTCTTTTAGCTTTAGACAGTGTTTGTTTTTCGTTGCCTGCACTCACACATTATGTCGTACCCTGTTGCTTATAGGCTCCACTGTAACTGGTGGCCAAGGAGTTAACCTGCCTGTGAAGTGGTCTGTATTTGTTCATTCAATATTAATAATTACAGTTAGAGCAGTGACATTTACGTTGAGAGCTTAAAGCGCTTTAATCACAGGAGGATGTTTCCTTTTCACTAACAGGAAGAATTTGTATAACACCCATAAATTTACACAGAAAAAAAACCTGCATTCATTTATGTTCAACGGAAGTTTTATAGAGGCTACATCTGAATTTATAACATCCTCCTTATTTCCTGATAAACATAAATCAACAGTGTTTGTTTTGCATCTTCGTGTCACATTAAAAATATTTTCTGTACATGCAAAGAGAAGAAAGAACTATTGTCCTTTATCCAGAGAAAGTCATTAGGTTACACTTTGTTTACTGTTGTATAGTTCTTGTGTAATTTGTTATGGTATTATAGATCAAGGTTTTGTCTTTGATATGCTATATCTCAAAGAATAAAGATAGATATTTTTATTGTTTAAAGTCAGTTGTGTTCATTGTCATTATTATGCAGTGTTAAATCCAGGAAGTCGTGATAACATTATTTAATTACCTGAGGCCTCTATAACATGTTTATAGAGACTGTAATATACATGTACTCTTAGAGTCAAAGTCTTTTGCATATACATTTTATCCTGTGAAACAAGTTCATGTACTTGAATGTTTAATGAGGTATTATGTCTTTAATTAAGGAACTTAAATTTCACTTAGTAGAGCAAGTACCTCTGCCAAGTCCCAACAGACCCCTTATTAAACCACATTTAAATTCACTAGATCAAGTTTTGGGGGATTTGATATCAGTCAAATTTTTCTTGTTATGATCCATCTGTTATCGTGCAAGGAATCTTTTAAGATATCCAAAACTCCTCATAAAAAGTTGCTATAGTGGTGCCCTCCAGATCAGTGTCAACAATGTAATGGATTTTTTCTTGGCTCACGTCTCATCCTTCCGCCAACATTCGTAAAAAATCTATTCAGTAGTTTTTACATGATCCTGCTGATGAACAAACAGAGAAACACACACACAGACTGCAGGGGTGAAAACACCCACACACTGATTATTACTGCAGTAAATTTAGAACATCTCAGAAAATGCTGACATGAGTCATTTAGCCATTCTGATATAAAAAAAAACTACATTACCTGCTTTTCACTTGACAACAACAGTAAAAGCAGGCATGATTGTATGAAAAGTAAATTACACATTTTGTATTTGTATGTGTACGATATGCTCACCAGTGAATGTGGATTGAGAAATTTAATTTTCGCAAGGAGACGAACTCATCCTTCTTCAGTTCACTTCATAATGGTTTTATTGAGAAAGAATAAAACAAAGAGTAAACCACGTCCACAACACAAACCCAACTGAGAGGAGATGTGAATGTGCAGCTTTCACAGTAGCATAATGCCATGGTAGCACAGCAGCGTTTTAACAGGGCCTCTAATTCACACCTCCCACCACACGCTCCCACTCAACTTCGCTATTGATCGTAACATGTCGACAGTGTTGTTTATCCGAGGTCATCGTCACCCTTTCACACGTTGTAGACATGTGAAGGTGAGAGACAATGAAAGTTCCAGTAAAAATCATTCAGTCTATGGAGCGCTCACCTCTACTGTTGACACCTCTATCTAAACAGTTTCAGCCGTCCTGCAGCATGAAGGTGAGTGATAATGACGTCTGACACTGCTGCAACACTGTCAGCTGCTCTGGCAGGAACAGGTTGTGGCTATAAGTAGCTGTGGTTTTTGTGAGTCTAACCAGGAATCTCCCATCATCTACCAAAGTCTACACCGTATTTTGATTTTACATCGTATGACACCAGGACAGATTTGTTCAGAAACCAGACAGGATTACCTCATGGCACAAAGAGAGATTGTCTGAGCCAAACTGAGCCTTCTGGGGTTTTGTCTTGAAATGGCAGATCTGAAATAACTGCAGCAGGGAAAAATCATTTCCAACATTTGTATCCTCCTCAAAAAGGACAAACAGAAAACCTTTGATCAAAAAGCCAAAGATTGTGTTTGATTTATTGAAAATCTGTCATTTTGACAGGCCTCAGAGCACATTTCTCTCCTTTGCTCTTAGTTGGTTTAAATATGTGATCACTAATGGATTTATTCCAAGAGTTCTCTTCAAATACACTTCAGCTCATGACAGAAAAAAGGCTGAACTTTATAGATTATCCAATGTTGATTGACAGTCAGATTAATGGAATGAACCTTGAATATATTGACTGAAATGTGTGAATATATGGGATGACAGTTTGAATATGTATATTTATATTAAACATATATCAAATATATTTAAAAATCGAAATAAAACAGAAAACCGAAGGAAAGTACAATGCTAATCCTTTACCAGATAAATCTTAATATTTAAATTTTTTCCTCAAAAATAAAACTCCTGGGGCTTTTATTTTGAATATTTCTTGCTGGGTGCAACATCTTTCAGGGGCGGGCCTTATACGTGTCCATCCCTTATTGGATGATTGGGAAAAGTGGAGCATATATAGAACATGTGCTGCTGTGCTCTGTAACGAGGAAACCCAGGAGTAAACACGTGTGCAGCAATGAAGCAGGTGAAGCCTCTTAGAGTAAAGCCTGTCACTTTTTTACATTTGATGTTCTTGTACCTTATGGCTGGTTTTGTACTTCAACCAAGATGCAATCCCAGCAACTATTTGCTTTAATCACGGTCTTAATTATGTGTAATTTGTTCTGTGGAGCTTTATAGACACATGAAGAAGGAAAGGCTTTATCAAATTGAAAAAGTGTGTGATTTAACAACACTCACTGTTGGGTTTTGTTTTAGCTTTAATTTACCTTCTTTTTTTTGATTATCACCACCCAACTCTTAACAAGCTGAATATAAATGATGATGGGCACAGAAGTGGACGACTGAGTTAACACAATCCCTGAAATTGCTTCGTTAAAACAACCATCCATCTAATTTGTGCATTTGTGCCATCTTTTACGATCTACAGAGTGTGAACAAATGTGTTAATGTGATACACTGCGTTAGTCGCTCATATTGTGGAGTTAATTATTTTTCGTTTTAGACTAGTTCAATTTATTATAGATTGGTTTCTTGTGGACAAACAGTGGGTGTGCATCCAGGGTGTGAAACCTCTTTGGTTGCAGGTCACAAGATTGTAGTCAGCTGTTGTAATCAACTTTTATTTCACGTTTTCTAAATGTTGACCCTTTGATAAAATGCCTTTTCAGGGCTGGAACTGTTTTGTTTTCATACAATCAACAATGTGCAAACAGCACTGGGCCGAAAAGACATCACATGTGTCATAACAGCTTATCTTTTTGATTACGTAGACATAATGCAGCTACAAACCCATGGAATTACTGTTTGGATGTGGATTCGAATGCGACACACACTCTTTCATTTCATATCTTTTTTGTAACTGCACACAATCATTGGCAGTTAACATGATGCATAATCCAGTGAGAAACTGCAGCTTGACGCAGTGATACATGAGGCTTTTTACAAAGTTAGCTACGTCAAATGACAGCCCTGGTTAAAGTTAAAATAAAATGATCGTGCTGTTTGCCTGCTCACTGCACTGCTGCCCTCACTGTGGGTCTTTAATTTGTAACATTATCATGTATCCTGTATTCCCAACGTGGAACTCTACGTCAAACTCAAATATCCATTCATATCCATCAATTCATTAGCTCCAGCTAGGAATGAGCTCTTCAGATTCATGAGCACTGGCACATTTAGAAGAATCTTTAACTCTTAACAATGTAGTTTCCATGTGTGACTCGATAATAGTTTGTAAGAAATGCATAAATATAGCAGCCGGGCTTCTGTTGCTTCTTGTGAACAGATTCAATATGTAATATCCAAATGGCAAAGTGAGTGCAGTACATTTATAGAGTTATGATTTTAATTGGAAGACATATAACAGTGTATTGTCATGTGGTAGCCACAGTTTGAATTGCAGGACACCTCCAAATATCTCAATGATAACATCCTGCATTCTCCTTTAAAATCTGCTGTCAGCACTTATTCAGTCAGTCCTTCATCCATTCAATTATTCAATTTACCTCACAGGTCCCTGACTTATCACAGCATGCATTGGACTCATCCAGAAGGATTTCTGTTCTTATCACTGAACAACTAAAGCTAAAGAGGTGGCTGAACGTGATGAGCCTGAACTGGCCTGTTGTTCGCTCAGCACTCGTCACTGTTTCTAACAAATATGTTGACAGAAGTCGCAAGAACAGAGGAAATGTCACCTGGGATGCTTTAATCATGTTTTTGAGTTTTCTCCCGAGGAAGAAGGTGCAGCTACAGTTAGGTCTTGCAGACGGCCTATGTTCAGCTCAGGCAGCGAGCCATGCGTGTAGTAGCACACTGTGAAACACTGAAAGGTGTGAGTTAATCAGCCGTTGAACAATATCAGCTACACGGTGTCATTTTACGTTACATCAGATCAAACAAGGTAAATATGACAAGTTTTAAAGCATGGTGAAATGTGTCTCTTATTTTCAGATGGTGAGCGGTTGGTCAGCAGGCAGCAGGCTCCATGTTCAGGTGTCGATCCAATGCTGGATTGGCGAGGTATGAGTGTGTGGGTTCTTTTCTTAAGGGGCTTGTTAATAATTCACAGGCTTATAGCTTTTTCACTTGAATGAGAAAAATGTAAATGGCTCAGCTGTGGCTCTTCCCTCTACCACGGTGCTGCTGCAGAAATATAGAAATGGATGCCAAATCTAACAGCAGGTACATTATGAGTCTCAGCTGGATCACATAGCCTAATATATCACTACGTTTCAGTCCACCACCATATTGCTCCGTGGCGGCATGTTACCACTGTCTTCTGGCAGGAATACTGTGATTCATGGTGCACATGGTTGGTAGAAAGCCAACATACAGCATTTTGCCTTGTCCACTATTGTTATGTTTTTGTCAGATTAAACTGAATGCCAAATTATTATCAATCCATGTATAAATTTACACCAAATATCCAAAGGAAAGATCAGCTTTCTTTGTTGCTTCACTGGCTCTGGTCGTTACCAGGCAGAATCCTTCCAGCCAGACAGCCAATGAGCCACCAGGCCAGCCAGACAACCAGACAGCCAAGACCTACAGTCAGCCAGTTCACCATCTGCGTGGTAAACCTTCCTTTTTTTTTTAAAAGAGAGCCAACGCCTATCTGTGCTGGGGTGGCACAAGTGGCTAGTTGCATTTCTCATTTTCCCAAACAGACACGCACATGTGCACACAAATCTTTCGTCAGCCTCTGTCTCCTTCACAGAAGAGAGAACTCTGCTGTATCTGCCGGTTCCTCCGTCCTGAGCCGTGAAAACAGCACAAAACAAAAGATCGCAGCCCATTGCCCGGCCGACACTCCCCGCCTCGCTGCGCTTCCAAAATAATCGACGCAAGGTAATTTGTTGCTAATTAATCGCTTATCGTTAATGGCTTTGCATTTATTAAAACTGTGCATGCCATCAATTGTAATCTTTGTCATCCTGTATCACCAACTTATTTATGTAAAAACAAATATGTGTACACGCGGACATACACAGAACACCTCTAATCCCCTGCCCCATTTACCCTTCAGCCCTGCCAACTCACTCTCCTGGACACGAAGCATGGCGCCCTTGTTTGTTGTTGATATATGCTAATGTGCAACATCCATCTGTTCGTTTGCTTAATTTGGATTTTGCTTGTCTCTAGGTCTCTAGCCATGTTCCCGCCCCTCCCACTCCGCCATTCCCTCCCCTTGCCCCAATCTAAACATCCTGCATCTCCCGTTCCTCCTCCTCCGCCTCCTTGCCATCTCCTTCCTGCTGCCGCTCCGACATCGGGGCACTCGTCTGCTTGGATCGCAGCCAGCTCTGGTGCTGTGAGGGTGGGGGGAGAGGAGGAGGGTCTCCCGTTCCTTGCTGTCCGTATGCAAATTGGCCTTGTTTTGATTAAAAGACAGCTGCATATTTCATTAAAGTCGCCAGTGGAGGTGGGAGAGGAGACGTCTTACCTCTCTGGGGAGGCGAAGGTTGTTTAGCTGGAGTGAATGTTGTGGGAGCTGCTGTTTAGTGCTGCTGAGGGGAACAAATAGTGAAGACAAAAGGGCTGCCCAGGGACTGCTTTGGGGTTTAATGGGGCTGACTGACTGGCACATCAGTTAAGACTCACACTGATGCAGAGTGTGAGTGAATGTGCATTGCATGATAACAGAGGCAATTGACAATGAGATATAGACCCCCCATCAGCCTTCAAGGTGCTTCAGCATGCCAAGGCAGTTGTATTTCTACCCATCGCTGCCAGGCTGCTGGAGGAAAACAACTCCTCCAGAGTAATAAAATGAGAAATGGTTTCTGATGTGGCCATCCTTTTAGTCTGTGGCAGATAGGCGGCTCCCTTGTGGGCTAGGTATAAGAAACATTGCTTCTTCAATCACTTCTTCAGAAATATCTTTATGCCTTAAAGGTTTTCACCTACGCCATCTGTGTTTGTCTTCTGTGTTCGATTCCTGGCTGGGCAATGGTACAATTTACTTTTTCGTCTTTAGTATTGTAAAAACGTTATCATCCTCCCACCTTGTTCCCTTTTGCTTTTCAGTCGCTGAGGGCAACCTTCACCTTACTAGAGGTGGAGGAGGTTTATGTATAGGTGGGTGAGGTCAGGGGGTGGGAGTAGGAAGGATGGGGGAGGATCTCTTGGCTTCAAGCCAAGTGCGGTGGAATTCAAAGATATGTGGAGGGAAGGGAGGACAGACCGACGGTTCCTCTGCATAATCAATCAGAAACAATGGAGGAAGAGAGCGAGCGGTTCTGCATTTCTTGACAGGGCTGATTGCATTTATGCAGGGATGGAAGTGTGGGTGGGATTGGGGGGGGGGGGACATTAAAACGGACTGAGTAGTAAGATGTTGGCAGGTGCAGGGAGTGCTGTTATAGGTGGCCCCTACTGCAAAGCCGAGGACATATACCCAAGAGGAACTGATTGAATGCCATGCCAATAAAAAGAGGCAGTTTCATGCGCCATTGACCGTGTTGGCATCCTCACAGTCATACTGTGATGAAACCCACTCTGAGGTCATGAAAATGTAAATCACATTTTGTTCTTCAGTGGGATGTGCTGTTCTGAGGAAGAATTAAACAGCGCCCTCAGACCCAATTTTATTTTCCTGTTTCTCTTGCAGTTTGTGGCATATATCTGATGTTTCCATTGTGTGGCAGAACAGGGGGGGAAATCAGATTGAGTGTTTGGGCAGAAATGAAAAGATCAAATTCTAAGTCACAATAGGTGGGGGAAATAATCTGATTTGAGCCCTCAGTGCGCGTACAGCCGGAGAGATTGTCCTTTCATTTTCTCTGTAGGCAGAGCAGCGTGTTCCGGAGCAGGCTAATAAAGTGCTTGTCTTCTGTCTTCTCAGCCATGAACTTTTCTCTGTCAAAATTACATTCAGTCTGAAAGCCTGTGTGCCTTGCAGCCGAATACTGTATATTAGCTAAAGTAGTCAAAAGCTTGTGTCGAATTCAACAATGACGTTCATTCATATACTGTTGGAGAAGTTCTGTCCTGTAGTGCAGAGTTGATGCTTCTAGGTTTCCAGCAAACAATAGTAAAAAATTGCATTAGTTTAAATCCTCAAAATTGATTTCCTATTATTACCTCCACATTGGAGTTTGTTTCTCTTTCAGCAGGATTGCTCAAAAACTACTGAACCAATTTCAAAGTTTGTAGAGCAGGGTGTTGGTGGGTTCCAAAGAGGAGCCCATTCAATTTTAAAGCTGATCTGAATAACTGGACGGAGGATTTTTTTTTCTCACTTTCTTTAACATGGCAAAACAGGGCTTGTATGTGCCCTCCGACCCTTCTACTTTGCATTCCGTTGTTCCGTTGAGTTGTCAGAATACATTGCAATGAACTATATTTCTCATCAGAACCAGAGATAAATGTAATTTTCTTGGTCAGAGAGAGAGACAGAGACAGATGGGACAGAGGCAAGATGCTACCTTTCAACATCACAGTGTAGAGGATGGTTGCATCAACTTTTATTAGTTGCATTCTGTTTAACATTGTTGTTGAATATAGTGAGTGATGGCCTTTTGCAGAGGAAACAAAGATTAGATTGATGTCGTGATTACAGTTACTATTTGGAACAATAGTTATGTGCTGAGCAATTTGACTGAAAACTGTGAAACAATATGTGGCTAAATGAACAGACACTGAAAGTTTGCAGAACTGTGTGTTTGCATATATGCTGCTGCTGCTGCACTACTGCCTCCTGCTGTGCATCCAGAGCAGTGCACATTGCAAGCCTGTGCCGGTGTGTGTAAAACCAGCAGATTCCCTCCGTCAGTCCCTGACATTAATGCAACTACTGATCCACGAGCCCCTTGAAGCCCTCGCCTCTCCATCCACCTCCCTCTTCTCCGCCCGCTGCTCACCCGTGTTATCGGTTTACTGTTTTCTCTGGGAAAATATAAGTTAAGCTCACCTTATTTACATTTATATGATCAGATTTTCTTCCTTATGGTAGGTATGCAAATTTGCCCTTTTCTCAAGTCTTAGCCACCGAGTGTGTAGATTTGTTGCGAGGGATGGAGGAAAATAATAGCATTGCCCTCCAGGAGGAGAGAGACCCAAGTTTGGATTTCTGGACCTCATGAATTTTGTAATGATCAATTTTGTTTACCGTAGCCTTTGCAAGACTTATCAGGGACCTTTGAGCCAGGGATATATAAGATAAGATTGATTTACACCTGAAATGTCTATCTTTCTTTCTGTCCTTCTTTTTCACAGTGTATTTACCTTTGGTTGTTGCCCCTGCAGTGCTACCATGTTTCATTTTCTTCACCGATGGCCTCTAAATTCCACTATTAGTTTGTGTGTGCATGTGTGAGGTGGGGAGGGTGCGCTCAGGTATCGGTCAGGGGGAATGAAAGGCAAATCTGAAGGCTGGATGGATGAATGCAGTATGTTTGAGAGGAAAAAAAGAGAGCAGTAGCTTGTTTGTGTTTGTGTGTGTGTGTGTGTGTGTGTGTGTGTGAGTGAGAGAGAGAGCGAGTATGTAGGTGTGTTCTTACCTGACTCCTGAACCCATTGTGAATTGGATGGCTGGGCATTACACTGCTTTAGTGTGTGTGTGTGTGTGTGTGTGTGTGTGTGTGTGTGCTTTCAAGAGACTTGTGTGTCTGGGGGCCGTCGCAGAGGGAATAGCACTCGAGCAAATTGCTTTCTGCCAGCATATTGCCAGCGCCACACTTTATTCCTCGGGATGGGGAGGAATGTCTCAGACGATTACGGACCCTGTTTTCAGGGCTCACGCCACCGGCTGGCTCGCTCGCCCCCCGTTCCACCCGTGTAGCCCTGCTTTACAATGCACTCCTCTATACCATTTTCTATACCCTAACCCTGCCTGATGAAATGCTGATGTGGAATATTTAAGTGACACTCCAAGCGAAACCTAATAATATAATCAGGTAATAAGAGATTAATTTTCTCCCTGGCTGCACTTTGACTGTGGTGTTGATACAGGGAAGGGGAAGAGAAACCATGAGGCAAACGTTGGCTGTAGGTAGCCTGGCCCCTCTGGCTGGCTCCCCCGCTCTCTCTGTTTGCATCAACATTCCTCATGACACACTCTGCTGATTCGATAGCCACCCCAATGCACCCATCCGCACGCCCCATGCTGCTGTGCACATACAAATGTGCAGGGACCCACACAAAATAACAGAGGGATCTCTCTCTCTCTCTCTCTCTCTCTCTCTCTCTCTCTCTCTCTCTCTCTCTCTCTCTCTCTCTCTCCACCTCCACCTCTCTCTACCTCTCTCTACCTCTCTACCTCTCTCTCTACACCGCTGAGCTGTAAATGACCAAGACCAAGAAGACCACTCAAGACACACACAGACACACACACACACAACGTTCTGCTGCTGTCAGTGAAGGAATTTCATGTCGCTCACAGGCTTACATGGTGAGTGTCAGTGCCGGTGTTGGCCTGCAGCACAGACAGGTGTGTGTGTTCATGGGCGACGGTTCTTGTGGTAAACTGGGGTAAAGCACCTTGCTGTGTTTCTGACCCACTAAGTGTAGTTCAGTGTGTCCTCTCACTCTCGTTTCCTCTTTCTATCTCCTTGCATTCATCTTTCTTTCCCGTTTCTCCCTCTCTCAATCTCAGTGCTTATCCTCATGTAGTTAATTAGGAGGAAGGAGTCCATCGGTGTCAGTGCTTTGGTGTTTTATTGCCCCCCACCAACCCACTCTTGGCCCCCCTGGCCCCAAACAGGGAGACATCAATAACCCTTCCCACACACACACACACACACACACACACACACACACACACACACACACACACACACACACACACACACACACACACTAACACACGTGCGCACAACATGCCACAGTATCCATGGCCCTGCCTGCTCCTGCCTGGCACAGCCATCCATCTCTGAGTGCTCTCCCCTCCTCACCCCGCTACCCACCCACCCAACCGCTCCTCTCTCCTCATCTTCCATCACCCCCGTCTCCCTCCTCCTCTCCATCCCCTGCCATCGCCTCTATACCTGAGAGCATTTGTCATCCCATTGCTCTGTATGCCACGGCCGACGCGATGAAAAAAGAGGGAGAGAGAGAACCTCAGCAGCAATATGCAAAAATGCAAAAAGGTAGATGCGGGTTGCCCTGGCAACGGCTCCGAGGTTATTTCCAAGCGCTGATGGAAATCAATGTCATGTGCCAGGCAGGCAGGCACCTTCGTCCTGAGGAAAATTAGAAAAAGAAGGAGGGGTTGGGGAGGGGGTGAGGGAGGGTAGGAGGAGGAGAAGCGAGGGCTGGAAGGACAAAGAAAAATGCAGAGGAACAGAAGTCAGGTCTTTCTTCTTTCTCCTCTAAATCTTAAGGGCTCTTGACCGTTCTTCTGAGGAGCTGGAGGGAGGCAGGCCGCCTTCGTCATTTGTTTTCCTTTTGGTCACAAATTTTGTGTTTCTGCCCATAAATTCTGCGTCAAAATGTAATCCTGTCTGTTCACATGGTCAGTTTGTGCTGAAAAAAAAAAGATACCAAACACTGGCATGATAAACATTTTTATACGGAATATTAATGAAAAAACTAAAGCATCAAAAACGGTTAAAATAGCACAAGACTCCTAAGGGTTGAAATTAAATTCAGTCTGAGTTGGATTATTTAAGTAGATAAGGGACAAAAGTCACACATGTCTCTCAGGCTGTGCGTGACTATACTCTTCAGTCTCGACAAATACGAGCACAAAGTATTTTCTCCTTCCAGAGGTTGAAGGGTGCTTCAGGGGAGAGATGGTGCCCGTTCAAAACCTGACACACTTGATGATTGGATTTTAGAACAGTGTTCCTCTCCAGCAGCTGGAGTGACTGATTTTTGTACATGAGTGGCCCAGATCTGCCGACCATGTTTGTAAAGTCGAGGAGCCAAAGGGTCTACACTGCCAGCTGGAACATGCTCTCAGCCTGTGATGAAGTACGTAACTCTTAAGATCTTTTATCATTGAAAAAAAAGAGCTGTGGCTGACAAACATTTTGATTTTCAAATGATGGTTTATCACTGAAATGATCACCGTCCACACAAGCTCAGCAATAATCCCTGTCCATACTTACATACCTGAAAACACATGGGACCATTTACTCTCACTGGTGATGTGTGTGCCACTGTAAACAGGAAGCAGATCTACTTTCAGTCGATTGCTTAAAAAATACTGCAAACAAATAATAACAACAGTGGTAAGAAGTGGAACAACAAACCTTTTCAGTTTCAGTTTCAGAGTTTACAATGTTGAGCCTATGCTGCTGTTACTAGTGAATAACCAAAACAGGGTCGGCAGCGTTTCCTGACTTCTGCATTTTAAACATTTGAGCAATGTGTCTGGGTAATTATAGCAGCAGTGATGCATTTTAAAGCAAAAATGTTGTCGTGTGGATGCAGCCTCATATGTCACAAAGGTGAAGCCTGAAGTGTTTTGCTGAGAAAGTTGGTGTAGTTACTACTAGACACCACAGCAGGACACTATCGTAACTATAACCATCCATTTGGTGGAAGGATGGAAGGATGGGACACAGTAAAAAACCTAGATTTTGACATTGACTGATGTTAAAATCTGGCGTTTTTTCACCAATTTCCCAGGGAATAGTTGATGGATCGTGATTTAAAAGTCAGGCTTATTAAGGGGACTAATATCAAAGAGTGCCAGTCTAATTTTGTTATCCACTCCTGTCTTGCATGTCGGCTGCATTTCTCATAACCTTTTGGGGGTGAAGCAGCAGTGTGGCATGCTTTCAGAGAGGAGGACATATTTGTCACCACTTAGCTTACAGAGAGAGATATATTGAATTAATTTCCATAGGTTGGAATCTATAGCCCATTAACTGTAATTTATAGAGTAAACTGCTGCAGCCACCACAGGCCATCTCTGACGGGCCCTGTATCACCGTGGCAGGCTGCTGTGGAATAGATGGACCATGCATGCCAAGCCAATGGCTTCTTGTCCTCATTTGCATACCTAACATGGTGTTCACACTCCAGTTGACACATTTGTAACCCGCCACTTATCCCATTACCGGCTGTCCCTGGTCGCAGCATTGTTTGCTGTGTCGGCACTCTTTCTCGCCGGCTGGCCAGCTCATTTTCCACCGCGTTGTGTGTCGCAACACTCGATGCAGCTGAGCTTGACACATGTGGCACACATGCACATACATGCATGCCAGGGCACTTGCTTACACAGGCACACATGCTCACAAACGGATGTGCTCAGATATACACACATATACAGTTCCTCTTTACACCTGTTGATGGATACTGTAAGAATAACAGAATCCATAAAAAGGGAAAATATATCAAACACGTCATGTGCACTGAATGCATCATAAAGCTGAATATACTTTGTTTTTTCTGATATTCTTATTGTTTAGAAAGTATACTTGGACTACCCTGTATGTTTTATGCATTTTAAATGTGAGATAAAGCACATGTACAGTGTATATACAAAGAACGGAAAATATAATATTGTCTGAACTCTGTTCAAAAGGGTTTTTAATGTAAGACACTTATTAAATAAATAGATGTAAAGAAAAGTATTGTTTACTTTGCAACAGCGCCCTCAGTATCCTCATTGTGTTGTGCTCCATGTCTAATCCCTGACGTGGTTTTCATGTAGAGAAAAAACAAAGCCTGAGCTCTGACTGCATAGACCCACTTGCACGACTGAATGGTGGATATTACCCATGATCCTCAGCTTCCTCAACCAGAAGAGCTGCCGCTGTGACAAATTCACCAGAATCTTTTTAGGATTGTTGATATTTTAAAGGTTTCCTCACTGAATGTTTGAGATAAATGTTGGTTTTAAGGACTTCCAAGTCTTTTTAACTGATCTACAGTTCACCATTACTCTTGAACTTACGGACCTGATGACTATTTAAGCCCCCAAATACAGCAGATTTCAGACATGAACTCCAGACCAATCTCATATGAAGAACCCAGCAGGATGGATTCTCAGGGTCCAACGCATTAACACTAATTAGAAAATCTCAGGAGGGTTCAGGTGGTGCCTGGATAGAGCAGAAGAGATTTTGTGTCCATTTTGCGTCCATCACGAAACAGAAAGGTCATCAAGCACCATTATCCTGCTGTATTCTCAGAGAGGCTCACTCTGACATTTTTACTAGGCAGGAAGAACTCTGGAGAATGATCAACTGACTCAGACATTTGTATTCTCACATACAGCTCATCAGTTACTTCAGACAGGAGCCACTCACCAAAGTTGCATAGAGCTAGAACAGATGTTCAAGGTTATGGGTGGAAAAGAAAGCAGCACCAATCCAGTTATCCCTATTCTGAGTCAGGGCTCTATCGAAATGATTTTGTGGCTTTTATTTTAGGGTAAGAAATATGTATAGTGTTGCTTTAATACAACAATCAATTAACATCACACAATCTTATTTTTCTATTCATGTTTCTATTTATTTTGTATGTTTTCTTTTTTTCTTCATACGTACATTCGTAGAATTAATGAAGTTTATTTGAGTGTCAACACAAAAGACTGATGTGTGTTCACTGAAAAAATCTGTCACATGCAAATATCTCGCATGAACTCGTGGCTCGTGTGGAATGAAGCTGATTAGTGTGCATTACTGGGGCAACCAGTTTTCATTAAAGGTGCATTTTTTTATTGGCTTCTGTTCTCTGTATGTTTGTTTTGGGTTTAAAATGAACTTCCTGGACCCTTTCATCCATTTTTGCTTCCATGCCGTCTTCTACCTTCCTCCCTTATTCGTCTCATTCCCTCTCTTTTTACAGTATAACTAAAACTGATTCCCGTGGGCTGCAAAAAGAAACTCCTATTACTGTTCAAGGATGAGCGGCCGTGTTCACCTTCAACATCGCTGCAGGATATAGTCCGTTACAGTCTTGTATAGCCACAGTGGTGTTTTCCTTCTTAGTGAATGTTACCAAGTGTTGTTCAGCTGTAAATCTTTCAGAGTTTCATGTTCTAGCGGCAGGGGGTCCTGGTATCTCTCTCACGAGACTTACATGGCATTTCTGTTGAGCTCCGTTATCAAATGGCTGTAAACCCGGCTTAGAGCGACTCTCTGAACTCAATGAACTTAGCATCACTGAGCGGATTCTCCATGGTGCAGGACTGCAGCTGAATGCTGTGTGTCACCCACGGATTTTCTGATAAGATCATTTTCCACCCTGCACATCTATTTTTGATGTGTTGTGTTGGTGGCGCGCCGAATAAATGAATATTCATGAGCGCACAGAAAGCCTGTATGGATCATAGTGATTTCCACCCGTGTCATCAAGCTATGCAAATTGCGTCCTCACATCTCAGTACGGCCACACAGCCCCCTCTTTCTTCTTAATTAATGATGCTGAGAAAATGTTGTTTTTTTTCTTCTAAGGAAAATGAGCTCCTTGGAGACAGAATGGGTGCAGATAATAATGGGAAGTGATAACTCTTTCTTTTTTTGGACTCAATGACTTGAGGAAATGCATATCACTATCAGATGGTCACACTATTTTACATGACTGTCCTCGAGCTGAAGTTGTAAATACTTCGGAGAAGTAAATTTGCTGCCAATTTATGCTGAAGAGGTGAAATCTGATTGGATAGCCTTTTTCTCACTTCTTGTAGTAGTGTAACTAGTGTACATTTAACCCACACCCTTTATTACCTCCACAAAGGAGGTCATGTTTTAATCTTTGTTTGATTTTCTGATTATTTGTTTGTTGCAAATGATTGCAATCATGCAGCATGATTACACAAAAACTATTCAACTGATGCTGCGGAGGACGTATACAATTTCTGAGCATCTTTCTTGTTACCTCTGCCAAGGAAGTTATTTTTCATCAGCATTTGTGTGTTGGTTTGTAGGATTACACAAAAACTACTGGAGATTTGGTTGTGGATCAGGGATCCACGGAACCAGGAATATTTCTTTCACTTTCTTTGACATGACCTTGACATGTGCGATGAGATGTTTTTCAGCATTTTCTTGATTTCTCAGAAAATAATTCATGGATCTTATGATGAAATAATCAAGCATGTCTAGGGGACTGATATTTATTTATGAGTGTGTGCAATTTGGTGCAGATGCAGATTTTTATTTGAATTTAAATGTGGTTTCATAAGGCGACTTGGCGTTGGCAGAGGTATGCACTCTACTGAGTGCTATTGTTTTTCCTCATGGATTAATAAATAGTCTAACGTTTACACAGAATTGAAATCTACCAACCCAAATTCCTAATTCTGATCCAGTAATGATTATATCCCTCATCTTGCCTCCAGCATTTGCTCACGTATTATCAAATATTATTTGCATTGAATTCTTGTTCGATGATGCCTCTCTGCTTAAATGACATTTTTCAGTGATCAGCACGTTTAAACCTACAAAGACTCCACTGTTATCAGATAAAACATATACCTGATGGCGATTTGCTGTATTACAATTCATGTGTTCAACTCGTCATCAGTGTGATCTCGTTTTCATCTTAGGAGATGAAAGAGAAGATGAAGTGAGAGGGGGATAACTTGTGAAGGAGAGAATAAAGGGCTGAAGTGAGGAACAGCAGTACAGCTGACATTGGGGTCAAGAGCTGATCTGGTATTGCATTTCCTTTTCAAATCCATCTATATGCATATGCTCACACGCACACACGCACACACACAGAGCTGTACGTGCGTGGCTGCACGCTCACACATTCTGCTGGGAGAGCTGCCAGAGAGAGGTTAAGTCACACTGAGACAAAAAGCAGATGGATTAAATCAAATGAGTAAAAGAGGATATCAGAAATTATTTAAGTGTGTGCATATGGCTGTGTGTGTGTGTGTGCCCTATAGAGAGGATGTATGTAAGAGTGGGAGGGGGGAGAACCTATTCAGGATTGAGGCCGTAGCTCACTGACAGACTGCACTGCCATGCTCAGCCAGTTCATTGCTGTCATTCCTTACATCTTTTGACATTTTCAATTATGTCTTTCACACATGGCCGGGCTCTTGTTTTTTTTTCTATGCTCACCTCATCATCCTCCCTCTTGCTCTTCTCTCACCTTCCCTGTTCTATTCCTCCACTTCATTCCATTTCCCTTTTAAGTGGCCGCTCCCTCCTCGCTTTGTGCGTTGGCCCTTTTCATTTACGTGGGGGTCAGGTAGCCCAGGGATCCTATTACCCCCCCACACAAGCACTCACTCTGTGGCGAGCGGCGCGAGCAGGGAATGGCAGAGGTGAGGAGTGAAAAGGATGCTGTCAGATATGTCAGAGGCTTGGGTTCAATTTATCTTGTGATCCTCAGGGGGCTCACAGGGCGAAGTACAGCAAGTAAAGGTAGACTTGTGGTTTTGGAGTGGTCCATTGTTCTTACCACTCATTCATCTGAGATTTACATATGTCGCTGGTATAAAATGTCTCTTATTTCTTATTTATCTCTTAGTGCAAGGGAGATGTTCATTTACTGATCTTTAAAGATTCAAATTTGGGAAACCTTTATTTAAACCTTTTATAATCAAAATCATTGCAGTTCCCCTCAGCTTTCAATGTCTTAAAGGTAGTTTTTTTAGATTTTGGATTCTCAACTTTGTTGTTTTGGTTCACTGTTCTTGTCCTTGTGTTTTCTAGATGAAGAAAAAAGTTGGAAATATTGAATAAGATGTATTTAAACTGACCTAATGAATATAATTATAAAACAAAGAAAAAAACTTTGATAAACCCACTGTACCTGCTCAGCACATAAGTTCATGATTAGCAAGAGTGCTAGAGTTACTGTAGTATATTTACAGTTACTGAAGAGGATATGAATTCAGACTATTGCCTTCAAAGCAAATTGCACAGCCAGTCCAGGCTGTATCACACCTCTTGACCAATATCAGCCACCTTTGGTTGACAAGTGGTATTGCTATGGCTTACTTGTGGCTCAGATCTGGAAAATAAGAGCGGACCACCCAAGTGCCATCATTCCACGCAGTATGTGGGCCGGATAAGGGTGTGGCAATGTGACAGCGTGGGCCAAATCTAGGCCAATCCCTCATAGAACAAAAAAAAAGTTCTATGTTGGATTGTTCTGTCTGCATAGCTAGAATGTAGATATAAAGTTGTATTATTATTACTACCAAGCTCTGAATACTTCTTTCACTTCTTGTTATTGGCGACGTTATGGAATGAACTGCAAAATGGCACGTTTAAAAAAAATAAAAGTGAGTGACATTCTGATAGTTACTGTTAACATAGACATGTATTTCATATTGTTAACACAGAAAGGTACTTATTGATGGATTGGCTGTGAGATTGATTATCTGAGTGACTAATTGATTGAGTCATAATGAGGACATCATTTTTTCTCTCCACTAAGAGCGTCAGAGGACACACAACATCCATATTGCATGTTCCAAATTAAAGAGAGCAGGGATCATTTTCATACAAGACCCAACTGATGGATTTACTGACTGATTGATTAGTTGACTGACTGACTGATTGATTGGTTTCATAATGAGGGGAAAACACATTTTTCTCCATTAAGTTGAACGGCGGGGATTCCCTGTCGCTGGCAGCCGTGATGTAATGCAGTAGGTTCTTATGACCTCAGCATAATCACAGCTATTATAAAGCAGGCGTACAGCTCTCTAAACCACTCCATCATCACAGTATTGCCTACTCATGCCTAAAGTCATTGCTCATTCACTCCTCTTCCACAAAGTCAGCCAAACAGATTACCAACGCTGCAGCCAGATCTGCCGCCAAATCACAGCAGAGATGCAGCGGGCCGCCAGCACAGTTTTTTGGAAAAAAATAGTCACTGTGTGTGTTTGTCTGCCTGTGTGACTTTTGGTGTCGCCAAACTGGCATCCCTGGTTGTCCTCACTTTCACCAGGGGGCAGTCAAGGAGGCAGGAGGCCAGATTGCTATTTTTCCAGGCTAATCACGGAAGCGGGTTGCCAGGTCCTTTTCCCCCTCTTATCCCCCCTCTCCTGCGGACTCTTAACCCTAACACTTCAGCGGGAGATCCCCCCTCTCTTGGCAAGAGGGTGGAAGAAAAGCAAGTGGAAAGGGGAAAAAAAGTGGGGGAAGTCGGTGGTGCGGGCTGAACAAGAGAAATGGGGAGTCGTGGTCAAGGGCTGATTAATGAGCCTTTAATTTAATCAGCAATTCCCATCTCGCCAGGGCCTCTCCACGTGGTTCTGCAGCAGCTTATTATTTTTAATAAGTCTGTGATCTCCCTCCTCTTCCTCTGCTCTTTTTCTCCCTCTTTCTGTCTTCCCCAGTTCCTCCTTTTACACCCAGCTCTTATCTGTGTCAGAGTCTGGGATGTGAACAGAGGGGCAATGATTAATGGAGATTTAAGACCTATGAAGGATGTCTAATCACTGTCTCTCACTCCCTCACTGCTTAAACAAAAGTGACTGCTGTAGGCCAAGTTCCCGACTGGGCAGCTGCTGTTATGAAGCCAATTACGGGGATGAATGCTCAAAGACGGCCCATGACACTTGTTTTATATTTTAAGATCAAGAGGTGAGAGGAGAGTGAAACTGTGCGTGGGAATCCTTCATCTCTATTTATATATTTTGTATCTGTCTGTATTTTTTTGTTTTCGTTCACTTTTGTCAACGTCCACAGACAGATATAAAAAGAGTGCCCTTTAATTTAGAGCCTCTATCACATACAGGTGCTTTTCATTTGATTATTAATAATACACACATATATATATATATTGTCAATATAGTGAATATACAATGATAACCAGCGTGTGCCAATGCCTGTTGCTCTTTTCTTATTTTACCTGTGTCTGTCTTTATGTTTTATTTGCAGGATTACACAAAAACTACTAAACCGATTTCCACCAAATTTGAGGGGTGGGTCCTTGGCCTGTGAAGAAGCTGTTCAACATTGTATTGGATGTGGATTTAGGGGTGAATTCAGGTTTAGTTTCCACTTTCTTAAGATTGCTAGGCCTTGGTGGATGACTACTTTGACAACTGAATGAGCAGAAACGATGACTCAGTCACCTTTTTTTGTTTTCTGATTAGTTCTTTTGGTTTAAAACCATGTGACGTGACCGCTCCCCAAAAGTGAAGCCAAACCGTCTCGATCACTACCTGGTGGTGTTTTTGCGGGGCCTCTCTAGCAAGTTGGTGACATTGGTATCTGAGATATTTTGGCTTCAATTCTGGATAGTGGAGACATGTCGTCCATCTTTACAGTTTATGGAAAAAGATTACTGATACGGAACCAAAATACTGGACGGAGATTGTTTTAGTTTGAAAATGCATTGTCAACCAAACAGGTAGAAGCATTGAGTTAGCCTGAGTGCCATCCTAGTTAACTATAATACTTCGCCAAAGTCTATTCAGATAGATTGTCCTGCAGCCCTACTGTTTTTTGGGGGATTTGTTATCCTTCTCCTCTTTCAACTCAACTGGCTGACAGTGTTCACACTTTTCACCTAAACCAGTCACTTTGCCAAAACCTCTGAGGGCCAATCATTGCTCTGCTGTCAAACTTAAATATAACTGGATCTTTTCTCTGCTGCTGCCAGGTCTCATTTCAGTCTCAGATCAATGAAGCCGCATCTCAACTCAAATCACCCTGAGGTTTTCATCAACGCCAACCTCTGACAATTTAACAGTGAAAGTGCTGTGTGTATGTTAAGATAGTGAAACAAGTGTAAATAATAGTTTTTCTCTTTACACTGACAGGAAAACAAACAACAAAGAGAGAAAATCCTCCGTCAGTCTGCGTGCTGTAAAATGCCCTCGCTCACGTTTTGGCTGCATAAAACTGCACACACAGCACCTTCTTTAAAGGCAGCGGCAACTCATTTATTTCTAGATAATTGGAAATGATGGCAGGTTGAAAAAAAGAGACAGAATAAGGAGTGATGGAATAAGAAAGGCTTTGTAGTGAGTCAGAATGGAGATGAGAGAAGCTCTTTAATTCTACCTCTGATTACTAAGTGGCTCTGTCCATTATCTTTACACAGTGAATAGCAGAACACCATAAAGGTAAAATGTGACTCATCCATCCCCGCTGGTTATCACACTCAGTGGCTTATGGGAGCTGGACTCCCGCCCCACTCCCACCCCCACCTACCCCCATCCATCCCCACACAGATTGACACACAGTGCTTTTACATAGCCCTTCAGAAAGTGCTTTAAATTGCATGCCTGTGTGTGTGTGTGTGTGTGTGTGTGTGTGTGTGTGTGTGTGTCTGTCTGTCTGTGTGTGTGTGTGTCTGTGTGTGTGTGTGTGTGTGCGTGCGTGCGTGCATGTGCACGTGCAAGAATTGCCTTTTTCACACCGGCTGTTCATGTGTATATGTCTTCAAGGGAGGCTTGAGTGTATGTATTAGTGTTTGTGTATGCATGAAAAGGTGTAGTGTATGTACAGAGTGTGTCTGTGTCGGGTCATTTCATATGTGTCTTCTCTCAATCTGAGACAAGGGGAGGAGCGTGTATACGTCCCCCTCTCCGATCCTTTGCCGCGTGGCGCTCCGAGAGGTATTGCCTCTCTTATTGCTGTTGAAAAGCCCCATCAGTGCCAGGCGCTGTGATTTATGTCCCTGATCCCCCTCCACCTCCAGCTCCTTTCCATTAGGCTTTACAATATTCCCCCCATTGTTCAGCTGCCGGCGTTATCGGCCCTGCCCAGGCCTGTCAACGGGACCTGCCCCACACACAATCACACCGGGAGCAGCGAGGGGAGGAGGGAGGGGACTGATAGGACGTAGCGAGAGATCGAAGAGGTGGAGTACAACAGATAGGAGGAGGTGGTGGAGAAGTGGCAGGCAGAGATGGGTGGGGGTGGGATGTTGAGGAGGAAGATGAGGTGGAGGGCAGCGCGTTGAGGGAAGTGCAGATATGGGAGATGTCCATCTGAGCCTCGGTTTTATTGTCTGTGCGAGGGTGGAGGTGGTGCAGGGAGAAGGGTACGCAGACATAACTTAGGCAAAGTGTGAGATGTTGACTGTAACGATGAGAGGCGGAGATGCCATTCGGTGAGATACTCTGGGATGTTCTCTTAGAGTATATGTCCATTAAGATATAGATTTTTATTGCCTCGGAATGGTTTGGGGTTGCTGTGTGTGTTCAGTGCAGTGCTGGGGGGCGAGATAAGGTGACGGCAGCGGTTCCCCTGGAGCGAGGCTTTTGATACAGACCCCACTCTGTCAATTTAAAGTCAGCTTTATTGCGTCGAAGAAAGGTTGGAAGAAGTAGGAGTCTTTTTTTTTGGTTAAATATAGCAGCCTTTCAGACAAGGCTTTACAATAAAGTGCAGGCAGATGCAACAGAGTTGTCAAGTGTGGTACAATGAATATTTGAAAGGCAGCCTCAGGAAAGGTCGAGAGGGCCATATGAGTGTGTGCGTGTGTTATTTAAAGAGATTCAAAATAAGTAGTGTCCTTGATGATATGCGAGTAAAAACAGGACATACATTCTGTTTGTGAGGGTGATGCATTGAAAGTTTCAGCTCATCGAGACATACAAACACTATGACGTAACTTTTCATTGCACATAAAGTCGGTATTATTTCTTCAAGTTAATAATGCAAAGGAAATTCAGTACAATCTCCTCATAAAGCTGAGATTTATTCCTTTTCCCCACCTCCTGTAAATGGAAAACACTTTGACTTACATCCCTCCCATTCAAATTCTAACAGAAGTCACATGCTCAACAATTGAGGAAAAGAAATGTCCTATTTGTTTCACTGCTGCATAATGCCACCCAGACAATGACGTGCTAAATTTAAAACGAATTGCAAATCACCCTTGTTTCATATTCAGCCGCCCCACCACCACCTCCCCTCTTGAAGAGCCCTCTTGCTAAAGATCTTTTTGACATATACCTTTAAGTGGAGGGAGATGAGAAATCGGGATGAAAAGGAGTAGAGGAAGGGGGGGGGGTGAGGAGGAGTGGTGGCTGATAAGCTTGCTTGCTTTCAACTCTGTGGAGGATAAGGGAGAAGAAGTTTTAATATCTCTAAATCAGCGGCTCGATATTGAAAATGTCATCTAATTGAAAATGATTTAGGACACCGGGCGCGCCTGGCAATCGTATATAAATTCACTCCTGACACCGGCTCCAAAGTCTCTCTATTTCTACTTTATGAGTCATTTGCATGGTGGGGGCCTTGGAGAGTATAAACCATGCAAATGATATGGAGCACTGCACAAGGTGATGTATCCCCCCCCCCCACAACCACCTTCTCCTCCTCCTCCCCCTACTCCTCCATCTCACTCGTTCTCCCTCTTCGCCTCAGGAGAAATGCTTTCTGCTTTGCCGCTGCCTTTGTCCAGAAAGTCATTTATTTCTCTTGTTGTGGGCTCGCTTGCCATTTTACAGCTTCCCTCACGGGTTAGTGGGGGAGAGAGCCGGCTGCCGCCACATTCGGCTGAATAACTGTCGTCTCCCATTTGCGAGCCTGTGTTGAAAGTCATTTCCTTATTTTGTGAAAGATAGACGCCCCACAATAGAAATGCTGGTGTGTATCCCCACAGTACATAACAATAAATATACCTGCGCTTTAATGCAGCGCTGAAAGCCTCTTACGTCAGACTGTGTTATTAAGTCATATCAGCGCTGTCGATGGCTTAAAGGACTGAATGAGATGTTTTGCTTTAGTGACCGGACATTTCCTCAGACCACTCTCAAGTCACTACACTTGGCGGGTTCAATCATTATGAAGTACGTGGGAAAATCAAGGACCTTGCAAACAGTAGAGAAAGTAAAAACTCAAATAAAATAAAGAGAGAGAGAGAATAGGGAGGAAAAAAAGCTGAAAACTGAAAAGATGGTTCGCAGCCATTAGATTATCTATCACAGCAATTCTTTACATGCGGCTCGTGTGTTCTCTCGGACGAGCATAAAAAGCTTGAGAGTTCAGAGGGCCGACTCTACACGCTTACCCTTTACAGCTCCTATAAAACTTTTATGACTTGAAAATCCTCTATTTCTCTGTCTCAGGAGAGAAAAACTGAGATTAAGGGATGAAGGGATGAGAGCGAAATGAAGACGGATGGAGCACAACAAAATGAGCAACTCTGTCGCTCACGCTCTCCTGTAAATGGACCCAATTTTGTTTTTTGGTCCCACCAAAGCCGTTGTTATTAAGGTGCAGTAAAGTGGCACTGGGGGAATATCCATGTGCACATTATCGTCTAACACTGTGTGGCCTCTCGTTGTAGAAAAAGGGGCTAAGTTATCCCACAGGGTGCAATTTGTGTGTAAACATGTGTGCTCCTGTTTTTTCCCTCTGGATCTGTGGTTTTGGTCCATTTACCAAGAAGACTGGCTCTGCTCTGTAATCTGCTGTGCATGTTTGTGTGTGTGTGCTTCATGTTTTGTGTTTGAATTTTATATGAACGTGCATGTGTGTTGAATTTTCTACTCTCCTCTCCCTCACCTGAGCATCTATGCATGCATCCTAATTTGCTGGTAAACATACATGTATGCAAACGCTTGTATATGTGCCTATATGCATTAGTAAGTATATGCAAATGGTCCGAGGTAGGACTGTGTAAGTGTGTGTGTGCGGTCAGGAGCCGGTGAGTGAATGACTGCAGCAGTCTCGTGTTGCCCAGGGAGCTGCTGCATGCGGTGGCAGTCTTGTTTGTCTTCCACTGCTGTTCAAACAATGGTTCCCCGTGGGCCTGCTCTCCACCTAATTGAGAGACTACAGAGAGAGAGAGAGAGAGGAGTGATGGGGCCGTTCCTACTCCAGCACAATTACACACACACGCACACACACACACACACACACACACACACACACACACACACACACACACACACACACACACACACACACACACACACACACACACATCATCATCATCAGACGCAGCCGGCACTTTCATGCGCGCACAAGAAAACACCAACACACACACTCAGCCGCATGACGAAGTGTAAAGCATTACAAACTGTAATGGAGCAGCTGTACACGCTCTATTATGAGCATCAACACTCTCTCTCTCACACACACACACACACACACACACACACACACACACACACACACACACACACACAAGCAATCACATCTGATGAAGAGACAACTGCACTTCATCTAGCAGCACAGAGAAGTGTCTCAGTGCCGAGGAAGAGTAAACCAAATAGTCGATACGGGGCTGTGTTGTGTCTGAGTGCACTCTTCTTCACAGATACACACTTCACATGGACCCTAAAGGAACTTGTTTTTCACTGCGTCATGTGCAAGTTACATCAGCAACATCATCAGCAAACCATTATAGCCACATTTATATATTTATTCCTACTGAAGATATCTATATCTATTCAGATGTATATCTACATATTCCTTTTAATTTTGGGAGGGAATATATAAACAATAATTGTACTGTATGAATATTTATGTGACGTGTTATTAGAGGAGAATACAACAACTTGTGTCCCATTATTTTGTTCTACATACATTACAAACTAAAAAACACATGATTTTGCTGTTGATGTTGTCTCAAGGAACTACTCACAAGTGGTGGAACTACAAAAAAACATCTTTGAAGTAAATGATACCTCATCCACCCAATAGCAAGTCAGACACACACACACACACACACACAATTCTCACTTAGTGCTCAATGTGTTTGCAGGACTACCAAAAGCAGAACAGACTGCAGGAACAAGTGGATTAGGACTTTCTAACGAGGACAGGCAATACTTCTTGATGGATGACAGCCTTCATGCTGTGCTGCCGTGCTTATAGCATCTGTGTGTTGAGGGGGCATCAGTGTATGTGCACATGCTGGTGTCTGATTATGTCTGTGTGTGTCTGGCTGTGTACTCTGGTTTGAATGTGCATGTCTGCGTGCCATTACTTTCTGTGTCGACGTTTGTGTATCCAATCTCTGAAGGAAAGAGTGAAAATGATGTCCTTGAAAATTCACATCTCGGTAATAAGGCTTCTCGTTTCTTTTTTTTTTCATTTTGCAACAAAGCAGCCTCATTTTCTTCCCAGGTGGTAAAAAAAAAACAGCTCATGGATGTCAATAAAAAATATTTACCGTGCACTACTGCTTCAAGCCTATTGAAAGAGAAAAAAAAGCTCACAGGATATTGTTGAACAGGGTGCCTGTGTTCGTCCAATATCGTTGACACATTCACTTGGTAGTACAATGGAGCCCAAAGCGAGGAGGCATGGAAGTGTCGACTGCTTGTGTAGTCAATGGGGCCCTTTTACAAGCTATTTAAGGGGATAAAAAGCATGTCCTTTTCAGGACGACACCGGTGTCAGTGTGTTTCAAAGGCGCTCCAGGGCCATTTAGGAGCGGTGGCAGCCCCGCCTGCCTTGATTAAAGCGCCACAGTGCAGAAAGGAGAGAGGCAACACTCTGTTAAGTGAATATGGAAATGACCTCCGCCATCCTCTTTTGCTCCCACGCCAACCTGTCCAAATGCACAGAGCAGCGCAGTAGAGATGAGTATGTCCCGTTTCTGTTTATGTGCCTGGGTCCAGGCATTAAAAGGAAAGAGCCCCAGTGTTATAACACTCAAGGGAGGAGTGTGTGTGAGTCGCAGGGTAAGGGGAAGTAATGAGGGGAGAGAGAGAGAGTATGACGATGAAATGGTTTTGGAGCAGCTCAGGTATCCTAGTTTTGATTAATAAGTAAGAGGGCATCTCCCCCCTCTCCTGCTGGAGCTACTTGCTTTATCCACAAGAGACTACTATAACTAATACTGAAAATTAGAGCCCCCCCGACAGTATAAGCCTTTCACAGTTTGCTGATATGCACCAATATACTGTAGACCTTTTTCACGTGGTCAAAACCCACTAACTCCAACTAACATCTGGCTTTTGTCTGCAATGACAATGGATTAAATCGTCATTCACTCCAGTTGGCAGTGATAGAAACCCCACCAGGAAAAAAAAAAAAAAAAACATTGGCCGGGCTCTGCTGAAAATACATATGCACAGAAATAATTTTTTCAGACTCTTTTTCACCCCATAAATATTTAGTTTAGTATATATTTTAACATGAGCTGCATTCAATACCAACCTCTGCACCTATGAAATGTTGATTAATTACACTGAAAGAGAGAGAGAGAAAGAAATTGTCCCTTTAACTTCCACTGCAAAAACATTCCAAAGCACATGCACCTCACTGGTCCTCATCCATAAAACAGATCACATCCCATCCTCGCAGTTCTGTCGGTGAGCTAATTTGCATGTGTGCTCTATTACGTGCCATTGGCCCTCAAATGGATGTGCACCGCCATAGAGGATTCCTGTAATTAACCCAGCACAACATAGTTGTCATGAGGTAATTGACCTAATTGTTTGGCTTGTCAGTTCCCGTTCTATATATTAAGCATTAAATATGCTGGGTGTCATTAATCAAAGGATTATCACGTGTCCTGGGGAGGGTGGGTGCACTGTGTCTTGGTCTTGTTCAGCATTGTGAGACGTTATAAGTGTCTACAAGGTGTTCTATAGCCCTACTTCTCTCCTTGTATTTTAATTGCCATAACATTTTTTACAGGCTCTAGGCCTTTAATAGCTTGTGAAAGTCCCTATTTTATAGCCCAACAACACTCCATCAAATTATCCACCAGGTTTACAATGTGTTGTCTTTGCAAGGCGAGGTGGGGTTCTTTGAAAAGTGTGTAAAATTGAATTTTGTTTAGCCTGGGTAAATCGCAAATCAAAATCTGTTATTCCCAACACCATCATCCCATTACTGTAAAGCTCCCCACTCCAGCTTTAATGTACTATCTCTGAGTGTCGACATCAGCCTTCCATCGCTGATACTTTTCTATATACCCTTATAGAGGTGTGTGTGTGTGTGTTTGGGTGTGTATGTGTGTGTGTGTGTGTATGTGTGTGTGTATGTGTGTGTGTGTGTGTGTGTGTGTGTGTGTGTGTGTGTGTGTGTGTGTGTGTGTGTGTGTGTGTGTGTGTGTGTTTGAGAGCAGGCAGATGGCTCAGGTCCAATTCACAGCTGATTCACGGTTGAGGCTTATGTATTTAGAAGCAGATTGCCTGCAGGTTGCTATAAAAAGTGTTGAGCTGCCACTTTTATTGGATTTTTAAAGTGAGGAGATTACATCCCGTATATGTCTAATGGTTCCCCACACACTGCTTATTCGGTTTCACCTCTCTCCTGGTCAGGTTTCTGTATTGTCTGGAGCAAACGAGGCAGGGTGCGCTTCCTTATATTCTTGTGCACACACCCAGTGCATTAATAACAATAACAATAAAAAGGTAATCAAATCTGTAAAAACAATATGTACTTAATGTTGGCCCAGGATCCATCGCTAAAAGCCCACCTCATCAAACTGCAAATTAGTCTCGGCCGTAACTTTATTACGGCCTGGCCTGGAGACGGGCAGCCATAAATAATTCAACTGCACCGTCTCTGTGAGTGGCGAGATTTAATTCTACAGAATTGAAAGTGTGTGTGCATATGTGTGCATGTGTGTGTGTGTACTTGCTTAGATGCATGCATGCCTGCAAGGTTTTGTTTGAGCAAGTATGTGAATGTATTTGTGAAATGAGGCAACCCCCCTTCCTTCACACACAAACACACATTGCCGGCACCACCCTCCTCTCTCCCTCTCCGCCCCCCCCCGGCAGGTTGCTGGCTTTGGCCTCCCATTACAGAGCATTCCCCACCAGGTAGCACCATGGTAACGCACTCAGCTGCATCCATCAGCCAGCCAGAGCCCCACAGCCCCCCCAGCTACAGCCACCTAGAGAGAGAGACACCTACACACTGGCAGAAGGGAAGAAGTAAAGGATGGGGTAGAATGGTGAAAAGGGGGAGAAACAAAAAAAGAGGATGGGAAAGAGGAAAAGTAAATGTGACGAATTGGAAGTAAAGGTGAAACTCTTAAAAGCCTGAAATCACACTTCTGGGCATCTTTTAAAGAATCATCAAAGTGTAATACAACAAACCTAGTGGCCATGGTCTATAACATGATGACCATGTAGTCATTCATGGCCCTGGTTGGGATTCACCCCACAAATGTATCTGTCGTCACCTAATACTGCTTTTATACCAAAATTAAAGGGTAAAAATTATTGAACAAGGCGATTGACTCATTTACCATTGCCAGTGGAGAAGTTTGCGTTACAGTTTTTACTCTTGTGTGTCATGTTCGACGTCATTAATTCACCGGAAACCGAAAAGAAACTCTCTTACTTTGCTGTATAGTTATTTGACCTGGGAGTGAATGCCAATAGCATCCTTTCCATTGACGACAAAAGACAGATTCTAGTGGGTATTAGTAAGTTTTTGCCCATTAGAAAAGAGGCTAAATGCCTCATTTCCCCTTGTTTATCAAGTGTTTGTCCATCGTAGATATTCGACCAACTGTGGTGCCTGCTAGCAGCTTGTAGCTGTGATTCGTTTCCGACCCAGCCCTTTGCTGTGGGTCCTCTCACATTCTCTCTCGTCATTTCACGCTTACTGTCCTGTCAATATGAAATCACAAATCCAACCAAGTGCTTTAACTGTGAGCTGTGGTTGTGCTCATCCTGTGCAAAAAGGGATTATGAGGCATTTTTGGTTTTATGTCCAGTTAAGTGGCAAAATATTTGGCATGTTTACAATCACTTCAGACTTCAGCAGCAAATACTAAAATACGTTTCCAAGTCTATGCAATCAATCCAAGCCATAGTGCTTCAATGCCAGAAAACAATAACCACAGTTTTCTATTTGACAGCACAGAGAGCTCATTCCCCAACTCTCTCGCTACCTGCGTCTTGTTCTGTCCGAAACTACGGACTTGCCAAATCACGGAGCAGACAGCCGTTGCGTGAAGCGATGCCTCAGGACAGATGGAGGCTGTCTGCCGCTCATGAAAATGTCATCACGGTACCTGCACCATACATCTTCATTAACACAGCACAGATAGGCATCAGGGGAAATGCCCCCAGTTTGATAGGGAATGCTCAAGTGCAGTGAGTTAAGCTCAATGTGCTGAGCAGTAGGCAATTTGAATTCATTGTGTGTGCAGGACCAACCTATTAATGGCATTTAGCTTTCAATACTATCCCCCAGCATTGAGTGTCGGCTTGTCGGTGTATGTGCATGTGTGTGTTTTTTAAGGGGAAGTGACAACTTGAGACACTACCCTGGTGATGCATGTTGTGGTATAGCAGTAGTACACATAACCAGACTGCACACTGACTCTGTGAGAGGGTGAGGAGGTTGGTTTTGGAGAGGGAGGGGGCGCCAGGGTGGAGACCAGAATCTCATTTGTAATAGAGTAGTGTGTGTGTGTGTACTCTGTGCATGTGTGGGACTTTTGAATGATGTAACATCAAGGCAATATCAGTGGCATACCAGCGGTCTGAGGGGTGAGAGGGGTGCAGAGCGAGCAGGACCTAGGGGAGTTTGTTCCTCATTCTATCGCTCTCTCTCTTTGTGTGTGCATGTGTTTGTGCGTGTGTGTGTGTGTGCGTGTAATAGAGCAACAGCTCTGTGGCCACAAAATGCAATCAGTTCTACTAAGCAGACATTCCACTGGCACCTGCCGCGCCTTGATCCCCCCTCCACCACCACCCCGCCCTGCAGCTCATTGAGTCTCGGCATGGATGCAGTGGCGCGAGCGATAAGGCCAATATTACTTGGGGATAAAAGCAGAATTAGCTACCTGCTGTGCAAAACGGGCACCAGGAGCCAGGGGGATCGAAGGAGAGAAGGGGGGTACAGAGATTGTGTTTGTGCAGGGTGGGGGTCGTTCTGATAATATTGGATCGCTTTGGGAAAACTAGCCTTTCAACATCCTTTCAGCTCGTCTTTTATTAAAGCTCCTATATTTACCCTCACTGCTGCCCTCCGGCTCAACTTCATCATCCCTTATTTTTCTGTTTTGGCTTCTTTATCTGTTGCTCTACAGCTCTTCTCACCTTAAATTATCCTCAAATATATTGAAGTCATAATCAGTTTCCTACCAACAGTCAGCATTATTTTTCTTTAATAATGATTCTCTAACCTTAACTGTGTAGTTGTAAATGTAGAACTGTGACGACAAAGGCCCAGAAACCATGACAAAATCCAAGGCATGATGTTCGGCTAACTTTAACTAAATCCAATGATCCTTCCTGAAGTGTAACCTTGTCACTTCGAGCTTGAATGTAAACCAAATCTTAGCTCTAATATGAAACTGCAGACATGTCGGCCATTTTGAGTCCCTAGTGCAGTGGGCGTTTTGTTCAAAAAAGGCTATTGTTTGGTCTGTGGTGATGCTAGTTGCAGTTTTCTTTCTGAAATCGTTAAAGTGACCTGCAGTAATTTAGCCACAGCAAGTTTAGACCAACTTCAGGACTCAGTCCACAGAATCTTGATGCTTCACCACCGCTGCTGCACAAAGAGCTGTTCACCTGTTTATTCAAAGATTAGTGAACCAAGAACTGGAGAATTATTCAAATGTCCTTAATATTAAACACATCCAGTGTCCAAATATGTAGATGAAGTTACAGCTGATATTGGAGATGATGGTCAACATCATATCTGTCAGCTTTGATAACATTCTCACCAAAGTGCTGTGAATCACAGGGGTAGTCTGATGATCACTGACAGATTATATGATTATTATGATTAGACCAACAGTCAGATTATTTGCTACACCAGTTGCATGTGCAATGGAAAGTGAGCATATATATTATATTATATATTGAAAATAATAATAATCCTTCATTGTACACAGAACGTGTACATGTACGACCACACCTCATGCAGTAGGTCAATGGTTAATAGTTTGCTAATCATCAGCATGTGTCCCCTTCTGACCTTCTATTACCAAAGTTCTGACCTTTCCACATCTCACCCACCAACATCATAACAACAGTGTTATTTCTTCAGAAAAATAATAGTAGTGAAAAACTTAATTTATCCTTTTAACTGGACAGAGGCACAAGAAAAAGAAAAAGCTGAGTTCTGAAACAAGTGGGCTGATGGAATCGTAAGACGACAGCCTGAGGGGCCCCTCGTAGATGGCTCAGTTTGAGACAGTGTAGCCAATCCTCCCCCTAAACACATAAAACACATTGATGTACACACTTCAGTGAGACCCCATCTGTTCCGTTTTGCTTTGGCTCTCATTCAGGTGTAACAGTCCGTTTCCAAACATGACCCAGTGCCTGAGGGAAGTGAGGCTGGGGGTGTGATGTGGCCCATCATTGCACAGATAAGGGTAAATACAGCATAAAGGAAAGGAGCTGAAATATTGATGAGGGTCCGACATGGAGCCTGCAGCTCTGTAGCCTTGCTACTATGAGGTGCTTTATCATTCCAGGCTGTAATTGAGCAGTAGGAGAGGGAGAAACCCTCAGGGCAGCTTGCAAGAGCCAGCAGCTACACTCCTGCACCAACCAAAGACCTCCCATGATGCCTCATTGACTAAAACAGAGAATTGTGGGGAATCTACTTTCCCATCTCGCTTTAATTGGACATCATTTATCCTCCAAATGCTGCTAAGTCCATCTCTACTGGGACTGATTGAAAGCATTATATGATCAAATTGGGCTGGTGAGTGGGACAAGCAAAGTTTACGTTTCCACTTCATTAGGTAGATGTGCGGCAACCAAAAGGGATTCATTCATTTTCTACAAAAACACAAAGAAATTGCTGGGTCTGAAATTGCTGGAGGCAGAACTGTCTATGGACCAAAAATTGTCATGCAGACAGATTGTGTTACATTTCATTTTATGGAAATAAGATTGCATTTGTGCAGAAATCCATATCCTGTGGATGTTGACTCTTTTTGAGTCAGAGATTTACCCCAGACTCTTTTACTTTAACATCTGATCTGTTAACATAAACTGCTTTCAGACATGTTCTTGATATTAATTCATATTCCAGATATTTTCCTGAAAATGTCCAGAGGGGCTGTATTTGGGAATGGAAATTTCATAGTTAGTAGCTGTGGGCATTTTCCGCAAACTTTCTTACTGGTGTCTGGTGTCCAGAAAAATGTCAGAGGGAGCCCATGTGAGAATCCAGCAGGAACATGTCTGGAAAATTCAGTGTAAGCACTTGGGTGTGATGCTTCTAGCACATGACAATTGAAAAACTGGAAAAAATAGAATACAAATATGTCAGGAACTCAGGATGAAAAGTGAGAAGTTGCCAAAGATTGGACTTGGAAACACTATGAGGTTCCTGAGCTGTTGGTGATGAGGCTCGACGGTGTTGATGAGCTGTAAACAAGAACATGCGGATTCCACAGCAAGATTTCCACATCATGTTCTGCTTCCTGCAAGCTCCACCCAAGAGTTTTGGACAGTTTTAGTCCAACCTGCAGCTCTCCCTGCAACTTTCCCTTCTCTTCCTTTGAGCATGATGCATGCGTCATTGCTCTCATTCACATATTTAGCGTAATCCCTCCTTCTCCCTCTGGTGCTCGGGATAATGACTGTTGAGAAAAGTCCAATAAGGGAGCTAGTGGATTTTTACGATAGGTGGGCGGTTCAGGGACTAGACTCTGTGGCCTGTGTCACTCTGCTACACACTCCTGTTTAAATCTGTTAATTACTACACGGCTACATAGAGGGAGATTGACGAGTGTGTTGCCATGAGACGACTTGGCTGCTAATTAAGACGAGCTCTGGGAGGGAGGAGGGGAATCTGTGTGAGTGAGTGCACGCTCGCATGAATAACCTTTTGCATAAATCTGTGTGCGTTTATTTTTTTTTTCCGTGCTTGCATGTTGTGTAAGTACATCTGAGCGCGTATCTGTTCAGGGAGTGCGGCGGGGGTGGCAGGTTAACAGTTACACAGGAGACAAGGGGTTGATGGGGGTTGGTGTGATCTGTGGGGGTACCCGTGTGAAACAAGCGTGATAGGTGGAGGGGGAGAATCTGTTATTTTGCGTAACTACCTGATAATTGTGTCTCTGACTGTCAGTGATTGCTTTGTTTATTAGAGGCAGAGGGCTAAATGAACTCCCGATGCTTTGACTCACACCGTCTCTGCTGCT
This sequence comes from Paralichthys olivaceus, assembly GCF_024713975.1. Lineage (NCBI taxonomy): Eukaryota > Metazoa > Chordata > Actinopteri > Pleuronectiformes > Paralichthyidae > Paralichthys > Paralichthys olivaceus. The sequence goes on along the minus strand of NC_091100.1, from coordinate 14,799,587 downwards.
CCTGGTGTCTGTATTTGTCATTAGGTGTGTGCGCCTCGTGGTCCTGTTTGTTAAGATACAGTGGGGCCTCTGGTGTATTAGTAAAGTGCATATGGAGACGTATCATCATTGATTGACAGTGTGAGGCAAAGTCGAGAGCATTTGTATCTCCTGGTGTGCCTCATACCTAGTTTTCCTCAGGTATGTGCCTCCAGTTACTGCATGATATGACCTGTGAAAATCCAAATTACTGCAGAATCGAAATGAAATACGTTAGAACGTACATGCAATTATTCTAGATATTACTGCAGGTCTTCAGTCTGATTTCACCCTAATTCACCGGCATCACAGTAAACAAATCTGAAAGCAGAATACACTGTGCTCTATTGCACAAGCAGTTGCTATTAATACTCAAAAATAGCATTACCTGAAAAATGTTGTACAACTGTTCCACATTACAGCTCCTACTGTTACACACAGTGTGAAATTTTGTGTGCATTCACATGCTCCTCTGAAAGTCCAATTTTCCCATTGTGACGTCGCTCTGACTTTGTGTGTTCATGTGCTTTGAAGTCATTTGCATATTAATGAAGAGCAAAGAAAAAAGTATCAGGTGTGAGAGGCATGTAAATGATTTCAAATTAATGTTTGTTAATCACCATAAAAAGTCTTGTGTTTGAAATAAATGTAAAGTTTGCAAGTGACAAAGGTGAAACTTTTGACAAGTTCAAATTAAAAGCCACTATTTGCAACTAATTGTTATCGATGTTATCAAGTTGTGTACCAACTTTCCAAGTGGCTGTTTCCGACTTGAGGAGGCGTTCAGGTGAATTCTCCCTATTGGAACTAATTTTCCCATTATTCCGACACCACATGAACGCACAATATGTCTGTTCTCTTATTATCCCAAAAAATGTAATTCCTCGTTTTCATCTGCCCACAGAGCTACAAGGTGAGGGGATTGTATTTCCCTTCTTATAAGAGCAAGACCTTCTGAACCTCCAGTCTCCGAGGTCTACAGCATATATGAGGTAAGACTCTTATGACCCTGCAACACTGAGAGCATGAATGTGCAGTACAGAAAGTGGTGGTATACAGAAGGTCTTTGGGTGTATTTTCCCAGTGAACTGCACCTTTTAAAACCTCTGAAATGCTTCTGTTGTCCTCACAGTAAATACAACAATGGAGCCCCGCTGGGTTGCTGAGGCAATTTAACAAAGGACGTCACAGGATGTGCGTTTTGAGTATGGATGTCTTACCTGGGAATGAGCCGTGGTGTCAGCGCTGTATTGTCTGGTGAGTTATAGTGTGATGTGTACACTGAGCTCTCACAGGACTTGGCTCATTAGACAGTTGCGTTTAAGATGACACATAATGGTCCATTTCTTCAACATGTGGCATCCACCACTGAGATATATGGAGCAGCACTCTTTCCCAGTTAAGTGATTCGAAGTAAACTGGTTAAGAATTATCGAGAGTTTTTCTTCTTGAGTATTTTTCTTGGATCATAGAATCCACTTGTAAGGATTTTTGCCTCACTCTCCATGTCTCTCTCTGTCTCTCTTTCTCTCTTTTGTCTTTTTGTTGTTCTCTTTCATACATTCTGCTATAGATATGCTAAGAGTGAAAGTACCAAATGACCTTCAGCTGTCTCTCGCTCTCTGATTCTCCTCTTTCTGTTGTCTTCTAAAAATAGACCCCCCCCCCCCCCCCATCATCAGCACAGTGCTGCGGCTGGCCCTGTGGGCACAGGCTTTGGCAAGAGGGTGCCAGAGATGAGCCTAATTAACTCGTTGAGAAGGGGAGAGCAATGGAGGGAGTGTGTGTGTGTGTGTGTGTGTGTGTGTGTGTGTGTGTGTGTGTGTGTGTGCGTGCGTGCGTGCGTGCGTGCGTGCGTGCGTGCGTGCGTGTGTGTGGGGGGGACAGAGGCAGGGGGTTGGTGAATAATGACAGAGAGATGGAGAGGATGAGGGATAGATTGGCGCAAAGAGGAAGATGAAGAGGAAGAGGGGGAGATAATGAGAAGGAGGGGTCAGAGACGGAGAGAGGAGAGGCGAGGCGAGGTCTCTGGGGCAAGGATATAGTGGTGAGCGAGGCACAGGGAGAGTGATGGAGAGGAGCGCTAATTAGACGTAGGACCAAAGCCTCTTCTCAGTTTACATGGCGGCAGAGGGGGAATGGGAGAGAGGAGGAATGGAGATGGATGGGTCGGGCGGCTGCAGCGCCAAGATATGAAAAGGAAATATGTAATCTTCAATACGGAGAGAGCAAGAACGAGTGACGGCAATCTAGCCAACTCAATTAGCCCACATCTATAAAACAAACTGCTCTTAATCGGCTCCGTCAAGACACTCGCGGGCAAATGAGCTGGCTGCTTCCTGCGGGGAGGTGTGGGGGGAGGTGAGGGGGGGAGAGATAACGGCAAAGATGGAGACACCCCTTCATCACCACTCCACCTCTCATAGCACTTATCTGACCTCCACTCAAGGTGCTTAAAAACATCTTTTATCCATTCTGCTTTTTTCTTTTCGCTCTGCATTTTCATTTCATTTACCTCCTACACATTACTCAGACTCTTACATACATTATCTTCATCCCTCCCCCTCCCCCCCATCGCTCCAGTTATTTATTTATCTATCATTCTGCCTCTTTCAAGGTAAACAGGCCTAGTCATTAACAACTTAAGGCTTTTATCTTTTAAAGCAATGCTCTTTTCTGGTTACTATTTAAATGTCTTATTCACAATATCTACCAAATGTTTTCCCATGTTGTAATAATTAGTTGAAAGTTGTATATGTTTACATACATGTTTTGCTATTTTTTCAAATTTCTGCCCGTTGTCACAAACACATGACCATTCAAATACATTTACAGATATGCCATAATATTGTATTGCAAACATACTGGTAAAGTAAGTTTTATTGCATCTTGTTTAGTAATGTATTTTATTAAGTTGTCAAGTTGGCACACCCATGAGACATTTTCAGCCGCATGTGCCCCTGCTAACCCCGCCTGCCCTGCCATCTTGCATTCAGTGGCCCCTGATGAGTGTCCTGGCCCAGGCTGAGTGTAATTACTGAACAGGAGGTGCTGGTAGGCTAATTAACACGTTAACGAGCAGCAGCCAGCCGACAAGGGCCTACAGCACCGCCGAGCGAGGGTCTGACAACTTCATCCCCCATCTGTCACCACAAGCACACATGCACCTGTGTGTGTGTGTGTGTGTGTGTGTGTGTGTGTGTGTGTGTGTGTGTGTGTGTGTGTGTGTGTGTGTGTTTGTATGTGTGAGTGTGTTTGAACGTGTACTCACAGCATTTGTTAGCGTCCACCCTCTTCCTGCACAGGGCAGAATAGAGACTCTGAAGAGGAGTGGTTAAGTTAAATGCCTTTTGTCCATGAGACCGGTGGAACCCTCCCATGCCACTGTGCAGAGCGACCCTACAAGAGTCATTGCCATACATCACAGTTGGCATCGGCCAGGTGGTATGGTGCTCTGTGCCAGGACCTGCCATGCTGGGTTGTGCAATGCCATGCTGAGAAGTGGCAGGCTATTTCTTGGATGTGTTTGTCTGTGGTTTAGTTTCGACAACAGCGATTTGAGTCAGATTCAAATAAATGCTGAAATAGTATTTCTTTTATTTTGTAGTTGAGAAAAGAGGAAGCAGACACCAATAACTGAAATCCAGGAGCAAAAGTCACAAAATGTACCCTGGAGTCTGTCGCTGGAAATCATACACCAAAGCTCCGTAGAAGTTCAACTGTTCACATCTTTGTTGATCTGATCACCAGATGCTCAACAGTGTGTAGGTCAGAAGTTGGTAAATACTATTCTGCATTCATCGAGTTGCCAGGAGTCTGGTTGCCGGGTGCTTTTCCTTCACTCTGTGCCAGGTTCAGGCAACTGGACAGTGCCAGTCACCACAGAAAAGCTGATTAAATTAAAGTCATTTGGCCGGGAGACGTGTCATTGATACAGAACAAATGTTTTGTGAATCTTCCAGAAACCATGTGGGAGTGGAAAAACCAGGGCCATTGATTTATCCAAGACCACAGAGCATGTTATGCCTGCCTTTACCCAGCCCTGTGCTCTGATTGGCTGTAGTTCCTGCAGAGTCGTCCAGATATCAAACATGTTGCCAGCTGTGTCATGCCACGGCACACTACGGTTAACCAGCAGCAGCTGATGTGGAACACAGATCGCTGGCACAGATACAGACAGCTCACCATTACTGTCACACTGCTGGTGCACCATGACAATGAGATGAATGCATCACGACATTTCCAAACAACATGGACACAGACACTGGATTCACAGTAACAACATAAACCTGATGCACAATAAGACTCAGCATGGCATAAGAGTCATTCAGAGAAACTAAGATTATTTTTTTATGCCTTTGTGTTGGACCATGTGTCCGTCTTGTTCTTGTGAACATGATATCTCAAGAACACCCTTAGATATTTTTTTCAAATTTGTTACATAGGTGTAGTTAAACTTAAATATCAACTGATAACATTTTGGTTATCTTAAGGAATCCTTAATGGCTCAAATGTTCACTTAGACTCATGACAGATTAGATTTGGTTGGTCGAAGGTCAAGGTCTTGGTGGCCCTTTAAAAACATGTTTTTGGCCTCTTGAACATCATATCTTAAGTTTGCCTTCAGGAAATTTCTTCAAATTTTGACCAGTTGTTGCTTAGACTCAAAGATGAACTTATAAGAGTTCAGTGGTCAAAGGTCAAACTGACTTATTGTGAATGCATTGCAATGTCAGCGGCACCTGGGGTGACTGAAACACTGCTGGTTTGTTGTTTGTCAGGGTTAATGTTGATAGTCAGACGATCAAGATATTATAAGTAAGATAATGGGAAACTCTTTGGTGCATTGCTAATAGCACATCGAAAATTTTGGGAAATGGAGTCGGGGTGAAATCAGTGAAGATGACTTAATGGGCTGTACAAACAGTTTTGAGGAAAACATTGCTTGTCTCCATCTCTTCATGCTGTGTCCGCAGCTCTTGAGAAGGAAAAATAGAAGTGAATATTCCACAATAGCTGAATCTGTTTAGCTCTGGTCCTGTGCAGGGTGGATTTGATGGCGTTTTACGCAGTGCTTTTTCTGTCCACCTCTTCTCATGTCTCATTTCTCCCTCTACACACTGAGTCCAGAGTGCCGCTCCTCCTCTGTTGTCAAGACAACCGCACACAGTAGCTCCATGTCTGTCTGTCTGTCCATTCGTCTGTCCGCCCGTTGTCTGCCTGTCTATTTTAGTTTGCAGACTGAGAGAAATATTTGGTGGCAGCCGTAGCAGTGTGACTGATCACGGGAAGGCTGCGTCTGACTGATAAAATACATTTTGAGGCTTATGCTCATGCTTTTATGAATAGAACATACGAGCTTCCTACTTTCATAAGTTGCAGATGTAAACTCAAAGAGCGTTTTAATTTTTTTTCTCCATGACCCTGTTGTTGTCTAATCAGCATCTTATTGTGCCTGTGGTCTGCAGTATTACACTGTCTCAGCAAACAGCACGCTCTGCCCAGCAGCACGACTATGCTTCATATCCAATTGGTTTGATTTCCTCTCTGAAGGAAATACAAGGCGCATACCCCGCCTCTCCCACCGCCACCCCCCCACTCCCCCAGCCCTGTGAAGTGTGGCAGATAGTCTTTTCACGCGGTGTAGACCCAGCGCTCTTCTCATTCATCAGCTTGTGTATTTGCATTTTCAATTAATTGCCGGCGTCACACGCGGCGACTCCGAAAAGCAGCCCCAGCTTTGTGTGCGACCCTTAATTGCGATCATTACGCAATGCAAGTAACCCGCCTTTGAGTGTTCAATTGTACACTGGGTTTAATTATGGGAACGGAGCTAAAAGCATTACTCAACAGTCTAATAGACCAAGATACTGGAGCAGTTTTCTCTGGAACTGAATGAAATGATGGTCGAACGCCGAACTGATAATTACTCATAGCTGCGGCTGCTGATTTGCATAGTTTCGTTTCAAAGGGGATGTGAGCGTATTTGAAAACACAGACGCCACAAACACAGTTGAAATGAACATTCCAACAGTTGGGCAGTTTAGCCTGTCATGCCTCACTGCGAGTCAGATGAGATTAATATACATTTCATAACTATGTATTCAGAGGTGCAGAGGCTAGCTGTTTCCCTCCACTTCCAGTCTTTGTGCTAAGCTATAGGTTAAAATAAGAATTCATGTTTATATTATCCTTTAATTCTTGGAATAAATACAATTTCTCCGAACACATTCTGGGTCTTATATCCATGCAGACGCACACATATTCACAGGCAGCCAGACACACCCGTATTTATTCATATATACATGCAGACACACTCTCACTCACAAATAGATTTCACTTCTTGCATGCGAGCGGTTAGGAACAAAGAGGCGACGTGATGCAGGGGGGTAAAAAAAAAAAAAAAGGAATTATTTTGCACAGGGCTCTGTACCTGGGGTTGGAGCCTCGCCTCTGGAGTAAATAAGTCACTGCGAGAGTGTGTGCTCACGTTGCAAATCTGAGGCAGACACACATGCAAAAGCACACACACACACATGCGCATACTCCCAGGAGCAGGAACAGGGACAAAAATTCAATCTTGCATCTTGCTACAAATGCAGAGCCCACACATTCATGCTCACACACACGCACACACACACGCACACACACACACACACACACTCCAGCATCCTGTCACACAGATAGCCCCCGCGTTCCTGTAATGAAGTTCTGTGTGTTGCATTCACGCTCGGCCACTGAGCCAATAGCACAAAGCCTTCAGCTGTGACCCCCCCCCCACCCTTTCCTTTTTTACTTCTAATTTCTTTTTCCCTTGCTCCCTCACTACCGCCTTCACCGAGCCCTGATGAGAAATCATACTGCCGCTGCCATGAAAGAAGGAAGGACAATTTGACTTGAGATAGAGAGAGCAAGAGGAGAGCAGGAAGGGAAGATGGAATGAGCGGGTTTAAGAAAAAGGAAGACAGGGAGAAGAGGGAGCAATTGTGTACTTGTCAGCGCACAACTGGAGACTCTGATATAAATCTTAATATCCTATTTAAGGCTTTTCTTCATCACAGGCCCTGATTTATTAGCAGGGCTTCCCCTGCAATTTATCAAAATGTACTATGAGCTCACGGTCGTGGCCGTGCAGTGGCAAATTAAAACAAACAGCAGACTGGGGGGGTGAGGGGGCGGGGTTGTCATTGAGAGAGACATATACACACACATACACATACATATTATTTATTCACCCTTTCTTTACCTCTCTTCTATCTCCATCTGTGGGTTTGTGACAAGCTGAGGCCAGTTAATGTGAGCGTGTAGGGAGACGCAGGGACAGAAAGAGAGAGAAATCTGGGGGTGGGGTGGGGGTGGCGTTCACAGATCTCAGATGCTAGGGAGAGCTTTGCGTTAAAGCTGGACTAATTTGTTTTGGGATCTCGAGTGTATCAATTGTGAAGAAGTAGAATCTGAAATCCTCTCAATTAGTTCTGTGTGTGTGCACGGCTGCTCAGGGTGCGTGCGTGCGTGTGTGTGTGTGCATTTGAATTAATTAATGTGCAGATAATGTGTTTGTATTGTATTGTATGTGGAATTTCGCTGTGTGTTTTTTGAAAGTCGTCATTCACAACTCTATCATTTATTTTTGTAGTTTTTGCCAATAATGGTGCTAAATTCTCACTACTGTCTTTTGTTTTTTGCAATTGCCATGTCTTGGAGATCACTTATCTGTCAAGCGCAGCACATCTTTAATTTCCCATTGATGAAGTTTCTGCAGATGGCACTTACTTCTCAATTTATCAGAGTGTTGTCTTTGTCAGTGCTCACATCCCCTACTTTAAGTAATTAAGACATGCATTAGCATTAGCATGAAAACTGCATTTTACTGTAATGTAGTTAATTTAGGCTGATAAAGTTTTAGAGTGAAAACTGTTCTGACTTTGAAAAATGTGTCTGTCTCTGTTCACATATGAAGAACACAGGAGGATATTGGGTCAGGTCAGACACGTTCACAGGAAAATGTCATTCAGATGTTGGCGTCCTGGTAGAGCATGTGGGAGGCGGGACATAATGTATATATCCCACTGTGGAAATCGTGTTTTTGTGTACAGCATATCAACACTGGCGTCGGCCCTGTGTGTGTGTGTGTGTGTGTGTGTGTGTGTGTGTGTGTGGGATGAAATAGCAGACAATGAAAAGAGTGGCAAAAGAAAAGAGACCTGGTGGATAAAGGGAGGGATGTGGAGAGCTGCAGGAGAGGACGGCAACACATTTTTATATATATATATATATATATATATACACACACACAATATACACACACAAAAATAGAGAGTAAAAGTATATGTGAGAAGTTTTGCTCATCAAAGAGCAAAGGATTGATCAGCTCCAGCGTTTCTCTCGTCATGAGAGGGGAAGATACGAAACACACTTTTAAATGAATTGGACAGAACATCTGCTCCTTTTTTAATGTACCTGGAAACTCTTTTATCACATCCCCTCTGATTGGTCTTGTAGGATCAATCATCTGTAATTTTCCTCCTTGTGGGACAGTTGTGATTTCATCAGCCGTGATTTCCCCGTGGGCGAGACGCAGAATCGACTTAACCCACCGGTCAGTCAGCCATGAGGTAACTGATCACCATCCAATACTGAAGAGGCCAGACGAGGTCAACAACCTCGTCCCTCTTGACCTTGCTCATCTGACCTCTGGGTCTGGTCCGACGGGACGCTGCTGGTGTAGGGGACGCTGGTTTAATCAATAGCAGGGGCAGCGTGTAAAAGAAATTGTGTGTGTGTGTGTCAGGGGGTACTCCCAAGAGAGGACTCCAAACAAACCATCAGTGTCCTGAATGGCCACGCTATCTGTCAGTCATGTGCAGCATCACGCTTCTTACAAGCTTGTTTGTTTTTATTGGCAGTGACAGAGGGAGTCGTACACTGAGGGGAACAAATGCGTGACATTGAACTCAGAGACTGTTTTGTGCTCCTACTGTTTGACTCTGATGTTTCATGAGAGGATCCTTGAGAATTAGTTTTCATGAATGAATCATTTTCACAACTAGAAATTACAATTAACACGGATTAATCTCATAGGATAGGAAGTGGAATAGTTGCACTACAATTCTGAATAATTCTTACATCTAAATGAATGAAGTTAAGACTGTCAGTTTATTTATAGTACCTCTGTTGTGCTGCACAGCCAAATACATATTAATGCATACCAATGTTTTCACTCTGTAGAGCACATATTCCCTTCAAGGCACAACAGTTTCCTCAAATTCAAATATTCAAAAATACAAACAAACAAACCCATTAGAAAGGCAATTGGAGTGTAGTTAAAGTTTGTTACCGTACAGTAATTAAATAAATATCAACCATCTAGTTATTCTTTTGATTCACAAAATCTGGACCATTATCTGCATCTCCACCAAATGTTGCATAATTAAAGCAAAGACATTATTTTGAGCTTCCTTGATCGGCTCCTCATACATGTGGTTATTATTTACAAACATGCAAAAGAGGTGTAAGTGCTGCTGTCCTTCTGTAAAACTTCATTATAATCCCCACAACCTTGAACCGGTAAGACAGCTGCCTTTAAAATGCCTGACAGGCAAATCCTGGGAAATATATCTGCACTAAAACAATGAAGTTTAATTTTGGGGGCTTTGATAAAGTCCGATCTTGATTAACTGATTATATTAAACTGTAAAAAGTGGAAACTCTGCCCCTTGTGTTCAGTGGTCGCATGCAGAGGTGAGTCTGGGTTTATATGGACTCACTTGTGTGTTCAGTGATGTGTACACACAGACTGTGTGCTCAACTTAGAATGACAAATCACAGCGTACTATTTTTCCTGTGCTCCCCCTACTCCTATCAAATAACTGTTTCCAGGCAGATCTACTTTGACAAAGCCACCCTTTGTGTCCCCTCTCTCCTCCATCTTTCCACCAAAACACAGTTCAGCTCTTTTCCTCTCCTATTGTATCCTCCTGATCAAACCTGGGGCCCAACCTTCCATCCCATCCTTCTCTTTTCTCTCCGACCATCTCTCCATTCATCTTCCTTTTTATCTCTGTCTCATCGAGGTCTCCGGTGGGAGCGTGGAGGTGACAGGCGTGTGTCTGCCCGGCCCTGCTGTCTGCCTTTCTAATGAGCCAGAAACACAGGGGGTCAGCCTATTATGGAGATGAGGGGATCCAGGAAGGCCAAAAGGTGGCGGACCTCACTAATAGGGACCCTCTTCGATCCTCCACCTCTCCCTCCTACCTCTCCTCACCTCTTTTTTCTTCCTCTCCTAGTTCCTTTTTCCAACCATCCATTTTGAAAGTCTGCACCCGCCTGTCCTGCAAAGACTAATGAAGGGGCTCATATGCTAAACTGGAGCTGTGGCCTCCTGCTCCTCCTGCTCCTCCTGCTCATCCTTCCATCCTCCTCCCTTTTATCTTTTCATTCGGGAGCTTATTTGAAGTTTGTCTCCCCTGGGTCGGTTGGTCGGCCGGTTCAATCGCCTCTCTCAGCCCAGGGCCACCTCTGTTTGTCTGCTCAGCTTCAACAGGCTCTCTTTGTAGCCAGGCCCTGCATGGAGCCTGCCACTGTAGAGAAATGTGTTTACTGTATTTCTTCAGCCTCTCCTCAATGATATGCAGCCTTCCCGTCACCGTCTCTGTGGCAAGGCCTCAGTCAGGTTGGCTTTGACTTGCAGCAAGATTTCAGCCACACAGGGACAACAGGAGACAGGGACGCAGTGGTTTCTTCACTTTTAAAGATTTGTGTTTGAAGCTCACACACATCTAACATCTGATCCACACACCTACCGCCTCACTGCCTGCATAATGTTTTTATTTAACTATGCAGTGTAGTTTATTTCTCATGGGGATAAGATAGTGAATTAACCTCAGGTAAATACATCCGTGTGACTGTTGAATATTGAGTTGTAGCCTTGACGTATTGACGTTCAATAATCCCGCACCATGTGAAGCAGCGGGGTCACCCTCATCGGGTTGTGGCTCATTAAATGTGAAATAAATAAGGGCTGAGGAATCTGCCTCGTTAGCACTTTCTTCAACATTTGATCTTCCAATGTCCCGGGGATGAATTCTATTTGACTATTTGCCAGTCAAAAAGCTCACCGGGTGCTTTCGGTTGCTAGGTCAAATGGAATGATTAAACATGAAGCGATTCATTGGTCAGATCAGGGGATATGCAGATTAGAGCTGACGTGCTGTGCCAATGCCTGGCAAAGAGAAAGCTCCAACACCACATGCCGGGAATATTCTGAGATGGTTGTTGCTAGGGGAAATGTGGGGAGGGGGGGGTTAGGAGAAGTGTGAGCTGTGAGCAACACACCTGTATCTCTCTCTGCACGCTTTGTGCAACACTTTCTACTTGCCAGGCTTTGGAGGCTTTGAAATTTCTCCAGACTTTTTTTCAAAATCAAAATGGGAAAAAAGAAATCCCCTCACTCTCTCAGGCTGCATATCTGAGCTGAAAACTACTCTGCAATGAAACAGAATCAGTATTTGAGAGTATTAATAATTAATAACAGTGACAAAGGGGTTGTAAGCACTTCTGAGGCCGTTCATGTGTCAAATCATATCCCACACACCTCAGCTAGTTCAAATATTTGAGACGATTTATTGAAATTCTATTAATAAAATGCTCCGGGCTCCTGTAATTATCTCGGTTGCCGGTGCCTGAGGTTCCTCCTTCTGAGGGATATTTAGTGTCATAGCTGAACTCATCGTGAGAGGGTGGTCCTGATGATTAGCCCCTGTTAGCGTCAGGTCTCATCCACTTCTCTGTGTTATCCCTTTAGCATTAGTCTAATGGCCCGGGAAACACAGATAATGATTCTCAGCACAGATTAGCATGTGCCACCGCTGCCAGACACACAAGCACAGGCACGCACACATTGTGCACGTGGACACTAGACACAGACTATGCATTAGCACATAATTACACATATAACAACGTATAAATGTTTGTAGAGCAAATGATGTGGTTTAGCAAATGATCCCATTGATGAAAACAGTTACTGTCCAACCACAATCCTGCAGACTTTTTCTTCTCCACTGCTTTTGAAGTCTAAGGATAAGACTGTAAGAAATCCTGCTAGCCACTTCCTCTTTATCTTCTTCTTCTATTATGTAATGCTGTCTTAACCTGCAATAGGTCAAAACAATCGAACTATCTAATAAATGTTTTCATCGTACATGTGATCTGAGCCATGGTTTGTTCGATCTGTACTGACTCCAGCTCCTCTGTTTTACTTGCTCCTCAAGTAAAGGTGCATTTTCGAGGCTCGCATTCAGATGATGTATAAAATAACTAAAAGATATTTGTAATCTGAAGTAAAACTCACTTGTTTTATCATTAAACCACTAAACACACACCCTGAGCTTCCTCTAAACTAATGGCAGCGCTGTCACTGCTGTGAATGTGAGCAACACAGTGAGCTGTTATGCACCTAGTAGAAAACCAAAAAACTGGTGTGTGTGGTGGTGTGAGCGCTTAGAGGAGGCCCAAGGCTTCGTCTGCGATGTGTCCTCTGAAGGATGAGTCGTGTGTGGGTTTGGATGCAAATCTGTGTGTGTCTGTGTGTGTGTGTTTAAACGTTTCCCTGCGTGTGTGTGCATACATCTTTACAGCAGCGTGAGTGAACATCATGTGTGCATCCTGTACCTTGTGCATGTATGCATGAATGCAGGCCTCTGTGTGCATATGTGGCGACCCCCCCTGCAGGGCAGTAGAGTGGGCTGGAGGGAGGAGGCTTTTTCCTGCGCTGTCTGAAGTCTGGCCATCTGTAAAGAAAGACTCTTCATGTGCAGCGTGCTGGGGAGAGTCACTTATGCTGCATCTGACATCCAGTCTGGCATCAGTGATTATAAAGCCCTCACCACTTGATGTGTCCCTCTGTAGTAGCCATCGGACCCCCTCTGCTCAAACACGAAAATCCAATTTTGTGTCAGAGGGCGGTGAAATTAGGTTCATGTGTGTTTGCTTTTTGGTGTGTCTGGAGGTTGTGTTATATGAGTGTGTCTGTGCATATGTGTCTCTTTTTTAAATGGTTTGAGTGATTTTTCTCTCTCTTTGTTTTGTTTCCTAATCCAGTCTGAACCATATAATGATTCTTTAGCAATAAAGTGGCTTTTCTTGACCAGCTCTATTTTTTTAGCCATTTTCACAGTAAGACACCTACAGGTGGTTCCTCTCTGTTTAGTTTTGAGACCGAACATCTTTGTTTAGGTTTCATTCTTCGCCTCTCTCTCTTTTTACTTGACCTCTCTATCTCTGGACACAAATTCTTCTCCCACTCTATTTTCCATCTCCCTACAGTTATTTGTTCTCACCCGACCTTTCCTGTAGTTTCTTGATCATAACTATTCCTCTGTGTAACAAAACCTGGTGATCAAGACATGATCAATACACATGCACACACTGGGCTGGCATTCACCAGAGAACTGTAAGCCCAGCATGGACACTCCTTTGAGACAGCTACAGTACATACTGCCTGTGTGATTAGTCAGTACCACAGGGTGCAGTGTGTGTGTATGTACGTGTGTGAGTGTGAGCATGTGTTTGATACTGTGCCTTTGTGTTTGAGAATCATAAGCCCGTATCTTCTGTGGTTTGGTGTCAACCCTTTGCAACACCAATCTCACTTGTTCCTGAGGGAGCATGGTGCACCTTTATTAAGCCTTTACTCACAAAGAACAAATAGTTCCAGCATGAGCTATCAGACAAATACGCCAGTTCAAACCCCCACAGCCTGGCCCTGCGCCATCTCGGTCTAAGCATGTGTTTCAATGTGTGTGTGTGTCTATGTGTCTGTGTGTGTCTGTGTGTGTGGGTGCATGTGCATTTGTGGCTACAACTGATTTTTGTGTCGTGGTTCGTGAAACATTTGTTATGTTTGAAGTTGAGGTAAATTTCCCGGAAATGAAATCATGTCTAGGCAAAGTAATCATTGTCACACTTGCTTCACTGTATTTCTTATATTTCTTTTTTTTTTTTCACTTTAACCCTTTGTCTTTGTACATCATATGACAGCTTCTGAAAAACGACATTCATATACTGCAAAAAAAAAGAAGTTATGTTATGTATCAACATAGGCTGGAGAGATCTGCATTCATCATTTTACGTAACCAGAAGCCTGCTAAACACAGGAAGGAGAGGGCAAGGCAAAGGGTATTTAGTTTGTTGGCAATCTGCAACTTCACCACTAGATGCCACTAAATCTTACACAGTAAACCTCAATTCATATATTAAAAAGAAGAGTTTGACGAGTTAGATGCAGATGGATGCTTTCTTATGTCTGTGGTAGCTTCTCGTAAATATTAAGTAATAAATTACAGCAACATTAGTTGTGTCAATGTTTTGTCAGTATTTGTTGAAGTGATTATACGAGAAATATTAATCCAGGAGTATGTCGAGCCATTTCAGGTGCGACCACATATTACTAAATCCTGAAAGCTTATACCACCTTACACAAAAAAGCCAAATCTCAAGGGTACCAACGCATCTAGAGCGAAAAGAGACTAGAGAAGTGCCTCAGACTCCTGAGATGTGAAAACCCAGATCAGAAACATCTGACACTGTTTGAGGACATTTTATTTTTAGCATCTCCATTTTTCTTATATTTTTTATTTTTGTGTTCTGTAAGTAATGTCTGATTCTGAATCTTTGAGCTTCTGGTATCCCCAATTTTGGACTTGTCAAATCAGTTTTTCTTCTTTCGGGGCTCTGATTACAGCCTACCAGAAACATGCCACATAATAGTCCACAAGCGCTAAAATATATCCTGCCACGAAGGATTGCCAGTGAAAGAACTTCATGTCATTCCGGCAGAAGCCTGAAAATTGCTTTTAAAATACCGTACCTCCACTTTCTCCATTAAAGAACCCTCTCCTCCTCTTCATGTGGTATTTTCAAGACTCACCTCAGAAAATGTCAAGACGTCAGAAAAGTCAAATCCAGGATATTGTATGCTTAAGTAACTGCCGATAATGATGCTGCATTGAGTCTCTAATGGATTTTTTAAAAAGCTCTTGTCTGCCAAGAAACATCTTAACTTCTTTCATTGAGCATTTTATCACCGGCAGAATGAAACAACCAAAGCATGTGGTTTCTCAGTGCACAATATCTGTGTCACTGGGATGAGTATGCCCCAGAATGCAGATAAAAACAATTTGAAAAAATGGATTCATACTTAAATGAACACATTGTGAAACGTGGTGTTTGCATGTTTTGTTTTTTGGATAAGTTCTTTCTATAACAGAGCTTTTGACTCATTTCGGAATATACTTTACAATCTTATATGGTAGCTTTAATCAATAAATGAAATGCTCAATTTGTTATTCTGGCTCTTTGCTTAGATTCTGGGAACAGAGACATGACCATCACTATTCATTTTGTTGTAATTTTAAATTTTAAGTTTCATAAAATGGCAGAATAATTCTGTAAATGTCCGTCCTGTCTTGACAAAGAGCTGCAGTAGTTGTGATGAATTGTTTATTAAAAAAATATGCAAAAATTCAAGTTGCTGAAGCCCAAGAAAATAACCCACATGCACACAGTCCAAAAGGGAACAAGGACAATAGCGCTGATTTATAGAATTGGATGCTATGAGTGAAGGGATCACAAGGATCATACATTCTCAAAGCGTCACCCTTCCTTTTTAGATGGAAGATGGATGATTAGTCGTTGGGAATAATCGGTAGTTAGCAAGTGAGTCGGAATGATGAGTTTGGCGAGTGCATGCGCGCACGTGTGTGTGTGTGTATAGGTTTAAAGTGACTTTTCAATGTATCATTCACTGTAAGCAAATAAATAAATCTGATTAAAACAGAGGAGGTTAATTATTGAATTTCTGTTCATATTAAATCTGAATATAGTATATAATATAGATAATATTTACTGAAACATGACTCACCACATTGCACTCATTCCCATCATGATCACTGAGATGAGAGACGTATGCGTTTGGTGTTTAATGTCAGACAACCTGATGTTTCTGTCCCTCGTGCATGATTCCTGCCTTCTTTAATGAAGAGCCTTGCTTATTATTGGCGTCGCAAGTGTTGCTGTTGTTTGTAATTTGTAGAAACAGTTTTCTACAACCACTGCAGCATTGAGTAAATCATTGTGCAAAGATCACAATACACATGGGACTCACTCATTGTTTTCGCTAATAGAGCCATAGCCTTATAAAACTGATTATCATGGAGGGATTAAAGCCTTTTGCGTGTATCCAGTGGGAAGTGCAGTGTAAATCATGTAGTATCATATTTTGTCTTCTTTCATTTTTCAGAATGAAAGATTTTGAATTAAAATGCAGGTGAAATCTGAATTTTAAATACCATGTGCAGCACAAACATTTCTATATTTGTGTGTTAACAGAATCAATGTGTTAATCTATTCAATCATGAGCTCTCTTGAGAAAATACAACACAAAACTGCTCAGTGCATATTCCCTCTGTATGGTCCATTATGAACTACTCGTCAGGGGCTAATTTTCAGTGGGGTGTGAAGAAGAGAAAAAAAGTTCAAGACTGTCAGGACTTTTGTTAAGACTAATGAAAACAGAATTATTGTCTCTGTGCTGAATGGAAGCAGCTTAGCAAGTTCTCTCTTTTGTCTATATTTATGTTCCACAGTGTGATGCTAAAACAGACCAAGTTCACTTAAAACAACTCCTTGTGTGCATGTGTGTGTATTTGCGTAACAGTAAGAGTGCATGGCCACTGAAGCCACAGGCCCATGGTCTGTGAAATTGGGCTGCCTCATCATCATCATCATCATCACATATACACACGTGCATGCAAATGATGATGTGCACACATACAGATGTACAGTCGCACACTCAGACGTACAAAGAAGCAGACACACAGAGATTGTAATGTTCCATATTTTCACTGTGTCTCTCTCCTGTGATCAAACACCAATTTTCAGGCCATCACAGCGGTGATAAAAAGACACCGGGCGCAGGAAGGGAGTCTCCCTAATGCGCTCTCAACACAGCGGGGTGCACCATCGTCTCACACGCCTCCCCTGCCTCCCCTTACCTGCTCCCCGTCCCCCCTCCGCTCCTCGCCCCCCTCAGGCCTGGCTACATCCCCCACTAATTGGATTAGCCGTGACAGTAATGCACTGCTGGGTCTCAGTAGCACAAACACGCTAATAAATTGCGCGGGAGGGGAATTAGCGTTTTCACTATCATTTATGAGATTAAAAGAGATTATGAGTGGCAGAATTAAGTAAGTGTGAGAGCCTCTCGACAACAGGAGGAGAAGGTTTCTGACCTTGGAGCTGTGGACCGGCACCATGCCTGGACAGTCAGACACAGTAATTAGCCCGCAGACTAAGTAGCACGCCGGCAGACAGGCTAATAATAGTGTCATTGCTATTAATAATGAGAGTGATAACGGCGCTCGTAATTATGACAGTCATAATCATAATGATGTAAATCATGTTCCAAGTTAACACTTTAATCGTCATGCGCGTGTGTGTTCGGGAAAACATGGAGGTGATGGATTAATTTGAGGTTGTGTTTATGATTTAATGTCATTAGAGCCCTGTGTGTATCCAGTGGGTTATCATTTATGTAACACAGCTTTATTGTGAGAATTATTGCTATCTGTCTTGGGATTGTCTGGTTATCTATTACTTCCTATTACTCACATTTACATATAAGATAAGGGTGTTTTCCTCCGCTCTTTCACACACACAAGCACAAAGCTCAAGCTCAGTCTGGCTCAGGGATAGTTGTATTTTATGTGACTTTTTTTTTATCGTGAGCTCTTTCTACCTCGCTTTATTGTAATTGAATTATTACACTGCTGAGCTGACCTGTTTCTTCTTGTCCAGAACCTTTCATTGTACTGTTGACCCTGTGTAAACTTGCACGTAAAAAATAAAACTTGAAACCTGAGTATGCATTTAAAAAATGAACATAGTCACATACACACACACGTAAAACCACATGAAGGCTTCACTCTTTTATTGCAGCCCCTTGTGGAGCTTGTTCGCTCTTTTCATCAGGCATCAATAACCCTGCGTTCCAGCTTCTTCCACTGAGGTTAGAGAACACACTGTTCCCTAGCTCCACTGCATTATTGTGTTCACATCCAGCCAATTTTTTTTTTTTTACTGGTGCCAGTCGACCTTTTCCCAATGCCTCTCCGCCGTGCTTCCCCTTGACCTTTTTGCCGGATGCCGTGTCTGCTTTGTCCTTTTGTTTCGCCCCGAGGTAATATCTCACATTTGGGCTGGGTGATTTATTTACCGCCTCCCCTCGCACTGGGCACAAGCATGCGCACGCACACACGCACGCCCATTACAATGCACATGTAGGGTGTGTGGACAAACTTTTGTGTTGCCAGTCATTCACATCAGTGTTTCTCCTAAATAAACTCTCAGTACCTGTGGCCTCACTACAGACTGCGAGATGTACTTCTCTCTTACCAACTTAGTGAATATCCACAGAATTCGTCGAGCTTCTTCTGTAAAGTATCATAATCCTGTATACGTATGAGGGGAAGAGAGTTTTACAATTGTTGGGACTTTATGTGGAACGACCTACTAAATAAGTGACTCTTCCAATTTCACCTTCCTCAACTCCATTTCCTTCTTAATCTGGTGACTCACGCCTCTGTTTTGACTGACTGTCAGTCAGCCTAAGTAGCGTATGATTGAGGTTTATTGCAGCAGATTTGGGCACCTCTGTTCGTGTTTGCCGGAGGCTCTTTCTCTGCTGCTCCATGTCGAGCTGAATTCATTACCAGGCGCAGGCTTGGTACATTTCTGCTGTAGGTGGCAGCATCTCTCTCATGCAGTTGCTACTTCCCTGCCAAAAGTTGAAGTTTTGCCTCCGGGGCACCGTTCAATGTGAGACTTTCTTCGCTTTGATTTCCGAGAGCAGATTTTCACTGCTGTTGACCCAGACCTACTGCACTCACTATCAAAGATGTCTCATATTAAACGTCAATCATCCTTCAAGAGGCTGCACAAATACTATTAAATATGACTAAGTATGCTTAGAATAATAATTGAACTTTACAAATCACCAGCTGCCAGATCTAATACTTAAATCTCTTGATGATACTTACGGAAATATAATCATAATATCTTCTAAGGGGAGGATTAATTGTAATACACAAACACATTAAAAAGTGTATTCAATATTTAATGCCTACATGACTTTGTTTAATTACCTCCTCCAGGGAGGTTGTGTTTTCACCCCTGTGGTTTGTTTGTTAGTTTGTTTAGTTTTATCAAGATTACACAAAAACAGCTAAATGGATTTTCACTAAATTTGGTGAAGGATGTGGCAGAAGTCATGAAGACTTTTAATTTTGGGACAGATCCTGACATTTTTTAGAATAAAATAAATAATTTATCTCAAAAATGCATGACATTTGGTGCAGCTTGATTGAAAATAAGGGAACTTGGCAGAGGTATGTGCTCTACTGAGTTCTATTTTAGTTACTATACTTACATTTCCATAACTATAATAAGTACTGTTTCACTGTTTAAGATGTCATTTATGTATTTTATATATTAATAAATGTTTTTTTGGGTATTATAAGTTACTGGTGACCCCTCAAACCCTGAGGTCAGGACCAATTGATTTAATTCTTGGGACAGTTATTTGACCCCCAGTAAATCAGACATGATGATTCCCAAATGGACAGAAGGAAGGAAGAAAAAGAAAAGATTCCTCCTTTAGGCACTTGAGCAAGTATAGGTCAAGGCTTTTGTTATTATAATATATATTTTCCCCCATAACCTGCTTCTGTAGAACCAAAGGGTAACTAAGGTAAATGCTAATTTGGTTCAAGGGTCTAAAACCTGAAGAACTCAAAGCACCTTATAATTCACTTACTAACAAAGGAGAGAAGAAGAAAAAACACTGATAAATTTGTTCAAGCATTCAGATAATCGTCTCAGTCCGACTGTGTGACCAAGCAGAATGTCTGCGTTATCCATACTACAATACCCATAAGCCCTGGGGTTTACACTGTCAGCGAACCAATTAACTCCAAATGCTCCTGTCAGCCAATTATGCTGAAATAATGATACTTTGGAAACCCCCAACCACCAGCATGCATACTTACACACACACACATAAACTCTCTCACGTGCACATATGCCATCTTACTTCATCAGCATGCCGGCTACTTTTGTGTGTATGCGTGTGTGTGATGATGATGAAATAGCCATCTGCCACGGGCAGGCGTGTGTGAATCCCAAATGAAGACGAGTGGCTGGCTTCAAACAGCACCAGCCTGTAAATTGTAAATGAACGTTGGAGCGTTTGTGCCTCCGGGCAACACAACCTATACCTACCTACACAGCATCAGCACCTCACACCCCCTCAGATAAAGAAACACCAGGCAATTACTCCCTTCTCTTCAATTTAATCCGTTTTTGTCCCTTTCCTCCCTCCGTCCCATTAGATGTTCATCCTCCTCTCTTTGAAGATGATACCATCGGAAGTGGGTCAACAGAGAGCAATGTCAGCTGTTTGCTGATATTTGGAGAGTGTGATGTGCAGTTTGTATTGTACTGTGTGTGTGTGTGTGTGTGTGTGTGTGTGTGTGTGTGTGTGTGTGTGTGTGTGTTAGAGGCTGAGAGAGATTTACATTGTGTTTGATGTGGGTAAGTCTGGCGCTGCGTTCATTAAGGTGCTCTCAGGGTCCTGCGTGCTCATGATCAAATGATTTGATGATAACAGTCCAGTCCTAATAGATGATGGCAATTTAAGCTCTTAACCCCAATTTGTGTCTATTAGAGGTACTCCATAAAACTGAAGACCTTTTTTCCCCACTACAAATTAAACCTTTGAGTGAAATTGTTCCCTTAAAAATAATCCACTAGATTTATTTTTCCCATCATCTACAGGGGACAAATACAGTTGAAGTGCTGAAATGAAATTCCACTTCTTCCAACAAAAGACATTTTGGCATGAGGAGTATTTTCATGAAACATATTGAAGTATTTGTAATTGCTCCAAAACCTGAATGTTGCCAATATGATCACTTGGCCCTGAAAGCTCAGCACACTATAAGAAAACACCTGCGAACAGTCACAACAAATGCAAATGGAGAAAACATCATCAAATGTATGATACATGCACGGCAAATACAAAACGTTCTGCAAATAAGTTCTCACAACTCAACCAATTACAACGAAACCAAATACTCACAACACGAGATGTGGATGTGTTGTGAGTATTCAGTTGTGTTATGAATATTTGGTTGCAATGCATTTTCTGTCAAAGTGTTGTCAAATCGATGATGACGTTTTCTTCAATTCCTTGTGTTTGGTCTTTTTGTACATTTTATCATGTTGCCGTGCATTGAACTCTCGGGGCCACCAGGTATTACTCTTCTCTCAGAATAAATTTAGAGTTGGGTTTTACAGCATATATTTTCTCCTGTGGGTCACCCTGAAAACTTTGCAGGAACCCTGGTTTTAAATTGCATGTGTAGTGCATAACCTGCCAACTGTCAATATGGATACAAACTGTCAGTTTTGTGTGTGTGTGTGACTTTTAGGTAAAAGAAATACCAGATTCAAATGTAAAACATGAAGGGTTGTATGCGTTAGAGAGAACAAATGTTTGTGAGACTGCACAACTACAGCTGCAAAAGTGGGATGTGTCCCCTCAGAGCTCATCAATGTCAATCACAGTCAGGCTGCTGTGAAGGTCCCATTATAACTGTCATGTCTGTGTGCGTCTGCATTTATGTGTGTGTGTGCATATAGAGTACTTGTGATAACATTGCTATAGGAGTAGTTGTGTGCACAATATACAGTATATATATGTGTGTGTCTCCACGTCAGGCTGCATATGCATCCTGTCTTGTGTATCTGTTTGTGTGTGTGTGTGTGTGTGTGTGTGTGTGTGTGTGTGTGTGTGTGTGTGTGTGTGTGTGTGTGTGTGTGTGTGTGTGTGTGTGTGTCTGCACATGCAAGGGTGTAGACAACCTCCACATGAGACTTCTCAGACACAAAGAGGGTAATATATGTATAGAAGGGCCTCTGTGTCCCAGTCTTATGGAAATACAGTCTAGCTCACTGTCTCCGTGCTCCCTGGTAATGCCTGCTGCTAAACCCCAAATGGACCATTATGTGTTTGCAGAGTGGGAGGGTCAAGAGACCTCCGACGGAAATTGGAGTGGGGGAAGGGACACATTAATTCAACTTAGGTCTCACGAAACACACTTGGATAGGATATGCTCATTCTGAAACACACACACACACACACACACACACACACACACACACCTTGAAGATATGCACATCCTCCTATAAAGGCTTAATATGCAAACATACAAATAGAGTGGACACGTATGCAGCACGTTGGATGTAGATGTGCATGCATGATTAACTGCTATGGTTTCAAATGCATACACACAGGCATGTATAGGCCCAAACACACACACACACACACACACACACACACACACACACACACACACACACATACTGTATACGCACGTTTATCTTAAACTCCAAAGCCCATGATGGACCTAACGCAGTCCCATAATCTACACTGGCCACATGCTTAGGAGATCAATGCAGCGATTACACCTGAATGTCTCTAGCTATGTTTAACATTGTCTACCCCCCACCACCACCTCCACACACTCCTCTCTCCTGTGCGACCTTATCTCCCAGGCTTAATCAAATTGCCAGTTAGAGGTAGAGGCTGGCGCTGAAGGTTGTGGATGGAATACGGTCTGGGAGGGCGAGTGAGAGTGGAGAGAAAGAGGGGAATAATGAACACGGCCGCTCAGCTCCACTCTGCTTCAGAAAGGGAAAGGTGTTTTAATGGATGTGGACAGACGTCCTCTGTCAGCAACCAGCACTCGATTCAACCTCTCATCTCCTGCATTAACGCCCTTGCACCATCCCCTTCGCTTGCTACCCCCATCCTCCTCCTCCTCCTGCTCATTCACCAGTCCTCTATAACCTCTTGCTATCTTTGGCCGTCAACCTCTCCCTATCCTTGTCCCTGTGTCTCTCTCTCTCTCTCCTCTTGCTGCAGCCTGACACCACACCTCTCTCTGTTTGGATTTTCCTCACACCCTTCCTTTCTTTCGTTCATCTTCCTCTCCTCTTCCTTCGTTCCTCCTCTTTCTCTCTGCGGCAGGCTTGCGCTCAGATCTACATATCTTTAGCTGTAATTGACATTTTCCATTTGCCAGCCTCTCTTCCTATCGGCTGCCAGCCAGCGTCACCAAGGCAACTGCAATAGGCCCCTGCGCTCGGCTAGAGAGACGTGGGGCGGGGGGGAGTTGGGGGGAGGGGGGGAGGTCTGCCTCTGCACTGGCTTCTCATTTTTCCCCTGAAACACACACTCACACACATAATACACACATTCACGGCGTGCACACCACTCCATTGACCTGACAGGAATCTCGGCTGGCCACTTAGGGAATAGTTAATAAGTGAAAAAATAATCATGAAATAGCGTTCAATAGGGGCATTTAAGCTAATTTAAGGAATTAATGAGCATTTTATGATGCCCCAGGGTGTAAAGGGTTGGCAAGAATGGTCATGTGCTCTATGTACACACACATAATCCTTCAATATGTTGTGTCTATATGGATTAAGATGTAGAGAGCTATTAAATATAATGGGCATTTTCAAGTCTTTGTTGAAAACATGAGAGCAGAGTGTAGCTGGTTGATGTGTACTCTGCAGTACATCCGGATGGACAGATGGTATTTTGTATATTTATCCCCGTCTTGCAGTCTGACTTTTCTTCCTCTCTAATTTCACTCTTTCTTTCTCTTTTTCTCTAAATATGTAAAGTAACTAAAGTCCCTCTGACTGTGATTTTAATTATCCCAACTCTGTCTGACAAATAACCAGGCAGAGCTTTAGTCGACTTCCCTTCAGCCACATTCAGACTTGGTTGTTATAATTCTGTGGTAATATACGCGAACAGCTCTCACTTCTGGAGTTATTTTATTCATAAGGTTCTGCTGTTGTGTCTGTGTCTCATTGTTCATAGTCATCTTTTCATGCTACAGGCAATGGAAATGTCCAATATTATCGATTGCTTTGGTGAATTTAAGCAAATTGATATTGAACTTTGACTTAATTGATGACAAAATTGTTGCTTTGCGATGGCCCCAATTTTCCTTCCTCTCCCGTCTCATTTTCAAACGATCATCCAGTCACCAACCACTTTCAAGTGTCAAGGCAGACAACCCAGACGAGAGATGAAGACCAATGTGAGCAGTGTGGGAAATATGTTTGTTGTACATTTGTAGATATCTGAGAGTGCATGTGTATGTTATGGGCCACACAGTGGAGAGCATATATCTGTAGATATATCTCTCACTGTCCTTGCTCCGTGCCAAGTGTGGGGCAAGATACTGTACCTCAAATTGCCCCTGATGGTTGTGCTGACAGTGTCTGAGTGATATGATGGAGAAAGTGCTGCACATAGATGCACTGTATGAATGTGTGTGAATGGCAAAACTGTACTGAAAAGCAAAGTGGCCATCAAGACTAGAAAAGCTCTATATAAATATAGAAAATGCAGAAAAAAATGGCATTTTCATCCACACAGTGTTTCCATCCTTCGTTATTTTCCAATATTAACTATAGAGTAGTGACTGGCATATAGTGTGCGGTGTGAAGTGTCTGGTCACCAATTCAATAGATGTCTTCTGAAGAAATGCATTTGCTGAAACACTGACTTGTCACACCATACAAGTGATACGTCCCTATTACAGGTACATAAATATACTTGCTCATTACTAAATAGGACATAACCCATGTACTGCAAAATTGAAAAATAAAAGCCCAATACTGTCTGAGCAATACTTACGTCTGAACCATTACTAATATTCAACTTGGTCAAATATTGACTTAATTGGACTTGCATTTATTGACCTTTACACATTTCTATTTAAACATTGGACAAAGATTGTCCAACTCTATTACAGTGAGGTGATAGAGTGGAGTACTTCTAACCTCATGTGCTGAGATGGAGAGGAGGTGCAAACTGATAGCTGTGTTGGGTGGCTGGATTGACAAAGTAGGTGATAAGTGGGACCGGAATCATGTCTTTATAAAGCGCAGCAATGGGAAAATGAAAGACCAGTGCGATTTCTATCTGTATTGGGGTCTATACCACAACCAGCAGAGATTCCAGCCATGATTAGAAGCAGAGATGTGTGTGCGCCCCCTCTTCAACGAGACAACATGTACATGCATACAGTTCTTTCTTTATCTCACACATCTCACAAGCATCAAGCCTGTCTTGTCGTTAAAAATGCATCTATTTCATTACCAGGTAAAGAGATCTCATGAATTCATCATTGGTGAGGTGAAGGTAGACCTGGGAGTGATTCCGCCTCTTCCATTCTGTGTAATAAGAGGCCTATAGGCTACATCCAGACTACAAGGTTTTTGTTTGAAAATGTTTTCAATTTAAACAGTTTCTGGCTATTCAAGTTACGTTGTGTAAGAAAAGACTTAACTGGTGGTGAATCTACATCAGGGGTCACCAACCTTTTTGAAACTGAGAGCTACTTCATGGGTACTGAGTCATAGTACCACTTTGATACACTCTTCTGAAATAACAAATTTGCTCAGTTTGCCTTTAGTTACATAATGTTATTAATGATAAATGATACTCATCTATGTGAAGACACTGATCACGTTAATGATTTCTCACAATAATTATCAACAATGATTTAACAAGGTGGGAAACAGATAATATCATTATTCAGCACTTTATTTCTATTAATCTCAGCAATTGTTTTCAGATGATCACTTCTACAACATCCCCAGAGTTTTCAAACTCAAATGGGGACAACAGCGTATCCTAGCATCTCTTTTCTTGCAGCCGTAAAACTCCAGAGTAGAGAGAACACCAGGCGTATCCAAGTTTATGCATTTTCAAACAACAACGTATTAGCATGGATGTAAATGTAGTTAGCAGTTGTAAGACTTTTTTTCTTGTATCCACAAGGCACGGGGTAAAGGCTTCCAGGCAAATTGCTCCATTACTTTCTTTGTCTGTCTGACTGTTTTTACATACACACACACATACACACACTCTTGTCATCTCTCCGCAGCTTTCTTCAGAGGCTTAGTCTCTCTCTCTCCCACAAGGAGCATCTAAATTATTTCAATTAAAGTGTCACCTGTCAGTCAGACAGCTCCAGGTGATGTTTTATAATGTTGAGCCAACATCAGAGCTCCCCCGAACCAAACCGCCGGCGGAATTCATTTCAATCATCTCCGCCGTGCGTGGCTGAACCCGGGGACTGAGACAATCCCCCAGCCTCCGCAGATTCACACCTCCTGTACTGTAATACCTCCACTACCACCACCAGCCCCCTCCTCCTCCTTCCCTCTCCCTCCCTCACTCGCTCCCGCTTGTCTCCTCACTTTAATTAGCTCCGGATTAAATTAAAAGCTATATGTTGGTGTTAATTGATTTATCTTGAGACAGGGTCTATAATTACAGGTTCTCAATGGAGAGATCTACGCTGTGACACTGAAAGGCTTCCCTCACTTCATTGTCTGGCTCTCAGCAAACGTGTGTGTGTGTGTGTGTGTGTGTGTGTGTGTGTGTGTGTGTGTGTGTTGCCCATGTTTGTGTGTGATCACCACTGTAAGCATAATAAGCATTGTTTAAGCCAGTCAGAGGTTAGCGAGCAGCCACCACTCGATGAGCAAGGGAATAAAAGATGATGCAAATAGACGTCGTCTCGCCATAATGAAACACAATTACAGCTTTATTAGAAGATGTAATTGCTTTGTTAGAGCGTCTCAATTTGTCCTTGTTGTGCGCCGTTTACTCCTGCCATTATACAATACACATGCTCATCCATACTTGACCTGCTGTGTAATATGTGAACCCCCCCCCCCCCCCCTTCCGTTATTATTCTGCAAGCATGGAGAGTTGTGTTTATTGTCTTTATAGAATAGAAGTGGGCTTTCACTGGTGACGGGTGGTTTTTGCTGTGAAGTACAATGAAGGAGCCTGAAGGCTTTCTGGCTCTATCGGCTGTAATTGGTATCCTGTGGCATAGCACACACACATGCATGCGGACGCACACCTCTAAATGCACATTGTCTGTAGTACACAGACTTAAGTGCAGATATATGAACGCCCTCAAAACTATACTCGCAGCTTTTCTCCATCTCCCAACTCGTCTCATACGGTCCATCTGAACTAGGGAGGTGGGAATTAACCTGCCAAATGTCAGTGTTCATTTTCCCTCCTATTCCAGTCCACTTTATGCATCCTAATCCGAGCCAGCAGAGTGCAGAATGCTGTCTCTGTCAGTTGTATCTGGCCGACAGACTGGCATCAGGCCTGGAGGTGTGAAATGAGCCCACCGGGGGCCATAGTCTGGCTGGAGCACTAGTCAAACAGCCCTGGACATCATGAGGGAGTTGGAGAGGTGGGCAGAGGGAGTGCGGTGAGGTGGAGGCGAAAGAAAGAAACGGATGATGTGAAAGATTCTGAGCGAGAGGGGGGAAGAACAAAGGAGTGAGGGAGACAGAAGAAGAGGAAGAGAGGCCAACTCATCTGGAGAATGAGGGAGAGAAAAGAAGGGAGGAATATGGATCGAGAGGAGGGAGGATGAGAGATGGAGAGACATGGCTCATCTGCTTCTGCTTGCTGGCTCCTGCGAGATTGCAGAATTTCCTAGACCAGCCAACTGTGGAAGTGAATTTTTCCCCCTGCTTGTCTCCTCTCATGTCCTCCCGTTCCTCCGCCTCTCACTCGCACTTTCCCCCTTTCCCTCATCTCCTCTGTCCCTCCTGTCTCTTCCTTTTCACTGAGCAAAGGATTAGATTCCTATTTCCTTTTCAATGCTGTTGTGATATCAGATTATTCTGCCTTATCCTCTACCTGTCTGCCTTCTGATGTCCACACTTCCCTCCACAATGTCACAATGTTCCCTGTTTTTTATCATTAAATCCTTTTGGAAATCAAAACATGGTATCCTTTAAAGGCATGAAGTACTGATGTGCTTATATTTGCAAACTATATGTGAGTAATCTACTGATCTATGACCACTAGTCTGTGGAAAATCAATCTGAAATTAATCGGCTTTCAGTGGTGCAGAGTTTCTCTAGCGTTTGCCTTTCACACGTGTAAATCACAGCGGGAGATTTTCAGTAGGCTCTTTTCTCACATGGGCTCACTCCGACATTATCTTGAGTTTTTACTGGGGGGCTGGCCGGAGAACCTCCATAGAATGTCCAAAGCCTCTCACTCAAACACTGGTGTTCTTACAAAGCCTATACAGCCCCTCTGGATAATGTCGTGAGTTTATCATACATGTGTTAAAGCAGCTATATATTGGCCAATACTTCAAAGATTGATATAAAGTAAAAAAAAAAAAAAGTCCCTACAAGTTGAGTTTATTATGTCGTAACATGCAAGTGCTGTGATCGTTGTTTTCTTCTTTACAACACTAGGTTGTTCTTTGGTATCACACGCATGTATTTGAAATATGGATTTTCCATGTGTCTCGGATAAGGGTCTCTCAGCAGTAGGTAGTCTTTGCATCCCTATTGAACTCATTCTGCGTGAAATCCATCAGCTAAGCTCCATTAGGAGTTGCTGGATATATGACAGTCTCTCCAGAACCCTCTACCTTTTTCTCTGACTAAGTGTGAGCTTCAGACGGGGATGAGCATAACCAAGTGTCTGTCCGAATATTGAAGAAGCCTGCACAAAGTAGAGTTCTGCCTTTGACACTTTCAAATTCCGGAGCAGTAGGTCCTGAGTGAGCACACAGGGATGTAAGGTCACTGCCTTTAGCCTTGACCCTTTAGAGCATTGGAACTTGAACTCTTCTTGAAAACATTCAACCTCAACAAGGAAAGGCCAATTTCATGTTTGATCTCAGGACCTTCCTGCTGTGAGGTGATACTGCACCGCTCTGCAACATCAGGCTGCCAAGTAACCCCGTAGGGCTTTATATACACTGCATCTGTAACAACTTTAAAAAAAATGTCACAAAAATAATGTTGTCTCTACTCTTATTAATGGATAGTACGCCAATAATGTGCCAAGTATAAAGCTGTAAGCTATAAAAGTGGTTCGAATCAACCATTATAAATCAGGCTACCTGTCGATAGCGCCAGATAAGGTTCATTAATATTTGGAGCGGTTAAATTAATTTCAAATCCTGCAGTCGTACATCACCTTTTGTGTGCATGTAAAAAAAAATGCACCCACACATCTGAATGTGTGAATTTGTAAAACCAAATAAAACCTCACTGATTCAAATATGTGAATCTAGAAGTTCTGTATATAGCTGTAGAAATATTTTGTGTTTTTAACACAACGTTTTGCTTTGATATTAACTTTTCTCCATCCACTGCATCAATCTAGAAAAGTGAGTAATTCTCCTAATACTGTCAAGTTCATAGCAGGGGTTAGCATTATTAAATATTGAAAATATCCATGCTCAAACTTGAACTACAAATACACAAAATATTTCCACAGCTACAAAAACCTTTTACATGTTTAAGTTATATCTGTGGCGAACACACTTTTTTTGCACAAACTTGAATTTGTTTCAAATGTGTACATTCAGATACGCAATTTCTATTACATGCACACAAATGTTGATAAACAACATCAGACTGTGAAATTCCTTGTTATTCTCAAAGTAGCAAAGACCCTTATCCAACTCCAAAACCCAAAGCCAACTTCCCATGTAGATGAGTTTGTCAGCCTGCTTCCATCCGTCTCTCTCGTCCTCTGGACGGATGGACAGCACATTATAGGTCTGGCTCCACAGTATGTTATACCCCATCTTGTGCTAAGTGACCTATGATTAATTGCACATTATTAACTTAGCTAAGATTGTTCTCCAGATACACAGGCGTCGATAATGTCTGATTCCTCTTTAATAGGCCACTTCTGACAGTCTTCATAATGTGCCATTTGCCCTGATCCCTCCCTAATGTATTCCAGCTTTGTGAAAATTCTACTAATTTAGGGGTGGGGAAATGGGCCGAGGGAAGGGGTACGACGAATCAGGAGTGTGATGATCCTCCTGTCGGCTGGTTAGACCACAGGCACAGGCTGATGCCTTTGGGAGGGGAAAAAAGCAATATCTGTTCATGTGTGAAATCTATCCAGGGCTTTTTAAAGAAGATATGAGTTCAGTCTTTTGATTTACTAGATACACCCTTGCAAGATATTTTTGAAATTATAAATTGCTCATAGGAACAATTGCTGGTATCACAAACCCCTGTTGTTCTGTGTTTATTCTTGTTTTGGTGTGGAGGACACCGGGTTGATGCACATGTAGTGATGCAGAACAGGTGCGAGTAGAAGTACAATTGGGAAAAAAAGAAAATCTGACAAATTGTTCTTAATTTAAGTCACAATTGACCTCATAAATAATTTTCCCCCTGGTATCATGCAGGCTAATCATACAAATTGATGAGCAGTGGGTATGTGCTAATAATATATGTAATATACGGATGTTACTCATGTTACTTTGAACCTGCAGTATTTATAGAGCATTGCACTTTTTTCCACAGTGACTTTCTTTCGCACCTTCGCTCGCTACATCCACACTACTACATTTAATTTAATAATGCATCAACTCTGCTACATATATGCCTGGAGTCCACTCTATAGCAGAGATTAAGAACCACTAAAACAGAGAAGATTGGAAACACTGCTGGCCCTGTTTAAGTTTTGAAACTCCAGGGCAGTCTTTTAGTCTGTTTGGAAACGATGATATTCACAACCAATTGCTGATTGGATCTTTTTGGACATAGCCTTTGCTGATTCGTCAGGCTCCTATCATATGGCCCTCTTCCGGAAAAAAAACGTCCAGCACTAGCCTCGGCTTTCAGTGTCAAAAACAACATGGATAATCAATTACACGCGTCGCTGGTCCTGTTGCTTTTGCTAGCAAGCAATCTCTGTGTGTGGTTATTTATGTGTTCCTGAGTGGTCACATGATCTGCAGGCATCTTAGTATGGATGGGGATTAAAATGATCAGAGACATAACGGTCAGAGATCATTTAGTTTGAAAACTTTTCTGTGCACCTCTGCAAATTAGTTGTCCACCAAACATTTAAGCCCATCTCCTGTTTTGGTGGAACACCGTATACACCCACAACACACACCCAACCAGATACACACACCCAAACCAACACACACACACTCACGTTTGCTTTCCCATCTGTCCCCC
This sequence comes from Paralichthys olivaceus, assembly GCF_024713975.1. Classification (NCBI taxonomy): domain Eukaryota; kingdom Metazoa; phylum Chordata; class Actinopteri; order Pleuronectiformes; family Paralichthyidae; genus Paralichthys; species Paralichthys olivaceus. The sequence continues at coordinate 14,768,363 of NC_091100.1, read as the reverse complement.
TGTACCTCTTTAATCCCCCTAATACTTTCTCTGTCAGGTCTGTTTCAGTTTGTGTGATGTTTTTTTTCATCTGTACGTGTATGTGTGTGTGTTGTGAAAAGCAGCAGGGTTTATCTTCCATCTCTGTGTGATGTGGTGCAAACAAAGGCAGCGTCCATGTGGCCCCAGTTGTCGCTGCAGCAGGACTGTAAACACTGTGCCACTACAAAGGGAGAACCCTCGCCGCCTGCCCGCCTGAGTAAATCCCACCGCTTTTACCAATTAACACCGGGGGAGAAACTCACCGCTCGTGTGCCGTCTGCTGCGGTGTTTACCAGTGGAAAACAGACTGGCAGGGACAGAGGAAGGCAGATACACAGAAGCAGAGAGATGGAAAACATATTGCTTGGTCGTATAGCAACTGTGGTACAATATGCTGGAGCTGACGTTTATGACTGTTTAGATAGCCATAACCACAGCAGGCAGTGATGGTAATAATGCTGTGTTGACATTATCCCAGGTGGGAATTTGTCAGCATTGCGTCGCCTCCTCCTAATTGCCCCTTCTATTGTTGTGTAATTAATGCTTAATTAGGAGGCTTGCTTCAATCAGCAGAGGGGTCGTTAAGAAGGGTGTCGCACGCGCTATAAACAAATGTTACCTTTATGGATGCAAATCGCGCAGCTATTTTTTCCTGTGCCCTCTTTTTGTCCTTGTGCCACCAAGCATAAGGAGTGAGCATACCGAGGCATCCATCTTGAGCTGGATGTGGGTGCTAGAGAGGACTGAGCAGGAACAGGGTTTCTGTTCGTGTTGCTTGGCTTGGCTGCTGAGTTGCTATTTTGTGTCTTTTGTCCCCCTTATTTATTTCCGATGTGGTTTATTATGTGCTTCGGATTGTTGTTTGGAGATGGATCCCCCATGCCACCGTATTGTCACCTATGAAGGGAGGGTATGAGGGGCGAGGAGGGATGTAGGGAGTTGGTGTGTGGGGGTACAGTCGTTGAAGAAAGGGTTGTATGTGTGTAGGGGGGGGAGACAGGGAGAGGAGAGAGCATGCAGCGTGCAGCTGGAAGAGGCAGAGATGAGCGGAGGCGTGAAATTGGCACTGCACCTTCCACCACCCACAGCTCCTCCTCAATCTTAACCTATCACCCGTTTGCCTGCCCCCTCCACGCCGTTCCACCAAGGAAAAGACTGGCTATGGTGTGTGTGTACCCCAGTGAGCTACATATGATGCATTCTCTCACTCTCATATATATATATATATATATATATATATATATATATATATATATATATATATATATGAGAGTATATATATATATATACATACACACACTTCACGCCACCCTCCCTGTCCCTCCTGTGGAGTGGTCATAACTCAACTTAATTGTATTTGGTAGGTGGTGCTCAGACCTAGAGTGCATGGTGAAATGTAGCCAGGACCATGAGAGAGCAGTAATGGGAGTGAGGGCAAGGTACTGGAAGGAGGGAAACGAGCGACCTATTGGCCCCTGAAAACACACATTATATGCATTTAGGTTGGACTCGTGCATGCTCACATTCAAACACTCACCACCAGCAAGCATGAAAACACACTCATGAATATACACTAATGCCGACACATGAGCATTAAAGGTGGAACACATACAAAAATACCCTCTCTCAAATGCATGCACTGTGTAGCCTATATCAAGCCCCTGCCCATTTTGCATACATGTACACACATTACTGGTAGTTCATGGATGCATGAAGGAGATATTGCAGCACTTCTCCTTTATTCAACCTTTTCCTAGGCTGTTTGTGTATGCTGGGGACCTTGAGATGTCCCACTCAGGACTATATGGAACTCTATGAGGACAATGAAAATGCTAATATCATTTGTGCCCCTCATGTGCATTTATACTGCCAAAATAATTTCAGACGTAAACACAGACACTCTTAAACGTGTCTACACACACACACACACACACAGACACACATACACACACACACATACAAGTTTTTCCTCCCGGACAGCCTTGTTAATCAGTGTTGTAATAAATCAGAGGCTCGCGGTGTGAGGGCGGGGAGCATAATAAGCTCATCTGTCCGATGAGAAGGTTCACCCTGCCGCTGTGTTGACTGGTTGCGGGTAATTAAAGCAACAGCCACAACTGTGCTGTCCAGTCCCCTGCGAGTCCTCCATTGTCACTCCATTAGCACCTAACCCATACAACTTGCATTCAGGTTGACACACACCACAGAGAAGCCTGTATGACACTAATCAAGTGTGCTGGGAGTCTATTGGAAGAACTAATATGTTGTATTTATCTGTTCTATGTTCAAGGGAGAAGGGAGAAAAAAGGTGACATTGATTATTACCTCTGCCAAAGAGGTTATGTTTTCATTAGCTTTTGTTTGTTGCTGTCAGGGTTCCACAATAACTGGATGGATTAGCACGAAAATTAGTGGAAGGGTGCGACACGGGTCAGGAAAGACTCCATTACATTTTTGGTGCAGATCTGGATCAGGGTATTCAGTTGGGGTTTTTTCACTCTCTAAACATTGCAATTTTTTTTCAACATTTTCGTTTACTTTCTCACAGAATAATTCATGCATCTTGATGAGAAAATTATTGATATATAATTATTATTTTATTATACGACACGTATCTAGTGAATTTAGTTGATAAAGGGACTGTTAGGCCTTGGTGGAGGTATGGATTCCGCTGAATGACATTCTAGCTGTAGCTTCATAGCAACTTTTGATAAATTATTGTGTAACCTTACGCTGGTGACCTGTCCAGGATGTACCATGTCTCTCGTTCAAAGCCAGTTGACTTTCCACTGCAGACTCCAGCAGTCAAGAAGCAAAAGAACAATCCTCTCCATTGTTATCTCTTCCTCCTCCTCTTTCATCCCTCCCCTGATGGTCAAAAGAAGGAAGGTAATTCTAGCCAGGTCCTACTTCACACCTTCAATTTGTCTTTGCTGCACCCATCCCTGCCCTCCCTAACTCCCCCCTCCTCCTCGCCTCCCCTCTCTATTCTCCTCTGCCTGCCTCCCCCCTCCCTCCCTGTGCATGTCTCCGTCTCTCTATCTATCTTTCTGTCTCTGTCACTCGCCCTCCCTCTCTCTCTCTTTTTCCTTCTCTCCTGATGCAAGGTGATGGAGGCGGGTGTGTGGGTCTCCAAGAGCACGCCTCAGGGATTATACAGCCCGCTTGCATGAAAGATTCATGATGCTCTGGAGTGTGTATGTATGTGTGTCGCTCACACTCAGGCACTGACTGGAAAAAGGGAGAGACGGAGAAGAAAAGGAAGGTGGGTGGGGGGACGGAGGGGTACAGAGTGTGAGACAAATTGACGGTGCACAGCGAGGGCTAACTCTCCAGGATGCTATTATGCTGCTGGCTTTTTTGCACACATTGTCAGACTCCATTATGGTCAGGGCTGCCTTACAGAAATTATCAGTGACAAAAGTTTGGTATAGAAGTGTCCAGTGAAACACAAAACATTTGAGCTCATGAGTTGATTGATGGCACATGCAGGGCCTCGCAATACAGAATGGATTCATAGAAAACCAACTCAAACCTTTTTCAAAAGATAATCATAAGCTCGATTCGAAATTCAGTCGACCTTAACAGAACCCAACAGAGGACACCGGCAGCAAGATAATGAATTAACTGGGCAACTGCAGTCAAAAAGCTGTGAAATAATGATAAAGAGCTACCTTACAAATTAATGTTTATATATCTGGAAAATTCACAGCGAGCGAGTGGGTGTGTTGGTGATGAACACAAAACTAGAAGAAATATCTCAGGATTAAAAAAGAGGTGCCACACACGTAGAAGAAGAATATGTTAACTTATAAGGTTAATGAGATCCAAGAGCTTTGTGACGAAAAGAATATTTTTAACTCGTGGACCAAGAATAAACTATTCTGAAGCCAATTGGGGGACAGATTTACCATTTCAATGTTTGTGAATCAAAACAACTCAGTGTAACTCTTTTACATAGGCTAATGATTTCCTGAAATATTCATCAAATGGTGATAATGGTGCCCCCCCGTTCAGACCTGATGAACTGGTGTATCCTCACAGCCATTAGCATTCTCTCAGATATTAGACTCACCATACAATTATTCGGACTCAGCCCAGGGTTTGTCACAACCAACTGGCTCCATGATCTGATACATTATAGAGAGATGCAAGTATTTAATGGTGGGTAATGTGCAGGAGGTTGTTTCTTTAGGCTACATCCAAACTGCTACGTTTTAGTTTGAAAATGCATATCCAGGATTTTAGAGCCGTTAAAAAGGATAAGTTTGGAATCGCTGCCTACACGGACAATTGATTGCAAGCGTTGCTGACCCTGTGTCTTTGCTAACAGCTGTTATTAAGTTTAATTCTGCATTTTACAGTGATACAACTGCTCTACGCTGAGGACATGAGCAATTATTCAAACAATCTGCGACAATTAGCGCAAGCCTTCCTGTTTCCACCGGCACACGCGTACCCAGTGTACCTGAGTGGTCACGTGATATGCGTTTTCAGTGTTAGTATGGACCGGGATTATAACGCTTGTGTGGACAGAGATTATTTTAGTTTGAAAACATAATAGTATGGATGAAGCCTTAATGACCAGTAAATAGAGTCAGTATGACAATGCAGCACAAAAAGAAAACATCTTATTATTATTATTAAACATCAAATTATTTTTAGCCAAGAGAGTGTCTGACACACAAATGTCCCGTCTCTCTCTCTCTCTCTCTCACTCACTCTCGCACTCTCTCTCCTCTTCTTGCCAGGTCCATGCCAGGCAACACTGACTGGCACAGTAAGTAGCATTTGTTACAGTTTCTTAGTCAGAGGAAGTGTGTCATTGCCAAGTGTCTGCTGGTGTAGGACAACTCTATTCATGTGCCTTCACCTTGGCAGTCTGTCTGTGGCAGAGGGGAGGAAGAGGGCGGTGTGTGTATATGTGTGTGTGTTTATCTAAACCTCATTGGATGCTCTAATAGCCCCCTCGCAGGCCTGTTCCCTCTTCCACTCTCCAGCGTCTTCAGACACATTCCATTATTGCTGCTTTTGATTGCATTTCAGATTAGGGAGCGCTGGTGGAGAGAGCAAAAGTGTCAGATGGACGCGAAAAAGAGAAATGGTGGCAGAGAGAAAGAGATGGATGAGGATGATGAGAGATAGAGGGTGTAGAAAGAGAGGAAGGGCAGATCAAGGGGAGAGAAGACCAGACAGACAGAGGGAGTTTAAACGAGAGACAGACAGGGAGAATCAGGGGGAAACAGGAAAAGCAGAGAGAAAGAACCTCTGGGGGAGCGTATTATATGGCCGTTACCCCCCTCTGGTGCAACCGCGAATGGGAGGAGCTGAGTACCCACTATTCCAGTGACCTTGGAGGTCAGTTGGAGGAAAGCAGCATTAATCAAACTGACGCCCAGGCTGAGGCGGATGATAGCAGGCAGCAATGCCCACAACAACAACCCACCCCCCCACCTCCACCAACACACACACACAATCATTCCTCTCACACATTTATTTCCCCTGCACATTCATTTGCATTCTTCCTCTGGCCTCTTGATTTTCTTTCTCTCTCTGTTGCTTTTTGCATATCACCCCCTTCCCTCCTATTTGTCCTCATTCTTTCCATCACTCGCTTTCCCCATCATCCATCTCTCTCCGTCCTCCTCTTTGTGTGCCCTAAACCCTCACTGGATCTCCAGCTACAAACAGTGAATTAACCCAGCTCCACCTCATGTTAATGGACTTCTAAATATCAGCCCTTGCCCGTGGATATGCCACCAACATTTGCATTGGATGTGGGATTGAGTTAGTTGCCTTCTGGCCACTCGCCGACGTTAAGATATCGATACGCTCGTTCTCGCTCGCTGCGTTGGTGCATATTTTGTGGAAATGGCTGATGGGGAGTCAGATACAGAGATATTTAATTCAATATATGTGCAGAGGAATTTGAAATATTACATGCAGGTAGCGCATGCAGACCTCAGATATAGGCCTATTCATGTGGCCTTTATCGTGCCCTTTTCTCTAATGCCAAACATACATGTAAATACAGAGGCAATCATTATTTGTGCAACCCCACACAGTACAGAAGCTAACCAGTCTTTCGAAATCCCGCCACACCTCTTCATTTATAAGGTTTGGAGATCCTTGCAGCCACAACAGGACTTCCCTGACACAAATTTACTGTTTTGACCCTCCTTGCTCCCTACTATGCTGCACCCGCCAGTGAAAGATAAAGCAGTGAAAAATAAAGGCAACAAGCAAGTGTGTGCATGTGGTGGTGGTTCTGTGTGTCAGTCAATACAAACCAATCAATATACCCAGGGCCCTTACTGAATAAGGTGTCTATTTTAGTGTGTGGCTGTGTGTGTGTGTGTGTGTGTGTGTGTTTGGGTTGGGGGATGGTTATGGGAGGCCGGGTTAATCCGTGACCGCCCGTCTGCAGTGATGATAGTATTGATCTGGTGAAGATCATGTGAAGGTCAGGATATGTTGTCTTCTGTGTTTGTGCCGCCATGATCTTAAAACACTGTCCCACTCCACTGTCCATGTACTGCTGGTATATACTATTTCATTTTAAATAGAAATGTCACAGTAGAAGGTCCATAAAGAGCAAAGACAGAAAAATAAACACCTCACTTTGTGTCAGCGTTTTGAGCGACAGACGAGTGGAACTATTCATACAAGGCATTAGTATAATCAGTTTTGAATGAGGCCAATAAGTGGATCCTGTGATGTTAGCATTTTTTGATTGACACATCCACAACCTTCCCTCAGTGTGGGTCATTATCATCAGTTCAGAATGGTGAAACAGAAACTAGGCTTGTTAGCCCTTAATTATTCATTTGAATCCATAAAGGCAATCAATTAAGCTTAAGTGTGCAATAAATCTGATTAACCAGTCAGTTCCCAAAACACCATAAAATCCACGCAGGTCTTATACCCTGGTAATGAGTTTGCAAGAAGGGAGGGGGAGGGGGCTAATAAGTGAGGGTGCTCACCCACAAACACGCACACACACACACACACACACACATACAAATCACTGTATACAAACCACTATTGGGGTTGATGTGTTTTTTTCAGGTGATAATTTGATGTATTAGCTATTGGGGATGAAAGATAAGCAGGGCTTAATGTATGCTAATATTAAGGTCTGCAGCTTGTTACAGAATAAAGCAAGGTCATCAGGAAAAGGCACACTTGTAATTAATAGATGAATTCATTAGAAAAACAATGACTCAGTTCAGAAACACTCATTAACAAGATAAGGCATTTGAAATGAAAATAATGTGTTGACAGTGCGGGTTGCTACATTGAAGCCAGAGAAGCTGCTAATGCGGCGTGCACACATTTGATTGGGCGAATCTGCCGGCCTCTTTTCCGCCACTGCTGTATCATTTGCCATTATTCACTGACACACTTGCTTGCTGCCTCTCTCTCTCTCCCTCCCTCCCTCCCTCCCAGCCTTCTTTAATCCATCTCTGCCTCCCTCCCTTTCTCGCTGGCCTTTACCTGCTCGGTTGTCTCAGGGGAAATTACCAGAGCTCAGAAACACTGTCCTACTGCACTGCAATGCTCCGTTCTGCTCTGCCTCCCTCCACCCAAACAGCACACACATATGGACATGCACAAATACACACATATACTGTGGACATGCACTCTCACACACGAGCATGCAAACGCACCCTTGCACACAAAAACACTACGAGACCACTATGACCCCTTCCCCACTCATTGTATTGCTCCTTTCCCAGCAGCTTCATACACAGTTTCCTCTGGCTATTGTGCTTCCCCCATAATATATTATATAGCATAAAGACACACAGCAGTATGAGAGGATCAAATACATTTTGTTGCCATGGTCTGCACTGCATATTTGTGCAGGAATAGTCTTATCGTGTATCTCTATTTTTATGGACCATAACAGTAACTGCCTGTTTGTATGTATGTTTGCATGTGTGCTTTAGTGCAAGGGTGTGTTTATGTACTGTACATGTTTACCTATCTTCCGCTGAGGGTAATTCATTATTTAGTCTTAATTAAAGTTAATGTAAAGTTAATGATAGCCCTCCTATGGACTATCATGCCTTCTGTTCCTTGAGCTATACTCGCAGTTTGACTTATCATTCATTGCAATGCTGCAGACCATGGAGATGAGCAATGAGTGACTCAGAGGAGCTTTACCACTCAACACTGTTATTCAGTGGATAGGCACTTCAATCACATTGGTAATCAGAGTGAGGAAAAACTTGCTATGAATGTTTCAGCTCAACTGCACAGCTACCACTTGCAAATTTTACCCCAAAGCAGCAGGACTGGGGAGCTCGCTGCGCAACACTTTTCTTTTATGTACGGTTAGGAGATGGTTTCATTTGGCTTCTTCCGCTGTTAGAATTATCATCATGACGGTCCTTTTGCATATGTCAAGTCATGCCTTTGGAAATGTCACTTTGAGCGAAGCAGCACCTCGCCGTCTGCATTTTGATTACTCACATGCATAAAGTCCAGACTGGTGTGGAAGATTGTGTATTCATAATCAACACCATAATACTGACACCACCAATAACTCATCAGTCATTCCGCATCACACGGCAAAACTACGAATGTCTTCTTTTAGATTGCAGTGTCTCGAGAATGACGTTTCAATACCAATATCTGCTTTTGTTCTCCGCTCCAGTGAAAGATGTGGCAAACCCTCAGATCATGTTTGTTTGGTTAATTCCACAATATTAAATATCAAGATGGTACAGTTGGAGAGGGCTTCGTATTTAAGAGAAAGGCAAAAAAAAAAAAGATGTTTGAATGAAAAATGGTTTTGATGATTCTATAAATTCTGCTGGTCTGTCATAAGCTATATGAAATATATTGTGACTTTCAAAGCAAGAAATATAGTCTGTTGGGATTCTTTTCATACAATTTGTCTGGTGATATCTATGCCTTTTATGAATGTGTGTGATTCTTAATGTTTCTAGATGGAGATACTGTCCCTCATGGGAAATGAGTTTAAATGATAAAATGTAGCCACAGAGCACTAGCATTAAATATGCATGTAGACACGAAACACATTAGTGTGTGTGTGTGTGTGTATGTATGTATGTCTGCGTGCATGCGTTTGTGTGCGTGCGATATGTATAAGAATCTGTGGTTTGGTGTATGCACATGTACTCCTGTGTGAATTTGTGCATATATGTGAGTGTGACAGACTCCAGTGGCAGGCTTGAAATTAAAACCTTATGCGGAACACATCTCATGATTGGACTGGAATTAAAACAAAAGGCAGAAGAGCATGCTGGAAAAAAAATAGAGAGAGGAGAATAAGAGAATGGAGAGAGCAGCAGCAGCAGCAGCAGGAGGAGAAGTGTTTTGTCTGAGAAGGGAAGGAATGAGCGATTGCCTCTGCTGCAGTCCTTCGGCTTGTGTCTGGGCCGGTTCTTATCAGACTGTCAGGCAGACCTTTCCCATTGGCTCGCTTCTGTTAGCAGTCTGCTTAAATGTGAAAGCAATTAGGGAAATTGGTGGAGTCAAAGAAACAGAGACACCTAAAAGAAAAGCTGTGATGAGTTGGAGAGCGGATATGAACAAGGAAGACACACAGACACTCACCCTAAGTAGTATGAACCACTGATGGCTAATATCATGTCAAACCGCTATTGTTATTTCTAAATTCCAATTTGTGTTGCACAGATTTCCATCACTGACAATTCCTGCAAGTGTAGATTTAGCCTACAGTACATGTGATACTTGTACTTAAAATGTGTACTTAAATCTGCATGATGTATTAACTCTGTGAATTGATGCTTCATGTAAGCACATTTAACTAACTCTGAGAAAAAAATGTTTTGTAACACAAGCTATTTAGAATTTGATATGAATGAGCAGCAAATTCCTGCATACAGTTAAATTGTATGTGATCCACAGCAAACAACATTTCCCTTTTTCTGAAGCCGTTCCCCTCTGCTCTCACCTCTCTTAACCCCAAGTATGGAACATCTGCTTTCTCCATTCAGACGGAGCTTGCCATTTTAATAGCTCTGGGCATCTTGCCTTGAAAAGGAGGGAAAAAAAACATTTGGCCGGGGCCCCTGTCTTTCTCATTAGCATTCTCTCCCAGTAACGTATAGGAGCCCAGAGCTTTCCTGAAAGAGTTCTCACTGGTCAGTCTTCCCCTTTGTGGACCGCAGCCTTGACCTGTTCCCACCGCGCAGTGTGAGTGTGTCTGTGTGTGTGTTTGTCTGTGCATGGAGCGGTCATTTCCATGAGAAAGGGAGTGTAGAGAATGGACAGGGGCCGCAGTTTCTTTTTCTGAAGCGGCTGCAGATGCGGTTCAGGGCACAAGGGCGACCTCATCCATCATGTTGAGAATAGCCTGGAATTATCGCCCCATGTTTCTGGACATCATGTGAGAGAGAGATTCTTGACAAAGGTCATCTTGGGTAAAGAAACTTGGGGTGAGCCCTTTAAGAGGCATTTGAGTCTGCTAAATAAAGTTCATGATGACGTTCCAAACTGCAGACTTTTATGAGGCTTCTCTATTTTTGTACTCTTTTGCACTATTTTCATCATGAGTCACATGTAGTATGGTCTTATATTTCTACTAATACTATTATGTAACAATATGATTGAGAGGTACTAATGAAAAATAACTAAGTACATTTATTTGAGTACAATTTGGAGTACATGAACTCAACTTGAGTATTCATATTACATTTTCTTTTCTTTCTTTTTTTGTTAATAACTTTCTTGGCCACTAGGAGGCAGAACAAGTAGCCATAAAATGCTGACATATCATCTCCTTAGTAAGTTGATATTGTGAGAAAGTTGCTCATTAACATAACAAGCACAACATGGAAGAACCTTCAGTTAATTTTAGAGTCCTGTTCATGACCACTCAACACATGTAACTCTTATTGCTCCATTTTGGTTTCCACTTAATCTCAAGAGAAATAGTTGTCTCTTGGGCTGTTACATGCTCCAATGTGTTTTCCAGTTAGCTAATATCATTGTCTGTCTGCCAGTTAGTTCTACGCAGGTAGCATATGCTGATCCCGAGCATTTATGTAATGACGTCTTATCCACATGGCTTTCATAGTTCTGCCATATAAGCAAGTAGCTAGTCAGATTTACCTTTATCCTCAACATACCCTAAGGTTTGGTCTGTATCGTTGATTATAAGGCCAAAACACTTGATGATGCTAAAGTGAACAACTGAAGTTATGTCCCTAACATCCGCTGGTGGCTGCTAACACCTGCTAACATCTACTGGTAGTCGGTAACTTAAATTGTGCAGAAGACCTTCAAACGTACAAGGGATATTCACCATCTTGTCTTATATTCTAAATGTTGTTACCTACAAAAATAACCATCTTTTTTTATCAAGTCATTGCTAGCATGCAACACACTGTCGTGGCGCACACCCCAAATTACAGGTACTCAGAGTAATGATAGAAACCTTAAGGTGCGGCGGGCCACCAGGATTGGTCCAGTTTGCCTTCTATTTGTTTGGAGTTTGAATTCAACAGTGTGACAATTCCTCAATTACATAACATCTGTAGTACTTAAAGGTTCAGTGTGTAAGATTTAGGTGAAAGTGATCTATGGGCAGAAATTGAATATATAATAATCTTAGTGATTGTTTTCCTTACCCTAGAATGAGCCCTTTATATTTAAATACTTTATATATAAATCATGAGCGGGCCCTGTCTATGGAGGCCGCCATGTTTTTTTTATACAGTAGTCCAAGCTAGACAAACTACGCACGAGTTTTTATGACAACTGAAGGTTACCACAGGTTCTCTCTCATGTTTCGAAGAGGAGGGTAAAGGGTATCCGGCTGCAACATGCAGCTTCACCACTAGATGTCATTAAATTCTACACACTGATCCTTTAATAGAAAATAAATACGGACCACGTTGTACGTAGTGTTAAATGAATCAAAATGCCTGCCATCCTTGTTGCTTTTACAAGATGAGAATCTAATTTTGCAGGAGATATACTTGCATCCAGTCTTGACAACATCACCCTCGTCAAATCAGGCATTCGTATCTTTTTTAAGCTCGCAGTCTTCGCTGCGTGTTTCAGCGATGACCGCGGACACACGAGCTGCTCCGGCCCGGGTCCAGCCTGTGTGTGTCCGCGGGGGGAGGGGGAGAGGGGGCGGGGCCGGGGCGCCGCGGGCGGAGCCAGCGTCCGGGCGCCCGTGGTTGGTCGGGAGTGACGTATCCGGAGCCACTTCCTGGTCCGCCCGCTGTCTGGGAGGAGGAGAGGGAGACTGCGGTGTTGTTAGTTTGAACAAAATGGCTGCGAGACCGCTGTCAACGAGAGCTCAGTGAATACGCCTACCATGACTGTCCGCTCCGCTGTCCGGATCCACACAGAATGTATTTCCCCGGAGTCGCTTTTCACTTCGCACCCGCGGTAGCCAGCGCGTCGCTACTCGTCCGGCTGGCGACATAAACAAACAAAAAAAACCATTTCTTTTTTGCACTTTAAAACAAGTTAGCTGACGGCGGCTCGCTCCAATACGCGAGAACTCATCGGTGTTTTTTTTTTAAATTCATACCGAAAAACGCCTGAATTCTCCGGTTTGCAAGAACCTGGCGACGGCCGACGACTCTCAGCGTCAACCAGCTAACGTTAGCTTAAATTAGCTGCTTTTAAAAGTCATTTTATCCGTGTTGGTTTGTTTTTTGTTTGTTGTTAGTGGTGCTCCGTGTCCCCTCCCCGCCCCCTTTATATCGTGACGTTTTACAGATTTCTTGCGAGTGTAATGTCTCTGCGTATTTTCAATTTTTTTTCTTGCTCAAAGCATATACATCACCGTGCCCGCTGTGTGTAACGTTATATCTGGCTCAGTAGCCGCTGTTTACCTCGGTCTCTTGTCACCAGTCGGCTTATACCTGCAAAGTCTTGACTTAAAAAAAAATCGCGACTGAATCTCTGCACCATCTCTTTTTTACGGGTAACTTCAGAAAAGACATCGGAGGATGCTTTTCTGCGTCTGTTTTTCTGCCATGCATCGACTCCTCACCGAAAGCTGCCAAAGCTGTGGTTAACGCGAGGTAAGTTTTTTAATGAATGGCTCTTTTTTTCTCATCCTGTGGTATATAATACATGAGTGTGATTGCTGATCGGTGGTATTGGAGATTAAAATCGAGGCAGCAAAAATTCACAATGCACATTCAACTAATAGATTATATAGCTTCACTATTTTCTGCCCCTGTGATGCATCTTAATTTAGCTCTACAGCATTCAAGTCCAAGTGCCACATAATTAAAACATTGACTAACAATTATTTAAGCCTATTTGTGTTGCAGCGATGTTGTGATTTATTCACATTACTCACATCCCCAGAAATAAAACATGCTTCTGGCTGCCTTCTTACTGTGCAACCAAAGACCTAAAGGCTTTTTTCTTAGTGTTTTATGTGATGTTGGATTAATTAGTAAACCCCCACATGAACTGACTGATGAGAGGTATTTTCCCTTTTACCCCCATGTTTATGTGAGGGGGCTTGATGGGAAAATGTTGGGAACTTAACTAGTGTTATATCATCGCTCTTTCACGATTGGCTGAGTGGACTGGAACACACTCTGTACATGTGAGCGTGTAATGTGATTATTTCTTGACCTGGCTGCAAACACTGCCTCTCTATTTTGAAAGTCTGTGCACTTTTTAGAAGGTGAGGATGTGCTTAATTATTTTACAAGATTTGTTTTTTGATTGCATGGTTGCTGACAGAGTGGAACTGTATGTTGACAGCAGGACTTTTGTTAAATATTTTAGTTTTTTGTCTGCATAATGTAGATGTTGCTTTTTTCAGTGCGACACAGGCACCTTCTTAGATTTTATCCCGATTGTCACTCCTGTCTTTCCTCTTTGGTTCATTCCGTAGCTGTATCACATCATGTATCTTGCACACCAGCGTACATTTCACTACACTAAGTCCAATTACATTATTAAACATAGCTGTCCTGTCTCTCCCCCCCCGGCTCTGTGCGAAAGCCAGGGATTCTGATTTAACTGTCGCTTTCCATTGCTTCCCCCCTTCCTGCATCCTGGCCCCCAGGCACTGGAGTATAGCTTTTAATATCTCCTCCGCATGTCTTAATTGAAGTACATAATTTCCTGTTCAATTTCAAACCCCCTTTTTCTCCCCCCCCCCCGACATCTCTGTCATCGCTGTCTTATCTCCATCGTCACACACCAGTGAGGTGATGAAATGAAAAATATGCACGAGCAGTGGTACGCATACATTCATTTATTTGGGTGTATGGTTTCGTACAAATTTGCATCCATGTCTTGGAATGTAAGTGCGTGGCTGCAAATATTTGTGTCTGATCCAGCCAGTGATGACACTCGTGTAAGGCTGTGCGAGTGTATGGCCATTTATGTCAAGCTCTTGCAGTTTGTTAATGTCCTGCAGTTGTTAATCAGGTTGTGAGCTGCATGCCCTAGACACCCAGCTGACTCACAGACACACACTGCCCTGTTCCTATCCAGGATCAAGGGTGCTCCCTTCTATACACACGCTCATCTTTCCAAAAGGCTGGCAAGCACGCAATAAGCGGGTGGCTGTGAAAAGATGTTGCAGTGTTGGTCCTCTGGTGTGTATGTAAAAAGAAAGATCTTAAAGCTTGTTAAGAGGAGGAAGGAGTCTGCTAGTTTTCTGAAATTGTTTAGCTTAACCCTTCCAGACACAAATGCTTCAGTACCATTGCTACAGCAGGTGGCTGTCATCTGTGGGGCAATGGGGTATATTTGAGGTGTATATCGACACTAGGTCAACAAAGGTTACCCCTGAGACAAGACGTGTTGTATTGCACTGAAGATTTAAGCTGTGCTTTTCCGTTTGAGCCATTTGGAAATATTTAGGCTGCAAAGCTCAACTTAGTTATTTATGGTTCTAACAGATTTCATAAATGATCTTCTGGAACATGAACGGCCCTGATACTCTATGGAGAACATGGACAGTCCATCAATCTATGCCTGCATCTAGACATAGAAAATATTAAACTCCATTTTGAGGCACATAATTGGTTCTTCCCATTGCAAAAGGACCCAAAATGAGAAATCCATTCTCTCACCGGGGCCTAGCCTCAGTGAATTATATTACTACTTTTGTCATCTTGGCAACGTGCTTGCAGGAAACCCTTAACCCATGTTGGCTGGGGATCCAACCAGGCTCTAGGCTGTTGGCATCCAGACACTGTTTTGATTAGAGTGTAATGTAACAAAGCCATGAGGACAAACCCTGGCAGTAACTGTATCTGCAGCCCCTTATCACTGAAGGGGCAGGATCATTTGTTTAAAAGGAAACCCAAGGCATGCTTCCCCTTGTCTGACCCTTTAAAGACAGAACTTGGAACACTAGCCCAGTTGTCAGGTTGCTATCACCAGCCTGGTTTCCAAATGTAACTGGAATGAGCCTGCTTGACCTATGCCCACTGTTACCCCCACATACACTTTCTTCTGCTTCCTAATTGTTGTTTATGTACAGTAGTTTGCAGTTTCAAATACACAAAGTTGACATTTTCAGTTGACCCTGGTAAATCCCACTTTGGAAAAGTGGCTTGTGTTGTCTATCCGTTTTCCCCTGTCATTGACCTTAGCCCAGGCCTGACCGTGGTAGTTACTGAGCCTGTGATTATGAGGCTTTTCTAACAACTGGCACAGCCCTGATAGATAACGCACTTAACACCACCACAGGGTGCTGCTCCAGTAAGGGAAGGGGGCTCTAGCGGTGACAGTAGAATCAGCTTGATTCAACGGGATGCTGCTAAAAGCCATTACCCTCTTGCTCTACTCTATGGTTGGCTATTTTGAGGTGTGGATGTGATTGTGTGCAGGATGTACGCTTGCCAATTGTGTTTGGTGTGGCCATTTTACTGTGTTTATGTACAGTATGTGTGCTAACCTGGGACAGGGTACAGGGTGACTGTTGACTGTGACATATCAATAGTAATGATAGGTAGCCACGATGACATTTATTAGTGTCCAACATTAATGAAATATTAACAGGTTTCATTTTTAATGTTGTTTTTTTTTGTATGTCAATGTTTGTGTACTAGATGGTTTGCATCTGTTGTTTTCCTGTGAAGTAATGCCTCAGGAAAAAACCTGTGCTGCCACTGGCTCTCCTTTTTTTTTTTAATTCGAGGTGGTTCAGCTCAGGTCTGACACTGATCTGCTTTGCTATAAGACCGTTATCTCATGTCATGATACTCATTATCTTATCTTTTAGTGCTCTCAGCCACAAATTTGACACTTCCTGATTGCATGTTCGCAAGAGTGTAGGTTGCCTTTGCTTTTGAGATTGTAATTGTATGCATATTAGAGGAATTAAACTATAGTTTTAGTAATGTTTGAAAGAGAGCAGATGTTTACTTCTGAGCAGCAGTTTGTGTACATAGGTTAAACCTGTGTTCATTTTTTATAATATGTCATACAGAGGGCTTTTGTGTGAATGAGGTATTGGAGGTTTGTAACATAAGAATCCTATGGACGTTGGGGAGGTTTGGTGGTCCCCCCCCCCCCCTTCTTGTCCAATTTTTGTGCCAATGAAGGGGGCAGGGGCTTAGGGGCCCCACCAAGGGTAACCCAGGCCATGATGCAAGCAGGGGGATGGGGGAAGCAAAGCCGCGACTGGCGAGCTGCTGCCTGTGAGTCTTGGCAGGGATCCAGGGGAATGTTCAATGTGCCGAGGGTAGGTGGGGGCCTCCTCCTCTCCCTCTGCTCCATGTCGGCTAATTGGAGAGATGTGGAGAGAAGGAGAGGGGCATCACATGGAGGCTGACAGAGATTCTGCAGGACATCCAGCCTACAATGTTCCCCTTTTCCTGCTCCAAACCAACATTTAGACAACCTTACTCATTATAGCTGCTTTCAGACATGCACTGAACTCCGCAGTTCCTCTGTATTTCCTCCGAAGGAAGTCCATGTGTGAACGCAGATGTCCGAGTGAGATGCTACACAGTTTCTGCTGACTATATCGCCTGGCCTCCTTGTATGAAGTCCATAGAAATCCAGAAAAAGTTGTATGAACACAGCAGGAGATCCCACGCTATATTCAACGCGAGTGAGTGATGGGGGGGTTGATGACGGTTCTCAAACGCAAGAGACACAAAAATGAAAAAAGAACAAATATCTCCTAATGAAAAAGAGGAGCCACGCACATAGAAGACACTGACCAAGATGTCAATAGAGTTTGTTGGGGCCATGGTTTGGCTCGTGAGCTCAGGTCATTTGTTTGCTGTCTGCACTGTTTTATCACATTAATGTCAACTTAAATACACTCAATGAGCTTCAAGTATTTACTTTTACTGTGTATATTGATTTTTACTGTATATTTGAAAGTAGTTGATCAAACACATTATAGCCTTTAGAAATAATCAACACAATTTTCTTGGGCTAAAAACAGAATTATGGACAAACAAACTTTCAATGTTTGGTATAACTATATATAATAATTGTCTGAGCTACTAAATAATAGCAAGCTAGTAAGCTAGCAGCCCAACACATCATGTTGTATCTTCTTTGCTGTTGTTTCAATACTGAAATAGCTAAGAAACTTTCTGTAATTTTTTCAGGATTTATGTTAAGTTATTTGAAGTGTAGTGCAGTTATGTTTCTACTTCTTCCCGATCATTCTTTTGGCTTTATCAAGAGGACTGTCACAAACAGCACTTGCTTTTATTTGTCTTTCTCTCTGTCCTCCTATCTCAGAGTAGGCTTTGTTCACACAACCAAGCACAGTACTTATTTTCTGTTATTGCTTACACTGTTGATGGACAGGGAATTATTGACTAGCGTTTCAGATGAGGGTGGATTTTTGTCATTGCCCAGTGAAGCCCCCCCAAAGGACAGGTAGAAAAAAGTTTTGTCTGCCTGCCAAGAATGGTAAAAACACGATGGGCTTTTTGACAGTCCACCAACACAGTCG
Organism: Paralichthys olivaceus; assembly: GCF_024713975.1. Taxonomy (NCBI): domain Eukaryota; kingdom Metazoa; phylum Chordata; class Actinopteri; order Pleuronectiformes; family Paralichthyidae; genus Paralichthys; species Paralichthys olivaceus. Next base: position 14,750,419 of record NC_091100.1, on the reverse strand, counting down.
TATTTCTCCCATCAGTGCCAATTTTCAGTCTGACTATGAAGGACAGGTGTTTGCGTGCCAGAGAGAAAGGGAAAAAGAGGCAAAGATAGCTGCACTCATATCTACAATGAAGCAGTGGTGCAAAAATTGTGGCAGCAGTCCCCTGCCTAGGTAACTGATAAGAAATCTTGTTTGCAGCCTAATTTATGATAGGCTGAATGTTGTTTAATTGAATAGAGATTAGCGTGTTGCCAAAGCTATGTTTGACTGATGTTCAAGTTCAAGTGCTGTCGGTGTGCATTGTGAGGTACTTGGGTTTGGTATTGAGTGAAAAAGTTTAAGGAACTTATTCATGAGGTTAATCTGAGAGGTCAGTCATTATATTAATGCTAATAGCACTCTATAACTACCTTAAGACAAATATTCACCCCAAAGCCTCTAAGCTGGCAGTTGAGCATACAGATTAAAACAAATATGCAAAAAATGCAGACGTTTGCTGAACATGCACAGCCACACATTCCCATCAACACAAGCCATCATCGGCAAAGAACATATATACCAGCACAGTGTCTTTGACAGTTTTTTTTAATTCAATAAGCTTTAGCTGTGGCACTGGCAGGGAGCAGGCTTCCTTGGTCTCGTGCATTGTGCTGTTTTCCTTTTTAATGAGCTGCCACTGTGTTAAAGTTTCATTTCGACTTGGGAGAGGAAGCAGCCAAGACACTGAGAGCTAATTTTCTGGAGGCAAACCTCAAAGCTTTTATTTATAGCATAGCTCAGACTTTCTCACTATCTGATCTTTGACTTTTTCTCTCCATCATGCATTCCCCTCTTTCATTGCCGCTCTCCACCCACCTTTTCGCCACAAGCCAGTCCGCCAACCAAGAATATTTCTGCCACAGTTCATTGAGCAAGTCCGGTCCAGCACCAATAAAGTGTCTTGTATATTTTCACAAGCCACTCACTCCACCTGCTGAAAGCAATGCTGGTATGCACAGTATGCTTACAAACAGAGCAGTCAGTGAGACTGTTGTGTGTGACAGAGGGCATGGAAATGCACACCGACAACAACATTGTTATAACTGCTTCCCAACTGTGGAATTTACAGGCTTGTTTTCCCCGAGCCATTCAGGTCGAGTAAACACAAATACACCCACACACGTTTGTGGGGAGTAGTTGAGGTCTGTAGCAGGTACTGAAGAATTATTCCCCAGGGCTGTCCATGATAATGTTCCATGTAATAAGGCTCAGGAGTCCTGTGGCTTCTCTAATGCCACAGGAATGGGTGGCTGGCTGAATGGTAATAGTGGTGGGGGGGTGGATTTGCCACACTATGCGGCCACAACCTATTACATCTCTTGCTTAGAGAGGAAAGTCTCTTTGCTTTTTCTTCCTCCGTCTTTGTGATTGGTGTTGTCCCTGGTTGACCTGACAGCCATTCCGAACATGTGAAGCTATATGTTTTCCTTACAGCTTTTCCCCTTTTAAGTTCTCTCTGTGTCTTTCCTCCTTTGCTTTGCTAAGTCTTCACACAAGTGAAGCAGCATCTTTTTACTCCCCTCTTTTCATTCTCCTCTCTTAGCCTAGCGCAATTTCCTTCCCTCTCCCCTTATTTTTCTCCCTGGGTCTCTAGATACTAGCAATCAAGATGCATGGATATTTCAGCACCAACATCCCCCCACCCCTCCGTCGCTCCGTGTCTGCCAGCCTCGATACTGCTTCGTTCAGGTTTTTCTCCCCCAACTGTCTCTTCATCGAGGATTCTTTCTCTCTCCAGCACAGTATCTGCCTTTCTCTCTGCTCCCTGTTTGGTTCTCCGGCGGCTGTCGTTCTTAATTGGTGTTACTCTGCGTCTGCTTTCTAAACCCCCCTACCCCATCCTCATCTCTCTGTATCCTCTTCCCACCTCCCTCTCCTCTGCATCCCTGGCAGAAAAAGACAGGCTTCAGACAGACTGCCTCCCGCCTGTGTACATCAAGCTTCCCCATGTGTGTCTGTGTGTTTATATGTGATTTGGTTTGTGTGCTGGGAGCTCCTCGCCTCCTCAGTCCTGTACAGCGTGTTCCTGTTGTCATGTCTCCTTCTCCATAGCTTAGCAGCATTACAGTCCCAGGACAAGGGGCTGTCGTTAACAGCATAGGAAGAGAGGATCCTGCCTCACCATGCAATTTATTCACAATTTCCCATGGGCCCAGTTTGCTGAGAATTTGTATTCATTCAATACAAAGGTAGCTCTATCTCAAGCTTAGCTTTGTAGCAGAGAGAAATGGTTAGCCAAGTCTTGGCAGCAGTCATTTCAAGCCAATCCAAAGCTATAAGCATTTAAATAATGCAGAAATATAAAAGAGACATTGTAGGCAAACAAGCACATCTGAGATCATTCTTGACAATAGCCTGCAAACATCTGCCAGCTTCACAAACATTCATAACTCAGAAAAAGTCCCAGCAGACTCTTCCATGTGTTGGTGAACAGCTTGCAAGCTAACATATAAATAAATTAATTTTTGCTTAATATACCTACAGACTGTCTTTGCAGTGGTATATACCTTCTTATCTAAACTTTAAATAGTCTGCAAATTTCCCTGAATGTGATATTTTCAATATAACATTTTTGATTTGTTAATCATGTATTAATTTAGTTTTTAATTCGAGTCGTGTAGTCTTTAGCAGTTAAAGCTGGTTGTTGATGGTTACCATAGGTGAGACTTAAGTCCTTACTTAAAGTACTTAGTGGTTGGAGGTATTGCTTGTTGATAGTTACTGGCTGTGTTATGATCTAAGGCCCCTTAATGTGAGAGAAGATCGAATGACACGCGGCTGTCTTGTAGGTTGCTAACCTCAAAACGTGACATATTTTTTCCTAATTGCAGTGTCACACTGGCAGCGAGTTAATCTGATATTAGAAGGCAGCGCAGAGACAACCCAGGGTCACTGCTGAAGAGGTGCTGGTGTCAGCAGTACTTTGAGACGGGCAGAGAGAAGCAAGTAAAGAGATATGTGGGGGCAGCAGAGGACAGGCGGGGGAAGCTAACTTTAGGACCTACTTTGTCAGCTCAGTCCGCTTGCTCCCATTTCACATAGCAAATGTTTTTCCAACAGGATGACATTATAGTAAATAATGATTAAAAATAATTTCAAATTAAGCCAACTATAGTGTATTGACACATAGGAAAATTAGTAGTATTTGTAACCTTTGACCCATTTTCCCCCCATTATTTCTTGTTGTCTGTGACGACTGCAGTAGTAACCAGATAGAGCAGATCCACATTCATGTAGGGGCTAAAAGGTGAGAATACCAGAATGACCTAGTCAACTGTGGTGCAGAGGCTCTGTAACTTGCTGAGTTAAGGGATAGAAAACTAGGACAGTGAGTGAAACCATTTGTATCCCTTTGCACTCTCATTTTCACATGTCACCATTTGCCCATTGCTGGTGCTTGTCGTCATCGGTTAGCAAGTTGTTTGCGTTTCTGATGGCACGCTTGGAATTTGATAAAGGGGGGTGTCAGATTGGAGGCAGAAGTTTAGTTAAAGAGGATCGTGACAGAGAAATGAACAGCAAAACATACTACACATACAGCACAAAATTAGCCATATGCACGTACCCGCATCCACACATGAATTAAGGTTTATTACCTGAGGGCTTCCCTCCCCTTGCTGCTGAGACGGCACAATGAAACACACAGACTACTCGGTTTGAAAAATAGGACTGTGTGACTGTTCAAGAAAAAGAGCATGTGGCAGCAGTGAAAGGAGAAACAGGGAATTAGGAAGAGAAAATCCAGCTGCAGTGGGACAAGGTAATCCAGGGATATCAGTTTACATTTGAAACTACTGTCATGGCCATTAGTTTGTCAATCTTCCCGAGGGTTTGTCTCTAAACTCACTATTCACTTTCTTTCTCTCTCCATCTGTATGTCTCTGTAACTTCACTCTCTTTCTTTCTCTTCCTTACTACTAAAGAGACATTACCCCATCATCAGTCAGTCTCTGTGAAGACTGCTGTCTGTTTGATTGACAGCGCCCTCCCCCTGCTAGTGGGCAGCACAGTGAGAGGCCAACCTTTCATTCTCTGTCATGAGAATTATGATTCTTTTATACATTCTGATTAGAATCCAGGCCATGTGTGGACACATTTTGTATGTTATGCTTTATTTGTCAGGGACACGAAACATGAATAGCATTAGGGCTTCACAGAAGCGGTGCATTTTTAAAATAATATTCAACTGCTTATAGTGATGAATTTGGCCCAGGACAAACATGATCACTATAAGCAATTTCCACTGTACCAGAATTTTGTCAAGAGGCAGAGGCGGCACGAAATTTGACGGAGGTGTCTGCCTCGCAATTCTCTGCAGGAAAACCCTGGGACTAAACACACATTCAGTCCCTGTGGCCTCTACTAGTTTCCAGGGGCTGTCACTGAGGCCAAGCCAAAGGAAACTTGCTGAAATGAAGCACTTAGCTTCCCCGGCCCTTTCCTTTCCTCCAGCTAGATATCTAGCTAGATTGACTCACACTCTCTGAACATATCTTTGTAAAAATACCTTGTCTTATTTTGTCAATCTGTTGGCCTTTACATAGTCTCACTTTCAGTCCGTTTAATCCCATGCCTTTTTTTGTTTTCTCGAAACAAGCATGATCTTTAAACCAGCCCCATTTTTACACTGGCCTTCATTCATACTGTTCACTCTCTTTATCCCTCTCTCCAACTTCTTTTCATTTTCCTTTTTTGTACCCCTCTCCTCCCCCTTTTTCCATCTTCTTCATTACAGTTTTTGACCATGAGGGAAAGTGCTCCTCAGAAGTGCCTGCCATGATTTTTGCATGAAGTGATGATTGTGGATGGATAAGTTTTTCCAGACACTTTGGCTCTGTCTCACTTATGCATCAAAGGGAAGGGGATGAAAATGTGCGTTTTGTGTGTGTGGAATCTGACTATCGCAATGTGACTGTGCTTGAATGCCTTAAATGTGCACAGTGTGTGATGCACATGGGGTTACATAGTTTAATAATGAAAAGATGGACGACACTAAGCATCAGAGCTGAATCCTTTATGTTTTACTCATTACGCTTTCCCTTTTTTGTTGGGCAGCTGAGAGAAGCTAGCGACAGAAGAAAGAGAACCATTTGATGGAAGAAAAGAAAAAGAAAAAACAAGAAGAAAAGACCAAGAAGGACACCGCTCAGAAAAAGGTAAATGTTAAAATCATGCACATGTTCACAAATATACACACTTGTCAATAGCTTGTAAATAGTTTCTGAGGCTAGCAGGTACTTGTATGTGTTTGCTTTTTTTTAGACCTTCAGTAGTATCTTATCTTTTTTTTTCATGAAATAAATATCTATGGCTGAGTTGTTGGAAGTTGGTCTGCAAGTTTCTAGTAAACAAACACTCACTGACACTAACTTCTTCAGTTCATTCAGCAGCAAAATGGCTTGAATCACTGTACTGACACTCTAGCTATAAATGAATAAGCTCTAGGGTTCGTCATAACACTTCTGATTTGTTTATGGTTTTGATGATTGTTAAACATCATCCTGGGAGTATTCAGTATCAAACTGTGTCTCTCTTTTCCCTTCTGCAGGCTGCTGATCAGAAACCCAAAGGTGAGTGTCATGATCAAGTTCTCTTTACCCTTACATCAACCTCCAACCAACTGATATACATTAATCACATCTGTTATCATATTATTCATGCATTATACACTCATATAATTTAGCGTTCTTGTACTCAAATGACCACACACAGTTTACACATGCATGCACAATTGTGCCTTTTAACTCAGTTTCTCAGACGCATGGACCCACACACACACGCACACACCGTAGCAGAGCGAATACAGAGTGTGACAATGATGTGGAGTGAGTACGCCCGCAGCACTAGGCAGTGAAGCGTAAGGGCACCCAGACAGCACCCTGAGTGTGGTGTTGGTAGGGGGATGGGAGGATGGTGAGGATGGGGGGGAAGGGAGGGAGAGAAGAAGTGGAATAAAAAGAGAGCATGGAGTTCAGCTGAATTGCAGAGACTGGCACAGGGAAAAAGTGTCCTCATGTGCCCTTGGTTCTTTCTTTAGAAGCTAAAATGTATTTTGTGAGTGTTTTGCAAGAAAATTAGTTTTCATAGCAAGACATTAATGAATTACGTAGTGATTCAGCTGTTCTCCCAGCTGTGCTTCAATTAAATATCTGAATTGCTGAAACATGAGAGGTATAAACATCTGTTTGGTCCTTTGATTTGTCTACTTTTGCTTTATGAATAGCTTTAGACCCTTCAGTTAGGTTTGGTATTGATATATATACACACATATATGAATGACAACATTAGCAAGTGAACCGTGTGCTAAGCATCTCTATCCCCTTCATCTTTGGCACTTTCGTCTTTGTCCTGTGTAATGTCTACTCTCTTTGCTAGTGCTATTTGTCTCAAATATCATCCTAGCTTGTTTTCTTTTCACCTGGCACCCTCTCTTGTGTGAGTCTTGCATTTACAGTAGGAGGTGATGTAATTAATTCAGAATTTAGAAATTGTTTTTGTGGTGTGATCAGAGCACAGCATTTGAGCTGCAGTGTCTGTCTTTACGTGCCCATCCTCCCCCACTTTGAGCAGCAGCTTGGCCATCTGGGTGTAAGTGTAGGGCTTTAACAAAGGTTACCACAGCTTGCCGTGAACTCTGACCAGCTTATTTAATTACCCTCCCTGGGTTTCATTGCCTTGTCCATGAGCTTGTACTGTTTCAGTTTCAAAGCTCACTGCTACTAATTTGAATAAACATTAAATGGCACTTTTCTTGCAGTAGGGTTTATGAATAAAAATGCATTTCTGACTCATCCGTTCTTTATTGGAATTAAATCCAAATTTGATGACATCTGTATGTGCATAATTAAATTATCTATAAACAAAGACTGCTTAAGCAACAGAAACACTAAGCGAGAACAAACAGATTTTATACTTTGCTGCGAAGGTTCCATTATTTACATAAAGCGGTTTCCGGCCATGATTACTCTGTTGAGATAGATTGGTTGGCTGAAAAAATTATTTTGTAGCACTTTTTCTGTGCAGTTCTGTCTCTTGATTGTGGCACATTTTTGTACTGCAAAAGAAAAGATTTGAAACAAATCAAGTGCAAGTTAAATGCTGACTGTCAGTAACTGTACCTGTAACCTGAGCTTTTTATATTTTATAACAAAAAATGCACTGTGGATAAGTAACTGAACAAGTTACTTACTATACTTAAGTACAGACATTTCACATCTTCCCCGGTTATGCTCTTGACTGACCTGTACTTCACAACAATGCTTGTTTCAGGGGCTTGTTATTTGGATTGCATTCAGGTCTTGTGATGTGTTTGTATTCATTTATGATTTGTCCATCTACATTTAAAAATGTTTAAATTTAGGCCCTTTTTGCAAAATGCTTAAATTCACATTGTCATTGTTTCATCTCTAATCCAGTGTGCCAGATTTGAGCCAAAACAATGACAACAGAATCACAGCCCTTTTACTTTCTGACTGCACTGTATGACGTGTGTGTGTGGGCTGCACCAAGTGTTACTGGCAGGCGCAGTAAAGGAAATGCTAAAAGTCAGTGAGGGAATATCATAAAGTCTACTAAGAATGGGAGATGGAAGGAAAGAGAATGTGTAAAGGCATTCGTCTGGGGCTAGATAAAAGCAAGAATGAAGTAAGGAAAGGGATAAAAAAAAGTAATGAAGCAAAAAACACTTTAGATGTGTACCAAAATTGACCATTGGTAGTCAATGACAGTGCTAATATAGAAGAGGACCAATGACATGGACATTTATTTTATGTTATGTTTAATGAAAGATAGAGAGAATTGTGGACACAGAACAAGAACCTGATTTTGTGTGTCTGTAGTAGGTACTCATACAGACAGAAATGTGAAGAAAGTACAGGGAAAGAGGACTTGTTTGAAGACTAATCGTTCAGCGAGCCATCAGGACGTCTGTTTCCTCAAAATTTCCCATCTGCAATATCTTTTTAAAAGGAAAGTAGCATGAACTGGAATGAGTTGAGTTTTCATGCGTGACACTAAATAATAGAAGTGTGTGTGTATGCAGGATGGGAGAAAATCAGTATGCAGTAGTGATTTGTGGCTTTCCATCCATATCAGTGAATTCTGCCTTCCTTATACACTCTCAGAAATTCATAGACACATACACATGCATACCACCTCCCCCCATCCTTTGCTGTCTTTTTCTGCTTTTCTCTCTCCGTGGGCCTCCTTGGTCCCAGGCATTTCAATTTGTTTGCGGTAATCGATCTCAGCCCGGCGCGTTCATATGTATGAAAATGAGATAAAGCTTTGGCGCAGTGGAATTAACTCCTCTGCCCCCCATTAGGCTAGGAGCTTCTGCAATCGTAGGGTTCCAGGAGGCAATGTCCCGCTGCCCTAACCCACCTCCCCCACCTGCACTCAGACTGGACCTCTGATGCAGGACCCTCCCTCCTGGTCCCCATTACCTCAGAGGGATGTTGATTATTCACCTCCAGCACACATGCTGCTTCATCACAATCTCTACTGCCACTGCAATCAAAATCAGGTCATTTGACTGCTACACATATTTAATGGTCTTGGCAAAAACACACACACACACACACACACTCACACACAAAGAGGAATGCATGAAAAGTGCCCATATTGGTAAAGCTGCTACATAATTTAGTTATGTTAAAACGATATAGACACATTTCTACAGTGACTAGGAACCTTTCAATTCTTTCTCAATATCTGAATCAAGTCAAATCACTTACTGTGGGGTTGCTAAACAACCAAGGCAATAATATTTCAGCCATGATGTCTCTCAGAATATGCTTGCATAAACACACGAATACACAATTATTATTGAAGCTATGAGAAAATGTTGCCAAAACAGGATGTTGCATAAATGCATTGCTTGAAGCAGGTAGCTACAGGCACAAAAATACCACAAAGCGTCATTCACACACCCAATCATCAGTAAATTTGCAGTCTTCATTTGTGCTGTTCGTGCACACAAGATTTTAAAGTAATGCATATCACTGCCTTGTGCCTTATTTTCCTCCTTACCCACGCTGTTTCCTCTGCCCTTTTCATTTCACCCTCAATGTGCTCGACTGCACCTGAAGAGAGATGTATTTACACAGTGTTACTACGGCGATAACAGCATTATGTCTGTCAATCTGCCAAGAGACAAACACGAGTGCGTCCTCTAATTTTGTATTGGATTATTCTGAAATTTCACGTTATTAATTGCGTCAACATTTTTGAAAAGGGATTTCATGAATCAAAATATAATTAGAGACTAATTTCCTTCAGCGTGTGGGCTGCTTCTCTTATGTTAACCACATTTAAACACTTAATGAATTAATAGTGAAGAGCTTGTGAGTTACGTCCTGTGGATTTATGACTGCAGAGCATAATTGTTTTTCCTCTACCTCCTGTGTGCTTGCCCCATGTGCATGTCAAGTGCTGGAGGAGAGATAGGGATGGATGGATGGAGAGACTGAATATGTGATGGGGGGACAGAGAGAGAAAGGAAACAAACTTAAACAATGCTTTCCCCTCTGTTGTATGATCACTCATGAGCTGCTGACAAGAGAGCATATTCAGTGGCCCCTTCCCCTCCCCCGTCATCTTCTCATCCCCCAGCAGTGAGCTGCTACGTGTCAAATATCAGGCAGATTAATAGGATGTAGCTCGACTGATATGAATGATGCTTCAGTCTGTGATTTCAGGGCAACGTGGCTGGATATATATGAATAAAAAGGTTTAATGGCCATGCCTATATGAATGCATAAGGGGATGTTCTCCCTCATCCCTCAGGCCATTGTCAAATAGCAGTTACGCCATAGAGAAGATAAGATAAATGCTCCATACACCTTTTTATTCTTCCATTAAATTATCTTAATTAAATTGTTCTGTTATATGTAGTTTTAGTTGATGATAACTTGGAGTGTTTGATATCCAATTGTTTCCATATGCTCTAATGACATTGTCCACTTTATTATTTGGATGCCAGCCTTCAAAAGTTTGAGATGCTTTGCTTAATGCTACACAATTTGTCAATTTCAAAAGGTACAGTATTTATCTTCAGGCCGTTGTTGTCTTCAGCCTCTGACCTCAGATGTATGTGTTGCACTATCCTTTGAAGTCACTTTATCCATAGACTTCAGAAAAAAATGGTTCCTTGGTGCAACTCTGTCATAATCCACACAGACATAGTTGAGATGAGCAACTGTGACTTCAGACAGAAAAACGGGGAGCCTGACATGGAGAGGGGGGTGGGGGCACTAATTAGAGAGAGAGGGTTAAAGAGGCGTGCTATGGGAAGAGGTCACAGGAGGCACAGGCGGTCGCAAGAGGCGAATGGAGGTGCGTTAAGCAACTGTCAGTCTCTATAGCAACGTCCCTGTATAGGAAGGGTGAGGGGTGAGAAATTTTAGCCTTTTATTTTGTGTGCGAGTGAGGGAGTTTCTGTTTTTCTCCACTAATACTGACAGATGGGACCTCATGGAGACGCACCCACTTGACCCTCTCTTGTTCGCATAAACACATGCATGTATATTGCTTATGGGTCCTCTTGGTTACGGATACCAAAACAACAAAGTCTCATTTCTATGTTTAGTTCAAACATCGGCCACTTATAACACTTGCTATAGGCTTCAATTAATACGTGTGAGATATAAAAGGACTCAGTTAATACACCTAGTTAAACGATCTACAGTGTAAGTGCGTCTGTTTTCATGTTGTTTTGATCCTTTGTCTGAACTATTCCATTACTTTCAGTATGGTACATGCTTCTTTTCTGTTTTAAAATGGAAGTAGTGATGCAATCAATCGTACACAGAAAAGCACTTGAATAAGTAGCATTGATAAAATTGTAGTAGACAGACCAAACCCACTTTAAAACATTCTGCATTCACCTTCCATGCCCCATTGTGGTGGGCATATAGGCCCCTGTTGTGTCCATCCCTCCCCTCTCTGTAAACATGGCTGCATAATAAAGTGGATCTGCAGACAATAGACAGAAGAGATGTGGGAACCTGCGCTGCCTGGCACTAGGCTCAGGGAACCAATCACAGTTGTTCTTTACAATAACAGATACCGCATTCCCTCTTGCCCATGATGTATTCTTGGAGTTTAAACTTTCTATTTGGCTCCTTTATGTCTTCATCTCTGCCTTGTGTGTGTTTTTTTCCCTCTTCAATGCTCATTTGTTCTCTATTCTTAAGCTATTGCTCTTTCTCCTGATCTCTCTCATTGTATGTAATTAACCATTTAGTGGGAGGACAGGCTGTAATTAAAAGTTTGGTGCAAGGTTGCAGAGAGTGCCTCAGCTGGAGGGTTTAATAGAATTTACAGTGCGCTTGATACAAATGCTTTTTTAATTGGCTCTCCATTTCTACTTCAGTAAGAGGCACCAAGGTCACTACTAGATACTTCAAGTTTCACAAACACTACTCTCTCTTAAGTATCGCTAAATTTACCACATGGTTAAGAGATTATTTTCATCTGGTTTACTTTACCATTGCTATGTCTCTTGCATCGGGCAACAGTGTCTTATCAAGGTAATATATACAAGTTTTTATTGCTGTTGTTGTTGTTGTTGGACAGTTCATAGTCAAAGAAACAGAAGTTTTGCTCAGCTCGTGTTGATGATGAACTTGGTAGCACTGGGCATCATGGATTAAGAAAAAATCTTTCCCCCTCAAAGTGAAAGATGTATCTCACTTCATATATTTGTTTGTTCACAGCAAAATGGGACCGTTTCTCTCTGGTGTACCATTTTTCTTGTTTGCGCTCAGATTTCTGCTGTCTCTTTCCAGTCGTCCGCTTGCACAGACACACACACACACACACACTCTCTCTCAAAAGCACATTAATTCAGATTCAGACTTGTTAAATACATATTACACCAAAGATGGCTACACATTATCCAGCTGTTATAGAAGCACCTTTTTTGACAAATGAGAGATCAATTTAGCTTATTCACAAACAAATAAAATAACTAAACAGGTGTTTGACAGTTTTGTTATAAACCCATCATGCTTGTGTGGAGGAAATTGGATATGGACGTGTGATAAGAGGTTTGCAGCATAAATACAACATTTTTAATACAGCAACACAAACGCAGTGTGTGTGAAGCAGGGTGTGCAGGAGAAATGCTTGACCTAAAGGGGTTGCGTCTTATGGGTTAGTCAGTGAGCTGACTGACTAAACTTACCTGGGAAATAAAACGTCTCAGGATCCTTATAGGTCCAGTGTGTAAGATTTAGATGAAAGAGATTTATTGACAGAAATTGAATATAAAAAAATCCTAGTTATGTTTCAACTAGTGTGTAATAATCTAAATTGTACAAATTGTTCTTTTCTTTACCCTTGAATGGGCCCTTTATATTTGAATACTTTATACTTACATCTTCCTCTCTATGGAGGCTGCCATGTTTTTTACAGTAGTCTGAAATAGACAAAGTGCTTTTTGAGTTTTTATGACAACTGCAGGCTACCATAGGTTCTCTTTCATGTCTGGAAGGGGAGGGTAAGGTGAGGGGTGTTCAGCTGCAACATCCAACTTCACCACTAGATTTCAGTAAATTCTTCACACTGAACCTTGAAGGGCCTGTACACACCTGGTATTAACATGTGTTTTTTGTGATCCAATCTCAAGTACAGGTTTGAACGCAGTCAAATAGATATAAGCACCACACTGATCACCACATAATGATCGATACTTTCCTGAAATTGGGAAAATCTTTCTTCAAAGTGAAGCTGCACGAGATTCATTCAGACTCTCCTGACTCGTCTCTACCCCTCTTTCGCTCATGCCGACACACAAAAATACGTCAGCAGATTTGTGTATTTGAGAGGCAGAAGGTAAAATGTTTTGCAGCTTAGTCAGACAGAAGATGTGTAATTGTGAAGGAAATTGAATGAAGCAGAAAACCAAAACGCCCATCTTTAAAGTAGATCACCTGCTAAAGGTTTCTTTTTTGTGGTTTGTACAAAACCATACTAAAACAATTAGTAACATTAGATATAACATAGAGTCCAAAACAAGAACAAAAACTAAGGTTAAACTTTCTGCACTCTTTTGAAGGTAAAACAGTCTATGTTACCACCTTGCAGCAAGGGGGGAGAGAAAGATGCAGCAAAGAGCACAGAAGAAAAATTTTTTGGAGTCTGAATAGACGGAAGAAATGGAAAATAGAGAAGAGAGGGAGAGAAAGATGTCAGCTGGAGGTTATAGATAGAGGTTTTGAAACGTTGAGATGGAAAGGTAAGGAGACAGAAACAAGATGAGGGGAGAAAAGAGACAGAAACACAAGAGATGGGGGATCAGTATGGATATAGGCCCAGAGGGAGAATAACACATGGCAAGCAGGCAACACCAGGCTGAAAGACAGGTAGACACCTAAAAAAGAAAGGGGGGGGGGTGTTGGGCAGCAACCCACTGATGGGCAGACAGAGAAAGAGGGGTAGTGATTAAAAACAGACAGGGGAGGAGAGACAGGATGGGGGGGGGGGCAGTGTGTTTGTACCTTCTTGGTATCTGATTTGCAGAGGCAGCGTCAGGCGGGCCGAGCTGAATTTAATCAGAAATGTGCGTCACCAGCTGCAGTTCCAAGCCAACAGCCAGTCAGATAATGCTGGAGGGGGGCTGGCTCGTTCTCCCTTCCTCCCTCCCTCCCTCTGCATGTGTTCAACTACAGTCTCATTGGCGGAAGGGGGGTGCAAACCACTGTGAAAATGTGTGTGCGTTGCATTCTTATGTTTTTGACAAAGATGCAAGAGGCACGTGTCCGAGAACGAGGCCAATAGATGAATGAAAACAAAATGTTTTGCATCCAATCACGTATACTTACACTGCTCTCTATGTGCAGAGTTGTTGTGCTTTGAATTTGTTTGTGTTCTTGTAATTTCAAGTTTCCTGCATGTCAGTGCTCTTACTGTGTGTCAGCAGTGAGGCAGCCATCTGGATTGGAGTTGTGCTCACTGAGAGGGCCTCTGTTTTGCGCCGTGCTCTTAGACAGGCTCTTGGCAGGCAAAGTGAATACCTCTGCGCTCTGAATTTATTTTAACCTCCACTGTGGCAGCATTTGCCTGTGTGTCACTCAGTGGTTCATAGCCAGTACTGCAGTACAGGGCTGCTGTGGGCGTAGTTCAGACTTTCATACTGGACAGACTGAAGCTTTAATTAAATTATTTCTATCCCATTTCATTCAAAAAGCATCCTCCTCGTACCAATTGATGCAACAAAACTACCCCTGTCCCTGTGTGTCTCTGCTCCCTTGAGTGAAAGCAGTCTCAGCTGTTGTGTGGAATGGTTGTATCTGTCCACAGACAGCAGAAAACAAGATCAACTATTCATCATACATTTACCCTGGACCAACAAACTGTAATTCACAGGAGCTCTCTAGGTTTCTAGCTATTAGCAGCCACTATGAAAGCAGCTACGTCTGTGAAGTAGGGAACTCTCAAGTAGAGCAATGCTATACCGTACCTACTTCACTTTCCCTAATCTCGTAGGTCCATACAGCCACAGACTCAGCTTCCTCACTCCATGTATTTGGGTCAGTCAGCACCTTTGAGAGGAAACCCCAGTCAGGCCAATCTGTTTGGTTGATAGCTGTCCAGGTTCTGCTAATTTTAACGCCTTCCAAGCTAATGCTCAATAAGACGACTGGCTGGTCACTTCTACCAAATGGGAAGGGTCAGGCCAAGGCAGCAGAGAAAGGGTTGTGCCTTTGGGTATATGTGTGTGTGTCACTGGTTATACCACTGGGGACAAATTTCAGACTAAATGCCTGTTAAATAAGAGAACGTTCTGCATTTTTAGGAGACAATGGCAAATCTATGTATCGTCCCGAAAGTGACTTCATAACAATGTGTGTGTGTATGTGTGCACACATGAGTGTGAGCATGTGTGTGAAAAGGAGCGAGAGGAAAGAGTGTAATGAAGAGGAAAGGAGGTGTCTTCATGTGTTTGTGTGTGTGTGTTCAGTCAGCAGAAAAAATATGACCTTTTCATCGAGTGTGTCTGGGGCAGCAACATATGTTCAACAACAGGCTGCATGAAGCAGTTTACTTAAAGGGATAGTCCACATCACAACGCAGTGCAGAGGCAAAGGACAATTCAAGGAAATCCTTTACGAAACTGAAAACACAGTACCCAAAATATTACAACTGAGAGACTGAATGAACCTGCGTTGAAAGAAAAGCACGTCTGTCACTCGTTCTTTAAAGATCTTCCCCATAAATAGGACTTTCAATATCATTAACTGTTCTTACAGCAAGAAGATAACTTGATAGGATTGATACTCTCTATGCTATCACTACTTGACAAATCCTTTCTGTTAAATAAATTACTAATAGTGAGTTAACGCAGACCTGCATGTGTCTTCTTGTGTGTGTGTGTATGCTTGTGTGCCTGTGTATTGTATCCATCCAGTGCCAGAGCCTGCTCCCACTAAGCCCAGCCCCGGCCAACCCCACCACCTCCACCCTGCCAGCCTCACGCTGCCCCTCTCCTCCTCCTCCTCTTCTTCTTCTGGCAATGGCAAGCACACCTCCTCCAGTAGCCAGCTCCCGACTCAGACTCCCCCTCAGCAGCAGTGCCAGTTGTCCTCTGCCAGTGCTCGCTACCCGCCCAGAGAGGTGCCCCCGCGCTTCCGCCAGCAGGAGCACAAGCAGCTACTGAAGAGAGGTCAGCCACTGCCTGCAGGAGCCCTCAGCGCTCTGACCCTCTCCTCCTCTTCCACCTCCTCATCTTACTCCTCTTCTACGAGTACAAGCAGCACTACCCCAAACTCTGCCACGTCCACTGCGGGCAAACGCCACCCAGGTTTGTGTCAGTATAGTATTAATAATGAATTGAATGGAGGTCTGATCTTCTTTATTTTAGATAAGAGCTTTAGGTGGTGGATGTGTGCACATTTTACTATTTCCAAAATTAGTTTATTTTACTTTAAAAGTGCATGTTGGCTCTATTTTGGCTGCATTTCTAGTGAAATGACACTTTGTGTGACATAAATTGTCCTTTAAATCTGACATTCTCCTTCATAAACAGTAATTTCAGTAAGATTTCTTAAAATTTTGTGAGACAAATGAAGGATGACAAATGCACACTACATACTCTTTTTCTTGACTCACAATCTATAGCACACTTGCTGAGCCTGCCTTCTGATGTTCAGTGTGTTGGCTTGTGTGCACATGTATACAAGTAATGTGTTGATAAACGGGTGGCCATAAGTTATTGATATCATTTCATGTGCCCACTAAAGATTTTTTGATTTTCGTCATATTTTCCTCATCATTTCCAAAAGGGTTTAAATTTTATTTTTTGCCTGTCAAGCATTATTTTTATCTGCTTAATGATGGTACATAGACACAAAAGATGGTGTCACCTCATATCCTCTAACATGTCGCACTGTAACTTTGAAGACATGGATGCAGGGATTATCTCTGTAGCACACCACGCAGTGTTTTCATGTTTAAGGCTTTGAGCAGGAGCTAGCATGAGCATCTACTCGCATCTTTCTCTTCTGCTTTTTTCTCTCTTTCCTCTTGTTCATCAATGCTCCTTTTCTGCGCTGTGCTGCCTTTCATTATTCCCTCAACATTTGCTGTTGTTGGGCTCTCTGTAAACAAATCTGCAGCAGCTGTAGTGCATGGCTTGATAGTTGGCAAATAGCCCTTTACAGAGGCAACTGGTCCTTGCAAGTTCTAGCCAAACACAGTATCAAAGAAAAGTTGCAAGTTGTCCCATATACTAGCACACTAGCTTTATGAGGCTTTTAAAGCTGTGTTTCTGTGCAGTTAGTTAATCAATGGTAAATGTTGTGAATTAGCCTTTTCTTTCAGCATTTCAAACTGTTTTTGAGCACCTATAATCAATGCCATTTCTTTTTTTTTTTCATTAATAGCTCAGAAACTGAAACATCTGTGTTTTTTATCATGACATTTCTCTGTGGATATTCTCGGCTGTGTTGTGCATGGTTTCTTCAACTATGGTCCAGGATCTAAATTTGGCTTCAGGCTTAACGAAGCAATATATCCAAGTGTTAAACTTAAAAGAGCGTGTTTCACTTTTGGTCTCCAGACCACTTAAGATCCCTGTTGGGTGTAATTAACCTGCAGTGTCCTTATTATTGTCCTAGTCTGGCAGTTGTTGTCATGTTTGGTCTTTACCTCACCCTAGTTTTCTCAGGGGCCCTTCGGTTCAACACAGCCTTTGGCAGAATAGCCATTGGCTGGGTTTCTACCTCCTTTCCCTCTTGTTTGTGTCCTGAGGGCCTCCCATCGACTGTCTGTTCTTCCCTGCCTGCTCAGCTAATAGCCTCAAGCTAGTGGTCCTGTTGTTGCAGTGATTCTGGCATACATAATTTAAAGAGTGGACACTAGTTAAACCTACTGCTCTGCAGTCTTCTTGCTTTATTTACGCTTATTATAACTTTGAGACCTTGAGAAACAACTTAAAATTTCATATGTAACCATTCCAGCTGCAGTAGTTGTGTATGAAGTAGCAGTATTCATTTAAACCTCCCCTTTTGTCAAACTACACATTTACAACACTGTTTTGAGCTCACTTTAACATATCAACAAACCAACAAATCCAAATATTTTATCAAAATCATGTTTACATACACCGTGTAATGTTTTGGTCACTGCCTGCAATTACTGAGACAAAGTTAACTCCTCAGTGTAATTGTAAGGGAGGGAGGAACTCTGTTTTGAGGACACATCTCTGAACTCTCTGGTGAGGTTACTGTGGCCCAGAGCGATGTGATGAGATAGTTCCTTCCGTCAGATACTCAAACACTTGCATTTGTGCACATGCAAACACAAACACATGTGCATAGATGCAGTAGCTGTGCAGCAGCAAAACACTGACCTAGTTGTGTCCTCTCAGATGTGTCTGCCTTGCAGGCCAGCTGGCTCATAGTTTGTGTGCACGCACAACACACACACATACGCACACGCACACACACACACATAAGAAATGCACAAGTTGTTTTATAAGCCAGCAGGATGTCCTAAGGTGGTTAAATGCATTTTTTACCCATTTTTTGGTTAATATAAAATTTGTTCAAAGTGTGTTTTATGTAAAACATTCCAACATGGACACACACACACACCACCCCTTCCCCAAAGTCTGAAAGGCAAGTCCCTCTATATTCAAGGGCATTCACGCCACTCCCACATAACCTTCACTCTACCAGCCCCATTTAATTGTCTCGAACACCAGACAGAAATCCCTGTCTTCTCTCCCTCCCTCCCTCTTTTACATCCACCACCCCCGTCTCCCCAGCTGACGGGGGACCATTAAATAGTGCAGAGAGAAGCCAGCAGCCGTCCAGACAGACTCCCCTAGTAGCAGGTGTTGGAGTGGGGGTCTCTTAAGACTGTGGGAACTGCATGCCAACAGCTGTTTGCTGGTCACCCAGATAGACTATGTAGCCAGAAGGCACTCTGCTGGGTGCTGTGAAACACTTAGCCCTTTCATTTGAGCCCTTTTTGATGTTCAGGTAAAGCGGCTGAATTTTTGAGCATTTCTTACTTAAGTTAAAATGCTGCTTATGGATGAAGAACAGCGTGTGGCTTCCAGTAAGAGGAGTTAGGCAGTATCTAAGGTGTTTATAATATGTTGTTGGTTGGTTAATAAGTGGTGAGTTCCTAAAGTAACACTTTTTAACTTTTGAAAAAGTCAGTCCGCATCTTCAAACACAGTTTCCTAAACATGTAAAGATAACTACCACTTAGATCTTGGGTATTTGCAATGTTTAAAATCCTAGAATAATCACAGTACTATTTTGCTGTAATGAACCCAGGAAGGTATAGATTGCCCCATGTGCTCAGGCTATGACACATACGCACACAAGTGAGAGAAGCCCCTAGTGGCGTCATTAATCCAGGCTCTGTCTGAGAAACCAGAGAAGTCACCATGGTCTCGCTCTCCTATTTTTCTCATTTCCCTCAGCAGAGGTAAACAGACATGAGTGATGAGCTCAGTAAATCCTCCTGTGACCAGTCCCTCACTCTTTCTTATTCGCCATGCTTCCAGGAAAAACAAGTACATGCTGTCTTTGATGTAAGTGGGCTTAAAGCTCCCCTCACAGAGAGATGGAGACGCATTATTTGGTGACAAAAGACTACTAAACGCCCCCTCCTGTTCTGGTTCTGTTATTCCCCCCACAGTTTGCTCTGAAAAAGCCAAGTCTGTGACTCGCGGTCAAACTAAAGAATCTGTTAACATTTCTTTCTCATTGTCCCCCTTTCTTTTCCGTTGTCCCTGCGAGTGCTAGCCCTTCCCCCAGACTTTCTTCTATCCCTCCCTACCACCATCTCCTTCTCTTATTCTGTCTCCCTGCCTTTCATTTCATTCAAAGGGGAGGGAAGATATTTAATTCTTGGCTACCTGCCCATTTCTATGATGGCAGCTCGCCTCATTATCAGCTCATCTCCAGCTTTTTTCTGCTTCAACTCTGGCAAGCTGGCTTGACACAGATTCAGTGTGTTGCTGTTGTTTAATTAAACTCATAGCAAAAGTGCTGTTAGTGTCATCAGGAAATGTTTGGTATTACTTAGTTGTTGTCGTCCAGGTTCTGTGGAGAAATCAGGTCTTTACCTTCTTGCACTGGCTTGCACATACATGCACACAAAAACGCAGCCCCACTTCCACTCGGAAGCACAAAGAGCCATCGTGGGGCCCTTGGTTTTATATTTTTTTACCATTTTCATTCACAAAGCATTATTAGAGACTGCCCTCCTAATTGCGACCAGAATGAAAACAGCAACGCATTACTGACACACGACTGCAAACAGTGGATGGAAATGATTGTCCTCCTTTCCTTTGTTTTTTATGTTCAGCCGACTTTCGTCTCCATCGCCTGCCAAATTATGGCTCTGCCAAGAATCAGCAAGACCTTTCCCTTTCTGTTGGAATGTCGGTAGAGGGAGTTGAAAGGGGAACAATGGAGGCATGTTGAGGTGAAAGGAAAAGAGTCTGTTCTGCATTAGTCCACACTTTCCTAATGTACATATTTACCAGGGTAGGCACAATGGGATTAATGCATATACAGTATCTTGTAATCCAATACTATATTCCTTTGATAAATGATCCTATTTTTGAGCTTACTTTTCATTTTTGTGGAGGAAGATATGTGCGCTTGCTATTTACATTTGCCGTTACACACAGTTATACAAATACCTGCACACAGAAGAAGGTAGTTTATTGCAGACATACTAAGAGGATATAATGTTTCACTTCCTTGCATGGATCTGTGTAATCGCTCTGAGTGGCCTGGTGCACCTTTCTGCAGGTATTTTTCCACTCTCTCTCCCTCTCTTTCTCGCCTGCAGTAGAAAAAAGGGTCTGTCTGTTGTCTTCTCCATTCCAATTTATAAATTTTTATTTTTGTTGAATTTTGGTTTGTTCATTGTGTCACTGTCATGATGTGGCTGATAACCATGTAACCTATTTTTACAGTCTTTAACAAACATGTCTAAATGAGACTGAGGCAAAGAGAGAGGAAGATACACAAGGGGGTTAACCAAACAAAATGTTCCTGGGGCTGCAGCCTCTGAGCTCCTTGATCTGATAAAATGGCATACCATCTGATTAGAAAGACAGAGATGGAAAAAAGCACAAAGACACTAACACCAGTGGCTTTCAATGGTGATCATGTTTTTCACTTTATTTCTACAACAAAACACCAATAAGCCACTTAAAGCTTGCACTGGTGACCAAAAAGATCAGCAGTTTAGGGTTTGTTTCATTTATTTGTTTACAATTTGACTGTTATTAGTAGATATGAAAAGGTGCAAAATTTGCTTTTGGTGAAACACTGACACTTGACACATTCATCTGTGATGGAACTCAAACCTCATTCAGTGTTGCAATCAGGGAGACTATATTCATATACTCTATTTAGACTTAAACTACATGTTCTGATGTTTCTGTTGGTTGTCCACCAGTGTGTATGTGTTTTGAGTGTGTTTTTACAACTAGTGTTTGGCCTGTTTGTATGATCCTGGCTGCAAAACAATTTCCCTGATTGGGACAATAAAATTACTTTGAACTTTTGATACATTTAAAAAAAAATTGTACATAAGATAAATGCAGATTCAGGACAAAGGTATACATTTTAGTGTACACAAGAGTGTTTATTGTGACATCTAACAATCATAACTGTCCCGCATACAAAGATAAAATCAATGCATCTCATCCCTCAGTATGCTATGACACACAGATGTCTTTTGAATGTCTTCCAAAAGTATTACACAATGTCCAATTAGAGTATTTCCAATTGAAGGCTCACATCTGGCTTGTTTATACGTTTGAACAACTTCTAACTTAAGTTAAAAAGAATTGGCACTAGTACAGCCATCGTAAAGGATTTTTTTTACTGTGATGTTTTAAAAAATTTTTTGAGTGCAACTGATTGCAAATTGACTGCAGACTAGTGTTTGTATGTGTGCCATCCGTCTGACAACCCTGTATGATAAGGCTACTTGGGGAGGGGAGATAAGTGTTTTAAGGCGAAAATTGCATCCACCGCCACTCTGTGGCACATTGCAAAATATCTTGAAGCCACATATCTGCCAGTATGTGTGTGTGTCCACACACTGCAATCAAATGGATGTTAACCTCATCTGACTGAATTGCTTTGACCACAGGGTCTTTATCTCATGATGGACAACTTCTGGCTATTATTGAAATCTCTGAGGTAATCTGATGAAAGGTAATGGCAAAGTAATTAAAGGTACGGCAGCCTAATAACCAAACAAGGCAAATATTTTACCAGCACATCCTCCATCTTTGTTTTTTTCTTTAAACGTTGGTAAACCATGCTGCAGCTGCTCAGGAGGATAGCCAGAAATGTATTATTGTCCATCTTTAATGCATGTTGAAAATGGCTATTTGTTATTTATATGATCTGGAGTTGCAGACTTGGTTTTTATTTCCTATTTTATTGCCTAATTGAAAACATTGAGTGTTTTTATTTCCATGAAAAACATTTAGTTTGAAAGAGAATTTTGGAAAACAAGATAAATATCAAGCTTTCATCTGCATACTTTGATTTCATACACACATTCATTTTCATTTCTTCGCCTGAAGTTACTGGATTAATTTTCTTCCCTCACATGCTCAGTTGGCTGTGTGCTGTTGGTATTCATAGCAGTACTTCTCATTGGTTTTCTAGCCCATTACATGAGGCTGGCCTAGAGGTTAGGATGTTTGCATGCTGGATCGATAGCCACCCTGCTCTCATCCACTACCATTAATAAGATCATTGATTAGCTGCCTCCCACTGATTGAATACCCCTTTACAGCATCGACTCAGTCTATTATTAGTTCCCCCTCTGATGGGATGCTTTCGTGCCTAATGAAATTGCTTTCGTGTGATACAATGTTGATTAAATATTTGTTGGAGTGGCCTTGTTTTTGGTAGCATCATACTGAATTTGCAGATCATACATTAAGTCAGCAGGAAGTAGACCAAGATTTACATGCAGTCTACACATGCAGTGTTATCTATATGCATGTAGAGAGAAGCCGTTGCACACACACATACACACAAGCTTCGAGGAAATGTCTTGCGGTTTCAGTGCGGTTGAAGGAGGAGTATGCCCGGCGGAGCGTAGGGAGTGATGGATGGGAAGCCATCCTGGTTTCATTCCAATAAATGAGCGGCGTTACACTTGGGCTTCCCTTCGCAGACCCCGCCAGTGAAGCCACGATGGAGACTGATGGGCCTCTCACTGCTGGGTATTAGGGGAGAGGAGGAGGAAGAAATGGGTGTGGATAGAGAGGGAGAGAGGAGGCATGGGCAGAGAGAGAGAGATGGGGGAGCAGGGGAGGAGGTAGTTATAATAATAAAAAGGGCAGTTGGAGAGTGACCAGGAAGTAAGGGGCAAAACAACACAGCACGAGCAACAGTTATGTGAGAGGGTGAAAGAGAGGAGAAGAGTAAGAATGCAAAAAGGGGTCCTTCTTCCTGTTTCTGTTTGGCTCACTGCACCAAGTCAAGGATATATGGATATGTCATAGCTGATAGGACATGTAGCACACTTGGCTGTGCATTCTGATTGTATTGAACTGTGGAACCTGCTAGTGTGACCATCTCAACCTGCCAAGTCTGATTGCTAGCATAAACCAACCAAGAAGATAAAAGTGGTCTGTACAGGGCTAACATGGGCTGTATTACATGATGTAGTCTTGTACAAAGTATTTTTCTACTACCCCTCCAACCACCCACCCACCCTTTCCATACTGGTTTGTGTTCTCTGTATTCCTATGAAGGTTTTCTAAATTTTTACATTTCTGTATATAATGTTGCTCGAATCCTCTACCCACCTACCCTCTATGTTGTATTTTTCTGCTCTCAGTTTTCTTAACATCTCTTTCCTTTCCCTCTCTTTTTCTCTTTAGACATATCCCTCCAGAGTGGCCCTGGTGCCCAGTATGAGACATCTCGTTGGGGAGCCTCTTTGTCAGTTGAAAGCCCCACCAGTGCCAACAGCTGGGACAAAGTGATTATTGACGAAAGTGACAAGGAAGCTTGGCCCTCCATCAGCCACAATAGTGACCCCAACCACTCTGCAGGACCAGAATGCCCCTTAGGCTCAGCAGGCTCTAACCTAGACACCAGTGCTGTCACTACCACCAATAGTAGCTGTTTTCTGAGTATGGCCACAGGTGCCGCAGGCCAGCAGGCCCACTACACCTCTCTCAAAGCTAACAATAATATGATGACGGGACCTGGGTCAGCCAACACACTAGCTGGTAATAGAGGCTGGGGCTCTGATGTGAAACAAGAAAGTATGAATGGTGGTCGAGTAGGAGCACCCAATAACTGGGGCTCTCCCAATTTTAACCTGAATCTCAATCCCAATGCCAACCCATCAGCCTGGCCTGTTCTGGGCCATGAGGGTGGTGGCCCCAATGGAGTCTCTAACTCTGCATCTCTCCCACCAGGTATTAATGGCAATGGAAACATGGGAAATGGGAGCCTTGGAGGTACTGATAATGGTGGGGGAGGTTGGGTTGGCATGATAAGTCCCAATGAAAATGATCAACGCCCTTCATGTAACACAAGCTTGTCCTTCAATATGGAACCTGCAAACCTTAACACTGATGGACCAAACCACACTAAGCAACAGCAGCAAGTTCAGGAGCCTATGAGCCCTATCCATGGCTTAACTGGCTGGGGAGGCCAATCACCTACTGAATCATCCCAGCTCAATGGAGACACAACAAGCACTTCTTTATGGGGTGGTGGAGAAACAAAGTCTGCTGACTCTCCCAAGGAATCAGGCTGGGACTCAAATCCTTCCGGAGGCCTTTCTGCCTGGGGCCGCCAAGGCAGTGGCGGAGGGAGTAGTGGAAGTGGTGGCTGGGGTGACTGGGGAAAACCTGCTGTGGGTGGAGATGGATCTAAAGGCTGGGACTCAGTAGATGCTGGTAGTTCAGGTTCAGGCCAAGAGCAGCAACTTAGCTCATGGGGCCAGCAGCCTGGAACAGCCCCAGCCAGTGAAGGTAGTGGAGACAGCAGTGAAGGTAGATCCCAGCATAGAGACAGGTCCTCTAGCATGGAGTTTACCCCTGTGTTACCCCGACAGGACCTGGACCCCAGGGTGCTGAGCAACACGGGCTGGGGACAGACTCCCATTCGACAGCATACTGTATGGGAGATGGAAGAAGCCAGTTCTGATGATGATAAGAGCAACAGCAGCTCTGTAGGAGGCTCCAGCTCTAACAGTGGACCTTCATCCATCAATGGAGGTACCATCAACCCCAACATCGGCTCCAGTCAGCGGCCTGGGTCTGGGGGAAAACGTGAAAAAGAAGAATCATCATCCTCTGGTTGGGGAGCCCCTCCACCTCAGCCAATCCAGACTGGATCAGGATGGGGAGAACCTCCACAGTCACTTAGCAAAGCCCCAAATGGCACTAGCAATAGCTGGGGAGACCCTTTGCCCACCAATGGTCATAAAAGTGGGGGCACAACATCCTGGGGTTCTGAGGAGAAGTCACCCAGTTGGGATGATGGCCCTATGAAAAGCCAGCCTACTAGCTGGGGTGAAGGCCCGAAAAATACCCATGGATGGGGAAGCAGTAATGGTGGTTCCAATGGCTCCAGCACAGGAGAATGGGGCGAAAAAGAGGTCAAGAACAATAGTTCCTCCAGTAGCATGTGGGAAGGAGAAGGTGGTAATGCAGGAAATGGTGGATGGAAGGAAAGTCCCAGAGGAGGAAATAGAGGAGGAGGGTGGAGCAAGCCTGCTCCTGCTGCGAGTAATAGCAGCTGGGGGGAGAACCCACGTTCTAATGGCCCAGTACAGGGTGGCTGGGGATCTTCCAAGCCCCAGGAAAGCAGCAGCAGCAGCAGTACTGGCAGTGGAGGAGGAGGCAGCATTGGTTCTTGGGGTGGCCCTGGTTCTGTGAAACAGAACACCTCTAGCTGGGGCAATGTCAGCAAACAGGACCACGGCAAGGAAACTACTGGCTGGTTAGAGCCCTCCCCTCCATCTATCCGTAGGAAGATGGAGATTGATGATGGAACATCCACCTGGGGCGAACCCGGTACCTACAACAAGTCTGTCAACATGTGGGATCGCAACAATCCCAATAATAACCCAGGCAACAGCGGCTCAACTCCCAGTAAGAATGGTGGAATGACTATGCCCAACAATAACAACAATCACTCTGTCAGCCCTGGGAACAACAATCACCATCATGCTCACCACATGCACCACCATTCCCATCATGGCCAGCCCCCAACTCACCTGCAACATCACGGAAACAACAATGGATCCCCCAACAATGCCGTCTCACATCCAGGTGCTGGTCCCCAAGGTAGACCCCCACTTGCCAACCCAGGTATGTAATTACAATACAATTTGATGATATAAAAATGCTAAAAGACTGGTACAATGCAATATCTGGAGTCTGGTTCTAAAGTCAAGGAAATTGGTTCTTCTGGACCCCACTGTATCAGGCAGCTCTCGAATAGCATGCATATTTAATTGCATTAAAGGCTTTAGAGCTGATCTCTGAAATAAAAATTTAGATAGATAAAGCTTATGAAAGGATTGTTTTAAATAATGCACACATATTGTGACTAAATTACTAATTAAATGCATTGTTGACAATGATGCCTATTCCATTTTGGTGATTCATCAAAATAATTATCATACCTTGATTATTAAACATATGGTCTCACAGGTATTGGTGTAATGCATGCATTATTAAGATTTTTATAGCAAGCCCAACTTAGCATTACAGCCTTTTCGAAAAAGTGTTTGTTGAGACAAAAGCCATGCATATAGACATGACAGAGCTTCAATACCATACACGCTCATCCAGTTTTCAATGTGAGAACATTGCCCTCTGCTGTTTTTCATTTATACTACACCTGAAGACTGCTTCTGTACTCAAAGAACATCATGACCACTTTTAGATTTTGAAGACAATTTAGGAACATCTTTCAAATGTTTAGTTCTCAAAGAAGGAAGGGGAATGATGACTGCAAGTGGATATAGATTTTACTGCACCATGAGTCATTTCATCATATTCTTTTCTAATTTACCCTTTTTCTTTCAGGTTGGGGAGAGCTTCCCAGTGCTCAGCCCAAGTCTGAGCCTGCTTGGGGAGAGCCAGCAGCTCCAACATCAACCGTGGACAATGGTACTTCTGCCTGGGGCAAACCCACAAGGGGAGTAGGAGGTTGGGGAGATGGCAGCCATGAGACCTCTGGACCCTATGGCAGGGCTAACGCCCCCCCAGGTTCTACACCCTGTAAGCCAGGTAATGTCCACAAATGAGTAAATATATGCTGATACAGCAATGCATCATGTCAACTATAGGATAAAGGCATGGCCCGCATAGCAAGATGCAGGAACATTCAATGGTGATCACACCTTTGGGCTCACATCCCCCCTGGCTCCTTTACTACCCTAGTATAGCCATACACAGCAGATTATTGTGGTTTTATATTTGCTGCTGTACAAGAGAATTCCTCAGAATCGACATAATAGCCACGAATTGTAAGCTCCACTGTTAATAAGTCTCTTTATGATAATTGGCATTTAGAAGATTGGTACAATGTTCCTTTTTTCTTCAGCCTGTTTGCATGATTTTTACTGTAGGCATCTGCGGTTCAGATTGTGTCCAGTGGTACAACAACTCCTGTAAAAGACCAACTGATGATCACTCCCAGTGTGTTCGCACCAACGCTCTTCACTTATGGGGACAAAAACAGGGATTTTCTTCAGACCTGTACCATTTGTGCCAATTCTGAAGATCATTGATAGTGCTAGTGTGTGGCTGAGATTAAAGTCATTCCACACCTCAGCGGGTCTTGGTTATTTGCACTGTTGCTTTGAAATGTTGGATATTGCAGAGGGATGTGTTGGTGGGGAGAAAAACACAGTGTCAAATGGCAACAGTGGCACCAAGTGGTCAAGTTGAAAATTACCTGCTGCTCATTTAATAGTGAATTGCATTTTTTGTGCATTTCAAAACACCAAACATACTGAAACTATGTGTATAATATTTTTAACTGTGGTTAATTTCCGTTTCTCAGGCCCTAAACCTATGCAAGAGGGCTGGGGAAATGGAGGAGAGGAAATGGGCATGTCTACCAGCCAATGGGATACTGAGGATGGGGACATGTGGAACAGCCCCACCTCCCAGGAGAGCAGCTCCTCCTGCAACTCTTGGGGCAATGGACCCAAGAAAGGCCCAAGCAAGGTCAGAAAACACCCTTGACTTATGTCATAAATTTAGTGGCAGATGTTAATGTCTTGAATTGTGAGTCATTTGGAAGAACTTTATTGTGGTTGAATGAATTAAAAATATTTTGCTTGTGTTTTGTCAGGGGAAGATGGGCAACAAGCCAGATGAGGCTTGGATCATGAATCGTCTCATCAAGCAGCTCACTGACATGGGCTTTCCGGTATATTTAAAAATCTTTACAAAGAAAAGATGTTCTGACACACACACAGCACTGACAAGCTTTTTTTAGGAAGATCTCTCTTTATATACATTTTTAGCAAAATAAATCCTCTAACAATAATAACAGTCGATTAACTTGAGAAAACTGTTCATTTGTGTGAGAAATATACCACAGTTAGTAAGCATGTTATTCATGTGTTCCAGAGAGACCCTGCTGAGGAGGCTTTAAAGAGTAACAACATGAACCTTGACCAGGCCATGAGTAAGTTCATCAACATGAATCAATGAATACCTGATTCAACTTTGTTGCTACCTCTCTTCTTTGATGTTGCTGTGAATGATACCCAGTCATACACTTCTCAGGAATTATAGTATTTAATATATCTGAAGGACAATGCTTCTGAATCACTTTTTAAATTAATATTTTAAAAAGAAATTGACATTTTACTCTCTGCTACCAGGCGCCCTGTTGGAGAAGAAGACGGACCTGGACAAGCGGGGTATGGGCATGTCTGACTACAGCAACGGCATGAACAAGCCCATGGTGTGTCGTCCCTCAGCACTCTCCAAAGACCTCTCTGACCGCACCTCCTTTCTCGACAAGGTAAGAATATTAATCAGCTAACCTTTTTGTGGGCGTTTTTCATTATTTTTTTACATTGTGACTGTTTTGACATGTGTTACAAAGAAAGTTTAAGAAGAGTTGTTGGGAATTACACCATCTCAAATTGTTGCTTGAATTATTTCTTCACATACCTAATCATTTATGTAATTTAGATTTCTTTCTTATCTATTTATTCTCCCATTAACCACTTATTTTGCTCTGGTTCAGGATGGAATTCTGTCAGACGACGCCTCCCCATCACCGTTTCTGCCTTCCCCCAGCCTGAAGCTCCCCCTGGCCAACAGTAGCCTTCCTGGGCAGGGTCTGGGACAAGGCAACCCGGGGCTGGCCATGCAAAACTTGAACAACAGACAGGTAACACAGTGATACACACACAGTTGTACTATAAAATGCCACAGTATCAATAACACAAAACATGGTAATGTTGCACAATGCAAATTCTAATTCAGCAGTTAAAAGTAAATCTGTGAAGCCTTTAACTATTTAGACTGTATGAGTTTTCAATAATACATAATAGCAATATTTGTCCTATCATTTTATTGGCTTTGCAGGGTTTAAGTTTATATCATGCAATGTTACTAAAAACCTTATGATATATTTAATTTGTTTTACACACCTCTCTTCTCGAATGCGCTCTCAAATCCCAAATGTTCTATTGCTCACTTATGTGTGTATATGACCTTGCTGGATGTGCCCATTGAAATGAGATAGTTGAGCTCTTCAAATATCAACCCCAGAGGCAGCCATGGCCCAGAAAAATTGCAGCACGTCCTTGAAGCACAAACAAAGGCATTGTACGCCTGTTGTGTCTGCACTGAATTGAACAATCTCTGCCAGCATCATTTGATCTGAAATGTGGATGAAGCTACTCTTTTACAGGGTTAATTGTTTTGGGCCATTTGAAATGTCAAAGATAATTACAGTTTCATGTTTTAAACAACTGTCTGCTCTCACTTGGTGTTCAGTATCTGTTGTGAGATGTTACAGCTTGAGGGTAAATGCTTTGAAAGAGTTTTATAGACATTGCTGTGTGGGCTGAAAATATCATCGACCTAATCAGCTTTTGAGTGCACTTTAAGTTCTATTTAAGTGAACTCATTTGTGTACTGACTTACCACATCAAATTTGTACTAAGAAGTTGGAGGCTCAACTCTGGACCCTACTCCTGAGGTGTTGTGTTGCTGTTTGTTGGTTTAATGTAAAAAATATAAAAGTTTCATTGTGCCTATTATGATTCTTGATTTATTTTGATTTTAGATATCCAGTGGAATGTTTGGCAGCAGTGGAGCAGCACAAACCCGGGCCATGCAGCAGCAGCAGCAGCAGCAGCAGCCTCCTCAGCCACCTGTGCCACCTCTCAGCTCCTCCCAGCCTAGTCTACGTGCTCAAGTGCCTCAGTTTCTCTCCCCTCAGGTAAATACATACATTACATTACTTCATTTTATTACATTTACTGATTTGACAGTCAAAAGACACTTACAACTGGGGACCACACAAAAGTTTCTGTAGGGTTGTAGTGTGTACTAATCTGTGTATAAGACAGCGTGTGGGAGATCAGGTAAAGAAGTGCTAGTAAAGACAGGCTGTTCAATGTGTTTAAAGAAAAGGTGCTCTCAGAAAAGATGGATCTTTGAGAGGTTCTTGAGGTACGCCCCCTCATTCTACTATCAGTGAAATTAGAACGGTATGGACTCTGGCTGTTTTGTTTGTAGAGATGGCAACACATAATAATGGACATATTGGATGTAAGACATGGTAAACATTGGTTCATAACACACAGAGGACCAGTTTTCCTCTAACCAGGGAACACAATTTGACAACCAAATTGTGAATAATAATTTTTGATTAGTGCATCTTTCTTCGATGACCGACCAAATTCAGTGGCTGTAATTTGTGCTGCATTATAGCAGTTCTTTATAACTATAACCACAGTTTGCTTATGATAATTATTCTCAACTATTTTTACTCATGTCACCTTGAGTTGACTAGAACCCAAAATGGGTAGCATCATTTCAGTTTAACACGAGTAACAAAACAAAAGTAAATTAGAGTAAATACATTGTAAAATAAAGATCTTATTTTCTGCAAACAGTCATTTTGCTGTTAGAACCTCTTGGATGTGTAAAACCCCTCTGCAGATCCTGTCTCTTCTCTTTTCCTCTCTGCACACATGTACTGGTGATTGCTTTACCTTGCCAGAAGCTGTTTTTGTGCAGTTAATGTGATTTGCAATGACTAACTTGTCCTCTCCCATTCCTTCCTCCCCATCCTTCCCTTCCCTCCAGGTCCAAGCACAGCTCTTGCAGTTTGCAGCAAAAAACATAGGTCTGAACCCTGCACTTTTAACCTCACCAATAAACCCTCAACAAATGACCCTGTTGTACCAACTTCAGCAACTGCAAATGGTGAGTTGACATTCCCGCCGGGTTTGTCGTCTGTCATGTACACAACAGAGTATTTGTGTTGAGGACTTTAAAGGATTTTCTTATTTGAATGGAAAGGAAATGAAACCAAGCACATAAAATTTGAAAGTTTAGCTTAATGGGTTTAAAATAACACAAGACTCTGTCTCTATCTTTTATTAGTCACTCTATTCATGTGTTTCTTTTTTAATCAATATATTGTATTTTTGATTCCCTTCATTCAGGCGTACCAGCGTTTACAAATCCAGCAGCAGATGATGCAGGCGCAGCGCAATGTTTCCGGGCCCATTAGACAACAAGAGCAGCAAGTGAGTCAACAACTGCATCATTACAGCTGCGAAACGTATGATTGTAAAAGTCATGCATTTTGTGCCTGTTGCCATGTGAGAACATACAAACACTGTGGTACAACACCATGTTGCTCAATAGATATTGTGAGTTTCACATGATGCCATAACAACAGCAGAGAGAAATCTTGTTCAAACTAATTGCATGGGGACTTTTTCAACATTAGCCAACAACCTGTTCTTTGCAAAAAGGACAAAGAGTTTGTTCTCTTTTGCAGTGCCCTACTTTTCAGATGAGAACTGTTAGAAGAGCTTTTTTTCTCCCTTTAATATTTAAATAACCCTACTTTCCACATCATCTCTCCTTATGCTTTGCCTTTCTTCATTTCTCTAAAACCTTTTTTCTCTCATTATTATTCCACCCAGCTTGTGTTTGGCTCTTTATAACTTGATTAACCTTCTGCTTTCCTCTCCCTCATTGCCAAACATTTCTTTCCA
The DNA here is from genome assembly GCF_024713975.1 of Paralichthys olivaceus. Lineage (NCBI taxonomy): Eukaryota > Metazoa > Chordata > Actinopteri > Pleuronectiformes > Paralichthyidae > Paralichthys > Paralichthys olivaceus. Next base: position 14,718,646 of record NC_091100.1, on the reverse strand, counting down.
TGATATACTGTTGTGACAATCCCTCTCTTTTCTCCCCCAGGTTGCACGTACAATCACCAACATGCAGCAGCAGATCCAGCAGCACCAGCGTCAGCTGTACCAAGCGCTGCTGATGAAGCAGCAGCAACTTCCCTCTCATTCCTCCTCCTCTTCCTCCTCTTCTGGTCTGCATCACCCTGGTGGCCCCGCTGGAGGCCCCGGCAAATCAACCCTGGACCCCTTCACAGGCCCACACCAGGCTCCGGGCCTCGTCGACACACTGCACACCAAAGAGGCGCCGTCTTCGCCCAATGCCTACAGCACCTACCCTCTTTGTAAGTCTAGGATCGGGACGGCAACAGGTTGAAAATAATCTTTTGTTGGTCCCTTCTGATCAATAAATGTGAATTTAACAAAATATGGTTTGCGTTACACTTTTCTTTTGAAATCCTAGCGGTTGCCCAACCATAAGTCATACATAAATGATGTGAAAAATTTATTGTTGTCCAACAAACAGCTAAAAAGGTCTATAGCCATGTTGCTGGGAGAATTGCTGATACACATGTTCTTGCATCTTGTCAAATCATAACATCATCCTCTTACATTTTATGAATGAAGTAAAAAGAGAGTTTTGTGTGTGTCTGCAGCTGGACTGAATCCAAACATGAATGTAAACTGCATGGAGGTTGGGGGTCTGTCCCTGAAGGAGCCCCCTCAGCCCCAATCCCGCCTGTCCCAGTGGACACACTCCAACTCCATGGACTCTGGCAACTCCTCAAACATGGAGAACAACCTCAATAAGCATGGTATGTTGCAGAAAAACACAGACAAGCATGCACACAAATATGAAACATGGTTTAATATGAACATTTTTAATGACATTTCACACTATTGAAGTTCATTCAATAATTACTTAATTTATTAATACATTCCCATCCCATATTAGATAAATGTACTCATTATACAGATTTCATACAGTCATACATTTATAGTATTGTGCTTATTATTATATGGTCTATAAAATTCTATTTTCAGACAAAACAACTTGTCTATAAAAACACATTTGAAATGAAATTAGCAAATGACCAACTTACTCTGACTTATTGACTCCTACACTTTCCATATCAACATTTAAGTCACCATTAGGTTCTGATCTGCAGCTTTTTTCCCCACACATCCTGTCAACACACATACACTTCTATAATATCAGCCACTACTTGTTTCCATTGTCATATTTCCATGTTTGGAAATATGTATGAATGGCCTTAAAAGGCATCAGAGCATCATCTTACTATTGAAGTCACACGTCTAACTCTTAAGCTTTCTTAAGTTTATGAACCTAAATGCATTTAAGAGACTTGCATAACTAATAATCTGTAAAACCTGTGCAAAAACATGAAATATATATCATCTTCGTGGAAGTATATTAACTGAAACTCTGTTATTTGTTTTTGTTCCAGGTGCCATATCTGCTGCCTCCAGTCTGGGGCCCCCTGGGAAGCCCCCCCAGCTAGAGGTCTCCTACAGCCCTTACAATCTTATATCCAGCTCTGAGTCCCCCACCAGCCCCTTGGCACCCCCTGACAGTTGGGGCCAGGGTAAGAGCCCCAATGAAAAGATCACCAACGGAACCAACATTAACTGGCCCCCAGGTGAGAAGATAAAATAAAAATAATTTAAGTGTCATACAGGTTTATAGTCAGTGCTACTTTCTTCTCATCCTTCGTTCTTTTCCTGTGTAACTGTTCCAGCAGTTCTTCCCACAGTTGGAGAATTATTTGTGATAGTCAAACCTGAGAGGGCTTGGGGTTGGGAAGTTGCAATTTTAATTTTGAGTCAAGCAGTGGCTTCGAGGCCTGTTTAAGATTGTGTGAAACTATAAAGAAGTCATGTGATGGCAGTCTTTGTCCCTAAAAGATTGTTGTTGTTTTTTTTCTAATCATGTTTTATATTTTTGCCCATAGAGTTCTGCCCAGGTGTCCCATGGAAGGGCCTTCAGAACATCGACCCTGAAAATGACCCCAACATGACTCCTGGTAGCGTCCCCAGCGGTCCCACCATCAACACCAACATCCACGATGTCAACAGATACCTGCTTCGGGATCGGAATGGAGGTATGTTGAACACACAAACTGGAGATTGGCCTTTTTTACAGTACACACCTTTATGTGCCTGTGTGCAACAAAGAATATCTTTAGTTCTTGTTTATAAATGTCATTGGGGATGTATCTTGAAAAATGTAATATCATAGACACTTATAAGCATCCTATAAGCATTTTTTATACTAAAACTTCTGTGGGTGCACTTAGTTATGTCTGGTTTAGGTCAAATGAATGACAAGAAAACTCTTCAAGACATTTAGAAATTTTGACTCATCACAGTTCTGGGACAGTTTAAGTGCACAGTAGAAAATTAGCTTTTATTGCAGTTTAAATCAGGGACTCTTGGACACTACCCCTCATGTAGTGCCACATTTTCCAATCCTACACATATATGCAATTACATCTTAGTTCTAGCTCAACTATTTGTCTGTAAGTTTGTGCTCTGACCTGTCTTTTCATCCTCTCTCTGTGTGAAGGCAAACTGTCTGACATGAAGTCCACCTGGTCCCCAGGGCCCATCTCACAGAGCCAAGGCTCACTGTCCCATGAGCTGTGGAAAGTCCCCCAGGGCCCACGCAGCTCCGCAGCTCCTTCCAGACCCCCGCCAGGCCTCACCAACAGCAAGCCCTCCTCTACCTGGGGCGGTAACTCGCTGGGCCTGGCCCAAGGCTGGAGCAGCTCCTATGCCTCTGGTGAGTACTTATTTATTTTTCTCTCTTAGAAGCATCTAGTTGAACTGACTGGACACTGTTTCAGTTACAAACTCTTGCACCATTCCTTCAGACTTTTAAGATGCAATTTAAGGCGTAATATCCATAAAATGTATCAATGTCTCAGGTTTCATTTTGAGGTGTTTCTCCTTATATAGATAAACATTTTCTAGAATGTTGATTATCGTAGCAATATGAGTCCATTAACATGTGAAGAAACAACTATTTTGTGGATAAAATCTTTGTTAAATTGAGAAATTTAAATTCTTTATAACTAGTAAAATTAAGGTTTTCAACAAATTCTTTCATATAAGGCAGCTTCCTTTAAAGTAAAAGCACGGATATCAGTCTTGTTTTGATGCTCTTCACTCTCAGCAAACATTCACTTTACTGTTGATGTGTAGGTGTGGTGTAGTTGATAGCTGCGAGTGTGCATTCGCTGCACTCGCCTTGTCAGTGTTTGCTGAACACACCCTGCTAAACTGACATCTTGAGGTTTACCGGCTCTGCAAAAAGAAAAGATATATATATGTGACCTCATTTTGACCTGATCATGTGTATTTTCTCGAGGTCACAGGAGATGCTTTAAGAGAGAACAATGGGTAGAATTTATCGTGGTTACCTCTCATGTCAAAGCTTATGACCTCATGCCCAGAGGTCCAGGCTCTGCTAAAGAGAATGTGGCGGTGGCTTATAAAGATCTAATACACATAATTAGAAAGTAAATTACATTTTTAAATTTATAATTTCCTTTTAGAGTTAGATACATTCAAAGGGCACTGTCATATGAAATCAGCTTCTTGTCTCAGTGCTTTTGAAAAGAAAGCTCTTTGCGTTACGTTTTATTAACGGACTCTTCATTTCTCTTACAGAGGGAACCACCTGGAGTACTGACAGCTCCTCCAGGACCAGCAGCTGGCTGGTGCTGAGGAATCTCACTCCACAAGTATGTATTCTGTGATTCTAATTCTTGTTTAATCTAAGCCACATTGTATGATGAGCAGAATTTGCATGTAAATATGATGAATTCCAAGATATATCTGGTCATGAATCAATGTCATATCGAAAAAAAAAAAAAAACAGAATAATGATTCGTCATGATTCCTCCGATGGCTGTGTCAAAGTGAAACTGACATGATTTTCTGCTCCTGTTGTTCCTTCGACTGAGTGGCTTGTGTTGTTTATTTCTGAAAGTGACTGAAGTGGGATTTAAAAAAACAAGGCTTCGATTTCTTTAACAACAACAAAAAAGGAAGAAAACAATATAGGACAAAAATAGAGGTTGGACAGTAATTAAGAGAAAATGAAAAGTGTCTAGTGTATAACTGATGAATAATAATGATATTAGTACTGCATTTTTTTACAAACATTATTTTTCTCCTGCGCTCCAGATTGATGGTTCAACTCTGCGGACCCTGTGCATGCAGCACGGCCCCCTGATCACATTCCACCTCAACCTGACCCAGGGGAACGCCGTGGTACGCTACAGCTCCAAGGACGAGGCTGCAAAGGCCCAGAAGTCTCTGCACATGTAAGACACAGCAAAGTCTCTCTCATCAACCAGAGTGGTTTAGTAGGCTGAAATGAAATGTTTTTTTTCACTTGTTTTGCTTTTCACTTCCCCCTTTCTTTTTTATATAAAAGTCATTGCGCTTTAAAGGTCCAGTGTGTAAGATTTAGGTGAAAGGGAACTATTGGCAGAAATTTAATGTAGAATAATCCTCATGATGTTTTCACTAGTTTGTTTCATCTAAATTGTATGAACTGTAGTTTTCTTTACCCCAGAAAAGGCCCTTTATATTTAAATATTTTATATTTAAATCAAGGGGACCCTCTCTAAGGAGGCAGCCATGTTTTTTACATTAGTCCAGACTGGACCAACTAAACATCTTTTGAGTTTTTATGAAAACTACCACAGGTTCTTTTTCATGTTTGGAAGGAGGGTGAGGTGAGGGGTGTTCAGCTGCAACATGCAATTTCAACACTAGATATCACAAAATTCTACACACTGTAACTTTAACAGAGAAATCCATAGTTTTTTGTTTCTCAATGGTGGCAGAGAACACCTAACCCATCTTTTTGGGGAAGCATAGATGATGTTATTTTTGTATCTCTGCAGTCACAAGGAGAGTCAGTGGGAAAGTCACACTGTAGTCAGCTGTATCGTAAGATTACAGAGATTTCTGGAGTCATGCAAGTGAAATAGGAGAAGCGACCAGTCCAAGGGAGTCTCTATGCTTTATTTGCAAGTGTCTAAGATTTGTCCCCTTATTTTGTTTTCCTGAGGGTTTGTACTGGTTGTCATGGAAACAAAATATGAGATGTGTGACCTACTTTTCATTACCACTTACATGCAAATGTGGTTACAGCAGGGCACGAAAACGCATAATGGAACAATTAAGCCCTAAATGAGCACTAGTTTGTTTATAAAAAAGTGTCAGGTGTATCCTGGCCCATTTTTACACAAAGATGACATTTCCAAAACATAAAAACATTATCAGTTCCTTATTTCTGTATTGCTTTTCACCGTAAGACTAATTATTTCCTCTTTTGTTCCGTGTCAGGTGCGTGCTTGGTAACACCACTATCCTTGCGGAGTTTGCTGGCGAGGAGGAGGTGAATCGCTTCTTTGCACAAGGTCAGTCGCTAGCGGCAAACACCACTAGCTGGCAGGCCAACCCGGGAACCAATCAAAACCGAATGGGCGGAGCGGTGCAGTCCCACTCGATTGGCCAGTGGAGCAGCGGCGGTGGCGGCAAGGCCAGCGGCGGCGATCTGCTGTGGGGCGGGGTGCCTCAGTACTCCAGCCTTTGGGGACCGCCAAGCGGAGAGGACGCCCGCGTGATCGGGAGCCCTACCTCCATCAACACCCTGCTGCCTGGAGATCTACTGAGTGGGGAGTCCATGTAGGATGATGCCACGATACACTAACCGACCGACCACCGTGTCATGTAAGCCAATCGGTGGTGGGTGAGGTGGAAAAAAAAAAATACAAAACAAACAAAAAAAGTGAACAGGAGTAAAACCCAAGCAAATCATGTGGCGATAATCAGTATCAATTTGAACTGTTTTGAACTGTGAATTGTGATCCAGAAGGAAGGGGGTCCCTACCACAGACTGCCGACTCCACTCCTTCTGTTTTACATTTATCCTTCTTTTTTATTTGGTTTATTTTTTTTATGGAAAAACGGCAAGTTGTTTTCCTTTTGCTATATTTGAAATGCATCATATAAAACAAACTGAAATGAGACACAACACAAAGAAACCTTTTAAGTATTTTTAGTTTTTCCATAAGTATACATGACATTCTGAGTGAAGTGTTGTTAGGAGAAGCAATCAAAGCTGCCATCTGAGACTTTCCTTTTCCCTCCAAAAAAGAAAAACAAATCATCCCAAAATAAGACTTAAAACGACCATTCCCAGCATGTCCATGGCCAATGATGTGGTTCGAAGACCTTTACTAGTTATGTTAACATTGTTTTCTCAGCACTAATATTAGCCTTAAGTGCTCTCTGGCCCAGGTCCTTCCCACGCACCTTTTTTAGTTTGTTTTGTAAGTGAAGATATAGCTGAAATCTTGCACAGTTTCACCTCTGAGCCAGCAAGTGGTATAGGACACAATTGGTGACCAACTCTGTCACTGGGCAGTTAGAAGGCCTGGCCATGTGACTGGCCCTACCAATCATCAGCTTAAATAATTAAATTTGTCTTTTCAAAGGAAATGCTCAGCTATTAAATGTTCTTATTTTATTAGGTTTAGATCCAAGCGCATTTTTGATATCTGTCACAACATATAAGCTGAGAGAAGATTATTCGTTAACCTTGTCTCTGTTTTCATACATGACCTTCGTATGTCCGGTGGTACCCAATCACTGACATCTGCGAGGCCAGATGCTTCTGGTCACCCTCAACTTGGAACATACTGGTGCTTTGTTGAATTTTCAATTATCCAGTTTGTTACGAAGCCCAGTGGTCTGAATGATCAGCCATTTTTTGGGGAAAAATTATTATACAATTTCACCTTCATGACAGTTCATTGTGCAATATACACCATAGACTTTTCTTCCGTCCATACTCGATGTCCACCGGAGCTGGTTTCTCTTATATTTTTATTTTCTTTTTTTGATTGTTGCTGATTGCAGCAAAAGACTTTGGAACTCAAAAAGAAATAAACACCTTACCCCCTTTTCACAACTTGGATTCCCTCCAGGCTGCCAATCCCCCTGATACTGTTGGGAAAACTCTGCAAAGAGGAAGAAGCAGCTTTTGAACTGTGCATGCAGAAAACTGTACTGAAGAGTGAAACTGGGCACACACATGCATACTTCCTCTCTGCGTGCCACAGCCACGCCCAACAGAGACTGAATCTACAGTGGGATTGGATGGTTCTGGGTATCTGGCACAATACCAAATAAGAGGGGTTTCTCCTAATGCAGTAAACCTACGAGTGTTCCTTGCGTTTGGTACTGTATAAACAGAAGAGACTAAGACTTTTATAAATTCAAAGGGTTTTATCATAGCACTTATGAAGAGCAAATCGCTTCAACTGCAATCCAATAAATCAAAAAAAGGAGCAGCAAAAACATAGAAAACAACAAAAAAAACCTGCTCTTTTATGTACTGTATCAATTTCTTGGAAATGTGTCTGGCGTTGTTCCTCTGGTAGCAGGATGAAGGGAAACAGAACTGAAATGTACCATTGGACTTTTGGGGGGAAAGAACTGCAGTCTACGATCCCCCCCTCTTTCACCTTTATCAAAGTGAATATCACTGTTACTCCAAATGTTTTCGCCTTGTTCTGTTTGGAGGCACTAGACTTGCAACGTCAGCTGTCTCGACGCCTGCTGGCCCGTCAAGCCAGTCGGTCGGTGGATGAGTCCGAGTGGGGTGGGGAGGTGGAGTGTCCACTGAGTGCCTCTATGTTGTGGTCCTCTGGGTGTCAAGCGGCAGCCCCACTTCCTCCCGGGCTCCACTTGACCATCCCTCAGCCTGGCAAGACAGCGGCTCCTCCAAGACTCGGCCAATCACGGCTTTTGCCACACACACGTGCAGCATCTCCAACGGGGGCCCGCCACCACTCAACCCTGCTGTCATCCTGCCCTCCCCCCTCATCTCTCAGTTCTTTGACACAAAGATCACTTTAGCTGGAAGATGTAATAGTCATATTTCTGGAATTTTTGCCAGTGTACTCTTTTTTTTTTTGAAAAAAGGATGATTTGACTTTGTTTCCAATGTGTTCTATTTTTATTTTTTGTCTACATGCAGTGGTCTACAATATACTGGCTGCTGACTAGCCCTTCACTGTTCATATGCAGAAACACTTTGGTCAGAGGTGCCTCTGTATGTTCATCCTGTGTATTGAATGCAAAACGAGGATCAATACTACAGACCGTAATTGATTGTCTATTAGTTTTTTTTTTTAACTATCATGCTTTTGTGTTTGACAGTATTCTGTAGTACTTCCAGGTAGTACCTTGAGATGTGTAAAAAAAAAAAAAGAAAAAAGAAAAAAAAGGGGTGTGGGTGTTTGTCGCTCCAAGCTGCTCCGCCTGCCCGCAGGCTGTCCCCCCTTCCCCTTTGCCTAGCTGCTATGCTATAACCTCCTCACCTCCACCACCTCAACCAGACCCAGTAGCCCCCCCCCCCCCCGACCAGGCACCAACAGGCCCTCGTATCTGTTTCTATGCAAAAGACTAGAGGCTGGGGCCCTTTACAGCACGCCAAACCCGACTCTGGAATGAGCGTGGCAAACCCTGACACTCGTCCCCGGTGGCTCCTGTCAGCACTTCGGAATGGCCACCGTTTCTGTAAAGTCAGGCAAAGCCACCAGAACACTGTCGTATACTTAAAGTTCGAACACTTTTATCAAAAGATCGAACTTTGTCTCTGCGCTGAAGACACTTCTGTCCAGCTTGATCTCAGGGTTGGGGAGTTGATGATACCAAGCACGAGATGCAGCTCTCCGTATCTGTCCTTTCTACTGTGAGAGCGAAGTCTTAAATTTAAAGGCCATCTGCGCAACAATATGTACAGACCTCATGCCTCGAACTTAATCCTAATTGGAGGAGAAAAGGCTTGTATTCAATCCTTTTCTCAAAAGGTGGCCTACAGTTACTGTGGCCTATTATTGCATGTCAAAGATGCCAATGTAACGTGCCAATATAAATTTGCTGTGTCATACCGTGTCTTTGTAGACAGCACTTCTGTTCCGTACTCGGAGGAGCTTTGATAACCTTTGCGGAGGGTGCAGCGGGGGACAGGAGGGAACAAACAAATGGGCGGCAGCATCACACCCTGAAATGACTGAGATTTTTTTTTTATGCTTTTGTGGGGAACGCCCCATGCTAAGGAGAAAGTCTACTCAGTTGGGGGTTCCAGTTTGCTACAGTGCACAGTTGCTGATGGGTAATCCCGGGTACATATTTTTTTAAAACCAAAAATGAAATCGCATTTTAACGTCATTTTTATGAAGTTTGACATAAAAATCTTAAAAATGCTAAAAAATCTAAATGAAAAAAAAAGATCTATAATATGTTAAAGCTCTGCACTTATAGCTGAAACGTCTCCGGCCATCAGCTTCTACTACCACCATCTAAAGGAGTAGACTAGTGGCTGGGGTGCCTTTTTTTGTGGATGCTGTATTTATCTCGTTTTTATGTTTGTGTCCTGCTCAAAGCGGGTCCCACTGAACTGTACATTTCCACAGACCCAGATGGCTTGGGCCCACTGTATCAGCCTCAACTCCCCTCACTCTGCATCAGCAAGAGGGGAGGGGGCACATTTCAAGAGGTACAAAGTCTTAAAAATCATTTAAAAAAAAAAAATGTTTAAAAATTAAAAAAAATAATAATAAACAAGAAAACGGGAAAAGGCTACCTTTCAGGACTTGCAGTCCTGCAGCACACAAGCAAAAATCACTATTGCCTGTTTCTGTAACTGCCTTGATCCAAGCTCAGACAGACCCAATAGCCGAGGACCTCCCAGCATCCTGTACTAACTGGAGAACCCTGACAGTGAAGGGGGTTTCCCATGCTGCACCAGCATCGAGAGGGTCTCCTCTCTACAGCTCTGTTCTAGATAACAGTATATAATGTATGTATACACTACATATATGTATATGTATATACTGTGAGTGTGGTGTGTATTATCACCTCTTCTGACTTCTTGGATCTTAACCTCTGAAACTTTTCGTTTTTGTTTGAAAAGGTCTTGGTTTGATACACCTGAAAATGAGCAATATGTATTTTCCCCGCAAATAAGTGACACAAAGGAAAGAATTAGGGTCGGGTGTAAACGGATACTTGATTGATTGAAAGCTGCGTCTTTGTTCTACGGAGTTGGATATGCACGTTCTGGTTTTGATGACATATTACAGTACTTTGAAGTGCTCGTACTGTATATATGTGTTTGTTTGTTAGTTAGCCCAACCTGAATCACCTGGTTTGATGCATATTTTACCCAGTTGATGAGGAAAAAAAATCACAAACATATCAAAACAAAACATCGAACACAAATACTTGAATCATGGAGCGCCAATAACGTAATGTGAAGTCAGTAATTCTTTTTTTTTTTGTTCTCTCCGTCTGACAGGTACACTTAGGGGCTTTTTAGAGAATATCAAAAATGTATTGCATTAAGTTACAAATACAAAATCTCTGAAAAAAAAATGCAAAAGTCATCTTAGATGTGTGCTTGAAAGTCAGATGTTTGTATGAATGTGTGCGCACAAGACGTGCGTACAGGGCACATGGCCTGCTGTTATGTTCCACTCAGTATGTTATATTTTGTCTGTTTTTATCTTTTCATTTGTGTCGTTCCTCTGTCAAATACTATTCTGATAGACGTTGTTATCTTCTAACGTTGCACTGAGTGTCTTCTACCCCTCACTCAGCTAATCGTAGGTAAACGAGTCTAAGTACGGAGGGGAGATGGTGACAATTCACGTGTACATGTTTACTCAAGGACTTAATGGATTTTTTTGATTCTATCTGTAAAAAGTTTATCTACCTTATAGTGGCTTTTATTGTGGAATAATCCAGTACAAGGATTATCATTGAGTATTGCACCATTTTGTTCCAGTTATACAATAAAAATAAGAAAAAAAGAAAAGAGAAAAAAAAAGACAAAAAACTTAAAAAATGGGGGGAAAAAACAAAGAACTGTTGCCATAGATAGCTGTAGAAGGAATAGTAATCCCTATGTTAACTTCATGTGGAAATGGAAAAGGGATAAAAGTGTGGGAGGTGAGTTTGTTACAAGACTCATTTCAGAGGTGCCTATCTTTTCTGTTCTCGTTTTTTGCAAAAGCCACTTGTCGTTTACAAGCATTTCATGTGTCTGAAGTTCAAGGAAATAGACATTTATAAACAGGAATGTTGTGTAAAAAACAAATGAAAAAAGAAAAAGGACAAATTTCATCTACCATCAAATATGGACATGAAAAAAATCTTGCAAAATGAAGATTTATGCTACTTTTCAGAACTCTGGGATTGATCAGTGTTGTGTCATACTTCAGTTATTGATTTCTCATTTTTTCGATGTGGACAGACTATCTCTGTATGTGTTGAGTTGTGATTTTATGTTTTCTGTAAGCGACGCCGTTTGCTTACGATCTTGCACACTCATTAAAAAAGATGTGGATTTTGTCTCAGGAAGGCCAGGGTTCCAGATCCCAACTCCCATCAGTTATAAGTTTAATGTTTGTATGGAAAAAAAAAAAACAAGCAACTGAAAACAATTCAACTCCAAGAAAGCACTGAAGGTTTAACAGAATATAGAGTACCATTGTTTCTTTAAAACAACAAAAAGATGTTCGTAGCAAGTTACATATTTACCAAATAAGACTGAGAATCAACTTTGAAAAAAGTGGAGTGCTTTACATGTGAAATCTAAGTAGAAATTGCTTTACATTTAAACAACGATCAATGTTTTGATTGTCAAAAAGACAGAAGATGCATTTGTACGTTTTGACGCAGTACTTTTACTTTTCCATCTTGTAGTTCTGGAGCATCGTGCAAGAAGTATTTCTTTCTTTTTTGAATCGTCTCTCCTCTCTGTTAACACGTCTGTTGCTGTGACAGGTCTCCAGCAGTGGAGAGGTTGAAAGTTTTGTTTTTTAAAGGATCATGATCTATGCACAAGTGGGAGGGAAGAGTCCAAACCCCTGCAGCTGTGACGCAGGCGTTTGTTGACTCAGACTCTGGGGTTCAGGGTTTCATGTTAAGGTTGTTCTTTCTTTTTCTCTCTTGCTCAGATTTCCTTCCCCTTCCTCTTTTTATCATCACCATCATCTAATGTTTTAGCAAAACTTTACATTGCGTCGTCATGCTGTGTAATCCTTAACCAATGAGCGCTTATCCTTCTGCTAAAGCACTGTGGGTTGTACTGAAAAAAAAAAAGCCCATGACTTTTAAAGGCTGTCTGTTTTTTATGGGGCAGAGGGAGGGAGGGCGGGTGAGGGAATTGGGGTGGGGGGTGTAATTTGCCTTTGCCTTTCTCTTTATTTTGACAAAAAACATTAAGGAAAAATGTCTGTAACTGAAATACAAAGTTGTGGCTTTTAATGTTGTTCTTTTTTCTCCTCATAGAATGTGATTGTTAAGGACATGCACCGGAAAAAATGTTTCCATTGATTATGGAGCTTCTTTCGGACTATATTAATAAAGTACAACATTTTCTTGGCTGTTACCTGGTGTCAAGCTTTTTCTTTTATGACTGAACTATTCCATAATAACTATTATTAAATGCATACATCATTTACTAGTGCATCTTTAAACTAGAATTACTGCTCTGCCATTTTATTCCTCTGCTAACCAGAGCAACTTCCATGTAATATTTTTTTTATAGCGTCCTTATAACCTTATAAAGTCACTGTGACTACTCTTAATTATTAAGTTAATCGATGAGTTCAAGTTAACATTTGTGCCAAATTTGAAGACATTCCCTCAAGCTGATCGCAAGATATCGTGTTCAAGAAAAACCCAAACATTTTGGCTACCAAAATGAAATCAAAGTTGAAGTTGTTCTGGAGATATTGTGTAAACAAGGCAAAAACCTTTCTGATCAGGTCATCCTTGAGTCCAAGAGAATGTTTGTGACAAATGTGATGAAATTACCTTTGAGCATTTCTGATATTTTGCATTCAAAACAACATAATGTCATGTTACCTTGACCTTTTTGCTCTTTGTCCACCAAAATGTAATCAGTTCATCTTTGGGTCAAAGTGAATGTTTGTACCAAATGTGAAAGTATTTCTTGACAGCTTTCCTGAAACAACACATTCAAAACGCAAAAAATATGCTTTGTGAGGCCACTGTGACCTTGACCTTTAACCTTTGCTCACCAAAATCAAATCAGGTCATCCTAGAGTCCAAGTGAATGTTTTTACCAAATTTGAAGAAATTCCCTCAAGGTGTTCTTGAGATTTTGCGTTCACTGGTTTGAATTTGGATTTCAAAGGTCCAGGTTACTTTGAACTCCCTAAACCCACTTGTTCTCGTGAACGTGTTCTCTTAAGGACGCCTGAGAAGACTCCCTCTAAATTTTCCGAACATTTTAGACTCAGATAAAATGAATTTCACACACACAACCACATAATTTATTTTCTCACGTGGTTGAACGACACAGTTTAAGGAACAAGCGCTGTTCAAGTGAAACCCTTTCACTACCCTGGTGATAGATGGTGGCAATGATGTGTTGAAAGAAGAAACAAGGTTGGTTTCAAATCCTTAAAAATTAGATATAAAGGTGTTTTCAACATCTTTGCTGGACTTCAAGAACACACACAAGGAATCTTGTTTTTGTTTTTTTTAATGATAAAACCACACAAGGCACATTTAATTTCCTGAATGTATCCAAAGCATTAATTTCTGTTTATTTTCCATGAACAATTTTTCAATACATTTTCTAGATATATCACATCACAAGATACATTGACACTGCAATATAGACATATACTAAACTTATGACAAAATACAAACACTCTTTTGACCAAACAACGATCCAATGCACAGACAATTAAAACATCATAGCAGTAAAAATCTGTTGTGTGTCAGAGGCAGCCGAGGTGGAGAGTTGGTTTAGTTCATGATGCTGCTAGGAAGGTTTGTAATTTTTACCTAAGGTTTTGTTTTCAACAGAGCTTGGATTACACAAAAACTACTGAACCAATTTATATGATATATACTGTGGAGGGGCCTGGACCAAAAAAGTACCCATTCAATTGTGGTGCAGATCCAGAAATATCTTTTACATGAAGTCACATTTAAATTCACTAATCTAGATTTTTATTTGGATCTGAACCAGATTGCAAAAAACTCATGAATATCAGTCAATCATTTTTTTTTTTCAGGTCTGAGTTTACCTACTGGAACAGAAGGTGGGGGTTGGGCTTTCATAATGATTCTCAGGGCAGGATTTCTTCACAGAGCAGTTTCTGTACTCAGAAGACTCCATTTCCTCCAGATGGTGAGGGGCCAACTTTCGAGCAAGAAGTTGCACCCCGGCCATCTCCTCGTAGATGGGAGCCTGAGGGCGTGGCTTGACACTGCGGCGAGCTTTGCCCTGATGGGAAAAAAAAATCTGTGAAGGCAACAAACAATTTGCACACACTGGATTTCCTGTGTTAAAATCAGAGCTTTTCATTTTCTCTCAGAGCAGCATCCTCAGCCGGAAGTTTCACTTTCACAATGACACATTTTTCAGTGGGAAACGCATGAATTGAAAACTACACAAAGCTTATTAAAACTAAGACAGAAGTAGAGTGAGGGTCTCACTGCCTTTCCTCCTGAAGTTAGAAAAACACTCTGAGGCAACAACAAGTTATGAAACTCTTGTGGTTTTGTGGTGAGCTGCAGAGGAACTCTCTGACACGCTCTCAACAAGCAGCTGCTTAACACACAAAGTTTCCCCTGCACTCTCGTATCATGTCAGAGCAGCACATTAAATGTCTTCAGACAATGTCTAAATGTCTGAGAGTCTACTCACTTTATAAATCACCACAAATCCAATGAGGAGAATGAGGAGGAGGACGGCTACAGCCGAGGACAGAGCGTACAGCATGGTGGAGTAGCTGGAGCAGCCGCAGTTACCACCTGCAGAGAAGCAGAGAGGGAGAAGAATATGAATGATGAGAGTGTTGACCTCACTGAATGATACAACAGAACACAAACACTCAGGGGCTGCGACATCTCCTCAGGAGCCTCAAAGTATTCTTGCATTTGATCTGTCAATGTGACGTTCATGAGATCCTGTAGGAGAAAAATGACAGCGTGAAATAAAGAAGTGCAAAACTTCCTTCCTAGTTCGAGGCTGCATTACTCATAGTGAAGACCAACAGCCGAGCACCACAAACATGAACAGGTGATTAAACTGTCAGCATCAGAGAGCACTTCTGTTTGATCCGATAGCAGTTGAAATGAGAAGATGGGTGAACTTTCTACAAACATTAGACTTTTAATTTATCCCTGGTTCATTTAAAAGTTTTCTTCAAATTTGGTAACTGATTAGATTTATGCTGTTAAAGGTCAAAGCTCACGGTGATCTTGTGAATAGGATGCATCAGGAACACCTGTTCAAGAAGACTTTTTAAATTCAGCACAAATGTTCACTTAGAATCAAGGACTAGCTTGAACATGAAATCTCAAGTCAGCTTTTAATTTTAACCACTTGGACGCAAAGATTAGCAGCTTAGATTTCAGTGATCAAAGGCCGAAGGTCACAGTGACATCAGATGATTCTGGAAAAAAATATATGTAGATGGAAGCTGCACTGGTTGGCAGAGAAGTGGTTCAAGTTCTTTCTTTCAACAAGAAAACACCAAAACGAACAGAACACATTCTTATTACACTGATCACATTCAGACGGGATTAAATGGTACATTGGTTGGAGACTATTATCATTATTACAACTGTTATTTACAGTAAGGTGCCCTGTGTCACAAACCTAAATAAAAAAGAATTCAGTTGGTTTTGTCATGCTGTGGGTAAATCTGGCTTCATCCTGGAGAGACAGTTTAAGTTATTATCAAGAGAAACTATTTTTATTTTCAAAGACCTGGAAAAAAAGTGGAAAATGATGTGACCCACCTTGCACAGAAACAGAGAACACTTGTCTCCCCAGATTGGAGCTGTTGTTGGCCCTGCCTCGCACAAGCAGCTGGCAGCTGTACAGGGCACTCTCGTCCGGCTGCAGCTGCTGCAGGGTGAGGCTGTAGGTGAGGCCGCCGGGGCGGGGCGCCGTCAACAGCTGGACCCTCCCAGTGGGAAACATAGAGTAAGAGGACCAGGACGAGATGGAAGAAGAAGAAGAGCTGCTGCCGTGGCTTGAGTGGTACAAAGTCTCCACAGGAGCCCGGCCTTTCTGGCGCTTCAGACTCACACCCTCCACGGTCAAGTCTTCACCGCTCGGGGGGAGACAGGGGAGCACGGCCGAGCCCCCGGCACATGTCTCTATGAACCCTATCTCCAGAGAGCCAGGAGCAGCTCCAGAGAGGAGAGGGAAAACTGATGTAACGGACTCAGGCACGGCTAAATAATGACTTTAAATTCACTCAGGTGCAATTTCAATAAAGTGTGAAAGACCAATATGTCATAAAACTGTATTTATCATGTTACACTGTACATTGCTTTATTTTTATATGTCCTTATGTTTTATCTTGCATGTTTGTGTATTTATTACATTTTTATTGATGCTTCTTTTTCCTCTCCCCTGTGCTGCTGTAATACCCCCATAGTGAAATGAAAAAAGGAGGATCTTATTTGAACAGTGGGTTCATGTGTATGAAAAATGAAACCCCCTGTACGGACAAATAATGATCACTTCCACATGTTTATAGGACAGAGGTGCTCAGTGGAACCACTCTTCTAATGTCAACCCTCTGAGACATTAGAGATCCCACTTCACACATCTTCTTGACCTTCTTGTTCAGGGAGTTTGGAAAGTTTAACCAACAAAGAGATGTTTGTGTGTGGGTGTGTGTGGGTGTGGTTGTGTGTGGGTGTGGTTGTGTGTGGGTGATGAAATGAATAGAAGGGGGAAACACTCACCAGCCTTAACAAGGAGGAAGAATTCAGTGTTTCCATGTATCCGCTCGTCTTCAGAGAGTGGGTTATGGACAACAAACTCACAGTAGTAGTGGTCTGTGTCGCTAACCCTCAGCTCAGAGATGGTCACGTCCATGAAGTGGGTGCTCGGGTCACCGCTGACACTGATGCGGTCCTGGTATTCTTTGGCCTCAGTGGTGTCACTCCTGGTGTACATGAAGAGCACCGTGCCTTTCTGCAGCCAGTCTCGCCTCAGGTACATGCCGAAGGCATGAGGGTCTCTCTGCTCTATGGCACAAGGAAGAACCACAGACTCGCCCTCATACTTCTCCAAGACCTGAATGTCACTGAGCACTAGAGAGAAAAAATACAACAATGTGTTATACACAGCACTGCGAGGTGTTAGAACACATATCAGCTATTCTCGCCTGGTGTTAGAAAATGATGATTGTATTCTTGTTTCGAAGAAGTGCAAATGTTTCAAAGGAAAAGTGCTGTTGTTGTTGTTTGAGAGCTTTGTACTTGATTCTTGATGTAGAGGGGAACAAAAACTGTATAAATCCAGTAAAGACTCAACTTCATGGGAGAAAATTCAAATACTAAACACTACTGCTAAAAACACAAAATATAAGAGACAACCACCATATTTAAAAATCATAAATTAATAAAATATTGTATAGCCCATATTCATGAATCACAATTTTATCTCACAGGACTCAACAAGGTGTCTCACCTCTGCTCTTAAATACAACCAAAAATACAACATTTACATTACATTACATTACATTACATTACATTAAATAAGTAGTATGAGTCAGTGTAAATAAATAAAAAAACTGTATTTAATTAAATAAACTTAAACATAAAAATATACATTAAACACAATTAGAATTTTTTCACAAACTCAACAAACATTTCATTAAACATGATGCTTTATTTTACACTTTTGTAATGAAGTTACATGGAAGTTTTATGTGATTGAAATACATGAAGTCTGTTCATCGATCATCCCACCAACCGTTTAACCTTAACCACAGTGAAGTTGATCTAATAATCCAATATCACAGTAATGCAGAAGGGTTCCTGTGCTTTTATCAAGCTGTTTAAGAAATTGGCTCTTAATGATTCCCAAAACAAAATGTCTTTACTTATTCTTTAGTACAATTTCCCACTGAACGTACACAGGCAGGTGCTGAGACCACCAGCTGGAACAACAGACCTCCACTCACCCAACACAGTTTGTGTGATGACCAGAGTCCACACACAGGCCAGGAACTGGACCCCCGTCATCTTTGACACCACCTGGAGACTTTTAGCTGAGATCCAGAGGGAAGTCGGTGATGTAAACCATGACAGCACAGACGCCAGCGCTCAGAACTGGATGTCAAAGGTTTGGTTAACTGCAAATGCGACCAAGAGGAACTCCATGAAGCTCCACCTTCAAACCTCAAGGCGCACAACAAGAGGAAGCACACACCAACCAACACCATGAGTACAATGGAGCAGCTTCTTCTAAGACCATGGGGTCAAGAATCTAGAATATAACCTCTCATCTGTTGAAGAACCAGTATGTGCATGTTTCCTTAAAAGGAAATTTGACTTGAACTGCTGAGTCTCGCCTGCAGCTTCATTCACAATGCTTTTTTTTTTTTCATTTTATAAATTGTGTTTTATTTGCTTGAAGACAATCTCACTAAATGTTTTGCATTTTCCAGAGGAAGTGATGGTGCAAGTCCATCCACAAACACGATGCGTCTGCTTTATGATGATAATGTGCATGAATGACAAGCTCAAAAAAAATGGCAGGCTGAATATGTTCATGTCTAATAAGTTCTGACGTGGTAAAAAAATGTAAGAAACACCATTCAATGGGGCTTGTGCAAACTCTATTGTTTTTTGTTTATTCACTGAAAAAAGGTCTCATCAATGCAAAAAGTAAAAATCAGTAACTGCTAACTTTCCACAGAGGAATGATGAGAACAGATAACTGTGTCAATGTGCACATGTGTATGTTGTTCTGGTCTGACTTGAAAATTATTTTAAATGTATTTTGAAATAAAAATGCTCAAAAATTAAAATCTCTTCTCATTTTAATGGTCAGCAAAAAAAATCTTAGACTTTCAATTTACTTTTCAAGAATTCTGACTTGATTTAGACCTGAAACTTGTTCTGAAGTCTTGAGACAGGAGATAAATCTTAAAGTCTGGATTTTTGATCAGGCATTTTGACCCTTATTCAAAGACTGATGTTAAGTTATTGATTATAGAAACTGTTTGTACTAACTCAACAGTTTTTTGTCTAATTGTTCGACTGTGTTGTTGCTTTTGTTTAGGTCTCCACTTGTTTTGTGCTGTTTCATGTGTCTTTCAAATCAGTCAATAAACTGTAAACCTCCACCAAGGCCCATCAGTCCCCTCAGTTACTAAGAAAGTGAAACAAGATGCTCAAACTTCATGTTGCAAAATGACCGTTGCAGGGAAGTGGTGTTTTGATGTGATGGATTGTTTGGTGGTTCGCGTGTCAAACTGTCTCAACAATCAGCTCTTCTCTCATCCAACAGGAAACCAAAGTTTGACAGAGACAAAGCTCAGGTCTAAGTGTGATGCAGTGAGGGAGGCCACAGCTCAAGGAAATTCATTCCTTTTAATTGATTAATCTGAGTTTGGTCAACCAGTTACTGTTGGTTAACCATTTGTGAAATGTTCATAATTCTTTGTGAGCATGAATTCTGAAGCCAAAGTATTATACTATCATAGAGCATATCACGTGTGGTTCCGACCACATTCAGCAACAGATATTAATAAATACCTTTCATTTGCTCTACTTCCTCATAATGTCTTGACATGTGATGTGTGGCTGAACTGATGAATAAAAGAATATTGTTATAACAGTGAGATATACTATCTAAATGAAACTTTGACTAAAAATAATGGTTTGTAAATACTTTTATTTTATTTATTTCCTAGCTTTTATTTTATTTGTATTTATACTTAAATAACTTTATCAATCAGTGGACCTCATGGACCTTAAGTCTGTAGTATTCTACATTTCCCACCGGGTGGTGCACTAGTCTGACTCACCTCAAAAGTTATGGATCTAACAAGTTCTTCACTCAACTACAGAAGAAAAGACAAGTAGCAAAAAAAACTATGCAGTTACTTTATTAAAAGACTTAAAACAAATACATCAATGATTTGTCACATTTCCATTGAAATGGTAAACAATTCATAATACAAAGTTTGTGAAACCAATAAAAATCAAATACATTTAAACTTTGTGCCAATCAGCCTCAGCCTAATGGGTCAAAAGTTAAAGTGTCATGTGAACCAAATTACAAAGAAATTAAAGAATATTCCTTCCTATAATAAACAGCTAATCTGCATAATGAATACTTTCGGTTTTATTTGTGCATGTTCACGGGTGAAACCTTTTTTATTTGTGGTGCTCACTGGGGAAAACTCCAGGGCAACATAACAGAAAGAGTGGTCGCTTTTATTTTTGTTATTCAGAATTATGGTGACTCACTTCCTGGGCAGTAATGTGGCAGTTCAATTTCATAAATGTAGTTTTTGATTTTTGTGTGCTGCAAAAAGAACTGAATGTCAGCTCATTTTTAAATAGTAGCAGTTGCAATGTAGTCGTAGTAATCATGTATTGTTGTAGTCAGTTTCCTTACCCTAGAATGGACCCAAGGGCAGATGTAAGATATAAAGATATTTATATCTGGAGCACGTGCTCTCTCCAGAGGTCGCCATGTTTTTTACAGTCATCATAACTAAATATCTTTTGAGTTTTTTTGACAACTGACGGCTGCCACAAGTTCTCTCTCATGCTTGAAAGGGGAGGTGAGGGGTATTTAGCTGCAACATGACACTTCACCACTAGATGTCACTAAATTCTACACACTGAACCTTTAAGAGATTTTAGAGAAATAACTTTTCTTTCTCATTGGGGAGAATCAATCCTTTAATGTAAATGACACCCAAACACACACAATCTTTAAGTCCATGGCTGACTACTTACCATGTTAGCCCATTTCATTTCAGATTCTCGATCACAAACTCATTTACGCGTCCTGCAGTCTCGACCTTCGACTAAACTGGAATGAATACGTCACACAAGGCTTTACTCTTCCAGTTGAAGAGGACAGACCCACACTGTAATAAACATCAGGTACTTACTGGGTTTAACTGACCTGTCATGGCAGCTGAGTGGGTTTTAATGCTGAATATGGATGTGCTACAACAACAAAAACAAACACAAAGCAGTAAATGATATGGGCAGAGGAAAACTAAATATGTGTATGCACCGTCTGATCTTTGTGTGTAATACAGACCTATTAGTTTACAGTAATAGGATCTTTGCAGATGACACTGGTTGATGATTGTGAAAGTTACAGTAGAAAAGCTCCCAACAATACAAACTAGCACTGCACTAAATACCAATTCACTCATTTCTTAGAACTGCCATGGGTGTCGACTTACGTCTTGGGTGTTTGGGGTATTTGTAGGTGCTGGTGGGGGGGGGGGGCTCTGTGACCTTTACAGTTTTTCTTGTTTTGTCTCTCAATTTCAAAATGTTCACTTTCCACAAGACCAGGATTCAGGGACAGATGAAGAGATAATTGAGGAAACTATGACTGTATCTCACATTCAAAGGCAAATTGAATCTTCAATGTTTAGCAGCTTTTGTCCTCATCCAACTTGATGACCACTGACTTGCTGATAGACCGATAGAAAATCCTAGTAGCAAAAAAATGTCCAACTTGGTACTATAATTAAAGGTTGTCTTAACTTCACAATGAAAAACATTGACAATGGATCTTCACAAAACTGGGATTTAACACAGAGCTGCTGTATTGATGGGTTTATTTTTCTTGCCCCTATGCTGTATTGGAGCACAATTGTGACATATGGTTAACATTAAAGCATCAATGTATGTTCAAGGACTGACATGCATGTACATACAAAAAAATAGGAATGAGAATTTGTACAAACTTCAAGTATCAGTTTTCATCATATCATGCATTTGGAACCAGAAGTTGGCCAACATCTGAAGCTTTGAGCACAAACACATGTGGGCCACTAATGTCACCGTCTCTGAAATGTAGGGAAATCTTTTAAATTTAACATCCAGTCTTTTATTGAAAAGTGATCTCCACAAAAACAGATGATGGCGAACTTTGTGTTTTGATATGAGAATTAATAGGAACATCTGCTGAGATGCTGCAGTCTGATAGAGCCATAAGACATCAGTAAATAAATACATCATGAGTACAAACCTTTCTGACTCACCTCCACGTACGTCAGGAAAAACCAGCATTGGATTTCAAGATGGATTTTATTACAACAGATTCATAAAACATTACAAAGGATGCATACAGGTACCCTTTCAACCAGGAAATATTAAAAACAAATCTGAAAGAAGAATAAAGCTAGAGACTGATGAGTCATGGATTTTTAACCCTACTCAGTTGGAATCATCTTGATTATTGAGACCCTCACCAACCAAGGTTGGGGACGCAAGTCCAACAGCACCTACACGTGCTGTGAGGGTCACAATCACTCTACCAAAGAAATAAACAATACAATAATCAAAGGTTTACAAGAGAAACTTGCCTTTGTAAGGGGTTGGTACGTTCATGTAACTCCAGCAGCTTCAAAAGAAATATGAATCATTTTACCACACTTCACTTCTATAAACCTGAGTGAAACCTATGGGGAAAAATATAGATAATCCACACATGTAATCAAATAAGCACAAAATAACTGTCAGGAACCTGTGTGGTGTCTTTCTGTTTTCCAATATAGATGTTACATTTAATGTCCATGTGTTCTAACAAATAAGGTTTGTCTTCACCACCACTGGTCTTACTGTTCTTTGCCCGCAGCTAGGTTTGAAAAAGGATGAGAGAAAGGTGTTAACCTCAAACCTAATGTGGTGGCTGCTTTGCTGCTTCAGTAGCGTCCAGCTGGAGACATGACGGGCGGCCTCATGCCCATGGGAGGGCCTCCCTGGTAAGGGGGCACCATAGGAGGACCCTGCCCATATGGAGGCATCCCTCCTGGCATGTAGCTTGGCATGCCCTGAGGAGGAGCACCATACTGACCTGCAGAGGGAACACAGGGCGAGTGGAACGTGAAAATGCAGCAGGTCTTACAGATTCAAAAGAGGTCTCTTGAAATTCAGCTTGTGTAAATTATTAATGTGTTGGATTTGAGAGTAACAACATTCTGGTTTAGATACACCCCCTTGACACACAGAAAACACATCTCTTGCTTTGTCCTTGTGGAAAACTGTGATTTATTTTGTTTTATATATTGTCGAAGAAAAAATTTGTGGATTTAATCTAGAAAATGTCTTTCCCAATATAAATTAAACAAAATAAACAATTTAGTAACAGCACATATTACTTGCCAAGTCAAAAAAGTGGACCTCATGTTAGGTTTCTCTTTCAATCTCTCAATCATGAAGCTCTGAGGAATAGTTCTCCTTTTAGCCGTTGGTCGGCAGATTCACCCTGATTCCCTATTTCTAGTCTTTTTGCTAAACTGAGCATACTGGCCACAGGCTGTCGGCCTATTATTTAACTGACAAGTAAATAATCCTATTTCTCAAAGGGTCAAACTGTTGCTTTGAAGAACATCGAATGTCTTTTCCACAGACTCATTTCTTCATACATAGTTTCTTACCATGCATGGGATGCCTCATGCCTGGCTGCTGTGGTGGCATCCCTTGCTGTGGGGGCATTATGCTGCCCACAGCTGCCACTGAGGGAGCAGCCGCATGAGCCTGACCCGGCCTGGGTAAAAGACGCTGGTAACGGGGCAACTGGGCCTTCATCTCCTCCTGTTGCCAGGGAAAACACACAGAGCAAACGTTCAGACTAAAGAAACACTAGTATGCCCCTTACAGTACAAAGATTAATGTTTACAAATACGATGAGGAACTGGGTACCAATAGTGACGTGCCCTGATTTCAGATTGAGGATATTCAAGTTCAGAATCATCCTTTAATATAATCACAAAACAGAAACTACAAAGTGAGATTAAAGATATACAATCTAAGTGGTTCGAGTTGATACTGCAACATGCCATTATCTGTGATTAAATGTACTATTATATATATCAGTCATTACTTACTGTGAAAAGGGCAAAACAGAAAGCTCAAGCAACTTACCAGTGAGATATCCTCATCAGGGTGGATCAACTTACTAGTTGCACTCGTGGTGGTGAGGGTGGCAGGCTTACTGGTCACTGTGGCTGGGGGTTTGGCCACAGTGCTGCTAGAGGGGTTAGAGGAAGAAGAAGTGGAAGAGGACGAGGAGACAGAGGGCTGGGTGTAGGCAGGGAATGTTGCTTTGGGAGGGTCGGAGGAGGCGGCTGTACTGAGGGCGTTTGAAACTACGGCTCCTGAAGCGCTCTGCTGGGCCTGTGCAAAGACAACGAAGAAGGAAAACATTTAAAAATACAAAAGAAGCATTAAAGACAAAACAGATTGTGCCTTTCTAATGACCATTATAGAACAAATTACTCAGAAGTACAAATCTAACATTCAGTTTTTAAGCGTTCAGCTTTTTAACACATGTATTTATATTTGGTCTCTAAATCTTGTATGATTTCACTATTAAAAACTAAAATAACCTAAATAACAGCAACATGAGCTTATAATTCAAAGCATTTCATTTTACATGTCGATCCTTTATTTCTAAATGCAGTGAAAATTTAGCATGAAATGATCCAATTCCATTCAAATCCACAATAACAAAGAAAATATACATATACTTTAGCATACTGTAACATATATTTATTTACTGTTTAAGCACTTCTGGTTGGAGGCAAACTGCATTTCGTTGCTTTGTACTTGTAACATGTGCAATGACAATAAAGTTGAATCTAATCTAATCTAATCTAAAATTAAACTCTTGGATACACACAGAACCAATCGGCACAGTGCAAAGTCTTTCAAAGCAGAATGAGTATTTTTGCAGACTTCATGCTCCGGAGGTTTGGAGGGGCTGATGATGCAAACTGAAAGACTGTAAATTCCTTGATATGCCTCTTTCTGGATTAATCAAATAAGGCACATGCACAGAAAAAAAGCTCCCACACAAAACTGATGCCGGTTCATTTTAAGAATAATAATCCTCACACCAACATTAGAGCCAACGTGCTTGTTTTGATGCTCAAATAGGCTTACTAATAGTGTTAGTAATCAGCGTAGTGTACAGCTTTGAAGAGGTAATAAATAAGCAACATGCAGCTGCCACAGTCCAAGCCAAAGTCCTGTCTGTGAGCGTACTTGTGGTGTGTTAGGAAAGGGAGGCAGGGAGGAGGCAGACTGAGGGTCTGCAGGTGCAGAAGAAACAGCTGCTGTGCTGCTGTGAACACCAGAGCCCATCTGCAGCATGGTGGAAAGGAGATCACAGCATTGGCATGTAACATGTCCAAAGAATCTATCAAAACTCAATTATGAGAAGAAAATATATAATAGTGACACCGATAGAAAAATGGGGAATAACTAAGTCAGAAAAAAAAGAAGTCGAGCACACTATAGAAGGAAAATATCAGAAAGTAGAACAGCTGTAAAACTAAATGTGTACATGATGCTCCTGAACGTTGTTTTTATATCAAACAATATAGAAGATTTAATTACAAAAAAGGTATAAAAACTTTTGAATAAACAACGGGTTTACAGAGATTTCCAAACTGTCTCTCAATATTCAGACAAACAAATAGACGGGGTAGTATGTGTGTGTGTTTTGTAGGGGTTGCATGGTGCCCACCTGAGCTGCACTGGGGAAGAGAGGTTTGGTGACCGCTGGCTGGGCTGCTGGTGCTGCTTGTCGACTGGGTATGACCCCTGCTGCAGGGACTGGGGCCATGTGGGGCATCCCTGGCCTAGGGGCCATGTGGGGTGGCATTCCTGAGGAATTAACCAAATATTTTTCCATCAGTACATACAGAATAATTTAAGACAGGACTATAACAGAAAACGTACGCAAGGAGGCACGACTGGCACTCGTGTCTGAAATCCCTCCTTTAATGCGACCATTTTTAAACTGCCGTTGCTCTTGTGACATCAACACATTGCACTGTCTATAGATGTAAGCAATGTGAGCTACACGTTTAGTCATAAAAATTGGGCATCAGTGTTCTTATGTATAGGAAAAACTCACCTGGAGGAATGCCTGGCATCCCTGGCATCATGGGAGGCATCATCCCTCCCATCGGCATCATCCTGAAAAAGCCAGTGAAAACAAACTGATTTGATGGAAAATTACAGCAAAGTCTCTATTTTACCCCAACACTAAGAATGGGTTAAAAACCTGAAAAGCATTAATTCCAGAATTCATGAGTGAGCTCTTACCCTGGTGGCATTCCATGCATAGCAGGAGGCATGCCGTGCATCATGGGTGGAACACCTGGCATCATAGGAGGCATTCCTGTAGATATGAATGAAGACATTTCATTACCAAAGATTCAACACTCCACATGAGATGCTACATGCCACAACAACTTTTGCCTGTTGTATCTGTTCCGTGCACTTAATTTTTCGCCACATCTTTTTTTCTTTATTGGGCAAGTTGCTTCTGAGTTGATTTCCAACTATTGCTGTTCCCTAAGAGGTCCTTGCCTTGATATCCTCCAGGTGGCATCCCAGGCGTGCCAGCTACAGGAGGAATCCCAGGCTGAGCCATTGGGGCAGCATAGCCTGTCTGGGGTTGAACAGGTGCAACCTGCGGAGCTGATGGTCCTGCTTCATCGTCGTCATCATCCTCATCAGAGTCATCCTGATTGTTTTTCTTTTTTTGGCTCTCTGCGAACAGAAAAAAAATGCTTGCTTATACTTTCATCTGTATTAAATGAACCTTCTACAAAGTCCTGTAAGCTCAGTTTTAAATGATGCACACGTTCTTCAGTAAGAATGCAGCTAGAGATCATAAAATTAACAGGGAAATGAGTTTGAAGGATTTACCCTGCACTTTAACCACTATACTCCACTTCCTCTCATGGCTCACAATGCTACCTGATACCAGAAAACTTCCATGACCTTATATGATCAGGGTTAAATGACATACAATGTAAGAAATAATTTCATTCAGTCTCCTAGGCTTTAGTCCACAAATTTACAATCTCCCTGCAGGTGAACAAACCTTGTGATTTCTGTTCTAATGTCCGTCTTCTTTCCTGCATGTCTTTCTCTGGTATCCCCTCCATGCCATAGATTTCCAGCTCGATGTCCGTTCTTCCAGGAATAGCATTTGGTACACTGTCAATGGTCTCTTTGTGTACCTGCATCACATGTAAATTGAGTTAGAGCACACAATAAACAAGTACCGTTCATTCATCACCTACTTTTTGGCGACAGCAAACTGAGACAAAGGATAACTGACGAGGAAAAGGCACCAACCTGCATGCAGTGGATGGCCAAACCCGGGCCAGTGTACAACTTCTTGTGACAGATGTGGCATTTAAAATGCTTCGCCTTCTGATGCTGAATGAGGATCTTTTCATCGTCAAAGTCTCGATTGCAGTACCTTGAGCAATGAGTTAAAGATTGTGCTCGAAAACAAGAAGCATGAGACACCATGAAACAACAGCAAGTTCGCCAAGTCGAATCACACACAAGCCTCCAAATTAAAACACGAGGGGGGAACAACGATGTATTTGTGTTCTGTTATCACTGCTTTTCCTGGTGTTGGTGACAAAAACACATCGTTTATCTATGTGGGTGTGACAACTTGTGACCAATGTTATCAAATATCCACAGTTTTAAATGATAAACGTGTAATCTTACACATCACCGATAATGAGTTTAAACAAGTTAAAACATTAACATGTCGCTTAACACGTTTAAACACACGTTAAAGCTTTAATCATAAACGCAATCAATCGCATATGCTAGCCGATTAGCTAATAATCAGTTTCTGTTTCTTCTTACCATCAACATCAATGTACCTGTATTCGCTGCTGTGTAAAAGCAACACACATCAACTGATGAGCAGACATTGCTCGTGGGTTGGATTAAATCACTTATTTTAGTGTAGTTTCCGACCTCCGAAGACCAAACACTTAAGCTAGCGCTAGCCCAGAGACGCTTAAAACGCGGATGGGCTAGCTCAGGCCTTCCCTTTGTCCTGCTAACGTGTAGCTAATAGCATTGCTAACTCGGTGTTCAGCCACCCGGTGAAGAAAGGATACCAGCACCATGGCTTCATCTGCTTCTTCTTCTTCCGTCCCATGTCTGAGGAATACTGTGAAAGAGTTCTCACGACGCTGAACACTAGTTTATATTATCTGTTTGACAGTGGCATGCTGTCGTCCCGTGATGACGCCGAAAATGGCGCTAAGCTGGAGGAAGTTAGCTGGGATGCGGATGACGTCACACTCAAGTCTCGCGATGACAGGAAACAACAGACGCGAGGTTCCACGCGCCTCCTCTGGTTTAGGAGACTGACTGATCGATTATCAAAATGTGATGGATACTTAGATCACCCATCGATCCGAGTCAGACCAACAAGTCAGAGAGATTTCATTTAATGTACTTTGTAAAACAAGACAAATAAAACATGGAGGGGTGGGTGAAGTGTTTGAGTCCACAAAACACTTTTGGAGTTTCAGGGGTAAACAATGTTGCAGCCAAATCCAATACAATTAAAACGTAAAAATACAACAAGAAAAAACATAAAGTGCCTCCATGCTGCTCCAGTGGTGTCATCCAAGTGTCTTCATCCAACGACATTCAAATTTGACTGGAAAGTGTTATTCAAACCATGTTTTTAGTCTAAATGTCCTCTGTGATCAACGCACGAATATGTCTGAAATTCGCTGTCAGACTGTTTACATGGGCAAAAGATACCAGCAGGAGAAGGCTGCTGCCAGAGAAAACCAAAGACACCCTAAAGGCCTTTGAGGGTTGGAGGTAACAGTGATTATCTGCAGACAGAAAGGGAAAGATGTGGAGGATTTCTTGTTGTTTGACGAACAGCCTCAGAGTCTGAGCTTTCCTCCTTCCCTCAGCTAAATATCATTTTGTTTCAACTGTGGAATTATTTTAAATAAACTGTTTATTTTCATTCATACATTCATTCGTATATATTCCAAAAAGAGCAAGGCAACAACTTATCATACCACTACATCTTGTAGTTCATTTAGTGTCCACTTGATGGAGACAACGTTGTAGAAATCTGATTCCTGCCTGGGTTTATTCATCAGTATCCAATCTGTGATATTTGTTGAGTATTCTGTTCAAAATTACAGAACAGAGGAATAAAATCTAATTTGAAAAAACATGCAGATGTGCTGTCCATAATAAGTTAGCACTTTTTTCTGGGGCTGTTTTTTATGAGCTTCAACATACAGTGACATTATATACAACAGTGTGCATTTAACGTGACTGTGTCAGTTTGGAGAAACTACTTCTCCTGTTTCAACATGACAGTGTTTGAACAAACTGAGTTCCTTACAGAAATTGACTGACCTGGACAGACCCCAGCCCCATTCAACAGCTCTGGGAGGACCCTCTACACCACTGAGCTGAGTCCTCTCTCCTCCCACCTCAGGGGATGACCTCCCTGATCCTGTTGTGACTGAATGGGAGCAAATCTTTGCAACCATGGGGTCTGAAATCTTGCAGAAAATTCCCCCAGCAGAGCGGGGACGATGACCACCTGTGGATCAAATGCTCTTGTGTCCACATATCTTAGGCCACATGGTGTAACAGGAATTGATGTATTTATTTACACTTAAAAGGGTCCTTTCTTTAAGCAGGAAGAAGTGCAGGGGCACAAGCCCTCTCTGATGTTTATGTGTTATTGTGCCTCCCTCCTCTGACCTTCTCTCTTCCATCTTCCTCTCACATCCAGATTCTGGTTTTTCCTCTGTAAAACAGAACCACATTTTAATAAGAGCTGCCTTCAACGAGCAGCATAAATGCTGAGACACTATGAAATTCATCCAGACCTATTCTCCCTCTGTGCAGCTTCTCATGTCCTCTCTTTCTCACCAAGGTGAATGATTACCTCTCATATTGGGGATTCATGATGTGGAAACTCAACGGAGGCGGCTTTCCTTGGTCGCCTGATGAATTTTTCATTGAACGCCTTTGAAAGCTCTGCTCTCCATATGGTTTCAATGGCTAGACAGCGGAGACGTTCTGTGGCAGCTTAAGGGGGTCCCCTCTCTCAATGAATTATGGCCGATTCTGGTGCTCTCACATATTCCATTGATCACTTTGACGTGTTTTATTTTTCACAAAGGCTCTTAGACCTGGCTCTCCACTCTGGGACCCTGAGCTCTCTCTAAACACTGGGTTTAGATTTGAAGCTAATCTGGTTTCAAGGCTGCAGACCTGCTTAGTTTGAGAACATTTCTTTGCACAATAGTGGATAATTCCTGTCGCTGGATGTTGAATAAAACTGGTATTTGTGTGACCTGAGATGAGGTCACAATGAGGTTTTTAGCAGGTTGACTGAGTTTAAAAGATTTATAATCCTGCATTCATATACATAGAAACATGCATCTTTGTCCATCAGCAGAATTTTGTGAAAGACATATCTGTAAACCTATGGTCAGATTTAAAACTGGTATTATGTCTGAGTTGCATCAGCGTCAGTCAAAAAAATCATAATCATATTTTGTTTGTGTATAAAACAGTTTAATGAATCCTGTATGTACATATCAAATGTACAAAATATGCACACTGTTAAAATATTCACTCACTCAGTTTAGTGTATTATATACAATCCCAGACCATCTTTAGAACCATTATTTTTTTAAATAGGGTGCATACAGGATATAGCTAACATATCACAATATAGACCGATCAAACAATTTGTACAACATACCAATATCACTATGTAAAAATAAAACAGCAAATGCATGTTAAAATATTAATCTGTATTTAATCATATTATATTAATGTCTGTGCGAAGCAGGTACCAGTGTAGCATGAGGTTACAGTACAGTAAAGTTTGACACTTTCTATCCCAGTTTGATCAATTAACAATTTCAAGTTGTGACAGGAACTAATGAGAGAGCATTGATTTGCTTCTTCACCACCGCCTACTGAACTGAGAGTGAAAGGACTCCAGCCCGGATGTAGTCGAGGTCAGGCGTGTGTGCTTTTCTACGTTTGGTAATGAGAAAAAGACCCAATTGCCCTCATGGGTGAACGTTTTAATTTGTTTCATCCCACTGACCTCAATCCACCACATCACCAATCAATAAATAAACATCCGTCACTTGTTTGCATTTTTCAAACATCACAAAAATCACAGCTAATGACAAGAGTTTGATTCCACTCCGGTGCTGTTCCACGCTCATCTCTAAATTAAATTTCCTTACACAAAAGCAATACTTATTTCCAGGTGTGATCTTCCCCCTGGTGTTGGTTTGGCATCATTTTTTAAAAAAAAAGTCTGAATTGGCACTTCTGCTTCTCTCTGTTTTTAAATCCGTACACACAAGATGTTAACAGATGTTACACTCCACACACACAACACACACACAAATGTCAAAGAGAAAAGTTAGAGTTTCATAGAACGCTGACCGCATATCAATCCTCCTCTTGGGATGTGCCAGAAGCTGAAGGCAACACTGAACAGCAACCTAGACCTTACTTCAAAGATAAATTCACAATGACATTTGACTGCTAGAATCTATATATTCCACAATCTCTCTATACTGTGAAACTTGAAGAGGTTTCTTCATTTAAGAGCATGGTCTTTCAGTTTAAAAGCAGCTTATTGATTTCACATCCAGATTTTGTCATGCTGTCACTCAACCCTGCGCCGGCTTGGATTTTTTTGACAGTCTAACCACTAGAATGCCAGGTGTAGTGTTGACAAATGAAAAAGTCCCGCCCTTGTTGTGAGTGTTCGCTATATTTTTTGGACAGTCCTTAATAGGTGGTTACTTTAATGCACTCCTGCCCTCCATGGCCTTCTTACTACACCAGCTTCCAATCTGTTTGCTTGAAGAAAAAAAATAAGGACACCTTCAGTTCGCTGGTCACCTTCAGTTCCCTGGTCCACATGGAAAAGCTACATCAATTAATTATTATTTTTTCACTTAAAAAAAACAAAAACCAACAGCAAAAGGAACGACAATGACAGATTTGTTGCACAAAAAATAAAAGCATGAGAAAAAACCAAAGAGCAAATGAGAAATCCAAGACTAGACGTTTCCCACGTGCATGGTAGTAGTGAGGGAGCGTGAGGAGAAGAGCTGAAGCTGGAGTGCAGGAAATCTGTCCAAGCAACAAAATATCAGAGAGATAGTCCACAGTTTGAGCACAAGCAGAGCAAATCCAAGCACAAGCAGCGGCTACTTGAGTGCAAGCACAGGGCTTTGAGTGAAAGCATTGCAATATCTGAATGTGAAATCAATAATTTCTGCTCTCAAACTGAAAGACCACACTCTTTAATAAAGGATAGAAAAAAAACATACTTCTTTTCCTTCTTATTAGTGACCTCATGTGTTATTAGCTGCTTGTAATGATGACAAATCCCCAACAAAGCCTACATTCTCATAGTACCTCATTCTTTCTTTACTGATGAAGAGGGCACAGGCAGACAACAGGATGTTTTGGAACTTGTTTTGTCTGAAGACAGTTGTTGCTGCCCAAGAGGCAACTGTGCAGAAATACTTTCAATAAGCTGATGTCGCCAGTAGGCACTGTTGGACTGAGGAGGAGGAGGCAGAGCAGGTTAAGCCACGTGGATAGGGCCTTTCCTGCTTCTTCTTGTTGTGTTAGATCCGAGGCTTCTCCTGTTGTCAGCAAACGTCCCACAGGTTGATACTCTTGAGCCGAGCATCCAACAGAGATGAGAACAAAGAGCAGGTGGAGGTAAACTTGGCGATGGTAAGGCTTAGCCTCAGATGTTGCAGGTGGGATGAAAAATGTATGATGACAGAGAGTCCTGCAGCAAGTCGGGAATCCCTGCATCAGAGCACTGGATGTAGAGGTGAGGTGGCTGTTCGACAACTCGGATTACCCCAAGATGAAGCAACAACGAGGGGTGAGGTGACTGATCCAGCGGGGCGGTCAGACCTCTACTGATGGAGGAGTATAGGGGGATACAGTGTCTCATCTGCCTCTAATAGTCAAGTCACGGCGGCGGGGGCAGTCTCACGTCGAGCAAGCTGTAGGCGAAAATGTTCCAAAAGACGGCGCAAAGAACAAACAAGGTGTAGACGCAGAAAAAGATCCAAAACAGGGACTGTTCCTGGAGCCGCTGCTCGTAGTTCTGCAGGACCACCACGCCCAGCGTCAGGCCGACCACCACCCCTCCCAGGTGCGCTACAAAGCTGGGGTTGGGGCAGGGAGGAAAGGCCGGCGGGTAGAACCGCAACCACACCGCCCGACCAAACTCTACACTCACTGTGAGCAGAGGGGAGAGAGAAAAATATGTCTGTAAGCTGTATATTTAACTCCTGATAGCTATGCTTATATATCAAAATGTAATTAAACAGTCATTTGTTTGAGGCGGAAGAATTAGTGCTGCTACATATCAACAGACAAATCCTATAAGTTGAGCTGAAAGTGACGTGTGGAGAAATTATTGAGACTTACTGCACACCAGAGCCATTGCCATCCGGAACAGCTTAAACTGACACTTCATTCCAGACCAGTTCTACAAAAAGAGAGAGAAATGACGGAGTATTCAGGAGGACATTTTCACGTTCTTATGAAAAATAGCAAACTGTGCAAGAAGGTCAAGTCATCCTTAGACACACACAAGCTGACACGGGTGCAACCCCAGAGACGCTGCGACCCTCAAACTGTTACTACTGGGTTCCAAAATATGATTTCAGATGAAAGGAGAAAGACAAGCTCCTCCATCCTGACCCAACGGATGTTATGGAGGATTTGCCAAGTATGTGTGTGTGTGTGTGTGTGTGTGTGTGTGTGTGTGTGTGTGTGTGTTGACCCACAGAGGACAAGGGCCAAACAGAGCAGGCACAGATGTCAAAGGACATCAGAGAGCGGTGAGATGAGATTTCCTCTCCTGCAGTCACTTAAACATGTGCACACGCTCATACACTTTTCTGATCTTTGCAGGGAAAGGAAAAAAAAAATCAATGGTGATGGCGAGGAATGTTTGGCATCTGTCGATAGAGAGGCACCTGCTGGGCCCCAAAACAGACGGCTCTGATGATATGGCAATGCTCTGGAGTGATGCTGAGTGATGTGATCACACACGCACGCACACAGGTGTCTGATGTCACATGATATTGATGGTGATGATGCTACTCACTAAAACACAAGAGTAATTCCTCCCTCTTATCACACTTGGACAGTATTTGATATGTCTGTTGTTTCATTGCAGGCCAGACAATACAACATTTCTTGTGGTGTCCTTAAGTGATTATCAGTGTCTTGTGCCACATCATTAATCTACTCTGCAACCACTCTTTGAGACAAACTGATGCTTAGGAACAATTTAACATAGATACAAAGACTAAGACTTACCATTACAACATTAGCCAAGTGCGCTGAGACCAGTGCGTACACTCCCCCAGATGACCCGACCACTGGAGCCGTCATATCTGTGACGGACACCGCCAATGACCCTGTAGTGATGAGGAAAGTCACAAGTTGGTAAAGTTATTATTTTGGTCTATTAACAAATTGAACATTAAGGCATTATCCACACCATTAATAAAAAATTATAAATGAAGACGTTCAACAATATGGAAGTTGCGGCATCAATTAAAAGAGTCAATGTGTGTACAACTTGAAATAATGACAATAATGTCGTTTGGGGCATTTAGAGGAGCATTTTTATTTCAAGTGATCCGGCAAACTTGTTCACCAACAGTTGTTTGTGTACAAGAGCAACATAACCTTTTATTCAGAGATAAAAATATCCCAAAACAAATGTAGGCCTTTTCTGGCAACCATGCAGAGCTGAAGGTAAGGTGTAGCCTGGAAGAGAACCTAAAGTGTCCCAGGTGTCATCATTCCTCCAGGTATTTTGGCCCGGATGACACTGTGGCAGTTTGAAATCTAAATGGTGGGTTCATTTTAATTCTGGCTCCTTATGACTGTGACAAACCATCAAGACAAGCATATGACAAGCTCAATTAAAAAATGCTTTTACTTGACACTTGATCAATTTAAGTCCAGAATTCAGCCTCTTATTCAGTTTTTGGTGTCGACCAACTCCTGAGGGAGATGTCATGTTCTTCAGCAACAAAACAATGTTCTATGTTCACAAGCTAAACTTTTATGCCGGCACTTTGGCGCTGAGCAACTGACAGTGAATGTATTTTAGATGTTCATAACTGAAACATCTGCCTGCAGGTGACAACGATGCTTTGAGAGTGGTGATGAGCTGAAACATCTAAAGAGCAGGAGAACTTCAGGGTCAGGTGATAATTCTCTGGGGGGTTCTTGTGTTTGCTGCATTCATTTCATCTTCCACGATAGAAACTCAGAAAAAAAATATTTGGACAGCTGTCATCCATGCCAACTATAGGCACACAACCACAGACCTGAAGGTGAGAATGTTTCCTTGACTAGATGAGATTTGCTCATTCTGGCAGAGAGCCATCTATTTTGTACGACATAAAGACTTTGCTGTGCTACTTGCTATTTAATGTGGGTATATTATAAACAGGTTTTCATGAATAGAGGCCTGTTCTTACTGTACCAGCACATGCTGTGATTTTATGTAAAACAAATGCATTCACACAAACCCCCCCCCACGGCTGCCACAAACAGGGAATTGCTGTCTCTGGCACCTTGGTACCAATTCATCACACACATAAAAGATCCAATCAAGCACTGAAAAGTTTAAATACGAGGACATTCAGAGGCAGCGTCACCAGCAGAAATGTGTTCTCACTGCAGTCTTTGTACAAGAACCAGAATACAAGAAAAAAGCAGATAGAGAAATCCTCAGTTTGACTATTCAATTAACACAAAAGCTGCTCTCTCTCTCTTTCTGTTGCACATTTTCTTTCTGTTTCTCTCTCTCTCTCTGCATACACTCATTCCACTTTTCAATTCTCCATATAGCTGTTCCTCCACAGCACAGACCTGTGTGCCTTAGTGATGCTAAGTATACATTGCCCATGTGGTATTGAGAAGTTGATGAATGGTCATTACACAAAAATTACCAAAATGCATGTATTTTATGATATTATATATATTATATTGCGAGAGGCATAGAATTAATGATGTCTGATCTACTGAGCAGACCACATGGCTTTCATATTTCTACAAGCCAGTAGCCAGTCAGATTTACCTTTAACCTCAGCGTACCCTCAGGCTCGGCTTTTAACGCTGTTAATGTTGAAAGCTCTGTAAAAAAATCTAAATTGTGATTCTTTGACCAGGATCCCCGCTGAAACAACTCTACTCTCATCTTTTCCATAATTATTCCTAATCCCAAATCCTCGCAACAGTAATTCAGGGGAAATAAACATAAACAAAATCAGTGGGCCCACTGAGTGATGGACCCCATGCAGACAAGCCTGTAGGATTTCTGTGTAAACTTGCCAAGCTCAGTCCTCAAATAGCTGCAAAATCAACCGACTAAGCTTTAGTGATGCTCAGCTCACATTTAGCTTCTTCCAACCAGCTACATGTAGTCTCTCTCTGTCTGTCTCGTCCTCTAATTACAGACACACAGGTATATCACATTATAGGCAAACTGGATATGATTACAGCAGACAGTAAGAGCTCTGAGGTGTTTAGATATCAAATCACCATAAGGTGGGATAATAGGATAAGTCATGTTAGCTCGATCATAATGTAATGCGCGCACACACGCAAGCATGCACGCACACATGCTCGCACGCGCGCGCACACACACACACATATTCAGAATTCCCTTGATTCCCATGTCCTCACAATCGCCTCATTCTCAATCTGAGAAACAAAACATGGGGGCAAAAGCTGAACCGGATTCATTAAAATAATAATAATACCATTACTCTGAAAACACAGAATATTAAATATAGTGTGATAACATCCTCTACAGATTTGCATTAACTGACCATCCATCAGTCCATTATCTTTACCGCTTATCCTCTGATGAGGATCACTGGTGGCTGGAGCCAGTCCCAGGGTAAGAGGCGGGGCATACCCTGGACAAGTTGCCAGTGTATTGCAGGGAGTATGGAGAATACCCACATACACACTGCTTGAACCCTGAACATTCATGTTTTAAGCTGATAATGCAAACCTTTGTATTACCATGCCGCTCCATAAATTGACCAGTTTGTGAGGAGGCAGATTTGCCCAAGATTGAGAAAAAGAATGGGGGGGACAAATGGTGGGTGGTCCTGAGGGACTTCAGTGATGGGTAGAGAAAACATTTCCACATATCTACATCTGTGTTCATCAACTACGCTGCAACACAGCAGCTGCACCACGTTGTAGCATCAAGACGGAGGAGAGAAGGCTTCAGCGATTTATTTACAGAGTTCTAAAATCCATCCAGTGTTTGCCATGTTTGATGAGCCTTCAGGCTGCACTGAAATCATTCAAAATGATCACGGATAACCCCTACTGTGTTTCAGGTCAGTGCATTTTCAGAACAGTGTGTGATTGAAAGTGAATTAAAAGGACATTTTAAAAGCTGCAACTGACATTCAGCACCAAATAGGAGTTTCCTCTTCTTCTTCCTAATGTTTGGTCTTTGCAGGTGTGTGAACCATAATGACAGCACACTAAGGTGGTGTAATGACAGCATCTGACTCACCGCAACATTAAACACGGTACAGTCATCTTAGCAGCTCGCACACACACAAACAGACAAACACACACCCACGCTCACTTGCATTCTGTTTTCTTCTCTCAAAGCGGTGCCGGAAAATTGATTCATGCAAGAATCAAGGTTCTTTTCTTTTAGGAACCATCTGTTGGTTACCATTACGATACAACGTGCACACGGCACAAAACAATGAAAGAAGGCAGCGATTAATCTAGAATTTTTAAATCCACCATCTATTTTAAATATCATTGTAAACCGGCACAAAGATTTCCCCTACCATGGTTACACCCTTTTAATGGACGGTACTGTATAATGCTTCCTTCCTCTATATACACACACACAGACACACACACACACACGCTGAAACACTTGATTTAAGGCATCTCCACCTTCGTCGTTTCTTTGCTTAGGAAGTGTGTCTCAGCAGGTGACCTCCATCCCTGTAATTAACTTGGTTTAATAACATTATTTTAGTGTCTGTGTCTGTGTGCTAACCAAACACACACCAGACAAGGACACAGTCGCTCATAGCTCCTCATCAGGCCCCAGGAGGATAGGGTGGTATTTTATTTAGCTTTGCTGCTTTTCCAAGCTTCAGAGAATGAAGTCGTTGAGTCGACTAAATCTTCAAAGTCATTAAAGTGGTGTTTTATGTGTGTGCCACTCCGTCACTGCCGCTCCAAACCCCTAACAACCCTCATGTGTCAATAGCTGAGGGTTTCACTTGTGATTTGTGGGATTCTGTCTGTTCTTCTGTTTCAATCTGTTGTTGTGCACTTGTTCTTGTTCGCTGCAGAGTCCATCCTGTGCTCTTTGTACAGGCAGAGCCCAGTTTTATTGTGTCTACTGTGCGGTGGAGAGAAAACCGCTGTGTTTACACACAAGTCCATTGTTTCCATTAAAGTGTCAGAGTGTCTGTCAGCCTTGGAGGGTCGTTGACCTCTCTCTGAGTCATTACTTGACCCTGAACTCTGCCTCGACCCCTGAAAGTGCCAGCTGAGCCCTCCTCTGTTCACTTATTGCTTGTTGTGTTTCTTCGCACACTCCACCAGTGTCATTATATACTAAATGTAAAGTTGTTAAAAATGCAATGAAATTATCAATGCATACTTCCACTGAGATTCTGAATATTAGTTTTCTTGATTTCTTGTTTTTAGATTGAAATAATTTCCCAGTGAATGTTAAATTGTGTTCAGACTGATTCCAGTTGACCAAAAGCAAAAAAAAAACCCATAGTCAAACACAACAAACCCAAACATCACAGCCAAAACAACCACAAGGTTCTTCCCTGCTTCCACTGGGGGTCGATATCTAATTAAAACAGCAGACTGTGTGAGTGTGTGTGTGTGAGCTGGTCTGTGTGTGTACATTAGTGTGTGATTTATGGCACGTTTCCTCCTCAATTCACTATGTCAATGCTATAGGCCACCACATCTGGTATCCCCAGGGTGTTCGTGACTGACCCCTGCTATACCCCCCCCAGTTCTTCAAGTGAATCTAAAAGTGTCAGCCCCGGGAACTAAATAAAAAAAAAAGATCAGAAAGAAAAATCCAACCAACCCTGCAGGTGAATGACTTTGCTGGTGTTTGTTAGTGTGTACTGAAAAACCCAGCTCATGATGACACAAAGAGAAACAAAGGCTCACTGTCTCAGCTAAACAAGATTGTAACCGCACCAGTGCCTCAGGTTGATAGAGAAGTCAGAAGAGAGCGGGGACATTTTGTTATAAGCTGTGTGTCTTTCATCTGCAGTTGCTTGGTTGCCCCCCCCCCCCCCTCCTCTCTTCTCCTCTCCTCTCCTCTCGTCTCCCAAATTTGTCATATCCTGGTTCCCCTCTCAGACTTATTAACACTTATGAATTCATCTCCCCTCCTCATCTCTTCTATCTCTTCATCCCGGCATCACCCCCCTCACTTTAAAAGTCATTATTACTGTGTGTATGTGTGTGTGTGTGTGTGTGTGTGTCGCTCTGATTGAGCTCCATTCGAGATCACTCTTTTTGCTCTCTGCTATTGTTCATGGACATAGGGGGATTTGGGTGCTTTGATGGGGCACTGACAACCCCCTACATCCCACCACATCTGGTCCCAAGACTGAAACACAAGGCCATCTGTCCCTTACATGACACACACGCTCAGTTTTTGAAATGAATGTTGTTAAGGTTAGAGCTAGTCTCCAGGAAATGAATGTAAGTCAATGTCATGTAGTGTGAAGTAAGGGTGACACGACAATGTGTGTGTGTGTGTGTGTGTGTGTGTGTGTGAGACCATGCACTCACCTGCAAGCACACCACATACGTAGACAAGTCCGATCCTCAGGGCCCCGTGGACCATTTCTAGTGGGACTCCCACCAGCAGCTGCATGGCCATGTTCAGGCTTAGGTGTTCAATGCTGTAAAATGCACACATGCACACACACACACACACACACACACACACACACACACACACACACACACACACACACACAAAGCAAAATTTACTTTAAATAACTGTAAATTAAAAGAAAACAAAAACAACCAAATAACTTGAAAATAAAAACAAAAATAAAGATTTTTTTTCACATGAAAAATAAACCTAAATGCACATCTTTTCTACATGTTTATTCTGTCTGATTTTATTATTAGTTAACATAAACACTGATACCAATCTGTCTGTGACAGGCTCATATCGACCAATTGTTTATCAGCCATCTGATAAATCGATATGTGCTCATTTTTATTTTAAAACATCCCCTTCCTGTTCCCTCTATTTGCTTGATCACACAAGTGCGCACGCACACACACACACACAGAACATCTGCTCCTTCATCATCAAACTGCGCTGTCTAGACCATCATGGCTAGTCATCATCCCTCTAATGTACTCAAACATTATATAAGGACACAGACAGAGGCACACATTGAACACACACACACACACACACACACACACACACACACACACACACAGTCACACAGCACGGTAAAAAGATTAAAACCATGCGTATCGGCTGCACATTTATCCAAATTCGTTAACTGCTTATGTTTCAGCATGATGACTATAAGCAAGGGATATCTTACACATATACACACACACACTCCCTGTGCCCTTCATGGCTCGAAATGTCCTTCTAGCCAAACCTCAGTCAGCAGCTCAGACACTTTCGGGTGTCACAGCACAAACCAAAAGAACAGCAGCTAGCATAATCCGGCCTCCCTGTCTCTCTCTCGTCTCTTCCTCTCTCAGCCTCTTTCATCGTCTCTCGCTCACTACAACCACTTCCCTCTGTCTGAATTATACTGACATCTCTGCTGTGCTGAAGAAGAGACGACAGAAAGAAAGAGACAGCGAGGGAGAGATGAGACGTTTTGAGGAGTCTCCGTATTCATCATTTCGACAGTTTTGACTGAGTGAATCGTTGCATCCTGATGATGATTTGTGATCAAAACAACAACAAACAGCTTCAGCATCATTGTGGAAATAAATACGCACATCCCCAAAACAGACGCACACGCACACACTAACACACAAACAACTCTCCCAACACAGACTGTGAAAAACATGACAAGGCCAATGATCTATTTCAGTTGAAATGAGTCAGCCACCTAAACTACAATGTCGATATGGTGGATTGTTCCAGCGATCAGACAGACAATGGGCCGTATTGACCGGCTGCGAGAGGCCTGTCCACACGCACAAGGACAACTCCGCTCCAGATAACAGCGGCTATCTATTCCCGTACTGCTAATGAGTCTATGAGGGATGGTGTCCATTGTCAGGCAGATCTGTGGATACACATGAGAGGTCCTATTGTGTCTCCATGACCACGGCAAGAGCATTGTTTCATCCTTTTTTCAACTAGAGCTGGACTTTTGTTCAGTTTGCTGCTCAATTCTTGTGATAAACTCATAAGAAAACCTTAAGAAGCTTGTTTGAGATGGTCAATGTCAACACTCAACGAGCAGATGCATTGGCTGTGGAGGGACGATGAATGGTTGATGAGGGGAGGACTGAGGTGCAGATGTGTCTGATAGGCCATGAGAATGAGATTGAATGAGAAGAGGATGAAGGGATGAGGGAAAGGATCAGCAAATGGAGGGACGAGGTAGAAAGTTGAATGGATGAAGGGAAAGTGTGGGTTGATAATACTGAGAAACAGAGCGTGATCTGTATGTTCGTAGGTTAGAGGTGTGGCTGAGGCATGGCCTTGGTCTTTAACCCAAGTTAAATTAATTTACTGTTTACTTTTGTTGGACAAACCCTTCATAATGAAGACAAACTGCAAAGAAATATTTTCCTGCTGCTTCTTGCTGTTTAAAGTCATGGTTTAATCTTGCACAAAGATAATCTTCCTTAGGTTTTCACAGCTCCTACACATACACACAGTTTAGGTGCGTGTGTCTGTGAGTGGAAGAGTGTGTGTTATGTGTGTGTGAGTCGAGACAAGCGAGTAGACAGAGAGAGATTCTGCTCGCATCATGCTACTCTGCTGAGGGATGTTGGGACCAGTGTGTACACTCTGTCTTAGTGTTGAGAATTGCGAAGGATCAGTGCTGCTGAGCTGTTGACAGGATTACATGGTTTGTAGATGTGTGTGCGAGTGTGCCCTTGCATAGATGTGTGTATGTGTGTGAGAGAGCAAGAGAGAGGGAGAGGGAGAGAGAGAGAGAGAGAAAGAGAGAGATGGAAAGGTGTGAGAAAGTCAAAAAAGTGTCCTTTTTAATGATGTAAGCAGTGATTCAGTCATGAAGAATTTGAAAAGGGATCACACAGTGTTATTCCTCTTCTTTAGTTCAGGGTCATTTCACTGTGGCACCAATTTTTTATCATTCTCTTGTGAATTACAGGCAAATTTTTTTAACACTTGTATGAATCTTAACATTAACACTGTGACGTACTGCCTCAAAAAACTGAGGCAATATTAATTTTTTTTGATTTTTTGATTATTTTTCCCTTTTCATGTTTTGGCACTTGTGGAGACCCAATGCTCATCATCTTTGCTCTGCTAGGATTTATTAAGATGTGCACATACATGCAGAATAGTTACATATGTGTCTGTCTATGTCTATGTGTAATGTGACTCAGTGATCAAAGGTTGAATTGATTTTCAGTTGCTGCTGAAACTGGACTGATATAAATAGCTGTGTTTTGTGTGGAGAAACATTCGGCATGAGGGAAAAAAGAAACTAGTCTGAATGGAAAACGGAATCTTGGACCAGATTTCTGCTGTCAGCACCAGAAGCTCCAAAATATAGAAACCCAGAGGCTGATTGGTCGTCAGACGATAACTGATGGGCTCAGAGGATGTACCATGTACCAACTGCTCAATGTTAAACAGCCATAACCAGCAGTAAGTGCATGAAAATTAATTTGTCATCAAGTTGTGTTACAGATAAACAAACAGCCATCAGTCAGAGTTGATGAGGCATGTTCAAACACCAACATAATATACCTGATACGATTTTTTTTTTAATTGGTGATACATTTTCCATGTCATTAATTTAAAATTATACTTTTAACATCTGATGGGAGATAAAGAAAGAGATGGTTCCCACAACCGATGGTTGTCCACTAGTTGTTTCTGTTATTTTGTCCACTCTAAATTCAACAGCACTGTGAGCTCTCAAATTCAGTATCCTGGCTACTTTGAATAATCAACAGAACTCAAGAGTTGTCAGTATGTGAGTCTATAACATACCATACAGTTCTCTTTTTATTACAGCCACTACCTCTGAGGGCCTAAATCATTTCACCATGTTCCAGTGCCATCGATGCATGTTAAACATCCCACCGCCCTCCTTTTATCTCTCCATTCACCCATTCTGTAGTTTATCTCTCCACCACACACTGTCATCTCTACTGCTGCCGTCTCTGCTGTCATAATTAAATTACCTTTTTATTAGTACTCACTATTGCCTGAGACTACATTTACCCAGAAGGGTAATTAAACCTGGATGACCTGGACTGAACTGATAATAAAATAAGACAATGGGGAGGAGAGGAGAGGAGGAGAGGAGAGGAGAGGAGAGGAAAGCTTTCTTTAGAGAATAGAGTAGGGAAAATAAACGATCCCCACCCTCTTATGTGACAGCAGCATTACAGTGAATACACATTACACCAATAATCCAATAATAATAGCTTGTTTGAAAATTTGATACTTTAAGAGTCCCTCAAGTTTATTTATTCCTTGTTTTTTTGACAGAAACTGAATACATCAAATATTATATTGCCAACTGCAACCTAAGACTCAAATAAACTCCTTGGACAACCCCATCTCCTATTTCTTATCTTCATTTTCCCACTTTCAGTAATTAAATTTGCTCAGTGTACTTTCAGAGTATATGTCTGCTGATGAAGTAACAAGCTCTGGTTCACTTCAGTCTTTCAGAAAATACTAATTTTCAACAACCAAATCTGAACCTGAACCATCACAGATACAGAACCTGAATGTGTATGTCATCAAAAGTAATATCATCCCTGTGGACCAGTTCATGTCATGTAAAGAAAGGCATTTTCAACATTTTAATATTAGAAGGTGACAGTAAGAAATGATAAAGCTCATAATGAGAAATACAACTCTGAGGCTTGAACTCACCCAGTGTGCATGAAACTGTAGCTGAGGTACCTCCAGGCCTGGGCTCGTAGCTGGGGGTGGTAGGGTAAGGGGCTCTTTAGGAATGACGGGCTGGACACCTGCAGGACCAAGCGGTCCAGCTGGAACCCGTAGTACATGAACACGGCTACCTGGAAGAGTGCAGAGTGACGAACAGGAAGTGAGTGAATTCAAGATTCACATAATATACATACTGAATGAGTTCAAAGAATTGATATTTCTTTTTTCTGCAGAAATATATCAAGGAAAGGTTTCTGACATTGATATTATTACTAATATAAATGTACCATGTGATGTTTTGATCCTCAACTGCAATCCAAAGCATTCTGATAAAATATCTGCACAACCATATTTTGACATTTTGAAAAATATTTAGATAGTTAGCTTCCTCCTATCTAACTTCTGCTGTTACATCACTTCGTTTCTTGCTGTTGATGCACTAAACTCTAAAAGTACAAATTAAACATAATTAATCACTTGTCACACTGCTCATACAAACAATTCACCTCAGCGATGGTGATCGCCAGGATGAGCAACGGCGGGGGACAGTAGGTGTAGCTGTCAAAGTACCACTTGCGGTCGACCTCGCGGGGCAGCGTCTCATAGGCGACGTGTCGGACCAGCCGTTGCGAGAGCCCCAGGCCGTCCTCATCCCTGAGACTGCAGCCTTTCAGCTGCCTGCTCCCCTG
Source organism: Paralichthys olivaceus (assembly GCF_024713975.1). Taxonomy (NCBI): domain Eukaryota; kingdom Metazoa; phylum Chordata; class Actinopteri; order Pleuronectiformes; family Paralichthyidae; genus Paralichthys; species Paralichthys olivaceus. Next base: position 14,673,799 of record NC_091100.1, on the reverse strand, counting down.
CAGGATGGCCCTCCGGAAACTATTGGAGCGCTTGTTACTCATCTGGAGAGAGGAGGAAGGGAGAGAAGAAAGTAATAAATGGGATGAAAAGGAGGTATGGAGAGGGAGCGGGTGAGGAGAAAGAGGGAGGCAAAGAGAAGACTAAGGCAAGAGAAGTGGGTGAGAGACAGGTCAGAGATTTTTAGTATCTCTTTATCTATTTTATTATTTTTTATTCTCACATTTCCATCAGTTTTTTTACGTTAATCTTGCTGTTTATCTGTATTTTATTTAACACATGAACAATTCAAGATAATGATGGAATGCATATTCATTAACTATTCAGTGTACAAGCCGAGCTTCAACTCTCTGAGCACAGGCCACACACATCAATCGTCCTCACTGAAAGCCCTCTCCCTCCTCGCCGTGGCAACAGAATGCCTGTGTCATCACCTAGCAACCACCAAACTCTTCTCTTTATCCCTTTCTGTGAGTGAAGAGTTCATTTCTCAATACATATTTGTCTTTCCATCACAGATCTGCAGATGCAACTACATGATGCTTCTTTTCAAAGACACTGTCAGTGTCTATTTTGATTAACTGCAATTATTTTTCTACCACAGGTGTCACATGTTTCAAACAATAGCTTCACATTTTGAAACTCCTCACACACTCATACACTAGAGCTCTGAAGATCGCTAGAAAAACTCGTAGATGTACAAAACAAATGTAAAACCATACTACTACACAGCACAGCAACCTATAGTGACAAAACACACATGATCTATTGAGCATAAAGGGCCACACACACACACAAACACTAATGTCCTATTTTTCATTGGCTCTCTCACTCACACTGTATAAATATAGGCAAGAAGAAATGAGAGGATCTACCCCGATACATACAAATGAATAATTGATAACCTATGGACATATAGGATGTTTGGATCGATTAAAATGTCAAGTTCAAATTCAAATAAAAAATGCTGAGACAGACAGAAAACTTTCTTTACCAAGCTGTTGGACAGGTTGTGTTTTATCACAGCTGTAACAGTCTCGGCTTCCAACCTAAATCACCGCTGCCTCCAAGCTTTGTGCCGTTTATTGCACTTGCTGTTTTATTTTATAAGACTCTCCATGACGATGCAATGACTCCTGATCTCCCTCCTCTCCCTTACCTCCCTCTTTTCTTGCATACACCCTGAATCTCTTTCTTTCTCTGCTGTTTATGTAATGCTCCATAACTCAATTCTACTGTTGTGTTTGTGCCTCTAGGATTGTGTCACATAGCAGATGTTATATTTAAGGACATAAGGAGGTTATATTGTTTTCAGCAAGGGCAGAGATTTGTTGAAATGAGGAGAAATGTAACATCGCAGTTATTGGCAATAAAAGTACAATTAAAAAGTGGTTGGGTGCAACTATTGCAACTTTTAAAAGCTATACAACTTTAAATTGCCTCAAATGTTAAATGTGTAATGAAGCTTGGATTGATGTTTGTTCCAGTATTCTCACAGACGTCTCGGAGCAATAAGAGACTGCTTTAAAGATGACAGACAACTTGAAAAGTCATAGCTGCAATTCATATTCATGTTTAATTCAGAAGAAAAGACAAAAACAATAGTGGTGTGAGGACAGATGTAAAATCTGAACATCAATAAATTCTCTGTATGAGCAGTTGGCTGATGTGTGTGCTGGCACGGCTTAATGAGACTTTTAGTGTCTCTGCAGGGATCGCTGTTAGGAGATAAACTTCAGAAAAAAGACAATTATTTCAGCCTTTATGTCAGCCACAGAGAACTGTGGGAAAATGATTATGGGTTACCATGGCCACTTCCATACTAAAAGCAAATACACACTCATGCACACGCACTCACATACACACTTAAAGACCTCCCCCAGGCTGCCATGCTCCATAACGACAGTCAATTCTTTGTGTGAAGTGACTGCAATTCCTCTCCTCTTTGTACGACACAAAAGAAAGGATGACGCTCTGTCTGTTTACCCGATGGCCAGAGGAGAAGGGAGAGGAGGAGAGGTGAATGGGACAAATCGACGTTGGGGCAACAGGAGATTATTGCACTGTAAAATACAGTCAGATGAGAGGGACGTTAGTGAGAGAAAAAAAGAGGTGGAAAGATAAGGAGACAAACTGAAGAAAGAAAAAGAGGAAGATGAACAAGAGAGAAAGGGGGACCAAAGCAAGAGCAGTAGCGTGTTATCAACTTCAAAAAGATGTGGAAACGTAATATGTGATTGTTGAAAACCACTTTAAAAACAATTGAATGAGTTCAGTTAATCTGTTGCTATAACAGCTTCCACTCTTCAAATTCTGTGACTGACTATATGCGTCGTCTGCCCAAGCTCAAGGTCCAATATATCCTCCTGCTGGAATGGAATGGATTGTGGCATCAGGTATGAATGTGTGGAAAGCCAGACCAACACATACAAATGGACAATGTATGTGTGACTGGAACAAGAACCAGACTCGGAGTGCAGGAAATATTGTCAACCGTTTAGCTCCAGCCCCATTGTCCTCTGGTGGCTGGCTGCAGCACACATATTTAACCCTGCCTTCTCCGTGTTAGCAGATGGGATATGGCTGACATACTCAGTCAAAGTATATAATTTTTTTCTAGATGATGGTTTCTATCAATTTAGGTCGTTCTTATCACACTGTTTGTTCAAGTTTTTCGATTGTGTGTATCAACAGGATTTCCATATGACGACTCCACTTTCACTACTGCAGACTCTGGTGACACATGACGTCAAAAGTGCAAGATGCCGGCACCTGTAACTGAACTGTATATTTTGGCTTCGAAAGTGGTAAAAAAAAAAAAAGTAAAAACCCAATGTCTTCCATCTTTGTTTCCAGTCTATGCTTGGTCCCATTGTAATTAACATCTGTCCGAGCACTGCCTTTATGAGTTTGGGAGCTGATGTTGGTCTGGTTTACAGTCACACAAAATCACACCAAAGGAGTCAGATGGGGTTGAGGTCAGGGCCCTGAACAGGACAGTCAAGTTCAGGAAGCATTTCTTCATCTAACATACTGTATCCAAACATTAGGATTTACCCTAATTAAAACTAATGAGAACTAAGGAGTCTAGCCATAAACAAGAAACGGATACACAAACAGAAATAACAGGCACACACACCGCAAAAAAAACGAGTGTAAGTGCAGGTGTAAGCACGGGCATCTTGATCACTCCTCAATATCATCCTACTGGGGCAGAAAATAGAGCAGCTGAACCTCTCTGTAGGTATTTTGGGAAGTGTAAACCGGTTAGTGAGCCAGTTTCTGCCCAGGACAGTCGCGTGTATGTGAGAGATGTGATGCATGACAGAGAGTTAGACAGAATCACACGGATGGACAGAAAGAAGAAAGTGAAGTGGCACAGATGAGGAGGCAGAGAGAAAAACAAGTGCTCATGCAAAGGAAGAAAGACAGAGGTAAAAGTACAGAGAGAAGAGGACTGAGCGGTGATTTGGATGCTGACTGTGACGGAGTAGTGAGCAGGTAATTACAGAGCTGTGGTGCAAAGGAGAGATGCTGCGACAAATAAACCCCTCAGAGTTTGTCTCTGTCTGTCCTGGCTCTCCTCTTCCTCTCTTTTCCTCTTCTGTCACTCCGTCTCTGCAAGCAGAACAGCTAGAGAGATAAAAAAGTGTTCCAACAGAAACCAGGCACTGCCAATTAACCCAGCAGAAGAATTATATCACTCCGTTCCAATACCGGCCTTGACTCTTGGATCTTTATTTCACACAGCATTAATTCTCTGCCCTTGGAAAGTCTAACATGTTGTGCTTACATGCTTTACATTTGCACATTATCTATATCGCTCATTTGAGGGTTGCAGGGGATTGGGGCTGAGGCGGGGGACATCCTGGACAGGTTGTCAGTGTAACACAGGGCCAACGTGTAGAGACAAAACAACTAGATCTATGTTGCATTACCTATCTGCATTATGTTAATGAAACTACGTTATGTCAGGTATAGAGTTTGATTGGCAATGGTGGTAAAGACAACTCCCATGATCCAACACTGCTTCATTACGTTCTGTTGTGAGACCCCAAGTGGCCAAGGTTAATCTTGATTTGACCCAATCCTATCACCCCATTTTTAAGTGATATTCCTTTTCTGTGATTAAGTCTGACGCATTATTATTGGTAGCATTGATATAGGGGAAAGGTTGGGTTGGGTTAGGTCGTCACACATTGACCTGCCGTGCCTGCAATCCACAAAACATTCTTGAGAGCCAATTCAAATATGACCTGCGGGCCGACCTGCAGATTATGCATCGACTCACGTCACAAGTATATAATGTTACTTTCAGAGCCTGAATTGAAGTTATTACTGTTTGTTTGCAGATCAAATAAAAATTGTATTATGTATTTGTTCATTATTCTGTCATAGTTGGTCTACAGAGTAAATCATAAAAAAAGCAAAAAATCTTCCATCATAAGTCGTTTTTATAAATTATATTGCTAAAATAATAGTTTTACACTTATTCATTCACTGCACAGCCTATTATCATAACCACACATGTCACTTCTTCTCTCTTTGCTCCATCCCACTCTCACTGATCTGCTCTCTGTGTTCAGCTTGTGTTGTGGCTCCCTCTCTGTGAATGTAAAAAAAACATTCAGGGGGTTGACACAATGGTAGAAATAGAAAATAAAATTTACACAGATGCACGCAACCCATTCCTCTCATTCCCACTTCCAGTGGCCCAACATGACCCGCAGCCTGTCACATGACACGAATGCACCAAGAGCAAACCAATGGCGAAAAAACCCTCTGACATTTTCCCAAGCTTCCTACAGGCTTCATTCCTCACCCACTGTATCGGACAATTAACAGCTCTGAAGAACAAGAGAGATGGACGAACACACACTCACAGACAACAATGAATTCTCGGCAGACGCACACACACCCCACCCCTCATTAACCCACAAGTTGTTGTTTACCACACAACTTCTCCTGCTCCAGGACCCACACCACGCAGTCCTGGGTCGGCAGTTCAGACTCCCCATGAGGAACAGCAGTGAGACAGCGGAAAACAGAAAATGAGAAGGTTATGAGGCGGCAAGCACAGCTGGAGATGCTTGAGTGAGACCGCGGACAATCAGTGGCAGGCCGCAGTTTGAAGGTGAAAGTAAAAGTGGGGCAAGGTGAGCGTTAAGAGGGGAATTTATCACCAGACTGAGAGTCATTTCATATCAGAAAGACTCGCCACCTTGCAGCTGAGGTGATTTTGAAATATGGCTCTTGGGGATGAATGTAAAATTAGAGAAAAGACTGAAATGTGACCAAAGAAAGCAAATTGTGAATGATGTATACTCATTTAGAAACAGTTGTGCTCGCATAAGAGGAACTGTCTGGCGTACGTGCTGTCGGACGATTCGGAACTTTTTCCTTCTTACCTTTCACTAACAAATGCCCTGAGTGTTGCTATGCACTTGGGAGATGTAACCTCAGAGTTCATGTCCTTACTCGATGATGATCCTCTTGTTGACCCTGATCTATTTAGCTAGCAAACGTCTTCTTTCACGCAAAGGCAAGAGCACACAGCTTCCTGTTTCAACCAGACTACAGGTGGCTTCAGTTTTCATGCTATTACTCAGAAACAGTTGTCTCTTATGTTTCCTGTTCACCCGACTGTATAAAAACCTTCTACTTTCACTATTCGAGGTGTTACACTCTGAGCATTCATGCTGAGTGTGAAACCCTCTGCAGAGCTCTATTAAAGACCCAAAGATAATTCCGGTCTGAGAAACTCTTTATTTCACATCTCGAGATAAATTTCCACCACAATGTTGACAGTGATGCTGAAACCCAGAGTCACAAAGTCAAGTCCATGTACTAAACTGTTTTTCCCTTTCTTTAATGTTGCAAGATCGATATTTCCGTTGATTTCAAAGAAAACAATTCATGGATCTTGATAAAAGAAAAAAAAACTGGTACATTTAGGAGTCTAATAATTATGAGTGTGTGCAATTTGGTGCAGATCTGAATAAGCTGATCTAATGAATTTAAATGTGATTTCATGAGGGGACTGCTGAACCTTGGGGGAGATATTCTCTCTACTGAGTGACCCAATGGTTTTACTTACAGTTTCTATTAATTACAGAATTAGACTTATGAAAGACTCATCTGACATGAATTTTCACTATTTCAATATTGATATTAATAAATAATAAATAGATTAAAACATTTTTTGCAGTGAATGCCCCAGAAAACTACTGATTTCCTCTCAACACTGGTGTCAGTGAAAAGTTAAAACTTCTCACCAGGTTCACAAAGTCCTGGTAGCAGATTTTCCCATCAGCGTTTCCATTGGTGAGGGCCAACAGGACTTCCAGTTTGTGGGGGTCAAGCTCGGAGCCGTGTGCTGCTAGAAGGTCCCTGAATCGCTCTGTACTGATGAAGCCCGAGTTCTCTGGGTCATACTGCAAATGAGCACACACAGACAAAGCAAAGTGAGACTAGTTCGATATGACCAGACCTTTATCTTATAATCTTTCCAGAGAGAATGGAAAAACAACAACAACACAAAACTGAAACAATAACTTGAAGCTAATTAAAATGTTCAGATGTGTTTTGCAGGCACAACAAACATGCAGTGGCACCAGATACAAACAAACATGTTAGAAGTTCACAAGCTTTCAGTATTCGCCTGCGGTGCGTAGCTTTCTGTGGAGCCAAACATCAAAAGCTCAAAACACCGTCAGCAGTGGAGTGGTTTAGTCATAGTTTGAGCATCTTGTAAAAAAAAGACATAATTGCTTCAAAAAGGCCTAAACACTGAGACGCAGCATTGACTTTGAACAGCTCTGGATTTCAGCGTGAAGTGACATTGAGTGCATTTAACCACAGGCTTTTTCAGCTTATATTCACAGCCAGAACAGAGGAGGCATTCAAATGTACCTGCAAAACACCGGATATTCCCACAAAACCAAAGCTATTTTTAAAAAAGACGGAAATTTAAAAGACCACCGGAGCAGTGATTACTGAGGCACTTTAATGGGTAAAAGGATCAGCACTTATCTCTGGCTTTGTTACCCCTGACATCATGGACCCACACTCTCTTTTCTTTACACTTGATGACTCACTACTTCAAATCAAGTGGTGATTTAGGGTGAAAACTTCCACTTGGAAATATACAAATTTAAACTAGATACCATACAGTTGTATGCCTCCACCAACCAGAGTAGTTTCTCTCTACATCATTTCTTTTTCCAGATTTATATAAGTCACCACCTTTGAGCAATGAAATCTTATTTCATCTTATAGTTTTCCTTGAGTCCAAGTGACAACTGGTCAAAATTACAAGAAATTCCCTACAGACAGACTTGAGATAAGCTCATAAGTCCAAATACAAGTTTTCTGAGGCCACGGTGACCTTGACGTCTGACCACCGAAATCTAATCAATTAAGTCTAAGGTTCCTCAAAGTTTGCCTCACCACAGGAGGCAAATGTTTTATTCACCTTCTCACTCTTGCAGATTTGAGGTGAACGGGGGGCAAATATGTGAGCGGGCCCTAAGTGAACATTTGTGTCGGCAAATTTAGAGACATTCATAACTCAAGTTTTTCTTAAGAAATCGTGTTCATGAGAACAGAAGGTCATATGACCTTGACCTTTGACCTTGGACCACCAAAATCTGAGTAGTTCTTTGTTCTTTGTGTGGTCACAGCGATCTTGACCTTTGACCACCACACATTCTCAGTTCCTCCGTGAGTAAAAGTGAAAGTTTGTAACAGATTTGAAGAAATTCCCTCAAGGGCTTCTGGGATAACGTGTTCACTGCCCCTGGTTGTAGCTGGCACAGAGGCAGAGAAACATATACATGAACACATTTTGCTTGTGTTTGATGTTGTGAACAATATAAAGGACAGACGCAAGCCGTAAGAGTGGCCTGCTGAGTGTGGGTCCTTTCTGTTTCTAATGCAACAGACTGCTGGTGATTCTGCCTGGCTTGCTGAAAATCAAGCTGCCCTTCATCCCCTAAAATAAGGACAAAACAGAAAATGTTTGCAGCTGCGTCTCAGTATTTGTCTGTTCGCCTGAGGACAAAACAACCTGGAATAAACAACAATCCGGGACATGTTTGTTTGATTTGAATGTTTTTGGATGTGGACAGAAGATAGCTGCTCTCTCTCTCTTTCTCTGTCCGTCTCTATGAGCCTGAGTGTGAGTATGTATGGAAGAGTGTGTGTTTGTATATTTGCAAATGTATTTGTGTGTTACTGTGGCCATGTCTGTGTGTAAATACGGTGCATTCATGCATAAAGATGTGACATTCAGACAATATGAGCCGCTTGCCAGATTCAAACACCCCTGAAACAGAAACAGTCACCCTGTGTGTGCGTGCGTGTGTGTGTGGGTGTATGTGTGTGTGTGTGCGTGTTTTTGCCATATGTCGGTGTTGGCAGACGCTGAGCAAAGCCAGGCTGGCAGCAGGTGCTCTGTGCTCCACCAAATGACAACAGACAGAAGAGTTTTTGGCTCCGACTTGGGTTTTTGCTCTGTGTTACCTAACAGTGACAAAGCAGTTTTTTATTCTGTCACGACTGCAATTGTCAGTAAAACTCAGTTCCATCTTTGAAATATGGCTGAGAAAATCACTTGTTTCCCACATTTGAAATGAGATAATTATCTCCAAAACCCAGTGTGTCTTTGATAGATTACATTGCTGGTAAGTATGTTATAGTCGGTATTTAGAAAGAAAGAGAGATTGATTAGACATTCACAGGAAGTGAACGTCACTCTGCCTCATCCAATACCACCATCACTCCTGAAACAGGAGGAAGCAAGAGGCTTATGTTCTGTATACTACGCCCCTAAATTATCAGCATATATAAAAATGTATGTTCCTCAATACACACAAAAATGTCTATCTTAGTGAGGACTTTTCACACAATGCATTCCCTAGCATCAACCATTACAACAGCTTAACCACAACCCGTGAGTAGCCGTGTCACTCATGCACAGATGCAGCGTGAGAATGAGGAGAAGGTGTGCCATCTGTCCAAGCAACCAAATATCTGAGTGCAAGAGCACAGGTTGAGCCAAGACAGAGCAACTCTAAGCACAAGCAGTGGCTGCTAGAGTGCAAGCATTGCAAAATCCGAACATGAATTCAAATTAGTCCTGCTCTTAAACAGAAAGACCAGCTCTTGAATAAAGATAGAGAAAACACACACACACACACACACAATGCATGAATTGTAAACTACTCTACAGAAAGAACCAACCTTCTCTTGCAGTAAATCAGACAGCTTCTGCCGAGGATATTTTCTCATGATGAAGTAATGCAGCTAAAGCCAGTGTCACCACATGGTTCGTGAGCAAAAAAAAAAAAAGGGTCGTGTGTGTCCTTGTCACATTGTTTGTCCGAGACTGTGCAGTGTTGTTTCCAACCAGGACTAAAGGATTACAGTCCAAGACCCTCAATATACACCTCCCCCATCTTAACCCCTCTCTCTCACACACACACACACACACACACACACACACACCCCTAAAACCCCAGTCAGCCTCCTCTCACCCTCTTGCTCCACCCCACACACAACACCCCCTTTTTTTACCCTACATTCATCCACCTCTCCTTCACAGTCCCTCCTTCACTTTCTCTTTCTAGAGCAAAAAATGCGAGCGCCCTCAGAAGAAAAATAAACACTTCAATAAATTTGCCGTTATCTCTTCTGCTGTCACTCCTGGATGCAGGCAGCCATACATTATCTTCCTCACACACAAACACACAAACACACAAACACACACACTCCCTTACTCCACTCTGCAACACCACAGGCTTCATAGTTGAGTGAGCACTCTCTGAATCCAACAGGCTGGCTGCTGGGGTGGAGTTTGCAGACAAATACAAACTCAACAGTGGGTCTCTTATGGCAATTTCATGCAAGGTTTCCCCATCGCCTTCACTGCAATTAGTGATCATTTCCTACTGATGCAGCCAAGAGATCCAGACCGGACGTTAGATGATACAAGAACAACTCTCCATCCAAGAGTCCTCAAGCTGTAGCACAGCAATAAACTAAAATAGTGATGTTTTCTCAAATAGTCTAGAATCTGGCACAAAATAGAGTAGAATGCCAGTCAATGATTTTCAGGTATACGGAAAATATGTTTGATCCCTCATCAAAGAAGACTAAGAAAACCAGCAAACTTTACAAATACTTGATACTTGACATTTTAAATTAAAGCCTTAAAAGATTGATCATATCAAAATGGCCAATATGCGTCTCTCCATCAAAAGGAGTTGCTAATTGGGTGTTTTTCCTTCGTTGTATGATATTTGCTCTAGATGTTTTAGCACAGACAGTCAGAGCCAGAGGAAAAAGAAGATTTGATGCAATTAAAGGCGATCAAAATGAAACACCAGTTACCTTGAATAAATGATTTCTCCCGGTTTGAAACATTTTGGATATTGCAAGTTCTCCACTCAATAAAATAAACAATATAACATAGGTCTAGTTGTTTTTAGGAAACATCTCCAAGCAAAATTTATACGCATTAAATCTGAGTCTACTCACAGTTTCAATTCTCCTTAGCTGCATTAACTGCATGTGTTCTCCTTATATTCAGATTTTGTAGTGATTTATCTTCTTTAACACTACACACAAATCAGGTAAAGATTTGGAGTATTGGAGAACTTGCATATTAGTAGCTTGTGTAAGAATATTTATCAGATTTGGCTGAACTTATGTCCCAGCACATTTTTAATTTTCATAACCGTGTTATTGCTTGTGCTCCATAAGGCTTGATTTGCAAACAGCAAAATGAGTGTAATGCAAATCCCCCAGATTAAAATAAGCATGCCACGCACACTCACGCATTCTTGTACTTCTATAATAGTGAGGACACTCTTTGGCATAATGCATTTGCCAGCCCCTAACCCTAACTTTCACAGTTAAAAAAGTCTAACCTAAAACTAATTATAACCACAACCTTAAAAGCAAGTCTTAATTTCTCAAACAAGCCTTTCAAAAAGTAAGGACCGAAAATGTCCTCACTTTCCAAAAATGTCTTCACTCCGTAAGGTCAAAATGGTCCTCACAAATATATAAGTAACACTACACACACGCACACAATCCTTCCACAGACATAATACCCCGAAACATGCACAACGAACAGCTCTCATATTGAGGGCATCTGAGCACCCTGGTGCAGAGGGAGCGGGGCAGGGAGTTAAAGAGTGAGGGGGGGGGATTTTGGGGCCGTGGCGAGATGGGGTGGGTGGGGGGGAGTTGCAGATTGGACACAATGCTCGGCCTTTTGTCTTCAGCCTCATTTTCATAAAGCTGATGAAAGTGCAGTTTCTAAGGGTCAGGGAGTTTCCACGTTTGAATAAGAGCCTGAGGAAATGAAGCAGATCTGGTAAACAAAAAATATAAAAGAAAAGGCTACAGTGAAAAATACACTCACAGCAACTCAGACATCCAGCCCTCAGGTCTACTAAAACTGGTGGCCAATAACATACCGTGTACTACAGAACTGATGTACTGATGCTGAGAGTGATTCTGAGAGTCAGAATCAGCTTTATATGTATGAGTGCATATACTAAGAATTTGACTCCGGTGTTGCCCCATTGTACTTACACAGAGAGACATACAATTAACAAACTACCAGAAACTAGAAAAAATAAACGTGACCACTATGTGCAAAAAACGTATGTAGTTTCTGCAAGTGTATCTTCAACAGAAGGTCTCTGTACTTCAGGACAGTCACTTAACAATGAGACATCATCTCACTCTTATATGGATAACTTCAAATCCCTTGTGCAACAGGGATGACAAAACTTTTTTATTTATTTCTTCTCAATTTGTGGTAAATGTAACATCTCAAAAATGTATATGTACTTCCAAAACAAACTTTTGGTCACAAAAAGATAAAAATAAAGACCAATAAAATAATTGTATACCACATCACCAGAAAATGAAGCTCAACAACCTTCCATAACAACGTCTTCAACATTTCAGAGGGGATACATCCTGCGCTCTGCAGGAGACGGTTCATACTGCACCATGTAATCATAAAATGTTGGTGTGAAGATCTCTGCTGCGAGTCGTCCTGTCAGTCACTCTCCACTCGCTCTGTCACTCTTTGCTCTCTTCTGTGCAATAAAACAGAACTGCTATGACACAAACTGACAGGGCAGGAAATTGAGTCTTAGCGTCTTAGAGAATAGAGTCTTATCATCTAATTTCACACTGGAAAATAATACAGTTAAACAGGTTCACATGGTAACAGGCATGAAGCAGTCATTCAGCGCCATAACATGTGTGACCTGTCTCATGGGGATGCAGTGACCCATAGGATATCAGCAGGTGGGGCTTCTTCCAGTGGCTGGAGTCACTTCCTATCTGTTGTGCTTCTTCATCAGGTAAAAAAAAACGACTAAATTTACCTCAAACAGCAGCAAAGCTAAGTTGGTTGACCAGGATCTAACACCCTCCATAACTTTAATAATAACATCCTCCAAGCTGAGGAGGCAGAGCAGGCATGATCATAGCGAATCAGCATGGCAACACGCATGACGGGACTGACAGGAGGGAGGGTGCGGCGCAGTAACATGTGTAACCTAAGCAACGGGAGCTGCAGCAGGAGTGTGTGGATATAAAGGAGCGAGAGTGTTAGTGAGGAGGGAGAAGTGTCTTTATGATGCAGGTGACGGATTCACAGAAGAACACAAAGCCTCCGAGTGTCTCCATTGCCCTTTGGTGGCTGGCTGCAGTGTAAGTTATAATTGCTGTCCTATGTAAACAGAGGGGACATGGACCAAACTAAAAAGTTTATTTACGTTATTTGCCGTATGAATATATTCTTATTCATACCAAATTACACATCTGCAAAACATAGTTAGCATAAAGTCAACTCTTCTAAAATATTAATTTCTGCTATATACTGTTATTTTGGGTGTTGCATTCCTATATTATTAAATCCCTGTCTATTATTATTGCTTTCTTCTGAGTAAATAACTGGTATGGAAACATCCAGTCCGCACAGAGTCTGTCCTGCAGTATAATTACTTACAATCCCCCCACAGAGTCGGACACTGTGCATCACTGAGTTGCTGCTATTATAAGGACCACAGCCTCTACCTGTTCTGTCACTGACCCGCAGACAAAACAAGTTATTAGACACTGGTTTATATCCTACAGTTATTAAAACGTCCACCAATACAGCTACACTGCACTTAAGTGTTTGACAAAAGACTTAAAGAGAGAAAAAACCCTTTCACAATAAAGATGGTGAAGGTTGAACTGGTTAAGTCTCTTTTTTTTTGCTTTCAGTTCACTTCTATACAGTTGCATCTGATTTAAAGGGATAATAGTGTCCAAGTCATTGTCTAGTCCACTAAACACAAACTTTTGTTATATGGTTTACAGGCAGAAAAGCCCAGACAGACTAATTACCTGTAGCTGACATTATAACAGCCTATTTAATGAGCTGACAGGGTCTAACTCTCCTCATGGCTTCTCCCTGTTCTCCTCAGTCATCAAGGTTCCCAGACTGGAATGCAGGCTGCTGGTGCTCAACACTCAAAGATGCCCTTTTAAAAATGCAAAGTGCGTTCATAATAACGCTAAACTTTGATGTGAAAAATGAAAATAAATAAATTATTTGTGACTAGTAATTACTGCAAGTTATAAATGAGCTCCAGATGGGATTGAAATCACTGATTAGCGCATAAAACCCCCAAATAATCCAACCTCATCGAGAGAAACAGAATCTATCCAAGTGGGGCTTTACAGGACGGAACAGTACAATACAGTAAAAAACCAATCAGTAAATTAACTTTCATTATTGAGGAGTTATAAGCGCCTCTCTATTTTTCTGAGGATGCACAGACGCACACGTTCTCATCTCAATCCAAATTGACCTCTATAATATTTTATCATACCTACTTAATGCAACCTGTACATTTTACACTATTCTAATAAAAGAAAAAAGACAGTGAGCCAGTAGGCGGCTGCACTGTCATTAATCTCTGTCACTTTCCTCCCTCTCCTAAGCAGCATCTTTGCTGCTTGTATTATTTCATCCCAATGATAAACAAACAATATATTTTCTGAATGAACATTAAATCTGTCTCAATCTGGAGAGCGTCACAAGTTGGAAGCGAGGGAAGGGGATCATTTCAAGCCCAGAAGCAAATTCTTGTCATTCACTTCCATGGTCTGACACCATTATGGGTCATAGGAAATACAAACCCAAACACACTCACGCATGCATGCAGTGCACATGTCAGTGCACATGTGCACCTGCTTTATTGATTCATTTTTGATGGAAAATAACTTAACGCATGCTGATCTCAATGACACACACAGTGAAAATGCTAGATTAGCATCAGCGGTACTGTCAGGATACGTCGGCTATCACCTGCGGATGATTTAGCGTCTGTTTATTGAGATTATATTAGCTGTAACTGAATACCACACCATTTTTCCTGAGACAACCAGTTTGTAAAACTGCGAATATGTTATTGTGGAGGCGCCACAGCGAGTTGCCGCCTGACACTGCAGCTGCGACTCACACTTTGACTTTTTTCTCTACTCCTTAAAAGTTTTTTTTTTTTAATTCTATTTCCTCAATGGGGGATTTATAAAGGTAGACCTGATCTTCATATTGCAAAAACTTTCTTTAACATTTTTAACATGACATTTTTCAGCATTGTCACTATTTTTAGGGAATTTTTGTTTGGAATCATGGATCTGAATTAGAAGAACAGCGAAGTCACATCAGACATCAGACATCAGACATTCATGACATCCTGGTACCAGAGCACAAAGCCTGATTATTCCCCTCATATGGAGCAATTAGCAGTCCTAATAAAAAGGCAGCCTTGTTAGAGTGGGAGAAGCTCATTAGTCTCTCAGCTAATTACACTGAAGAACCATGGAGGACACACAAGACCAGGGCCATCTCATTCACTGGACATCACTCACACACACTCAGAGCAGGTAACACCTTCTCATGTTAATCAGACTTTTCATAGCGTGCCCTTGACACCGAAGGGGTTTTCCAGTTGGGTATCTTTCCTGTCTCTAGCTATGTCTCGTTCTCTCTCACCAGACACACTCTCTATCTTTTGTCACATTATCAGTGCTGCTGGACACCGTATAAACTGGACCACGCTCTGTGGTTTTGTGGGTTTATCATCACTCCAGTCTTGGTCTCATTTGAGAGACTCGTTCAGGTTGAGTGGAGCTGACAGCTTGTCGTCCGGGCTGCGCCTTGGAATGGGAGGGGCAGAATGGTGGTGGTGACGGAGAGGTGAAAAGTCAAACACTCAGACTGACAGCTGACATCACCCAAAGACTGTGGGGCGACAGACCTCATGGTAATCCTGATGTCAGTGAGAGAGATTTGTCCTTTCAGCCTCATGTCCACCACAAAATTGGCTCTTTTTCAGTTAGTCGATTAGTTTTGTCCAGACTGAAAAATCTCAACAACTATTACACAGATTACCATAATATTTGGTACAGATTTCCATGGTAACCGGAGGGCACCACAAAGCTGCTTGAATGGCCGTAGACTATTGGTCTTGTTTACTCCGGAAAATATTTAATCCAAATGCTCCCCAGTGGACAAATCTGACAACTGCTGTGCTGCAGGATTGTTTGCTGTGACTGTTTCACTATTTATACTTATTTAGAGGGACAGGAAAAACTAGAACTAGACCAAAAGTCTCTTTTAATAATCAAATCTCACATACTCATAGATGCAAGTTCCCTAAACATGCCTGATTTTTTTTAATCATCTTGATCCATAAAATATTCTCTAGGTCAATTGAAAAAGTCCAAATCTGCAAAATCTTGCAATGTTAATGAAAGTAAAATGAATTCCTGGTCCCTGATCTGGATCCACACCAAGATTTAATGTGTTCTTCTCTGACCCATACCACATCCTTCCACCAAGTTTCATGGTAATCTGCTCTGCAGTTTTTGTGTAATACTGTGAACCAACAGAAAACACAAAACACTAATAAGTTACTGTTGGCAAAAGTGCTGAGACAAAATACAAAAGAGTGCTGTTTTGATTGTTTTAGAGTTTGGCAAATAACCTAAAAATGCTTTTTTTATAAATATGAAAATGACTTCCATATTAAATAAATGAAAGAGATCTGAAGCCATGTTTACACACACATGCACAAATGAATACATCAGCCAGCACAGTGCTCAGTGCAGTTGAAAAGAATAAAGTGCCACGCTTACAGAGGTCGATCTGACATGAGCAGGGCTAATCTCCACAACAATCTGCGTCTGACCTGACAGCTCCCGGCTCGGCCAGGCACTGAAGCTGACGGGGTTCCAGCCAGCAGTCAGTGGGTTGTTTCATTAGTTGTTGACAGAGACAGAATTCAGAGTTACCCAGACAAAAGCAGCACTGTTCAGTGGACGAGAATAAAGAGATGCAGGGAATGTGCAGCATTTAACGATAAAAACTAAAGAGGGACATTTAACTTATTCCTGTATATAACTAAATCTCGGAGGAGAACGCCTTCTCTCTGCACTGATGAAGAACGACAAGTTGACTTGTGTGACACTGAAACTAGATGACCCTCTTCAGTTCGGCTGTCACTCAGATTGTCATTTCTTTTTCAATTTAATTTCCATCAAAGCATTCAAATTGAACTTTTCCTGCATCCAGCTGGGAACAAATTTCCACCCGGCGAGGAACAGAGATGGGCAGATCCAATATCTCCCTGCTCGTCCCTGTCAGATCCCTCTGCTGGAGTCACTTGACAGTTGAGTGACAAAGCGACAGCAGGGTGGGATGTGCAAGGAAGGGATGTGATGGGCCGCCACAGTTATACACCATTAATTACCCAGACATCACCTCTCCCATCGCGGAGGAATCTGCAGGAAAAGGTCAGCCGTCTGGCTCGGATAAAGACCAGCTTGCCATGAATGTCACGCCCCCCCAGACAGCGCTCTACCCATGTCACACTTCAGAGACATGACTAATGCCTCTACAAGACTTCTAATAGCTGCCAAAATGCCACAGCAGTTCCTGTGCATGAGCCAATAAATAACACTGAAACTTAGAGGCTACGGCCACTGCCTCACACCAAGAGAAGATGTGGCGGAGAGGAAAAAGTGATTGAAAAAAGCAAAGGTAAAGAAATATAAAATTATTTTTACAGATACAGTACACTCAACAGGGCTGTTTGAACTATGAACTAAGGTTTATGAATGGTCTTTGATGAAATACATTGATGCTGGTTTAATGTCATAATTATTGGATTTGTTCTTGACTCAAGGACAGACGTGTGGTTTTGTGACATTTGACCACAAAAAAGCCAAGGTCAAAGAGAACATTTGTGCCAAATGAGATGAGGTTTCCTCATGATATTACAGAGAAAACATGTTCACATGGCCAAAAATGTGTTCTACAATGCCACTGTGATATTGACCTCTGACATTAGAACACCAAAATCTATTCAGTTCATCACTGAATCAAAGTGATTGTTTGAACCAACGAACTTCAGAGATACCATGTTCAAAAGAGTCTGTCAGTCGGACAGCCCATGACCGAGGAGTGATTAATGGATGTGATGTGTCTTTAGACCTCAGTGTGAAGCAGTGAGTACAAAGCTGGTGAGTACTGCAGGCAGGCAGCAGGTAAGAGTTAACCTTCAGCTGAGCACAAACTCAGTCAATTAAGAAACAATTTGACTTAGTATACATCAGCAAAATCAACAAGCATGAGAGCGGACCCCGCTTGTCCCAGCGCAGCACTCCATTATTACCCACTTTTATTTAACAGCAGCTCCTCCGCAATTTCTCACCCACTCGATATTGGTGTTTGAAATCAAGCAGCGTCGCCCCCCCCCCCCCCCCCCTCTGTGCTGGATTTTTTTCTGTGCAACAAGTCTGTTAATTTAATTCGAGGGTTGGTGTTAAGGGGTTAAGTGAGCCCAGGCTTAAGTCTTACAGGGATCCATTTTAAGTGACCCTCACAGGTAATTTAGAGTCAAAACCTTCAGAGGGAAGCCACATGAATATATGAAAATTAACTCTCCCTGGGAAGGAGACAAATCCATCCCGTTTGTAGAGAGACTAACCTTCTCCCTCCGGAGCATCTGTTCCTACCTGGACACATGATCTCGTCCCAGTGTCGGACCAGTTACTTGCTCTCAGATTATTCTTATCAGCAGAGACAGACAGGACTGACTGACCACAGTATTTCCTTTCTCTTCTTCCTTTCTTCTCTCCTCTTCTGTCTTCTTTCATTTCCCATCCTGTGCTCTCTCCACTGCTCTCCTGTCTTCTGTGATGGGTAATGCATGTAGTCTGGAAAATGCTTCCTCTCACATGCAGTCAGTCTTTTTAACCCCCATCACTCCTTCTCCCCCTCAACAGATAACTGACCACATACAGCACATGTTCGTGGACTAAAACAAATCTTCAGAACATGCATCTGTTGCGCTGTTAAAAGAATTGCTGTGAGAATTACGGGAAGCTCCAGGTAATAGTCAGAGCACTTTGGTTTGAGTTGAACATTTTCCAGGGGTCTCCCCTAAATGGCTCATTCAGTCAATATAAATGACAGGGATTTCAGACAGCCCTGAATTGGTTATCACACAGAGGTGTGTTTCATGGTGGCTGCAGGGATGACTGATGTTGTGTCTGTCTCAGCTAATCAACACAGCACTGGGTCACCTGTCTTGCTTGACGGATTAGAGGGCCTCATTCATCTCACACACACACACACACACACACACACATACACACACACACACACACACACAGTTGACTGAGGCCATCACAAATTAGCCACCGTTTCCTTGCCAACTGGCCTGTAACCAGGCAACGTTGGTCGGTGTGAAGATGTCTTCACTGGGTACATGCACATGTGCACGCTCATGCTCACACACTAGTACACACTCACACAAACATATATATATATATATATATTCAATATATATATACAGAGATGGAGATTGGTATGTGGATAGGTGTCAGACACACACACGTTTTCATGTTTTGCCTCATTAAGACCAGGCATGGTCCCAATGAGGTCCACTGGTCCACACTATTTATCTGCTTTCAACAGGCAAATCACGATGAAACACAGAAGCTTATCTGTCTATTTACCTATGTGACCATTTAGTATTCCTCATGTTCTTGCCACTGCAGGAGGAAAGCCTTAAATGAACACGGTGCTTTTAGCAAAGTTAATCCTTCAAAGTACAATGACATTAGTACAAAAATCCACTTCAGATCGTATAAAGGAAACCTTGGATCAGCTGCATATCAGAAAAGAAGATCTCCGAGTCATTATTTTATTCCATCTGTGCATGGCAGGCAATTTAACCGAGATAGTGATCAGTGCCTCATCCTCTCCCTAGGTTTAGGTGATACTATATTAAATGAAATCGAGCAGCTATTTGACTGTGTAGGTGCAATGCTCCTTTCTCTTTGTCATGGAAACTTCAGGCTTGATTGGTGTCTGCAGAACTGATGTGCTCTGTAATTTGTGTCCAGCGGATCTTTGCAAACCTGATGTAACACCAGTTTCTGCTGAAGGTGTGAAATGTGCAACCTCTCATTTCCCTGCAAACAGCCCACTCATCGCTGTGAGTAATATCGCCATCCTCTTCATCTTGCTTGACTAATTAATGCTGGGTAAAAAAAATATATACTCTGCCTTAAGCAAAGTCTAAAAAATATTCAGCAAACTACAGCACAATACATGTTGCATTACTTCACAATACGTTTGCATTATCTCACAATACATGTTGCAATACCTCGCAATAGAGGGACCTGTCGGGTTCGGGTCAAGCTCGGTTAGTTTTCTCTCAGGCTCAAACGGGTTAAGCCAGAAAAGGGTGGCCTGAGCCGCACTACATAGCTCAGAAGGAATAGAAGAAGAAAAGTATTTCAAAATAATGCAAAACTATTGCGAGGTAACATGTAGTGAGGTGACTCCTAAGTATTCTCGCGTGACCCTGAGGGGACTCCGTACACAACTGTATTCCATGCAAACATAAAGACCTGAGGAATTGACAGAAACCTTGGAGGGTAACACAAATTGAATATTTGTAGGCGATGCAGTATCAATACACTTAATCAACCAGCAGCATGTTCTGTGTCTATCTCATCAATATCGCTACTGATTCCCACCATTTAACAGCAGCTCGCTCCACAGCCGATCTATTACCCAGCACCGCAGGAGAGGACTGCACGCCCCCTCACTGTCCCTGTTCTCCATCCCCACCACAAACATTCAACACACACACACACACACAGAAACACACACACACACACACACACCACTATACTGTTGTTATACAAAGACTTTTCCCTACCTTTCTCCACAAAATTGGTTCCTATTGTTTAAAACCAAATTGCAATATCAATATCTGCACAGGAAGATGAGCCTATTTACAGCATCACACATATTTGCATTCTGTCTAGTGTCAGCCAGTTTCAGCCCTTTATCTGTTTGCACAGCAGCTCAATCAGACTTTACACAGACTCTGTGCCTGGGTCAGGTTCAACTGATGAGGACATTTATGTTCACAGTGCATACATTCTATCTGGGTAATACCTGAATGAAAAGTTTTGTGTTGTAATGTGAGTCTGAAAGCATCTGTTGTCTGTCACAGAGGGCACCGCCTCCATCTGGGTAACTGTTCCGCCCCTCTGACACTCGCTGAGCACCGGTGAGTGTCGTCTATGGAAAATAGCTAAAGTCTTTCAAAAAGACGCTCGCTCACTCATTCACTCACTCACTCACTCACTCACTCATTCACTCCTGGACATGCTAGGATGTAGCGCCGCACCATTGCAGTCTATACTGTATGTGAAGTTATCAAGTGGAATTAAGTAACACTCCGAAGTGTCCCACTAAATCACATTTTAATGTTTATTCATATAACAAAAAACCAATTTTCTGTCGACTGTCAACGTAAATCTGTTTCATCCAACTCGTAGGTCCCGGATTATAATGTGAATGCTGCCCACAGGAAAACAAAGGTGAGGAAGGTGTGTGAAGAGACGCATGAAAAACCTGTTCATGTCGGTGCAGCCACAGAGATCAGTTACTAAGTGTAATACAAACAAAACATGTCCACATTTTGGTAATATAGCTGAAACCTGAGTAAGTTCAAAAGCTTTTAAATGGAACAAGTCCTAATTTAGCAGTAAAGTGTTTTTTCACACATTAAATTATGTATTTTATGACATATTTTGATCAGCCATTGTTTAATACATCCAAAAACTTCAGACTGTCTTCGGACTTTCACATATGAACACGTTTTGGTGTCTTTTGAATAATTGAAATGCCATCGATCCGCCCACTTGTTCGTTGTGAATTCTCCAGGCAATATCCTGCTGTATTCTCACATGGGCTTGCTCGGACATTTGCGTTCTCATATACAGCCCCTGCGAATCATTTCAGGATAATATCTGAAGTTCAGTGCATGTCTGACACAAGCTCTAGTGGGGATAAGCTGTGTTCGGTTGCCTGTCTCTCTCTGTAGTCATTTACTTTGGCTTTCAGCACAACACTTTAAAAAAAAAATCCTTTATGTCTGTTACTGCATGTTTGTGAGAGTACAAATATACAAAGTTTTCTCATTAGACACAACCGGCATCTTATAAAGAAAAACTTCACGTATAAAGTTAGACATCTACGAGTGGCTGGGAGGGCAGAATGGAGAGACAGATGCTTTTTTTGAAATTATTCGTGCGGACATGGTTTGATGTTGTGTGACAGAAGGCAAGATGGAGCGAGACAGAATGGTTATAGTTTAAAAGGAGTGGGAGAGACAGACTAAATGAGAGAGCGAGCTGCACTGCCCCCAGGGTGTCTCCAGAAGCAGAGGGGATTGCAGCAGACAGCCGAGCGGCCCTCAGCAGGCCCTCTCCAACGTGTTCAAATAAACACTTTACCCCCTGTCGCTGCTAGTGAAAGCATTCACACGGGAGACGAGCATGTATAAAGACACAGTGACACACACAGACACACACATACACACAACAAGATTCAAATCTAAGACATGCACACGCCCATAAGGATGGAGAAGCTTATAAATGTCAATCTCAGTGAGACACAAACGTGAGCCATTTGCCAAGAGACACACAAAAACCAAAATCCACACACACACACACCCAAAGATGAGATGGAGTGTCCGTGTCACTCATGCACAGGGCACAGGCAGGTCAGACAGGGACAAAGACGGAGATTGGTGACCTTTTCCCCCCAAACCTCCCATTTACAACGAGGTGAGAACCCCTCATTACCAGCAGGCCAGGCCCGCTATCAAACATCCCCTCACCGCTGCACACATTCAGCAGCTATTCACGGAATCAGGAGGCGAACAAAAAGAGTGGAGAAACATTTGTTTAACGAGCCGTGGCCCGGCCCGTCTTTTCTCTCCCATTCAGTCCCTTCCCTCTGCTGCAGGCCTGCCCTGAGGTCAGCTCCCCTCCCCAACAACGCCATCAAAAAACCTGCAGCAGTGACGGCAGCAGCTCCATTCACCATAGAGATTTATGATCTCTAATAGCTGGCAAATGAACCCGTGGCTGGGGGCTGCACCGAGGGGAGGCCCTGGACTTATTTTCTTCAAATCTCGAGAAGAAAAGAAAAGAAAAAAAGAGGGAGGTGAGAAAGGCATGGGGGGTGAGGATGGGGGAGCAAGTGGGGTTGTCAGAAACATTTTCAAGGTTGCCATCTGTATCAAGTGGGACCCTTCAGACTGTCTGTCAGTCTTCAACAACCCCCCCACCAAACAGATTCCGGCTGTTGAGTGAAAACAGAAATGTTAACACCTTCTGTCACGACTGACGTTTCCCTTGCTCGGCTGTTTTGGGACAATTTTGCGAACGGGATCTTTTATAAATCAGCTACTTTCAGGAGGGTAGTCAGTCTCATGTCTCCTGAGCCTTAGCTGTGGTGGAAAGCCCCTCACAGGGCACCCTCTACCTAAATCCTATTCCCATAATCCCCAGAGGTAAGAGAGGAAGAAACAGTCCCAGCTCTCTCTCTCTCTATACGAACAACTTCAGTTACCTTATAAGGCGAGAGAAGATGGGAGAGTTAAAACACTGCCTGACAACCTCACAGTAACAAGACTCTGTACCCCGACAAGAAATGGACCAGCACAAAACTTGACGTTGCTTAATTTGGTACGAATAAAATAAAAGTTTAACTTTCAAAGAAAAGTGAGTGATTTCCTCTTCTCCTCTTCCTCTCTGGGTGATTAATCTGAGCAGAGTGTCACGGCCGATATCTTTACACAGCAAGTCTTGCAGAAGAGTTGAAGAGAGACTCAAAGTAATGAGATGTGGTGTGACATTGGAACTAATGGAATGAACTGTCTGGACTCTGGCTTCATTCAACACCAGAATAGTCAGAACAGATTCCACACAACTTTTACCCCCCAAACACACGATGCACACACCACTCAATGCCACTGATCTTAACTTAAGGTCATCATTTCAATGCCTAAATGTGCATGAATGTAATTCTACCTACAGACACTGTTACCTCTATCCAATTAGATCCTGAGTAAATCCTTATTTCACCTGCATGAGAATTTTAAATGATCACAACCTTGGCAGCTCTTCTCCTGAGGGAGATCATTCTTATCATTATCATGCCCTCAGTGTCAGACCCTCGCAGGCTCCCTGATGAGCGGCTGTATCCACAACAGTAGCTGAGGTAAAACCTGGGACAAAGATAAGAACATACCTCTGTCTACCTCTGAATCTGAGAGGAGAGGATTTCTATTGGAGGCAGCAACACTGTCAGGATCATAGTGTAGGACAGGACAGCCTAAATCATTTGGCCTTACAATATGTATGGGGGATCTGATTCCAAGTACACAGGTGTAAACATGAGTGTGACAGTACCTAAAACACTGGAATTCATTCAGAAATCCCCTGTTAGGCTTGGGATTGAATCAAACACTGTGGCTAAACATCCTCCTTATCTTTTGTTCTTGTCCCATCCTGCCCGCCATATTAATGGTTGGTGTTCAGTAGCAGCAGAAGTGCTGCAAGTGGGAATTCAACAGCTGATATTCTTGAGAAACCTCCAAATTGGTGCAATAAATAAAGCCTTTACTGCCCCACAGTCCAAAATGATAACAACGGTTCTCCAAGGGCCTGGGTTATGAGAGTCATGTGCTCACAGTGCAGTGACAAATGTAGGAGAGGAAATCTTTACAGCAGTTCTTTTCTTTTAAAAAGATTTTTTTTATATGTATTTCCTGGCTAAATTTCAAATAAAGTAGAGCACAGACAAACTGCAGATGCAAAACTGATCTCAGTTGAAAAGATTTTGTAACAATATGAAGAAATAGGTTAATGAGGGTTAACCATAGAAAACTCTCCAGTACACTTTCCTGCCATAAACCTTCCAATGAGTGACAGGCCAAGAGTTAAAGCGATGCACCAACAAAGGCAGGGAAGAGGAAACTGCTAAACCATGCCCTTTTCATAATATTCAAAATTATTATTTTACAAATGTTTTATGAGAGAGGAAATGTATTTAGGGCACCCAGATAGATCAATGGTTACAGTGCTCACAACATAAGGCCGACAGTTCCATTCGCAGACAGAGACGTGGGTTATGTCCCTTACATGTCTTGTCTCTCTCCTCACGGTCAAATAAAGGGGAATTTGGCACAAAAAAGAATAAAGAGAGGGTTTGCATTCAAGAAATGTAAAAGTGTTAAGGATGTGTAATGTGTTTTGGTGAGTTACACATATTGTAAACTGTTTTAGCTATAAGAAACCTCCACAGGGCATCTTCAAGCTGAAAACTGTTTCTTTGACACTGTCATTTTAAAGTAGTGTTAACACCAACAGGTACATTTATCTGTAGTGTTGTGGTGGACAACTGGTCCCTGAGCTCAGTGGTTAACATGAGCTTCCTGCAGTGAGGTGGACAGGTTTACAAACTGTGAATAACACTACACTGGCGTTGCATCAGTACTTGGTATGCGCAGATACTCTGAGTTTTCGGAATCACTACTGGGAGAAAAAGAAGGATATTTCATTCATATTTCAAAGGTGAGATTTCTGACCCTCAGTATCAACCATCAAGACCCAAACCATGAATTTCCACCAATTCATGAAGTGAGAGCTAAAGCACCAAGACGGGTGACGATGCGCTGCACAGTTTAAGACTCATGTTGTGAAAATGCTTTTCAATCTTATTTACAGACAGATGTATTTGGTTATTGCAGTCCCCCCTACAGATACTTAATACCTCACAGACGTGTTTGAATTTTATAATCAGCAGGACTGAACTCCATCTGTGACCTAATTTTATTTCCCTACTTCTGCATGAGCTTCCATCACTGAATCATATCCATGACAGCTGGCCAAGTTTTTACACACTGTATAATTGCGTGTTGAAAATGAGCTGTATGTATGTGCTCTGCATCATATCGAATTAATCTCTTACTGACAAAACACCAGCAATAACACAGTTGCACAGACACGGGGATGCTAAAATTCAGTAAACATCAAAAATATCTTCACTTCAGCACTTCGGCTCTGCTGGAAACCTTTGGCATCGATGCCCTGTAAGACAACACGGAGGAGACAGGACGGGAGCCCACTGGGCTGACTCAGGACGGGTTATCATGAGAACAGTACAACAAACCAACCATCCAAGAACATGTTCATACTTTTACATCAACAGACAAAACGACCCAAAGAGGTTAAATACCTGAAATCTCCCATTAGTCGGTGAGAACCAAAGACTACATTTATATGAGAGGTGAAACATGTTCAAGAGCCAAAAGCAGGTCCAGTTTCCCGTGTTCACAATTACAACTCCTGAAGAATATATAAAGTGTCAATCTCAAATCAAAGTCTAAGTCACTATCCATTTCTGAATGAGGTGACACAATAATGACTGCACCTACAGCCCACCGATGAAAGTCACAGTATGTATACAACTGCAGCTTTACAAACTTGTTGTCTGTGGTGACATCACAGATAGAAATGGTGGCTGCTCACATTAAAAGTCTTTAACTGGCAAAACACAAGTAGACTTTTGTTAAGAAGTCATAAATGCAATGTGTTAGTCAGTGAGCTTAGCACCTCTTGCTGTGGTTCATCAACATAACGCCGACAGTTCCATTCCCAGATGGGGACCTGGGTTATGTCTCCTACCTGTCCTGTCTCCATCCACACTGTCAAATAAAAGCGAAATTGGCACAAAAAAGAATAAAGAGAGGAAACGTCTACAGGGCACCTTCAAGCTGATTGGATACTGCCCATTATGTCACTTAACGCCAACAGGTACATGTATTAATTTCCTTTTTGGCCCCTTGACAGCAGATCATTTTTGAAATATTGCAGGGAGGAGAGGAGAAAAGAGCTGTGAGGCTGAAAACCTTCAATTTCTCACCCAGGTGACAAACTCCTTTTACAGTGTTTGTAAAACTCATCCCATGTGCTGCACAGCATCACATCATAGGTGCTCATAAGATGATGGAAAATTATGAATTGACAATAGTTAGTTTTGTTTCCACTAGAATTCTCTGATCTACTTGCCAAATTAACCAGGTTAGAACAACATAGTGAGAACAACTTAAAGCAATGATCACTGCAGCGGATACTTTTCCAGACTACCAAGAAAAAATATGTCGCTTCAAACCAAAACTGTCATTTTCAGCTATTTGTTCACAGTGACTTGACTTTCCTGTGAGTAATTGCTCACATTGTCTTTCTTTAGGGGTTTGAGTGTAGGGGGCAGGCCACTTGTGTGCTTAATTTAGTGGCGCAGTCTTGTAGTTAGACAGACAGATCCTACACAGAGCTGCACAGAGAGAACGACTGTTATGAGGGAGGTCACTGTGATTATCACAGTCTGTCACAAAGCTGCCCCCCCCGACACTCTGTGCCAAGTTGACAATGATTGTACTTGAGAGTCAGTTAAAGAAAAACTGCTTCGTGGGTTGCAAGGAAATCAAAATTTCTGGGGAGTTGTCACGTAAACACAAACCAGAGAAAGCAACACAGAGGAAATTTTGCACAGACTTTTATGACAAAATATACTTGAAACTAAATGAAAGACTGAGAAGTGAATCGAGAGAAAGCAGAAACTGCAAACTGTATGCTCTACCCAAAGGTTTAGCGTGGGCGTGTGAAGAACAGAAACAAAAAAAGCCTTCACCTTTGAATTGTGTGTTTCTTGCATTATCTCGTCTGCGCCACTGCCTGCCACGACTTCACTGCAAATTCTCCAAGGAGAAAAGACGAAGATGAAGTAAACAAGGAGACACTGGTGAGGCGCTTTACGGACAGCTGAGCACATAGAAAGACAAACCATTCTGAAAGTCAGCAAACAATTTAAACCCAGAAAGTGTAGCTGGCATTCTTCATCTAGAACACGCATGTAAACATCTGAGCTGGTAGTTGTCAGTGTTCGTTAATGGTGGTTGTCTACACGCCATCTGTCTCAATAAAGACTAAACTGTTCTTCTAACGGGAGAACAGAAGGGAATGAAAGAGTCTTCTGAGTCGTACACTCAGTGTGGAACATTCTTTAATGGGCTGTGCTTGACTGAGGAGGGTGAAAAACACACACACACACACACACACACACAGTTAACACAGGGTTATTGTACCTGTACACCTGCCTGGCTTCAATGTTGACCTGTGTGTCCCATTGCACAGAAACCTGTTCAAAAATATTTCTCATTGTATGTGTGTGTGTGTGTGTGTGTGTGTGTGTGTGTGTGTGTGTGTGTGTGTGTGTGTGTGTGTGTGTGTGTGTGTGTGTGTGTGTGTGTCTCCAGGGATCTTACTGTGAACATTCCTTTGGGGTCTGTGTGAGCTCTGTGATAATTTTCCATTTCCTGTTCCACATGTCCCCAATACTTCCTAAACACACACACACAAGAACACAAGCACACACACCCACAGCCCCCTGGCGTTGGTTTGATGTGTCACTCTGTCAACAGCTCTGTAACTATAACCTGTGGGAAGTATTGCAGTTTCAGCCAGGAGGATTGAGTGGACCTGCCCAGCGCGTTTGATCCCCAGAGGATCAGAGTGACAGACTGAAATAGGAGGAAGCTGCTTGAAAGATAAGTTAAAGGTATGAAAGACATTCTACAACTCACACTGAACAAAAGCAGTCCTGATGCCAAATGTACACCCAAAACAAACATCGTAATGATATATTCTGGCCTACATAGCTAAATTAAAACAACAATGCAACATTCACTACGACCACTTCATGCAGTAATTAGCCAAGCATGTGGAGGCATGAGAGTCAGCATGGTGCGGGCAAAAGTGAAGTGGAAGTGTCAGTTGCAATCCCCTTGTTTGAACGACTATTGTCTGCTGTCTCAGGCTGTCACAGAAAGCTATTAACATTCTTTTTACATGTCAAAATAGTTGATATCATCATTTCTGTCAATAAGTTGTTTTGTCCATTGATTATTTAAAAAAAAACATCTGACAGCGCCTGCTTTATGTGTTGCATTTATAAACTGCAATAAAATCACTAACTTGTATATGTTCTGCTGTCTGACACTAAAACGATTTAACAAGAACCAGAACATAGGTCACATACAGGAAGAGCTGCGGCACATAACGGCAAAGAAAAAGAAAAACACGGCTCCATGGTCAAACCCTAATTTTCTGTTTTCCCTCTGGTCCCCTCCTCCAGTTTTAGTGACTTTATTACAGAGCTGATGAACTACTGTGTGTTTTTTCGTCCGTAAGCTGTAAACAAAGCTAATGAAAACGGATGAGATGAAAGTATCGATGAGCAGACTGAGATTGAAGCCTCTCCATATCTGCAGTGTCATCCATTTCACTCTGACGGGGAGTCAGACTTCAGAACAAAAAGATGAGAGGCAGAGAGAAAGAGAGACAGAGGACGTAAGAGAGAGAGGGAGATGAAAGAGAAGATAGAGAGCAGTCGAATTAGGACTTATTTGTGTAGGGGCCCCATTAAATGGGGCGCTGCTACTGGACCTATAGAGCAGCTGGCAAATCCAACGTCCAACACACTCAGCAGGTGGCGTGTTCTGTCCCGTCAACTGCACTCTGTTGACCTCCAATAATTGATTTACATTTTCAGGTCTAGTGAGTATAGACTGTATATAAAGATGGGCAACTTGTCTCCAGTTCTTCTCATTATCCAGAAATGAAGCCAAAATATCCCGGAAACGAACGCTGCCCCAATAACGTCACTCGCCAAACAGCCTCTGTATGCGAATATGCAGAATTTGTCAGTGAGTGACAAGATTCCGGGTTCTTCTGGCTTCCGTTACTATATTGAACATGCTTTGGCTTCACTTTTCGGCAGCAGTCATGTCATCCATCACATCTATACAGTCTATGCTAGTGAGTACAAACACACAAAGCAAAAGAGACACTTTGGGATATACCGCAGCTGCAATGAGTTTGCACATCGTGACCAATTACAGATAAACCAGCACATCCTCTTTTTCGCATTTACAGACCGACAGGCACAGCTTCTATTTTTACCTCAGCATAAAAGCAGAGACCATTTTCACACTCCGCCAACTGGAACCATGCCTTTCATTAAGAAAACCTATTTAGAGCCGAGTAGGGGGGAGGCAGAGGAGCAGGGAAAGATGAGCTCTGATTACATTTTTCAATGAAAACATTTGTGGCTTTGTCTGTTATTTCCTCACCGCACACCACCCCGGTACTTTATAGAGCAGAAGGGGTGGGGTAGGGGGGGCGGAGTGCAGTTTGCTGCCTGTAACAACTTTTACTAATCGAGACAACACGGTTCAATATCAGCGGGTTATCTCCATGACTCAGCTGGTGTCAATCAATGGTGTGGTGCTAAATGAGCAGGCCAGCAGACTGTGACCTCCACCATCTGTGTGCGTGTCGATGGCAATTAGGCTGATAAGCACATCAGCATAGATAATACGGATAAAAGAGAAGAAGAACAAAGAATCTGAACATTATTAATTAAGAGGAAACTCAAGAAGAGGACAGATGACAGAAAGACAGCTTCACACTTGGCATGTGAATTGTAAAAGGCCCAAGGAAGTGCAGCAATACAATGAATAAACTTCGAATTAACAGGCCACCAGTCCACTGATTCTTCAGTTCAGGGTTCTGCGTACTCAGTGGAGCTTTACTGAACAATGAATAAACAGGTGAACAGCTCTTTGTGCACCAGCGGTGGTGAAGCCTCAAGGTTCGGTGGACTGAGTCCTGCAGACTGACTCAAATACTGTAGGTCCCTGTTACAGTTTCAAAGAAAGCTGCAACCAGCATCACCTTGGGGGAAGCAATCAGCCAAAGAGCATTTTTACCACAGGCACTGCAGTTGTTTTATAAATTTCCTCACCTTAGTGAGTTTGAACTGTTGCTAAAGAGGCGCCCTTACCTTCCCTAAAAGGTCACATCTGAAATCATCTCTCCTTCTGTCAGTGATTGTAGTGACCGCCGTCGTGATCTCACCATCTAAACTTCATTTGGCTTTTAAAGTAGGTAAAATTGACAGGGTGTAGCGAGACACGCTCTCGCTACATGCACCACTACACGCAGCTAAGGGTTCCCAGTTGGCTTATCCATTAAGTTCCATTTACCTGGGTGGTGGACCATTCACTAGAAGTGCGCTTCTATAACAAAAAAACCCAGCAACACTGAGGCGAAGCCAGCTGTGCTGTGCACGGGACGGTGAGGCGAGACGGCGCTGCCAGACAAATAAGCTTTAAGTAATGACCTTCCTTTTCTCTCGGCCATTGCCACTGAATGTCTAACTAACAAGCTCATTGAAATGCACGACAGGAATCCTGGGAAACATGAGTCCCACCGGGAACAGGTGGCTTCCCCCGCCATTAAATTTCTGCTTGTTTTCAATAATGACATTAGCTGGGCTATTTTAACACCAGACCCGTTTTTAATTTAGTTCTGAATGAATGGGGTGATGATACGACGACATTCCTACACTTTTATTTCTGCAGTTCACTTTACATTCAGAGGTTTTTCTAAGCTAGCGAGCAAGAAATGAAGGGAAACAGACTATCGTGGCAAGTATGCAGCCATGTGAAAGTGTTTAATTACTAAGCTCCTGTGGGCGCGTGTGTGGGGCACTTTGACATACCACTGGGAGCATGCTGTCAACACAAAGGGGACTGTGGACAAACTTAAATGGATTACAAATACACACACACACACACACACACACACACACACACACACACACACGTATACAAATGCTACTGTTCACTGATAGATGTGGAATAGACAAAAATTCCTGTTGCAAGGCCGCAGTGAAGAGCCACCTGTGTACAAATATTACATATTCCCTTTAAGATGGAAAAGTCTTTGCACTGCAGATATGTAGTCTATGGTTTGTATACTGCACACCTGGGGACTTCCACTGTCAGGCTTTACAAGCAGTGGGGTATTCCCAGTCATCCAGGATAATGACTCAGTGTGTCTGTGCTGTAGGTGCAGCCCTTCATAATGCACCTCCTGCAAAATCTGTCTCCAGACCAAGGCAACAAAGACAGACACCTTTTCGACTTCACCCTTTATGTGTTAGAAAAGTCATCAACGCGTTCACTCACCCGCTGAGAATTTTCCACCTTTACGTATTTTCCTTCTGTATTCTCTGTCAGAACACTTTACGTGGGGGTTGGCAGGAAAAGTAAATTGACTGGAGCAACAGACTTTGACATACACATTCTCACCTACAGCTCCTCCAGAAAATTTCAGGAAGGTGTCAAGATTTCAGTGCACGTCCAAATGCAGCTTAATTTAGCTCTTCTTGTTACTGTCGTGTGAAGAACTCCATCCGATGTGCCTTCCTGTGGAGGACAACACTGATGCGTTTCATGTCAGGCTGTGACGTAAACAAGTTTAATACGGTTTATCATGTAAATCCTGAGCGTAAAGTATGGCCCATATTCAAATCCCCAGAAATCCTCCAAAAAACATTAAGAGGCAGTTTAGTGATTTATAATCAGTCAGTTCAATGTGGAGACTCAAAGACAGACCATATCTCTTCAATTGTATCATACCGTGTGTGTGTGTGTGTGTGTGTTTCTAAAGGACAAATGGAGGCTGGGACACTTTGATTATGAGGGGGAGCGTTTGCAGCTGCTCTCTTCCTAACAGCATCTCCTCTGCTTCATTAGACATCTTCTTCTTCTGAGTTCAGGCCTCATGTTTGTTTCATCCGATCGGGAACATGAATCACAGCATTCTGAGGTTCATTCTCTTACTTCCTGCGTGCTGAGAACGAAAGCACTTATAAAGCAACAAAATCCTCTCCGGGGACAGCGGAGAGGAGTGGAGGAGGAGGCAAACAGAGCGATGCAGCACTTTGATTCCAACAGTGTGGAACCCAGAAACTGATAGCTGTACGTACTCATATGTCGAGGAAGGTTCTGTACAGAGCCCAAGTTGGTTTAATGAAACAGGGGGAAAGCCATAGCAAAAAAAGACAGATGAACGAGAGAAGAGGATCCTGTCTTCTCTCTCTGCTGTGTAAACACATCTGATGGGATGGACAGAATACTATGTGCTCTGATTTTGACAAGGCAGAGATGCCAGAAGTGATTACTACAAGAGGAGAGTCATTCTCTTCATCCATGGACATCTTGTTTATCCAGTATATTACTCTCACTAGAATGTTCTCTTCAAAGGAATAAGTTACAACAACCAGCTAGAAGGTCAAATTGTGACTTGTACGAACATTTGAAGGGAAAAGATTATGGTCATGTTTTTCTGGAAAAAATAACTCTGTGCTAGTATTTACAATAAGCTATATACATTTTAAAGATGGATGAAACTTCCTTCCACAATCCAGAAACCAGAAACCCAAATATCCTGGATACTGAACTCTGTATTCTTCATAATCTTCATCATCATGATGTTCAAATAAGTAAATAAATGAGCACTTGAAAGTACATCAGCATGATAAGAACTAAAATGAAACGAAAATGACAGAAATCGTTTGTGAGAAAAAAGGGTTTCATGCGTACTTTTCAGTTTGGTCCATGTATCATCCACTAATATGGAGACGGTGGGGTTAATGACCTATAATGCAGCCAGCCACCAGGTGGCAATCTAGATGCTTTCGGCTTCGCTTTTGGGGGAGCTATCATGTCATCCATCTTTATGGACAGTCCATGGTTTGTCCAGTGTGTAACTCAACCACATCATCAACACTTTAGTTGTTTGAAATGAGCCCAATGAATGGCAGAATAAATAGCCCTTCATTATGGAGAGGTGTGAGACATGGTTGATTGTATAAAGAGAGATAACAGCTCACTAGAAACTGTTTGAACTTGAACTTTTTACCATCTCCATGAGGTCATCCATTAGTGGCAGGGTTGGCACTTCAATCTTCACCTCTTCCTGTTTACATATCAGACAGAACTCGGCATAACAACGTAAGTTCACCACCTTGGTGTGATCACGTCCCTCTAATGTTCAGCCATCCTCAGCAGGCTCACCATAACACTGGCCCTCTTTAAACTTCATAATTTAAGGTGTGCATGAGAGTGTGCAAGTGCAGAGACTGGCCTCACTGTCCAATGACAACCCTCTCCGACGCCACCCCCTCGTGATGTTGGCAAATAAACCAAACTGTACATTACACTGGACTTACATACATAGATTCACTTCATAGTGTTTGTCTTTGTGTTATAGACAAATAAAAGTATGGACCTTGTTCTTTGTTTTTATGCAACATTTATCTTTTCTCCCCCCTGCAGCCAGTCTGGTTCAAACCCCTGGTTTTCTGCGCCCCATCATTTCTCTTCTTTAGTGGCTTCACAGAAGCTGGGGGCCTCCGAGGTC